>NC_064538.1:6992434-7652434 GCF_023856365.1 Brienomyrus brachyistius | reverse complement strand
GAAAACCGTCTCTTTACGTTTCAGACGTGCAGCTCATTTCTTGGTGGCAGTGGTGAAGTGACATAATTACACCGATCTTAGAATTTCAAGGACTTTGGGGTAGGATGACGCCACAAAAGAAACAGAAAAAGATTGAAACTAAATAGCGGTAAGCAGAATGAGTTCCTGGGCGTTTGCTTACACACAATCTGGGCCGACAAATGGACCAAATGAAGCCGATCCGATGGGAAGCGCTGAAGGGCAAGTTAAAAGCGGCGAGGATGAGAGGAGACAATGGTGAAGTCACACTCCCCACAGCCATCGCCAGAGCGCTGCAATAGGTCCCATCCATGACAGTTCCAGAAATGCAGAGTGACACGCCTAGGGGGGACAAGGGCCCCCGGCAGTAACAAGGGCCCCGCGATGTGAAGAAGGCCCCACTTGTGATGAGACCCCGCCTGTGACAAGGGCCCCGCGATGTGAAGAGGGCCCCACTTGTGATGAGGCCCCGTCTGTGACGAGGGCCCCACTTGTGATGAGACCCTGCCTGCGACGAGGGCCCATCCAGTCTCAGCCTTCCCTATGCGTCGCACTTTGCTTCCTGCTCAGGCTGCGCTGCCTTTCGGTCCTGCCTGCGGCCCCCAGCTCCCTGGCATCAGTAACTTCCAAATCCAAAGGCACTTTTGGTGCCGCCATGTCGAACTGGAACACCCAGCCAGCTCCTCCATTCCCCCCTAACGCTGGGTACTCGTCAGGATCGTGATGGGCGCCCCCAAAGCTGCCCCCCTCCATCCTCCATGCACCCCTGCTGACACTCACACACTGTCACTCTGTCCGGCAGATGTGCAGTGAAAACGAAACTGGACTCAGCCAATTGGTGGTGCTCCCCACCCCACTGTATCAGCCAAGAGCCAGTCAAAGGAGGAGAGGAAGACACGTCTCTGTATCCTGGGTCTGATCTGAGCCCCCCCAACCCACACACACACATGGCAGGAATGTAGGTCTGGGGGGGAATGTTTAGTGAGATTGAAAGATGACAGAATCTCTGCTGTTCAGTTTCCTCCTTGTCTGCTTCCCCCAGCAAGGCCATAGGCATGAGGCCAAAATAAATAATAATCCTCACAGCCCCCCACCCCAGAAGATCGGCATCGCTGTCACAATGAGGACATCCCTGAAGCAGCCCAGTGGGCCCTGTGGGCCTCCATAAGCCCCCCCCCCCCCCCCCCCCCGCACCTCAGCCTAATTAACGACGGGAAAACCTCCCCTGAGGGATGGGTCCTGAGCGTCTGCCGCTGGGGGATCGCATCCACTGGGGGGCGCCGATCGGTCCACGAGAGCTTCGGAGACTTAGCTAAATGCTTGGGTCTGACAGCGTCCCTTATGCTTTCAGGGAGGATCCATTCATGTAAAGAAATGAAAGAAGCAGGACGTGGGAGGATGCGGCGCTTCACTGAGGAGCAGAAGGCGGCAGCTGCACCTGCAGAAAGGTGCCCACGCTCCGCTAAAGAGCCAACTGCTCAGCCACATCACCCCTCCCACGAAGATATGAACACAAACATGTGTGTGTGTGTGTGTGTGTGTGTGCGTGTGTGTGCATGTCCTCACTTCTGCACGCGTCTCATTACAGTACGTCTGAGTTCCACCCGTCTCCATCAGCTGGAGTCTCCGCAGCCCCCAGCCTTGGGGGGGCGTCGGCCGGCCCTCTGCTGTGCCACCCAGATGCCTCCCGATTATCAGTGTCGCTCTCAGCCTCTCATGCTGTAAAATACTGGGAGTGTCTAATTATCGGCTTCTCTTTCACAACCCCCCCCCCCCCCCCCACAGTGCACAAAAAAGAAAGACAGTCATCTCACCTGAGCGCATAAAAACTTGGCTACGGCTCACGCATACTATGAATCCCCGCCCCCCTCCCCACGCACACCCCCAGGCAAACCGGGGGGGTTTCTTTCCCCCTCCCCGCCTTCTCTTGTTAATGTATGCCGGGCCGCCTGGCCTCTCAGGCTGGGGCGTCCTCCAGCAGCAGAGAGACATTGTGTTCTCCGCCGTCTTAGTGCAGACAGGACTATCGCAGAGTTATTACACACACTGTGAGCTTTTAATTAAGGTGCATGTAATGAAATGCTGTGAACGAGCAGCCAAAAAACCTGCACCCGCCACACAGGCAGAACCCAAAGGCATAAGCGGGTCCGGCCCTGAGTGGAGGCTCAGTCACGTCGAGCCTGGAAACGGCGGCAGGACCGGAACATCAGCTCCGTTACAGAGCGGCAGGGCCACGGCTAATGTAGCGAAAACGCAAACGTGAGGACATCCTCGGCGAATCCAATCACACGCCACAGAACGGAGACAGTTTCTTCAGCTGCTTTGCTTCCGCTCACGTCGTGGCCACCTCCAAATCTGCAGACTCTATAATCCCGCGGAGGGGCCGGTAATGGGGGCTGCGGGGACATTTCATTCGCCGCCGCATTCTGTGCCGCTTCACGGCAGCTGTGCTGCCCACTAGCTGCAGATATGAGCAGGTACGCCGCCGCCCGTCAGCCCGGAACCTCCTCACGCTGGGACAGGTACACCCCAGGGCCAGCTGCTGAGTTTATGTGTGGAGCAGAGCGAAGTCTATACTGTGAAGACGGTCTGCTGCTGCACCACCGGACGGAACGCAAAGGCCGACGGGCTCAGTGGCTCGTTTTAGGAAGGAGACAGAACGACATTGCTGGCGCTGACTGCCACATGATTATGATCCCAAGAAGCCGAAAGAAGTAATTTAGGGCAGTTCATGAAGAGGGATGTATGGGGCTGTACCTGCTCATGGGTGGATCAGAAAGTATGTGAAGAAGCAGCAAAGACCTTATCCAGCCTGCTTGCCTATCTGTGTCTTTTGTGTGACTGGCTGGATTGCCATCATCTCCTGAATGATAGAAAAGCGCTGGAAGAAGTCAAAAGCAGATCCAAACCGTACATGATGCGGACGGGACAGCAGATACTCGCTCACTACCGGAACGGAGAAAGGACTCAAGGTCCTCATGACGAGAACTGCAGTCTCATGTCTGCTGCTCACCGTGAATGACAGCAACGACACGAGCACAAAGCAGCCTGGCACCATGGTCTGGGTGCAGAGCGAACGATGACAGGATGGATGGAAGTGTGGAGGCAGAAAGCAAGCAAGGGGTACATCTCTGAAAGAAGTGGGTCTGTCACATCCAGTCCAAAGAGCACCACAGAGATGACCTGCCATGTCATCCATGCTGCTTTCACTTAGTAATCATTTGCACCTGCAGTTAATATAGCATTTAATATATTAACCTTTTTAAGCTCCTTACGGACACTGTTTCCTTGCTTAGTGCTGTATTTGGTTACATTGACCTGCTCAGTCTCCTGGTCTCTTGGCTTCCTGGTCTCTTGGGTTCCTGGTTCCATTTACCTTACAGATTTTGACTGGTTCTATCTATTCCACTTGTGACTTTCTCCTCTGCTTTCTAGTCTAGCTTAGCATCCCGGACACCACTTGTCTGACCCTAATTTGAATCTCATCCTTGGTGGCTCCCGTTTGGCTCGGCACTTGAGTCCAACCTCACCGTCTCGCCTGCCTACCTCGCAGTCAGCGGGCTCAGTCCTGCCACCAAGTTCTTGGAGACCAACTCGTCAAAGAGGCCGACCAGCCAGGCAGGAGGTCTGGCGGGTCGTGTGAGTGGAGCTTGAGGTGTGTCCATTCATCGCTGTTTGTTTCGAATAAAGTTCCTGGCAAATTCTGTGACATGGATATAAGAGGGTCTCACCAAAAAGGAGAAGGACACATTTGCAAGTCAAACTTGCTTCTAATGGGATGAAACTGAAAGAAAAAGGTACTGACATCTCCTTTGCTTTATTATAAATGTTAACGCTGAATGTGGGACTGGAAAAACAAAGGTAAATACAATCTGCACCCAAATGGTGCATAACATCAAAACCAGAGGTTAGGTCCGAGCAAGTCCATCTAGCTGCCGTTCACATGCTTCATTTCATGATTTACTTTCGTTCTGGTTTTCAGAAAAATCCCTCTGTCAGAGCAGACGTAAACATGTGACGTTACAGGAAGCTTAGCACTCAATCTCCGGCCAGCCTGATGCTGTGGAGGATTCAGAAAGGGAGTCAGACCTAATTGCTGCAGAGATGGGGGGGGCGGGGGCTCAGTGCATGCCACTCAAACAGTCAAAATTACACGTTCTGTTTGTGTCGGGGGACAAATGTCTGCAATGTCAGCAGGATGACAATATAAATATGAGAAGGCAGGCAAATCGGAAATAAACAACATTGGGGAGAAGCTGCAAAATGCTGCAGCCGAACTGCAGGCCTCCGAGTTCGCCGCTCCGGTCTGTGACTGGTTAAGCTGGGATTCCCCTCATTCATTAGCACAGCGAGCAGGGTGCCAGTTACGCAGCCCAGAATCCACAGGCAAAAAACACCGTTAAAGAAACAAAACATACACAAGATCCTCAAGGGCAATTCACGGAAAAGGGTAGCCGTTCTGTTATGTTCTTAAGCTGGTTCCAGATATCGGACACCTAGTGTTGGTGGAGCGCCGGAGGAAAGAAGAATCATGGAAAAATCTGGGAAGGTGCTAGTGGAGCACAGCGTTAATCCCGTGGCAGATGTTGAGTGCCGAGACACAGAATGTGCCAGAATGACAGCCCCCCCATGGTGTTCCCAGGTAAAGCCCACAGCGTGGGCGGGACAGGGCCGGCTGTCAAACCATCATCGGAGAGCCAGCAAGCCAGTGTGGCTTCATGGGATCTCTGCCCCGGAGCTGACGTGGGGCTGGCTGGCAGAGCAGCCCCCCAGAGGACCTGCATTGCTCTAACAACAGTGTAAAAAGAAACAGCCCATCAGTAAAACTAGAGTTTCTGCTGTTGGAGGAAAAGCCTGCAGAAGAAAATCCGAAACAACCATCTCTGACAATGGGGCTGCGATAAATATGCAAGTATCTAGAAAGCACATTACTGTTAAAAGCAGCCATGAGGTCAGCAGGAGCCCATGGGATCAAAGGATGTATTTTCTCAAGGCGTTTGAGCTGACGCTGTAGTGGAGTGACCCGGCCTGAGGTTCGAGACTCATCACTCAGCCCAGCGGTTTCACTCGCTTCACGCCAAAAGTGCGGTTGTGGTTCCTTCCATGGCGAAGAGGATGGGTGGATGGCACACAGGGCAGATTACACAGATTACACAGGTCACACGCTAACGATGGCCACCGCCTGCTGGCGTCTCCTCGCGTCCAGCCGCACGGTAGCAGGGCACAGCAGGGGGGGTCTCTCGCCAGGGATGCCCGTAGCATCACCGCACACGCAGAGCCATTAGCAGATGCGTGCTGCTCTATTCACCCCTGCCACTCCTCGCACTGAATGCCCCCAGGTCCCCCACTGAGGCACTGAACTGACCAGAAGCTGACCTTTGAGACTGGCTCAGAGTCCCCCCCCCCCTTAGCCATGCTAAGCATAAAGGCTGGCGTTTCAGCATCAGATGTGGCTCCCAACATGCACTAAAAACAAAGAGACTATTCTCAGTGACCCACTATAACCCCAGCTTTGACAAAACAGTCATTTAGAATAATTATACTGAGTGCACCATTAATGAGCAGAATCAGTGTTCTTTGTGTTATTTAGTTAGAGCTCAACGAGGTGTGTGTGTGTGTGGTCACAAAAGTATTACATTGTGGGGACCAAATGTCCTCACGATGTGAAAAAAACCCATTACTTTTGTGTTGTAGGGATTATTTCTTTCAGTCCTCATGAGGGGGAAACTCAATTTTATAAAAATCTGTGACTGCAATCAAAATAATTAAAAAATGCCGAAAGTCTTGTATTTTGTTTGGTAAATTATGGTTAGGATTAGGGCTGGTTAAGGTTGTCATTGCTGGGATTAGGGTTATGCCCAAAGGAATGAATGGACCATCCCCACAAAGAACAAAATGTGTGTGTGACAGCTCTCTAATTAATTCCAAGGCAAATGGCACTACAGTCAAACTGCGGCACTTCCCATCCACTTATCCACAACCAAGTCCATCACAGAGGATGTGACACGTCCTGCTGCCCCCCCCCACTTCCTGTGGCCGACCCGCGAGCCCCCAGAGAGTCAGAGACAGATCTTCCCAACTGGGCCGACGCTGTTTGACAAGATAAACACGATAATCAGATAGGGATATGCCACCGCGAAAGCACGCCCATCGTCGGCGCTAAATCTCCAGCTCCCAGAAGCTTCCGGACGCGCCGCATGTGACAGGCATGCCGATTCCCCGACTCGCGCTATCACTTCCTGTCACGTGCTTCCATCGATCAGAGCAGAATGACTGATGTGAGAGTCAGGATATAGACATCAAGCTAAAGATTAAAGCCTAAATTGACGCAGTAATTTCCTGGTCTAAATAAAAGGAGAATAGAGAGTAAAGGGTGAGAAACCAATTAGGGGGGCACGTGGAAGGATTTAGCATTCTAAGGTAACAAAAAGAGTCATTTATTGTATTTATTAATCTATTTCCTTCCTGGCGGTTGGCAGTGAGGAGGCCTGTCGCCGATACCCGTAACTGTTCGGTCAGACCAGAGGCAGCACTGGCCAAAGGGAGCAGCCGTGTTGCTAGCAGGAGGGGGGGGGGTTGGCCAGGCTACCGGGGGAGAGGGGGGGAGGCGTGCTGCCATGAGAGCCGGAGAGCAAGCGCCGACCTCCATTAATGAGCGCGACCTCACGGCAGGTACAGGAAGTGGCCCCTGTCGGCCTCGCTTATCAGAGCTCGCCTTGCTCACTGTGGTTTGGCTCTCACATGTCTGCAAGCAACAGACTGGGGCCGAGACTGCTGAATCCAATCAGCCCCACCCCCTGCGATAGACCATCTGATCCACGAGGCTGAGGGTGTGACACAGGGGACCCGCGGAGATGAGGGTGCGGCATGGGGGAGCTGCGAGTATGAGGGTGCGGCACGGTGGAGCCGCTGGTAGGAGGGTGCGGAACGGGGAAGCTGTGGGGATGAGGGTGCGGGACGGTGGAGCCGCTGGTAGGAGGGTGCGGAACGGGGAAGCTGTGGGGATGAGGGTGCGGAACGGGGGAGCCGCTGGTAGGAGGGTGCGGAACGGGGAAGCTGTGGGGATGAGGGTGCGGCACGGTGGAGCCGCTGGTAGGAGGGTGCGGAACGGGGAAGCTGTGGGGATGAGGGTGCGGAACGGGGGAGCTGTGGGGATGAGGGTGCGGGACGGGGGATCCGCGGGGATGAGGGTGCGGGACGGGGGAGCCGCGGGGATGAGGGTGCGGGACGGGGGAGCCGCGGGGATGAGGGTGCGGGACGGGGGAGCCGCGGGGATGAGGGTGCGGGACGGGGGAGCCGCTGGTACGAGGGTGCGGGACGGGGGAGCCGCTGGTACGAGGGTGCGGGACGGGGGAGCCGCTGGTACGAGGGTGCGGGACGGGGGAGCCGCGGGGATGAGGGTGCGGGACGGGGGAGCCGCGGGGATGAGGGTGAGGGACGGGGGAGCCGCGGGGATGAGGGTGCGGCACGGTGGAGCCGCGGGGATGAGGGTGCGGGACGGGGGAGCCGCGGGGATGAGGGTGCGGGACGGGGGAGCCGCGGGGATGAGGGTGCGGGACGGTGGAGCCGCTGGTAGGAGGGTGCGGGACGGGGGAGCCGCGGGGATGAGGGTGAGGGACGGGGGAGCCGCGGGGATGAGGGTGCGGGACGGGGGAGCCGCTGGTACGAGGGTGCGGGACGGGGGAGCCGCGGGGATGAGGGTGCGGGACGGGGGAGCCGCGGGGATGAGGGTGCGGGACGGGGGAGCCGCGGCGATGAGGGTGCGGGACGGTGGAGCCGCTGGTAGGAGGGTGCGGGACGGGGGAGCCGCGGGGATGAGGGTGAGGGACGGGGGAGCCGCGGGGATGAGGGTGCGGGACGGGGGAGCCGCGGGGACGAGGGTGAGGGACGGGGGAGCCGCGGGGACGAGGGTGAGGGACGGGGGAGCCGCGGGGACGAGGGTGAGGGACGGGGGAGCCGCGGGGATGAGGGTGCGGGACGGTGGAGCCGCGGGGATGAGGGTGCGGGACGGGGGAGCCGCGGGGATGAGGGTGCGGGACGGGGGAGCCGCGGGGACGAGGGTGCGGGACGGGGGAGCCGCGGGGATGAGGGTGCGGGACGGGGGAGCCGCGGGGACGAGGGTGCGGGACGGGGGAGCCGCGGGGATGAGGGTGCGGGACGGGGGAGCCGCGGGGATGAGGGTGCGGGACGGGGGAGCCGCGGGGACGAGGGTGCGGGACGGGGGAGCCGCGGGGATGAGGGTGCGGGACGGGGGATCCGCGGGGACGAGGGTGCGGGACGGGGGAGCCGCGGGGACGAGGGTGTGCTCTTTGGAATTTTCTGGATTTATTTTCTGAATCTTTTCTATCGGCGGTTGTGTGAATCCATAGATGCGGAACCTGTGGATATGCAGGGCGAACTGTACAGGAAATCACTGCTATAGCTAAACAGACCTTACCTATACCCAGAGTCCATCAAACAAATGGTTAGTGTTACCGTCAATTTTACTGGGAAATCACTTGCTTTAACTCAATATTGTCTCTATGAAATTTGAGTATATAATACATGCCAGAAGGGTAATGTTTTTTAGCCCAGTACTTGTTCACTGTTGTCCTCCTCAGTCAATTTTGCAAAATTTTTTACCAATGCGCCATATTCTTTAGTGCATATGATAACAAGGACATAAATGATAGCAATTGGATAGGAGAACGCATGCAGAGCTCAGGCAAAATCCGTGGCGGTAAATGTTACACTGATTTGTAAAATTCACTAGATCATCTTGAAAAGGAACAAATTCTTTAAATTGCAAAGTTTGTTTCTCATGACAGAGCAAAAATGCTTTAGTGAAAGTTTTTGATGATCTTCGTTTGGCAAATATTATAACGAGGACCCCCTCCCCCATGCCTGTTTGGCGAATTTTATCGTAGATTTCAAAATACCGAAACTGTGCAAAATAACATTGCTATTGAAAATACCATTTACCATGGTATAATGTGTGAACGGTGTGGTGGCATGAAAACGTCAAAACCTAGCTGCCTCTCACAATTCCATGTGCATTACATGCAATCTCGATAATAATATCGCACATCGCCCAGCCCTGGACTGCAATAAAGGCTGGACTGAAAGACTCCAATTCTGACCTCAGTTCAGACAGGGATTAGATTTGCCAGGGAATGTAATACCCAGCTAAAAGGGAACATTCCCAGAACTTTAGCCAGCGATACGTGAAGGTCTTCTCAAAGTTTGCAAAGAACGTTCTTATTGTAACATTAATGGAACATTACATTTTAACAGAGGTTCTGTCCATGTCAGCACAACATTATTACCTGCACATCCGTTTAACATAATTGATGTTGAAAATCATTGTTTTATTATAAAGTATTAATATTTAAAAGTGCCATCTGTGGACACTGAGAATATGCTGTCCAGCCTTGAACCCATGACCCCTGAGGTGTAAAGTGAGCGTTATCCACTGCCCTACCATGCCCCTTCGCTTGTTTCCTGTTATTACTCTTAGTTATGATAGAAGTTGTAACGACGGGATAATGTTCAGCTAACATCAGAAAAACTGGACACGTTGAATGTTTCCATAATGCCATTGTAACGTTCCGTAAACGTTCCTAGCGGGAAAGGAGCGCGGTGCTCCTCAATGCCCAACTGTCAGGGGTTTTTTTGTTTCTAGAGAGAGATTAAGTCAGGAATCAATGCCGTTGATGCACCCTAGAGAAATCCCTGTGACGGGGCGATAAGGGGATATTACAGACAGTGACAGCATCATTAATTTCCTCCAAGGTGGATAAATCTTTATGCAAATCATGATTCCTCCCCCAAATATAATAAGGCAGAAGGAAGGGTTTATGAAAATGTGCGGTAATTGATGGATATCTGTAGTCGCCTGCTTGGAGGGCTGCCTTAGGCTATAGACATGCATGTTTCCAGCTTCTCTTACACGAGCTCCCATCTCCAAGTACACATTTCTGATATCTGCGTGTCACTTTTGCCTTCACTGTCTACCTGACGTCCTCCAACAACACACTCCATACCAAGGGTATGACTTTGGGTTAAGCATTGGGAGGGTTGAGGTCTCAACCCATTTAAGGGGGTCTGGGGTTGTATTGGCGGGTTTTGATTATTGGAGGGGGCTACAACCCTCCCATAATTTACGGCCATTCGCATTCAGATGGATACACACAGACCTACAATTATAAACAGCGAAACATTCTCCTCCTTTGGGCTACAGGAGACGCAAGAAGATTTCTTCAATGATTGGTTTATAAACTGATGCTGTACCGAGATACGCACATAAGGGCACGAGTGTGAGATAACAGTAGAGAAACAGGAGCTGTAAGGAGCTATCAGTTACCAATGGAAATAAGGTTTAAATTATGGAGGGTGAAATTACCCACTTGGGTTAGCGGCACGCTCAAACCAGTTTGGAGAAAATATATTACTGCAATAGCAGGCTGCCCACCATCTGAAAAGAAATTGATCACTATCCTCATAAATAATAATAAAAGTACACGCATAAACCTTCACAGAGATATTGCTGAGGCAACCTTTATAAAGCATGAGAGTAATTACACTTAATACGTATTTATTAGCCAGGAAGGAGTCATTGGTCCATAGAAGGCCTCGCTTCACCTTCACACACTTATCCATTTCCCACTTCCGCTAGATCTATTTGCGATCCGTCAACATACTTCACGTTATTTATTTCCCGAGCTGGGGAATCTGTGGTGTTGCCCCACCCCCAGTCGCTCGGCTCTGGAGTGTACTCCTGGGGGCCCCCTGCTGGCTTTCCCCATTTTCTGCACGGTGACCGCAGCATGCAGGTCTGCCTGTCCTATAATGCAGTGGGCGGGAGGCGGAGCCATCATGGGGACGGCCAATCAGAGGCTGACCCATCAGAGCAGGTGAGCCAGTCTGGTTCGGAGGGGAAGGGTAGGTCCTCGGGAAGGTGTGGCACCGAGAGGAGCCCCTGGCAAATCCAGCAGGACAGCAGGAGCACCCAGACAGACGCTGAGGTCACAGGTGGCATCTGGAATCGAGCCAACCTTGCCGGTGACCGTGCGTCACTGTCACAGCAGATGGCTTCCAATTCACAGGCCCCATCTCCAGGTACAGAGCGCGGCAGACAATTTAACTGTCAAATTATGGAACAGAAAGTCCTCAAAAGCACCAGGACCCTCAGCACAGACACCCACCCAGGAAAAAAAGACATTTAAAAAGGTTCTGACTCATTTGGTGAAGAATGGACCCAGCAATGAAGGAAACACATGAAACTCAGAAGAAACATCAGTCACTTATACTGTATTGTTAAGCTTTAAGAACTTGATGGGTGAGAGCAGTATTAAATCCAATATTCCTTTTCTCCAACTTACTGAAAACCTCATGATGATTTGTTCATGAAAATGATGAAGAGATGCCAATTTAATAATGACTAACGCAGTTCCAGGGAACATTAAATGAGTTTCCTTAACCAGGAACCATCACTAAAACTAAAAAATCAACATAATATATACATAATATAATCTGTTAGAAACGTACCCACCTTACATATTATATAATTGCTGTCATATTTCCATTTAAAATTTTATAAAATTATCGTGCCTTAAAATACAAGACAGATATTTTTATAAAAGGAACAACTGTATTAATTGCCAGAGCTACAGATTACATAAAAATGGTCATTTTAAACGCCTTAATTAATAAAATGCACTCAAACATCTCAAGATGAATTACAGAGTAAAGCTCCTGCTTAGACCTGCTAAATGTATCTCATCAAAAGAATAGATGTGCTTTCGAGACATAATGAAAAAAGCCTCTTTAGCTAAATATGAAGAAAAATGTGTCACGGAAACAGTATATTTTTCTAGGTCAGCTGCTGGTTGGTAGCTGAACTAATTATTCCATTACAG
The DNA here is from genome assembly GCF_023856365.1 of Brienomyrus brachyistius. Lineage (NCBI taxonomy): Eukaryota > Metazoa > Chordata > Actinopteri > Osteoglossiformes > Mormyridae > Brienomyrus > Brienomyrus brachyistius. The sequence continues at coordinate 7,640,519 of NC_064538.1, read as the reverse complement.
CTCATGTTCTAGGTTGTGACCAAGTGGAATTTCACATTAATTATTGGAGCTTTTCTGCATCTCCGGCGGTAAGACTCAGGCTTTCTGTGATCTGCAGGCGGGGGGGGGCGCTGGCCGGTAGGCCGCGCTGCTGGTGGAGAGCAGATTAATGGGAGACGTGAGAGTCCTCCTCCCTCCACTGCCTGTCCCTGGGGCCAGAGGAACTCCTGAGCCAAATTTGCCTGCAGAGGTGGGGGGAAAGCCGTCTTATGAGTGTCAGCACCTAGTCACGTAGTCAGGGACGCACTGGCACGCGGATTTATGGTTTAGGGGACCGGTGCACAACCGAGACCAGATGGGGGAATGGCTGCGCTCTCCAGGACATGCTATTCCCACACTTCATTACGGCTTCAGCGGCAAATAGCTTTTTGGCAGGACCCAATACCACCGTTAACGATGACGGGTAACCCTCCATTTGCATAATGCAAATGCGACAACAGTTCAAGCAGAGGACAAACAAAGATCCGGCGGAGTGACGGCCTCACTTTCAGGCGCGGCATGTATACGTAAGGCCTCGGGTGGGGAGTTTGCCGAGCGCCGTTTTCGATCTTTATCTAAGAGCCCCAAACAATGGGCCGCATATTACGACACTGCATACCATTACCCTTTGAATTTAAATGTCACAATCCTCAATGCCCCAGATCAGCCGGTAATTCATATTTTCCCCTGAGGCATAAAATGAGTATTTCTTACAAAATACCAGCACCGCTACTACGCTGCCGTACGGGAGGAGTGCAGCTACGGAAAAAAAAAACGATTCGCAGGAGATGTGCGGAGTGTGCAAATGCGTGCGCCGGCTGGGAAGGCGAGAGGTGACTGCAAAGGGACCGTTACCCGGAGGACCTTCGCCTGAGATGTAGCTGTGCTCCAAACACACGTGGTCCGAGGATCAGCGGTCCAGAGGTACTCAGTGTTTCACACCAATAAGAGACGCACAAGAGCTATGGGACTCAAGTTAGACCCTGGTCTTTTCTCAGCCTGGAGATACACCAACCAATGGCGTAGAGGACAGTTTGATATTCGACGGAGACAACTTAATATTTTAAATACCACGATCTATTTAAGGGGGGTGGGAGTTAAATGAATCCAAATTAAATATTGGGGGGTACGCATTCTCCCTGTCCTATACCCCTGATTCCAGCCATACCCACACAGTAATGAATGAGCTGTCCATTGAGTTCCCCTCAATGGGAAGGGACAGTGCTGTTTCACATGCACCTTCCACGAATGCTCAAGTTTGAAGCAATGGCTAGTAAGTGCTGAAGAAGGCTCCCCAGATGCCTTCTGTCTCCCCGAGGTGCCCCCCTCACCATTTGCTAATCTCCACATGCGCTACGGTCTTAGGACATTTGAATAGGGGCATCAGCAGCTTGAAACCGAAGTGTGTCCCTCTCGGCTTCCCATACGCACAGCCTGAAGGCAGGGCCAGCCACATGTGTGCAGGCATCAGGCCTGATACAGGAGGACAAGCTGATGGCACCCTTAGACAAAGTCAGACACTGCCGGCGAAGGTTCAAATCCCTTTGAAAAAGCTTTTAGTACCCTTGGAAAAGTTTAGGTCACTCATTAAAAAAAAAAAAATCTAAATTGCAAGTTGTTTTAAGTTGCTTTGGGTAAAATTATCCACTAAGGGGCTAAATGATGTAATAATAATGAAAATTTGGCTAACTGTTAATCGACGACGAGAAGTGTGACCATGAAGACCATTTAAAGATACAGAGAATCTGCAAGCAGGACGGAAAAGGAACAGGAGAATCAGCAAGCAACTGTGGAGTAAAATCCAGGGAAAGATATGGAAAAGTGGGCGGGGGGGGGGGGGGGGGGGGGGTTGGTGCTTTCGGACACTTGCGATGCAGATGAAAGGAGCGAGGAGTGCTCTCCGTTTGGCAGTAATTGCATGCTTGCTGTTTTAATGGGCCTAACGAGCCATCGAGTCAATTTGCTGCAAAAATCCCACTTAAATTCATACCATTATCTGCATACTTTGCCAGCATCGTCCGTTTCCTCCGTAATTCTTCCTCTGGTTTTAATTGCATCATCGCGTAAGAAACTTTGGAAGACAGCAGGTCCCTACCTGTCACCGCAAAGCCCCACGCTGTGCTTTTAATTGAGCCAGATAAAGACTAAGGGGCTCTGGGGGCCCGGGGGCCTGGGAACGGGGCACCAGCACCACGCCTTCCTGCCCCTGCCACCCCCCCTTCGTTTATTCTGGCTTCAGAACCTCCCTCCTGTCTCTGTGACAGAGGAGTTATTCCAGAGAATCTGTGAAACTCACAATTACAGCATAAATCATGAAGAGAGTAGAATGTGCCCCATGCCGTTTTTGCGACGATTCAATCAGGAAGAGTAAAAAATGTCAGATAAATGTCCATATATGGGCAGGTGAGTTCGCTTCATCCGTATGACAGCTAGTGGAAGGCGTGGCCAGTCCCTGCTTCCATATGCTGCCCGGAACACGGAGGAACCGGCTAGGTGAGGTCTGGGCAGAAAGTGGACGATGCGTGTTCATGCGGACATGAGTATGAAACAATAACCAAGCACGGCTGGGAAGGCGGTGCAGGCCGCCCGTTCGGCTGAAATTGCGAGCGTTTTATGGCACTTCCCTGAGCAGCGTTCCCAAAGCACTTATCCCACATGGTAATTACCTTCCTGACTTTTCTACTGGCTCCCCCGCCAGATTTAATATGGCGTCCCCCCGTTTGCACATTGCTGGAGCACCATTTACTGTGACATGCCAGCGCCTCCCTCCCCGCGACTCCATTTAATCATACTGACATTTACTGAAGCCCGGTGGGGGAGGGACGGAGGGGGGGGGGGGGGTGTGTTGTGTAGCTAAGCACAGCGCACACTGTGTACATGTGACTGCAGCAATGTGTGAAGGTTTTATTAACACTGGAGTTCAACATCAGAGTAGTTAGACCTTCAAAGCATGTTGATTGTGTGGTCTGGGGCAAATAAGAGTAATAATTCACACAATTTAATAGAGATCTAAATAAAGACACACATACACACAAATATCAGCCATCTCTCTATCGTCACCCCGCTTCTCCTGTTGAGAGTCCCAGTGTACGCAGTCTATAGCTTCCTTTACCAGTATAAAATAGCTCAGGGCAGACAAGACGAAATTGCCAATTAGCGGTCAATTAATTATTTACAGTATTACTGAAATTCTCACATCCGTGAGGAAACAGTGCAAAGGTGTTTGGTGATGGTTGTGCTGCATATCCACCTTGACACACTTCGTGGCTATGAGTGGGGCTCACTGGGCCCAGAGTATCGTGAACAAGCGCGTTAATTACCGTGCCTGCCACTGGAGTGCAGCTCTGCCGCATGAAGACGCACTCCAGAATTATCCTACGGGAGAGAGAAGGGCTCTCCATTACCCCAGCAATGCCGGCAAAGTGATCAGACGCGGGCGAGAGTAAGTGGCTGGGCGAAACGGAGCAAAAACAAGGATCGTCTCGCAAGGAGCGTGGAGGGAGCAAGAATGTAGACTGTCTGGTAGGGAGCTCGGAGGGAGCAAAAACGTGGACTTTTTGGCAAGAAGCTCGGAGGGAGCAAAAATGTGGACTGTTGGTAGGGAGCTCAGTGGAAGCAAAAACAAGAACTACTAAAAACATGGACTGTCATAGCAAGCTCGGAGGGAGCAAAAACATGGCCTGTCTCACACGAAGCGTAGAGGGAGCAAAAACGTGAACGACTGGGTCCCTGAGAACTGGATTGCGAAACAACGCTTTTGAAGTATTAATTTGAGTCTCTGTTAAATTTCACTCAGCACTGATTTAAATAACACCAGCGAAACCTATAATACGATAGTGTAGTTTTCCCAGGCATTGAAACCCTCAGCATGACAGCTGGTATGGCAATGGATGGACAGATGGAATGTATATTACTGCTGTTATCAGCTCAGCAGATATGTGTAAGAGAAGCACAACTCACATGAAGTCCGGAAATTTCACAAGCACTAAATCTGCTTACCTTCAATGCACAGGAATAGCATTACTGCTTTATGCAATGTTGGAAACCTGGACTTGAACGTGCCGATCCATACAGGCAATGCTCTTGCTCCCTTTGTGAGTTTGAATATAACAAGCAAGCCAAAAAGTAAGGCCGCTCATTATAGGAGATTCCCATTACACAGCTGCAGAAATTAGGTCTTTTTCCCATTTAATCCTGTCATATAAATTCACTCAAAGCATCCCATGGCCTGCGTGAACCCAGGCAGGAAAGCTAGTGCAACTTATACAGGGCTGGCGAAACGTTTTACCAGGCGTTTGTGTAAGTAAGTATCCTGGAAACGCAGCAAAGGCTGCCAAGCGCTCTGTCTGAAACTGCACCGGGAAGCACACTGCCGCAGTCAAGGGGACAAACATGAAAACAGCAAACGCTTCAACACTCTGGGGTAAACGAGGCCCTTAAACGACCCATGTTTCAGAGATGCGAAGACACGGAATAGACTTCTACACGCTTCCAAAGAGGCCACGGGGTGGCTTGGTTACGGTTGACAACTAGACTACTTACTTGAGCCGAAACCTGTATTTCCAGCCCATCAATATTCAAGCCAAAAGGAGCAATTTCATCAAGTAATGCCTACACCTCTATAAACCTGACCGCCGCCTTGTCACAATTCAGCTTTGGCATCCTGGAGTTCATCCGTGTTTTAACATCACAGAGATTGGCTAAAAGGAAATGAGGTGGCAGGCCAAGGATGCAATTTCTGCTCACATATATTTGAGTGTCATCCCCGCTTAATGGAAACACAATCCAGGGTGATGGATTATTTCCCCCGGGTGCAAAAGACAAATGATAAACAATAGGGCTCTGAGTGCGGATCCTAGAGGCACGTCGCACGTTAGCGGCCCGGTAACAGGTATGTTTTCCCCTGGACAGCAGCTGTGCTTTAGCACGACAACAAAAACAGATATAGCAGCGTCAGCAACATTCGCAAGACAAGAGAAGCGAAAACCAGAGAATCATACAACTGATGGTGCTTAAGGCGTCCCTTGAATCAAAAAACACCTGAATGTTTAGCAGATATGTGACACGAACAGACTGTTAACTGGCTCGGCTTTGACTTTTTAGCTTTTTGGACCTTGTTCTTGGGACAGAGCTGAGTAGAGGCGGGTTTTGAACAGCGCATGACAGAGAACCACATGGACCTGTCACCGTGCGTCTGTCCAACTCGGTTATTTCAGGTCATCTGCTATTTCTACCTCCATCCCCGGGTCCGGATGCTGTAAAGGGGAGGTGTGAACACTGACTCACTCAGACAGTCCACTGCTTGTTTGGCTTGAAGCAGGTATGTGTGTGGAAAGGCACCATCCTTAAAAATTCGGGATACGCCCATCTGATCTCTAATTCAAACTTTCTTATTTGTAAATAAGAGCCACACTGCAACCACATGGCAATGTGCTAAAGTAACAGTGTCTTACTACAAACCCTAACCCTCAGGTGTGCACCGCGTGTCCAATTACCGAAACCCCCAGCCCCGTCCGTACTGCTTACGCAATTTACGCAATTAAAATGCTCAGTGTCCCCACTTCTACATGTGATAAATTAAATATATGTAAAAATTAAAACCCATTAACTTCCCATTACACATAAATGAGTTCTGATGAATGGTTTTTTTAATGGTAAACTATGACTATGGTGGTCTATAGCACTTAGAAATTTTCCTTCCATAACACCCTATTTAAAATTATACAATTATTATTGAAAAGGCAATAAAATAAAAAGCCTGCTCAAATTAAAAGGCAAAAAAATAGCTATTATTGCAGTATGAATGCTGAGTGCTGTATGTATTCAGCAATCTGCTCCCAGTTATACAATGATGCAGGTTTCTGCTCTAGCAGAGTCACCGGCTTCTAGCCATTAAATGTGTGCGTGTCGGTGTGTTCATGCTATTGGAAGGTGAACACTTGCACGTAAACGTGCGTTTGAGTGCCATGTTTCCATGCTCATATCTGCCCGTTTGTTTACGTCCGCTTTTGCGTCTGTGCATTTGTGTGTGCGTGTGTGTGTGTGCGTGTGTGTGTGTGCGTGTGAGTAAATAAGAGCCGAGCGGAAGTGTCTGCACGGGGGAGGCTTTGATCTGCAGAGCACATCGCTCTGAATCATCCTCAGCAGACCTGGGCTCCCTGCCATCCATCTTCCCCTTCAGATCCGCCTGAAACCAGCAGAGGCTCCGGAGTGGCTGATCCCACAGCCGCCGCTCGTGCTGTGGGGATCCACGCCGTTTCCTTTCCTTATTCATGCAGCAGCACGGAGCCGGCCGATCATGAATGCCGACTTATAAACCAAATGGCTCCGTCCAACCAGAGACTGTACCCAGGAGCAGGGAAGTGAGAAGGAATAAAGGAGCAAAGGGTTAAAAAATACCATGCCATCTAAGCTGTGAATGATTAATATAGGGGTAAATATGTCGTAAATAAACAACGAACGCACTGCGACACTGTACTGGACAGGAAGCTGGTAAAGGGTGTCCACACCCAGCAAAGCAGAAGAACCGTAAGGTGAAATAATCGTTATTACATTCTAGACTGGCAAATGTATTTCAGCGGTAATGGACTGAAATTCTAAGCACATCGGTTTTTACTTTGAGAAGAAATTTTTGCTCCTGTTATAACGGCCAGTGGAGACAAGAAGTTGAAGATCATTTCCAAATATTTCGAACAAAATGAGCTGTACCTCTTCTTAAGTCGTTCCGAATGTAGGCGACTTAGGCGCATTAGAATGGCTGTAACAGGCCTCGAGCCTGGTCACTGAGTAAACTGCCTCCAGATTAAAATCAATTGTGTTTTCAGCCATCCAAAGGCCCCTGGCTACGAGAGACGCTCTCCTCGGCTGGCTTGTGTCGTCAGAAGTGACGACATAACCCTACCCACCTGCTCTGTACACCCTGCGTATGTTGTTTCAGAATTCTGTGGGGGTCCACAAAGCCCCCCCATGTACAAGCCGACATGACGTGCAGGCAGTGTCGACAATATGATTAAATGTCCCATCTTCCCAGAGAGAAAACATATGCATTTTCTCATTCCATTAACTATGTCTCAGACAACAGTCTAGAAACAAAGCAAATAAGAGTGTTGTCAAGGCAGAATCCCTTCAAGGTGAGCAGTATCACAACTGTAATAACCTTAGAGTGGAGGCAGCGTATATAATAAATGAATGCTTGGAGTGTACTTCCTCTCAGCCAACAGTGGTGATCAGCATACTTGAATTTCTCCTGGAAAACTCAATGGTTCTTTTAAAGACCTCTATGCTCCCATTATTGGCACTGACTGGCTACAGGAAGAGTCATAAAATGGAAACAGAAAGTAACCATTTAAAAGACAGGTTCATTCCCATCCATTTCCTATAATTGCTTATCTAGTATAGAGTTAGAATGGAAGGTCAGATGCTAAAGCACATTCTAGGGCACTTGCTCGAGGAGATAATAGGGGCAAACACAACAGGCCCGTTATCCAGATATGAAACTTAACAAGAGTGTACAGTAAATTCAATGTATTTACAATTTTTGAACCTATTAATATAATTTTAGAGTTTATGTAAATTGAGTTTATAGAAAGAGTGAAGCCTGGCGATATTATGTTTCTGGGCTTTTCTGGACAGAGAGCAGATCCATGGAACACAGGGACAGGGTGATGGAATCTCCACGAGATCGAGATTGCTGCACGATATTTTTAAACAAATTCATTGCTGTTTAATATCCTTCTTACGGCCTCAACCACTAAAAAGCCATGGTATTGTTATTATGTGTGTGTGTGTGTGTGAAAGAGAGAGAGAGAGAGAGAGAGAAAGAGAGAGAGGACAGAGGGAGCGTTTAGGATATTTAGACCGGCATAGCAGACCCACAGGGCATGCTTCTCTCAAAAAAGCCTGAAGTCCTGACTCAAAAATTCAGTAAAAATCAGGGAAGCGAAATCGCCCAAATGGGAAAGTTATGGGCAGCTGCAGAACCTTCCCAGGGGTGAGAATTTCACGCAATTCACTGGTGCCATTCTCCAGTTACGACATTTTAAACTGCTAACCGAAAAGAAGTTTTCCGTGCCCTGCTTTGCTAAGAACTGCCAGTTTCAAAGATTCATTAAACATCAGGGAAGCAAAATTTTTATAGGGATCCAATAGGAATCTGCTGTGCAATTAGCAGCTCTTCCCATGGATGCTGGTGCCGAGTGCCTCACCTGGGCGGCTGCACGGCCATTTTCACGTTTTCTGAAACGGGATTTCACTTTTTTCTCTACTTTGCATTTTTCCATTTTCGCAAACCTGCTTCCCACCGACTTCAAGTATAAGTGCGCAAAGTACAGTTAGAAATGTAAAGAACCGTAAGCAAAGCAAATCAGTAAAAAGCAAAAAATATAAAATTATTAATATATTTACTGTATGGGTACGATTATAAAAATTTTAAGTCATTTTCTGACATTTTCTGTTTTTAAAAAAAATATACACACACTGGCCACTTTATTGGGTACACCTCTTCAACTGCTCGTTGAAGCAAATATCTAATCAATCGATCATTTGTCAGCATGACAATGTAACATCATGTAGATACAGGTCAGGAGCAGTTAATGTTCACATCAAATACCAGAATGGGGAAGAAAGGAGATTTAAGTGACTTTGAATGTGGCGTGGTTCTTGGTGCCAGATGGGTTGGTGTGAGTATTTCAGAAACTGCTGATCTACTGGCATTTTCTTGCACAGCAAGTCTCTAGGGTTTACAGAGAATGGACTGAAAAAGAACAAAAAGCATCAAGCGAGCAGCAGTTCTCTGGGCAAAAATGCTTTATTAATGGCAGAGGTCAGAGAATAATAGCCAGGCTGGTTCAAGCTGATCGAAAGCCAAGTGTAACTCAAATAGCCGCTCATTATGACCAAGGTATGCAGAAGAGCATCTCTGAACGCACAACACATCGAAACTTGAAGCAGATGGGCTACAGCAGCGTAAGAGCTCACCGGGTGCCACTCCTGTTAGCCAAGAACAGGAACCTGAGGCTACAGTGGACATGGGCTCACCAAACTTGGACAACGGAAGATTAGAAAAAATATTGTGGCAATTAGATGATTCTCAATTTCTGCTGGAACATTCAGCTAGTAGGGTCAGATTTTGGCGTAAATAACAGAAAAGCATGGATTCATCCTGTCTTGTATCAACAATTATGGCTGGCAGTGGTGGGGGATATTTTCTTGGCACGCTTTGGACCCCTTAGTGCCAGTTGAGTATTGTTTAAATGCTACAGCCGACCTGAAAATTGTTGCTGACTGTATCCATCCCTTTATGTACCCAGCTTCAAACAGCTACTTCCAGCAGGATAACGGGCCACATCATAAAGCCCTTATCAATTCAGACTGGTTTCTTGAACATGATAATGATGTCACTGTACTCAAATGACCTCCACAGTCAAAAGATCTCAACCCAATAGAGCACCTATATGATGCAGCAGAATGGGCGATTCAAATCTATACCCCGACAAATTGAGGTATTTCTGAAGATAAAAGGGACCTGGCACCAATGTACAATAAGGCTCCCTTTTGCCACTTATAAATGGTAGTAACTCATTAATAAAAAGAAAACTCTGTTATAACTTGTTTACAATTGTCTGCACCGGGGACCCTGACCAGTACTAGGAAAGGCTTCCCTAATATTGTGGCCAGTGAGTGTATTTTAAGACTTTATAAGGATCTGTAGGAATAATGAATATGATTCAGAAATGTTGACCCAGAAAGTTACCATTTGAATCTCTGACTCATTAAGTGACAGGAATCAGAGTATTTTCCCCAACCTTTCCCATAATACATGTGCATCCACACTACTTTATACCTTAGTGGTATAGGGTATAGGATATGTAGTAGGGTTGACGTCACTCTACCTTACAGTTCTTTCAGCACACCCATTTACAGCACAGCACACTTTCGGGTGCATGAGATGTAGCTGACACCAGTTGCAACTTGCAACCTTTATTAAAACTGTAACCATGAAGAGAAGAGACATCTGTGTCACATGAAGACTCCTCCCCCATTAAAATAACCCTTTTGTGCAGCACCAGTGACATGTGTTGATGTGCATCAAGACAATAACGGACCCGTTTTAGCAACCTGTGGCGGGCTGAGCATCGCTCCCTATCCAAGGACGCGTCTGTAAACCTGACGACATGAAGCAGCGTCACTCCGCTTGCCGATGTTTTTCTGGCACCTTCCAGGAAGTAAGTGCACAGTGATGCAGTCTGACCCCAGACCAGAGCAGCCGTTGCCTGATAACAGAATCTGCAGGTCCAGTCCGTGCTGCCAGCCCCCCGGTCACAGTCTAAACGGGAGTTTATTTGCAGCTTATCCAAACTTCATCAGCCAACAAGCTTCCTCCTTAACTCAATGCCCTCGTACCCCCAAGCGGGCTAAAGCCACTTAAAATTAGTTAGCTCTTTAGTGCAGTAATCAATAAATGGAAATCTAATTCTAATCTAGCCCATGGAAACAGTTATCTCTGCCTACTTGCTGTCCCCAAAAGGGCCAAAAAGCCCCCACACTGAAGATCTATAGACATCATGTACATGCTGGAGTTGCTATATAAATCTTAGAAAGTATATAAGAATTAAATTTATCTGTTTTGTCATTGGAAGACAGTTTTACATTAGGCCCTCCCCTTTTCAAAGCAGTGAGGCCACTGCCAAGCAAAATCGGCTGATGAAGACACCTGCAAGGTGCTATTCTAAAGCAAGCCGACCGCGATGCAGAGACCAAACAGCAGAGCGACACTGCGGATACAGTATGCAAGTGTTACTTCTGTAGATTTAAAGCCCCGGAACATTCCCAGGAGGCCAAACAAATCCACCCGATGGAAAATCAAAGCAACGATAATTGCTGTCTATATAGCACCTCCCATGGTACAGAGACTAATTTCATTGAGTGAGGGTGCTGAAGTGTGCAACACGATAAAATCTGTCCCCCGCCATGAGCACTGATGCTGCAGTGCACTACAGAAATATCCATCCCTTGAATATAACACAGACCCCCCCCCACCCCCAGCTACAGGCAAACAGCATCCAGGTTCTACGTGCATCTGCCAAGGTAAGTGTGTCCATTCATTTCCTGCATCCACTGCTGGCCCCTCACACCGGAAAGCAGGGGAATGGGGGCCGATGTTCCATTTGCCCCTCCCAACTTGCGCTTGCATTACTGGGCAGCCTGGCAGTAAAACAGTGGGCACAGATGCCACCAGCGGAAGCCGTCTGATCGGCTGGCTGCTGAATGGTTAAAGAGATGGAGTTTCTGCGCTTAAGCCAATGTGGCCTGTTTTAAAAGGCAAGGCTTACTGCCCCGAATACAAGACTGATTTAAAGGGACGGAACTGTGAACAGACTTTGAAGGATTTCCATCTGGCACGACCACAAGACACTTAAAGTTACAACCTGTGCATTTTCCTTTCATTTATTAATTTCTGTTGAGATTCATCAAGTGGATTTCCCCCACAGACGGGTCCTTCCCAACCCCTTAATTCACACTCACGTTATAGCAAATCAATTTTTAATAAATGATCAGCCGCTCCCTGTTGTTTCCCATTTAAAACCCTTACAGCTGCGAGGCAAATTTCCCTGGCAAGGGGGGAGGGGGGAATGGGAGCACCTACAATTAAATTAACAAATCGTTGTCCTTAATTAATGTGGGAATTACACGAAACTGCCGCTGAGTCCAGGAGACTCGGCGTGTTTCACCGCCTTACGTTAAGCGCTCTAAGCTGAGCATGCGAAGAGGATGAGATGATTAAGGATGGCCTCCTCTGAGTGCAAAAGAACAGAGCGAGTGGAACCTCGATGCCCCGCAATGCCGCGGCCGCTCTCCGTGTTCCATTGTGTGCTCCCTGTTTGCTAATGAGCTACAGGACTGAGAGAAGCATTACGCTGCTGCATTGTAATTCTTTCATTTCTTCATTGGCCATAATCATTTACAGCAAGTCCTCATCCCCTATGGATCCATTCTCTCCCGCAGATACAGCACACGAGGCCGTGCCCTGATGGGGTTAGGGTTAGGGTCAGCAGCGCCCTGAAGGCCCCAGAAGCACAACCACGGTCATGGAGGCGGAGGAGCCCCCGCAATCTGACAGCCTGGAAGCTACCAGGAGAATCAGCATCACCTTTTGATCAATGCTTTTGGTCAATGCATGGTCGTTATTTTGATAACTTCTAGGCCCATCCTTAGTCCCCTGAGTTGTGGCACTATGATGAAGCGAAATCAAGGCCTTTGGTCTCTCGTTTGCGCTGTTCTGAGAAAACGGGGCTGGCTGTGAACAGGGAAAAACTGGTGCTGTTGAAAGGTGTCGGCAAGCACACATCCAAGCACATGGTGGAGCTCAAGTTTAACACCGGACCACAGAAGCAACTGTGTTAGAAATACATCTACTTTAAATATGGCACCAGAGCTCCACAAACACAACGCTAGTTATCTGCATTTGTCGCAATGAAATGTGTAAAAAAATCTTTCCATTTTTCCAAGGTTGTTGTCTTCCTGTTTGGTTTTGATCACACTGCATTAAGGGAGTGTTTGTGTGGATAAAGATTTGAGGGTAACGGGCCTTTTTGTATTTGGCTGGCATTATGCGACAGTCTCGGATCTGAAAGCATATTATGGAGTTTTGGCAGGCGCAGCGCGATTCTCCGCAATGCTGTGAAGGCAGTGTTGCCGAGGGCCTTAAAACTACATTACCCATGGGGACGTGCGACCTACGAGGCTTGCCAGCAGCATGTAGTCGATTCCATTTAGCAAATTAGCTGCTTCTGCTATTGTAGCGTGAGATGCATGCCATGAAGAAACTGCTTACTAGAAGGGTGTAAGTCAGCCATAACAAAACAAGCAGGAAAATAATGCATTGATTATGTATTAATTTGCATGTAGTGTTTAGGTTCCTCAAATCAAGTGAATGAGACCAGGGTCAATCCACCCCCAGTAATGCAAGGACTCAAAATGCATGTGAAAATCAAGAGCAAAGGAACCAGACACCATAAGTGTTTATGGGACATGGAGGATTTTCCCTACCATACCCCCCCCCCCCCCCCCCCCCCCCCCCCCCCAGCCACTGCAGGGTGATCGGTCTGCTCTTTCTAAATAAAATTATGAACAGAAAAATCACAGATTTGTTCGTGTGTCAACCAATGGCTTTGATTTGTCCAACGACACCCAAAGGAACGTCTAACCCTCTTAGATTTACTTCTCCCTACACTGAATTTTTTAAATCATATAAATGTCCTTGTTTCCTAATGTAGCAAGTGACCTCGCGTTCGAATGATATCAGCGGAATTTCATATGCTGTACAAAGACCTGACACCAATGAGCGTTTCTCCCTACGCCCTGTAAAAGCACCACTTCAAGAGGTACAGAAGTTAATCCTTGGGAGAAAATACACTTACAAAAGACCAAACTGCTCAAATAACTTGCCAGTTATTTAGTGTTTAACATCAAGTCTTTTGCCTTGACTAAAAGCCATGTGAAAGATTCTTTAAGACAATGAGATCAAACTTTCACTTGAACTGGTTTGTTTTGTTTGTAATTTTAGTTATTAACAGATCAAATGCAGAACACCTACACTGATGCATATTACATTTACGCTTCATATTCATTTCATTGAATCATTTGTTACATTATAAATGCATGATTAATTATATTAGTTCACAATGATTTTATCACATTTTTAAGGTAAAACCATAAACACCAATAAGGCCGAATAAGACTTCACATGCATTTGGGACTTCAAACAATAAAATCTGATGTCTTTTGTCTGAAATATTTGCCTAATTATTTTGGTTATTAGCACTCATTTTGAGAACTTCTGTCAGTCACAGGTTTCTAAACCCAATGCTATCAATTAGAGAGCTATAGTACGTAGCATTTCATATGAAAACACTGAATTCTGGGCGCCATCCATAATTAGGTGAGGAACCTCTGAGATTTTCTCCTCCATCCTTTAGAATCATGAATGGTTCCCAGCAAAGGGAATTAGCATATGAAAAAGTAAAGCTATCATATTTGTCTGACTTGTGTTTCCAGAAAGATCACAAGCTTGTGAGGCAGAAAAAAAAAACGCCCGTGTCCTTAATTAGGAATAATAAACTTAGTGATAGAAACGCAAGTAACCACAGGTGACAGGGAATAAACAGCAATAAAAACTAGACCAGGGAACAGCATGATTTTATAATATCAGTCTCTTAGGCAGAACTATCCATCCATCCACCTATCCATCCATCCATTCATCCATCCATCCATACAGCATGTTTCCTGCCATGATTTTAACAATATTCCATATGAAACCATCATTTTCAAAATTGTCAGAGAGAACGAAGGTTAAGAATGTCCAGCTTATCATTACATATCCAGATTACCATGAAGCCTAATTTGAGTTAAATATTGTGGTTTATAATAATGAACGCACACACTTTGTGATGCTCATGAAAAAATTCCAGGCTTTAGCCACTCGTCGGCTAGAGGCACAGTACTATACGTAGTTACTTGGATTATTGCTGTATAAATATTATCATTATTATATACTGTATTATTACTTCCCCGACAACTACAAATTCGACTGAAAGACAGACAGATCTCATTCGTAACCTGGGGATTGTCTGTATGCTGATTTACATTTACTTTATATGGCAGATGTGCCTGTCCAAAGCAACAAGCTTTGATTCATCTGCTTATTTGGTAGTGGTAAAAAATGAAGAGATCATCTCTATATTTTTATACAAATCTGCATTTTTAAATCCTGGTTTAATCCTAGGCTACTCTGGGCAGCAGGTTGCTTCAACGTTCAAAATTTCTAAGACAGTATTACACAAGAACGAGGTGAAGCAGGACACACTGGGAACGACTAGAAATGACTTTCTAATGCCAGGGATGACTGTTAACTTATCCAACAGTTTCTCATGAATCGGCGGATGGCATCAAGTGACCTTCAAAAGGAATGGGAAACATTAAGTGCAGGTGTGAAGTGCACTGCTAGGACAGTTCGTGTCAGACTCCTAGAAGTAGGACTGAGGTCCCATAAAGGAAGGAAGAAAATCTTCTTTAAGGAGAAACAGAGAAGAACCAAACTGCAGTTTGCAAAAAAAATGTAGTTGACACAGACACACCTATAAATTGATAAATGATTGAAACAAAAAATTGTGCTGTGGTCTCTTAATTTTTTCCACGGCCGTATTTACATTTTCTTATTTCATTATTCATTTACCCAACCTTTGATCAAAGAGTAACAGTGAGTGCTGCTTTAATAATGCTGCGTTCCATCTGAACTGGGAAGTCAGAATTTCGACTCGGAAACTTGGAGGATCCTCTACAACCCTGACCTCAGAATTCAAGATGGCTGCTTTGTGCATCAACAGAAGTGAAAGCTGTTGTAATATACTGATTATTAGCACTTGTGTCTTGTGTCTCATTAAATTAGTCATACACACAGTACTGTCCACCCGTTATCCGAGGACATGTTGCTACGTTCTTTGTATGCACAAAATACCCCAAAATACATTGTTATCAACTGGTATTGCTAACAATGGCTAACCATGAACCGGGTTAGAACTGGTGTTGCTCAATCAATGACGTTCTGAATGTAGTTAACTCAGGTGTGACAGCATTCCCAGCTCCAACCTCCTAGACAAACACAGCTTAAAAAGAAGGCCATAAGGAGAACTGGAACAGGCAAGACAACACGCTGAGGTAGGGGGCGCTGTAGCTCTATAGCTCTCACCCTCAAGTACCATCATCTCCTTCAGAAGGAAACCTTTTGGCCCCTTTAATGCGTTTCTAAGTCTATCACTTACCCGGGTAAGTAAAACATTGCAATGCCCAAAGAAAGAGTATCTAATGGAGCAGGCGGGAAGACAGCTGATTGGGTCAAGCTATGGGCAGGATAGAGAGCATCTCACATGGTACACACCATCCGTCAGCCTGACCAATAATACAGACAGGATTTCAAATGACACTGCAGAGGTACAAATATAGGACCACATACATTGACGGTGTCCTTACCACAAAGCAATATTAGCTGCTGCTATTGAATAGCAATCTGAGAAGATGTAAGAAAAAAAATCCAAAGCTCATATGACATACACCATTGCTGGCTTCTGCAGCCAGGCCTCGCTCCTCCAAAACCAGCTCGCTCTGCACCAATGGGATTAAAAACAGTCAGCTGCTGCTCTGGCTCCTCACTACAGAGCGCGCTGCACGTTCTCTGCATGTGAAATTGGGTCCTGACCGCCCACCTCTGCCCCATCTCTAACTGTGTACACAACTCCCACCCAGGGTGAGAAAATAAGACCCAAGCAAAACACAGACCCACCACTCCTGCTGTAAACGTGATCACATCTAGCTGCACAGGCATAGGAAGGAGAAAGAACTCACCTAAAAACGAACATGAGAAAGCACTGCTGCTTCTAGCAAACTGCATTTATTCACGCTAATGTTCCACTTGCTCTCTCTCAACTTAAATTGGGTGAGAGTTCCACAGGAGGGGTGGCTGGCTGTCGGCCATCTTTGGGGAACGTAAGGCGGGGGACACGTTCTCTCCTAACAGCCCCCAGGTATGAGAAGATAACCTCCCTACGTTGAGAGAGAATTGCAGAGCTGTACTGAGAAGAAAGGCTTTGGAGAGTCTGAAAGAGGCCTTTCCACGGCTAACCGTCGTATACATCTGCAGCTGCCTCAAAACTTTCAGCTGCAGTAATAAGGCTATAATCTCTCTTTGAAGGTGAAGTTTCAGCGCGCCTTCGGGGACCCTCACGCTCCCTTTTGAACTTCCCTTGAGTTCTCAGCTCTCCCTCTTCCCCCACGTCCAGCACCCAGAGGCAAAAAAGGTTCTTAAGGGCCACTGACACTACGTATGATCATTCCAAAGTATCGTCAGCCAACGTCACCGGTGAGCTGATCTGGATACCGACTTCCTGCAAGCTGTAGCGCAAACGAGGAAGCGTGGCAGCCGGTGCTGCAAACGTACATGCAAGCTCAGGGTTGGGTCTTCTCCAGCTTGGATGTCTTATGTACTCTCACAGTCTACTCGCAACTGTCCCCACCGCCTTTACTCAGCAGCGGCTAAAAAAATGAATGAGACATTCCCACAGACTTGTACCATCAAATGCAGGAAGAGCATCTAGGCCATAAGTCATGTTGAACATCTAAGATTCAACACAACGAAGGGGAAAGACCCAAGTCCTGGTGAATTGTAATATGTACAGAACTGCATCAGTGTGTCTTGTGAAGGACGAACTGGGCAGCAAGATGGAGAGGGAGCAAAGTACAGTCTGGAGGAGGGCATGATCCACAGAAACCAGTCTACCAGAGGGGAAAGGGGGCACTGTTTCTGGGAGAACAAAGGGCAGCACCACCTGGCTCAGACACCCCTCACTCTGGCCCTGTGAAGCAGTGTTCCACAGTCTGGTCCCCGGGGACCCACAGACAGTCCATGTCTTTGATCCCTCCCAGCTCAGCAAAAATGAGGACTGCTTGGTAGGGAGCAGAAAATGGACTGACTGTGGGTCCCCTAGGAACAGATTGGGAAACACTGTACTAGAAGGAAAGGGGGGGGGGAGTTGGGGAGGTGTCGCAGAGACAATGACCGCTGCACTGTTTCCTTTACTTGTCCTTTGAGTCTTAGATGGTTGTCACAGCATCCATTGGGGGGCCCTTAAAACCCACCTTTTTCATCTGGACTTGAGACCGTCTTTAATCCTCTGCAGCTCAGTTGGATGGAGGCTTCCAACATCCAGACCAGCTTTAATGGAGCTTCCAGATGACAAGGACACTCTAGTTCACAAACATCGGCGGGTAACTCAATCAGCAGGAAATCACACTGTCTCCTGGGGCCAAGGGAGAAGATGGTGGAAATCTCATTAAAAAATAATGGCTTCCACCTGCTACCATGTTCTGAAATGTCTTTCTAATGACCGACCGGTGGATTTAGGTGCCGATCTAAAATCCACAGCTTTGATGGCAGCTTCTCATCAGAAACACGCTCCTCGTTCAACAGACGGCAGACGCCTTACCAGCGTCATATAACATCCCAGCTTCCAGGCTTTCAAACACATCTTGACGCCAATACATTACAGTCACTGTGTAGCTGAGAAACTGCAGAGAAATAGAACCAGAGCGTTTGGTGGTTTCCATAGTCTGGTCTTGCTCCTCTGAAAGGCCACTGGGCCATCAGGGGCAAACCCCCCCCGTCTCTGAAGCAGCGCTGGGGTTCCTCAGCTTGGAGGGCCTCCTAATCTCTAGAAGCAGCTGCACGTTCTCCACATGTGAGACAGGGCCTTAAAGCATATTATATATTATAACCCCATGCCCCTCCCACAGTGCCAAAAGAAGTCCCTTGAGACCCACCACTCCCACAAACGTTCAATAAACGATTCAACTGCACTATTTTATAAAATTCTACACCCGAACCGGACTGCGTTGCATGTTGACATCAACGTCATACCAGTGGTCTAAACAAGTACCTGACAGGAGACAGCGATCTAAGGTCTTTGGGGGGGGAGAGAAAATTTCACCAAAAATGAACATTGAAAAGCACCACAGCTTCTACATCAGTTTCATGTATTTAGCAGTGGCTTTTATCCAAAGTGATGTACATTTGTAGAGAAAGCAAGGTCAGCCAGTCCAGCCAACAGGAGGTTAAGGGCTTTGCCCAAGGGACCAACAGTGAAATCTTTCTGCCAACCCAAAGGTTACAGCTTCCAATATTCCAATCAAGGGCACAGCATCCCAACCCACTGCGCCACACACGAAGACCCAAAACAGCATCTATCAAAAACTGTCTTTCCACGCTCCTGTTCCACTTACTGTCCCTCAACATAAATTGGCTTAGAGTTTCACAGGAGGGGCGAATGGCCGTCGGCCATGTTTGGGGAAAGTAAGGCGGGGGACGCGTTCTCTCCTAACAGCCCCCAGGAACAAGAAGATAACCTCCCTACGTTGAGAGAGAATTGCAGAGCGGTACTGAGAAGAAAGGCTTTGGAGAGTCTGAAAGAGGCCTTTCCACAGCTAACCATCGCGTACAGCTGCCTCCAAACTTGTCGAACTCCAAGCTACTTTGACTTGCCAATTCCTTATCCAAATACACAGCATGCTGTCTTCACAGAAAGAACTAAAGCTATGAATCGATCACCCTATTGTTAAAGCAACACCACCTGGCATCAAAACTTCACTTTTGCTTCAAGGTACAGAAATATGTGGGTCATAGTGTAGATGAAAAAAAAATACATCAAAACAAGTTTATTCTATTTGTAAAATGGGAACAGGAGGCTTTGGGTTACTTGCTGAGTTTGCTTAAAAAAAAATTTTGGAGACTGGCTGTTCCAAAACTCACTTGGACAGAAATGCACAGGAATACAAAAAGCGCCAGGCTCAAATTCAGGTCACGGGGAGCACAAGTCATGCCCCTCTTACCTGCTGTGGAGTGGTTACTGTTTTCTCACTATGCAATGAAAAGAGAGGAGCTCATTGGTATGCAATCCTACCCCTTGTTCGCCGAACGACCCTTCTGCATTAGTGGTTCAGGGCAGCCGTTTATCCCACCACGTGCAGCCTGTGAGAATGCCGTCCCCCCACAGCAACAGAGGTGAGCAGCAGCTGAAGTCCATGAAATCAGCTGTTTGATGTGGCACAAATTTCACCTTTCACGCCTGCTCCTCCCTGCCTGCTTTTATTGGGAAAATGTACTTATCAGATTGAAGTGAATTATCAAATCGAAAGCAGAAAGCATTTCCTGTGCTTTCCTATGTGATTTACGGAGGGAGTGGCTGAATACGAATATGTCTCTTTGCAGCTATAACTCCGATCTCCCAGGATGCCTCTTTTTTCATATTCTAGTTTCCTTCCAAACCGTTCTTATTACACTATTACACTCTGGAAGGAGGAAGTGTTTTAATTCTCATAATATGATCTGTGAAGGAGGGAACTTCAAGATCTGACTACGACAAAGTCTGAGACTTGGCTCAGGAAGAGGCAGGGAGCTCCAGGGGTTACGGTCAGGCTCCATCACCCTGCTTAAAGCTTTCCGCTTCGGTAAGAAGAACATGGGCTGTTCACACTGAGCCTTTTCCCAGTCCCGAGGTGTGCTCAGGGTCACCCCTCCAAGCACGGATGGTACAGTCTGCCCCTGCCCAGCCGGTAAGTGACGAAGGCAGAGAGGCAGGCGGCCGCCCTTACGCAGCCCATAGTGACGCAGCCACCCCACCCCCCTTGTTGCATGGATGGTATGGCCTTCGCACGGTGGTAAGGAAGCATGGACTCAGGCAGCCACCCCAACACAGTCCACAGTGACACAGCCAAGCGACCTCCTCTGTTACACGAATGGTACAGTCTGCATACAGTGGCAGGGACCCTCAGAGGCAGACAGGCACCCCAGCACAGTGACGCGATCACACTGCCTGGCCGGGCTCCCCTCAGACAGCAGATGCTAAAGCTTCCTGTTGAGTCCAGACATTACATCCAGAGAATGGACAGAAGTATTTTATAAGCCTACCCCTCTTTCTGGACATGCCTACAGCATGGAAGAACTGGGCGTCTCTTCCTGCTCAGAGGCCACGATCGTTGCTGATTTCTGAGATTTTCCTGTGTGTCGAAATGGGCAGAGTGCCACAGGCTCAGGCTCTGTGCTCCGCAGCTGCTCTGGGCTGACGAAGCTGCTCATTAGGCCAAAGCTAAATGCTTTCACTCGCCATGTCCCTCTCACAGGCCCCGCTGCATCACTTCCTGTGCAGCGGCTGGCCAGTCATTCTCATCACTTGCGGTCCTGGGTCGAACATGCTCTCTAAAGGCAGCATCGGGACTTCACCTCTCCCCCGACTCTTTGAACATGAGCCACTCTCTTAACAATCCCTGACTGACAGATGATAACAAATCTCCAAGCAGAATTTAAAGCTTTTAGCTTCAGACAGATGCCACAGCAAATAACTAAACGTTCAAGTTTAAAACAAAAACAAAAAAAAAGGCCAGCAAATATGAGAACTGGCAAAACTTTAATCTTCTCGTGGAATTTTCAAAGTGCATTTTTCAGAAAGAAGTTAAACAGTAAATAGAGAAAGCCTTTGAGAAAGAGGACTGCTTAATTCCCTACTCCCCTGCAAATGAAGGAGGTGTTGGCTGCCGAACCATAAGTTTGTATTTCAGCAAAAACACATTATGATAATCCAACAGAACTCTGTTAACACCCCCTGCTGGGCTGATAACTTCACTACCACACACACACACACACACACACACGCCCAGCATAACCTCCCCCTTTCATATCACGTCGCAGACGATCCCGTTCCCAGAACAATGATTCCAGACAGGGTCCACATCCTGGGTCTTCCTTACTCACCCCGACAACCACAGCTGGGTACCCCCCCTCCCCCACCTACCCCCGACTGACACCTTAACATCCGCTTTGGCTGCACACTCTCACGCCTCTCATCCGCCTGCTTTCTGGCTTATTGCAGACAAGGTCGTCTATCTCACATAATAAAGACGGTGCTCTTTCATCCGGGGAGATCTCTGTTTACATATTACAAAGAAAGGTGGTGGGTGAGGAGGCAAAAGTGGATGTTCAGATCACATTCAAGTCACGGACAGGGACTGCTGTCCAGGCATGTCAGTCTAACTCTCTCCTTACCATTTTAACAAACAAAAGCCTCAATTAAGGCGTGCAAAGGATTCCTCT
This sequence comes from Brienomyrus brachyistius, assembly GCF_023856365.1. Taxonomy (NCBI): domain Eukaryota; kingdom Metazoa; phylum Chordata; class Actinopteri; order Osteoglossiformes; family Mormyridae; genus Brienomyrus; species Brienomyrus brachyistius. Next base: position 7,618,810 of record NC_064538.1, on the reverse strand, counting down.
TGGAGCCAAACCTACTCAACATTTCAGTTTAACTACTAGATAAATGTCAACAGGGAAATTGGAATATGTGAACCATTAAAGACCAAAACATTTAAGAAAGTCTTCAAATCGCATATCAGTCAAATAACTGGGTATACGATGCAGATGTATAAATGAAAATGCAAAACCCCCATATTCTTTGTTCGCCTTGTTTTAGATCCACCCAAATGCCCGCACAAAATGGAAGGATATTTTTTTCTGTTTCATTACTCCATGTCTGTCAAACCCTGTGTAACCACAGAATGAGTCACCCAGTAAGTTACACACTGGCCTGAAAGATGCCATAAAATTAAAACTAAGTATTTCTTACATCATTAAAATTTATTACACGTCATTATATGTGATTTGAACCACTATAAAATAATTAAGAAGTGTCTGATTTAAATATTGCTTGCGTAACAGTAGGCCTATTAATTGGTTGTAAAAATCTAAGGCATCCATTGGACAAACAAAACCTATTACTACAGGCATGCGACCAAAGATCCAGTCACTTACAGCGCGGAAACAAAGATTTTCTACTGTAAAAAACAGCATTGATCAATAGAGAATACCTGTTAGCCTATATTGGAAGCCTGTGTGCTGAATTAGTTTCGAGATATTGATTAGATTTTCCGCACTATCGGCTGTTCTCCCCTTAAACGCTGTCAACTTATTTTGCCACTGAAGCAAGAAATATTCATCAAAGAAATGATCACAACATTTATGCATTAAGAGCAATTTAATACATTTTCCCATAAATATTTCTACTTTAAAACTGCCTCCGATTACACAGCAACGGGGTGAATCGTGCAATGAGAGCCCTCGCTGCACACAATGCCGCAAGCCGTGCGCTTTACTCCCCCGATGTCGACAGAAAAATGGTTGGTAAGGACAGGATTGTTTTCCCCTGGCAATCATGAAAAAAGACAACAGTGAACAATTACAACTAATTAAAAAGTAATGACGGGAGCTTTTTCAGCAGCCAAAAGAACAACCCTTCAGAGGTCCCCCTTTTTATCCCTTAAGCGCTGTGACCGGCAGCATGACCGCACGGACCAGCAGATCTTGAGCCCAGCTTCCTCCTCTAGCTGCCGTGTGGCACGCAGCATGACACCGTGGGGCGGCGTAGCTGGTGCTGCGGCCGCTGGAGGCCGTACCCCTGTCTCCATTTACGCAGTCCCAGCCAAACGCCCACCTGACGGGTGAAGCGCAACTGATAAATGCACTCGGGAAGCCACTCGCCCTGGTCACATGGTAACGGGCTGGATAGATGATTCCTCCCCCCTCTTGTGTGTGTCAACTTGCAGGTACATTGCACAACGGAGAGTGTCCAAGGGTGCGCACCCTCCGCTGCGCGTGTCGCACGCCAGATGCTGCGTGTGCACTATAAAAACCGGTGCGCGTGAATTTCAGGTAACTCCCTAGGCCCGTGCCCCGGAGCATTGCCGTGGCAGTGCACTATCGGCTGCAACACTCTTTTTGCCATTTATTTTTAAACAATGCGCCGCTACTCCACAAAGGACATGCGAAACAGCAATGTCGAGCAGAGAAACATTATGTATTTCTCTTCCACCCCCAGGTCGGCCTCCTCTGAGCACCAGAAAGAACAGCTGCATACTTTGTAAAGAGATTGCATGTCTTACCTTTGAGAATGCTCTGACCTTGTAGTATATCCCTCGAAACAAACACTGTATAAAAACTCTCTGAGAATCCAGGTCTGCACGGTGGCTTAGACGGCAGGTCATAATTCCCCTACGGACCAAACAAACAAAACTGTCAGACGTTTATGAATATGGATTCGGTTGATCTTTCTCGGCGGCTCTGAATTGAAAACGTTAGCTATGCGTTGTGCAGAAATGCATTTCCCAGACAAACACATTCATGAGAAGTTTATTCAGGGGGTGCTTTATTCAACAAATAGAAAAACTGCTTAAAATTGCATAACGACCCATATCTTTACCACTCTGAAACAATGAACAACTCTTTTTTTTTGTTATAACACGCCTACCTCGCTTGGCAAGTCAGAAACATACTCCCAAAACGAGGTGCTGTGCAAATGCTGCTACAGAGTATGTCAGGTGGGGCCGTGAAAGTGGCAGAATAGTCTCCCAAGTCTGTCTTCCTTTTTTATTATAGCAGCGGCAGCTGATGCCGAAACTCGGCTCGCCCGACTGCATCCACATCAGAGCGGCAGCGCGGCTCTATTTCGCTGACAACGGAGCTCCGCTGTATGGGTTAAAATAACACAATAAAAGGAGTAACTGTGGCTCAGCCCCTCGGCACCCTAAAATTCACCCCCCTGAGATCAGACTTCTTTTAATGAGTAGCCCTGTCTTTCTGCGTGAAACCGTGTACCTAAGCAGCCCAGCTGGGGGGAAAATTGCCAGTGCTGCATTGACGGTGGCTTGTCGGAAGCTTGAGTCTCTTTCCAAGTTTCCGGCGACCGATTTTATTATTTTTTTGTATGTGTCTATCTCTCTGTGTGTGTGTGTGTGTGTGTGTGTGTGTGTGTGTGTGTGTGTGTGTGTGTGTGTGTGTGTATGTTGTCTGTTTGCCTGAGCATGAACATCCGACAGCCTCACACGGCAAAAAAGCTTAGCCGAAAGCCCATCAGTACTGCTTAGCATCACTGGTGTGTGCGGTGGATACCACAGTCTTTGTGCATTCATAAGGAAATGGCAGAGTCAGGGAATAAAACAGCGGTCGAGATTCATACTACTCCTTACACTGATTTCTTCGTACTGATGACAAGTAGGCTACAAGACGAGAGACCTATTGTGCCAAAAAAAACCTTCTGGTTTACCTATTATTACAGCCAAAACCTCAAACCGCCCACATACATTAATTTTTTTTTTAAATCCAAAGCCGAAATCACATTCATTCCAATGTGATTAAACGCACCTCACACATCTATATGAAATAAGGTTCTTTTCACAGTTATTGGATATCTTAGGCAAAAACTGCCAATTAAACAAAAACATGAACAACGAACTCAATATTACATCCACAGGCGAAGCCGCAACTTTGTGTGCCATGTAACGCGTGCGTTTCGGAGTGTATTTTCGTTGTAGTTTTGCAATGATACGCAAAATACTGTTTCCGATGCAAACTTTTGACGGTGCTCTTCGCATATGAAGGAAAATGTCCACGCGTGTGTGTGGAAAAACGCAGAGTGGACATAAATCTGACAAAGAGAAACCGAGATCCCGACCGCAGCATCCGCACCGTCAAGTTCGCCGCGGCGAAGCGCTGCACGAATCTCTGGCCGGTCTACATAGACGGCTAATAGCCCGCACATTTTAATACATCCCGAAAAGCTTTCCCTGAGCAAATAAACAAAAGAACAAATAAGTAAATAAATGCACAAATAAATAAACAGGACCTCATCGTCATCAGTCCGTGTACAAAAAATACACCGCGTAGCATCTACTTATATGTGAAAATAAGCGACGAGTGGCAACCCTTAAAATGCACGACAGGGTACTTAAACGTTACAAAGAATGAAGCACTTCTTTAAGAGCGAAAGTTATAAATCAATCTAATCATTTTCTTTTGTAGCTGCACGGCTGCATTGCCGGTGGCCGTGAGAACACAAAGCGGCACGGCACTTCCAACAGCCCGAAATAAAAGAGGAATTAAAATCTCACCCAAGATGTGCTCAGCATTGTGGTGGTCATCAGTAATATAATGAAGCCCGTTTTCATTGTCGCAAGAAATCGGAGCGAGAGAGACCCGCGATTCGGCTGATTTCCTCGCACAGCTTTTTCTTTATTATGGATATTTATCCTGCGCTTCCCCCACAGTCTTCCTCCTTAGCTCCGTCCGCGATGTTTTAAGCGCTTGTGTAGTGCAAACCGTCCCGAGTCCTCTGGCGCTCAACTGCAGGTGAAAAGCGATGTTCAGCTCAGCACCAAAGGGCTTCGCAGCGTCACTACAACCCCTCCTACCGTACAGTGCAGGAGAATCCCACTTAAAGAAACCAAGTATAACGGGCGCAGGCAGACCTCTCTAATTGCTGGAGCTGCCGCTCTTGTATGTCTATTGTACTGCTTTGGCATCAAAAATACTGCAGAGCTGATTGTGTGTGTGTTAAACATTAAAAAGTCAGCAATCTGTCAATCATCCCTTGACTTACAGCTATTTTCTTAGGCATGCATATCAGTTGTTTATATGTGTGTTTTGCTGTGTTTGACTTTGTTAGTAATTATTTCTTTTATAACTCGATGTTATAAAATGTCGATGTTGACTACCTTAAAATGTATAATAAAAATATAAAATAAAAATAAATGATTTTTACAGACGTTCAGCTCTGGTTTACTCTAGCACATAACCAAAGCTACAGCGGCATTGTTTCATGGAGAAAAAAAACAATAGGCAGGGCTTAACAAATTTCCCATTTGCTGTGAAATGCTATTTTCTTCGCTCTTTCCACATCCCGATTCCCAGGTGTGTGTTTAAGAGTGAAGGATTAATGGAGGGAATATCTACAGACAAGCACACTTAGAGTAGCCTATGCAGCATTCAGGTCCGCAGTTTAATAACTGCGAGGTTTCCGGGCCTCTGATTGGCTGCTCAATTTCCATATCTGAGAGGGGTAATCCCATTAAAAGGATTGACAGAATGTCACCAGCAGTCTGTTTCGACTTTTCGTAGCAAATGCATTTACTTTTCCCACCGGTAAATAATTCGGCTGCAGATGAGGGCTAATGGAAGCCGACATACTTGCCTTGTTTTTCTAGTTCAGTCAATTTCGAAGAATATGTGAAATTTCATGATTCGGATCTTTCCGGACGCTTTACAACGGAAACGAGACTTGAGGGCAGCGCTGACTCGATCCACATTGCCCCTCACATTCCCCTCATCATGAGTGTGAAAGCGATGATGGCTGCACTTTGGCTGTTTTTACACTGTCCTTTTGCACTCCATAAAGAACTGTGGTGGACAGCTCCTTCTTTGGCCTGCACACAATGAAGTATTTCCCACAGTTTAAATATTAAGCAGCCTGGTCGATTGTTTTTCAGTGACAGTAAATAACACAAGAATTGTGGGATTTTAATCATAACCTGTCTTAATCCAATCTGCATGTGTCACAAATGTGTGCGATAAATGTGAAAAACACATATCAATCATTTGGTGTTTTATGAATTATGGTAGAATCGCCACAATGTATAGAACAGTTCTGTTCAAGCTCTACATTTGATCCAGTCAAAAGAATAGCTGGAGAGGAACTAATAAAATGTATCACAAGGAGGAAGTCCCACAGAAAAGTTGGACATGACAGCATCTGTTCCATGCGCTTTTAGGTCTTTGTGTGTTCGCCTGTTTCCCCCAGCATCCACTATTCCTGCAATTCCTGGCATTCAAGTCGTTTATTATCTGTTGACAGATTCACAGTCGTATGGCCACGCCTTAAACAATGCTCAGAAATCTCTCACAATACAACTTCTGTGTTTGATCTTCCTTTTCCGCAGTCAGATGTGAAATATTGACAATAGCGTTTTGTAAGGCCAAACACATCTACTCGTTACGTGGCAAAGATTATAGTCAACAATGACGCCATATTGTCAGTCGGAATTCTTGGCAATACATTTGTTTAATTGCCCTGTAAATGTGATTAAGTACTGTGCAAATTATGTGTACGCACATACATTGTTGTTCTAATTAAAATACTTAGCAATAGACCAAAGTAATGACTTTGTAATTGCAATCTATTTGTTTACACGTTGTAAAACGTACAGCACAAGTGGCCATTTTACACACACTTTATGCCTCGTTAAACATCAGAGATCCTTCTAACCCTAAAATACACCTACCGTTACACCATAATCCAAACCCAAGGTCCAACCTTGACCCGTTAATCATATTGCAAGATTAGTATTTGTAATTCTCTCATTGCATATTTCCCATTTATGCAAGTCAACGTCCACAAAGCAGAATTCCGAATCCCGCAGGGAATATCGCAGAGTGTCCCGCTCTGACAGGTCACTCTCAAATCCAGGAACGAGGTGAGACAGATAATTAAAATTGATCTCCATAGCACAGTTTGGGCACCTACATAAATTATGGTCTGATATGCAGTAAAGAGGTAGGTTTAGGATTTAGCATCAATGTTTAAAAAAGTCTAACAGGAACGCTGTACCGAAGAGATTACATTTTCGTGGGGGGGGCATTGTATTTGTGCATTTTTCCATTTGTCAGATATGACGCAGCTGGTTTTCCCCTGCTGCTTTTTGCCCCTGTTGACTTCCCAGCTGTGATCCTGCCCTGCAGTGTGATCCTGCCCTTTCTTCCTTTGCAGTGTTTACATCTGGAACATGGCCACCAGTCAGGAGTCATGGGCTCCACCATAAACGCCGACAATACCAAGAGGTGTCAATCGCTCCCTCGGCTCGTGACTTCATTGTTCACAATCCCGGATGATATTTCACCCTCTGCGTTACTTAACTATAACGGCACGGCTGCAATTAAAACCTTGTTATCCTGCCTCTGATCGTTTACCATCATGCTGATCTCTCTTTCGGTAGAGTGCTTGTTGTTCAATAAATACTTAACATCCCTCCTGTCCTTTTCAGTGGCTCTCAAACACCAAATTTAAATGGAGCAGAGCTGAGTTTAAGGCCTTAAAATGGGGTGGAAAAAGAGTCCTTTTACAAAGGGAATTATTCCAGTGGAGAGCTCTTGTCTCTTCTGAGGGGCTGAGGATCAATCAAACTTTACCAATACAGCTTGGTCATATCAATACAATTGGTCCTGTCTTGCATTCCACATTCTGTTTCATATTCTAATTCTGAATCCAGCATGCGGCGATGTCACACTGCTGTCACACACGCCACGCACACAGTGCGCAACGTCTGTCATCGTGCTTATTCGGGTCGGTTGGAGCGGCAGTAGAGGAGCTGGTGATCATTTCACGATCGCCAGGTCCTGGTTTTGATCTGTGTATGATTTTCCTTTTCTGAGTTCCTTTTTGCGAGTCCCTGGGAGCAGGAGTACTGAAGAGGAAAGGGGTTTTTATGGCTTCCCAGTGCCACGGATGACACAGATCAGGATGTTTCCGGCATGTGTGCCGAACCGCAGCACGCTCCCTCGTTGCTAGACGCGTATATGTGCCCAGAGGTAGACCTGACTCTGAATCACTCAAGCACCTCACTTACAGGCTAAAGTGACACTCACGAAGAGGATTTGATTCTTATTTAATCCGTCAGTGCCTGATATTCTGTGTGTGTGTGTGTGTGTGTGTATATATATATATATACATCTCAAATGTAGCGTGAAAAATACAAATGTTAAAATAAATGTTGTCCTACTTAAATTTTTACTTTTAAAACACCTTTCTGGGAATACGGTTCTAGAGCGGTAATAGGAATCTCGGCAGAGGAACACTTTGGCAGTTTGTCTAGCTGGCTGACAAGAGACAGACAGCAAAAATTTTGAGCATCACCAGCACACAAAACCGAGGAAAGTTCTAGATGTGAGTGGAAAACTCGGGTTTACCTGACCCTTCAAATGACTTATCGATATGTCACCAGCACATTACACTGTGACACAGCACCGTTTACCCCTTACAGGGTGGGTCACTAATGGTTTACACTATAATATGCCAGTGTTACCAGTCCGATAGGGAAGAGCAATTGTCTTGGGTCAATATAGAACACGGATTGAAAAAAGCATTGCTTGACTTTTAATGAGGCAAGCATAGAGAGTGAATTATATGACATTGTGAAGACATGTAAACACACACAGCATTAAAAATACATGCAGACACATTCAGGAAATGCATTTGACACGATAATGTGAAATACACAGTGAATCGAATCTAAATGCATTGTGAACTGGATAAACAAACATATGGAGACATGAAAAGCAGTCACAGTGTCAGATTTGGAAATTGCCGTAGCCCAGTGCTTTGTCAGCTCAGGTGAGAGAAGTTTGCTAAATGGGCTTAACCATTATGTAACCTGGAAGGCAATGAATTATGTCAGGTACCAACCCATATATTCACTCTGCTGTCCCAAGTGAATTACAATATCCATTCATACGGAGCATAATGCAGTTATGAAATTTACAGGATAGCAGAAAATGCTGTACTGATGCGATATTTACTTAGCTGACTGACATATTTACTCTTCGTCATTGATTTTATTTTATGTTATTATTAATCTTTTATTTTGATGGCTTTTTATGATGATCAGACAGAGAGGATACAAGTGCAGTACATTGGGATGTTTAATTCAGAAGCTCGAATCGACGTCAGAGCCAGGCCGGGCCAAAACAGGTGAGTCAGAAATGCAATCCAATCTGAAGACATCATCCAATGGGGAGAATGCATGTATCTGCAATGGATCAGTAACAAGAAGGCAATCAGCCAGGCAACCAAATCCAGAACACACATAGGCAAGAATCGCAGGTCCAAAAAACCAGAAACACGGAACATACAAGGAACGGCTCAAACAGCCGTGGGAACCCAATTATTCGGGAGGAGCTATAAATCACCACTGGGCTTAAATCAGGTAACTGATCACCAAATGCGGCTGCGATGCAATGCGGCTGTTCAGACCTCTGCTGATGACAATCGCTGGAGGCGTGGCGGTTCACGTGGGGGTGGGCGTGGTCGGGGCCGATCAGACTCAAGCGTGATTTAAAAAAATATTTTTATAGGTATTGTTTATTGATTATGTGACGAGCCAAATGCACTGAATGAATCTTAGGTATGGTAACATCTCTGTGCTTTCTGGTCGAGTCGCCACACAAAGATGATCTGAATGTCATATGTCAGAGTTTTTCTGAGGAACGGTGTGTCGAGTTGCCGCACATTTCTGACAGAAATTTCATAAAACAACACCGAGCGCCGGCGGTGGGGTGCAGCCCCTGTATGTGACCTTAAGGTCTGTGCTTCTGATCCTAACAGCAGCGGGGTAACTGCCACAGGGGGCTGGGGTGGCATATGTCTACGGGATGCAATAAGTCTGAAAGGTACACGCGGTGCTCATCTAGCCGCCATGGTAATTGGTGACAGCCGTCTGTGCGAGGACTGTGCTTTATGCGATTATGTCACAGACAAGGGCATGTTACTTTGAGCAGGGTTATGACAAAAGGTACAAGACAAAAGAAGGAGAAATATCCTCCTTACTCAGACGAAAGATTGCACCCTTACTGATCCTGAAAACATTGGCAAAGTTAAGCAAAATAATATATCCTCAATGTATATTACAGCGCATAATAATATTTGGGAATTCTGACAGAAGGGAAAGTGAGATATTATATGTGATGAACCTGGAATCGTGAACAGGCATCCCTGTAAAACCCCTTATACAAAAATTAAAGTTAATTAAATTCAGTTGGTTGAATACTTTGGTAAATAATATGATGTGATTTAGACAAGCCTTTTCAAATTCAAATGAGACAAATTGGGCCCTTGCCATCAGAGGTGAGCTGTCAGCGCACGGCTTCTATGCGTACCTAATGATCTCTTGAAGAAAAATAATATCTGATAGTTTTTGATAGTTATAAAGCAAATCCCAAGGCTGTGTTTGAGCAACTGTAATCTGTGCCATATTGTCCAAGATAAGACAATTTAGAAGACTAGTGAAACGTACCGTGAGTGGGCAAAATCCCCAAGAGCAAATCAATAATCATCCTAAATAAATAAAAAAATACATAGGCCTGAGTCACAGGAGCAGTATGAAAAGCATAGTGAAAACCTCTGTTCACAAATATCTCAGATTTCCCAAAAACATCTTGCATGCAACTGCATTTAAGGATGCTGTATGAACAGATGACTCAAAAGTGATAGTTTCAGGTATACACAGGCCCTGTAATGTATGGGAAAAAGCAGACTGCATCTTCCACAGTCACACGCTTACAGCAGTGATAAAAATGGCGCTTGTGATGTTATGGTTTGGGGACGCTTTGCTGCATCAGGACTGGTTGCTATTTATGGAACAATGAGCTCCTTCCGTATCAGGTAATTGTGCAGGAGAATGTCAGGTCATCTTCTCACAAGATCAACCTGAGATTTTACTGCTGTTGTAAAGTCCACTTAAATGCCGTGGCCATACTGGAAACTTTGATTTTAATAAGCCGTGATAAATCTTAAATTGCGCTGAGTTAGAACAATTCTGCTGGGAGGAATAAGCCTAAATTTTGACATGTTCGCTTTTGCACTGGTCAGTAAGTTTAGTTAGAGTTTGGTTGCAGTCACTGACAATAAAGATGGTAAGAGCAGTTATTGTAAAGGGGAAATATTTTTTTCACATGTGGGAATGCACAGAATTCTTTACTCAGCAATGAACTTATGTGTCTTGTTATTGGCTGAAAACCTGATAACATTCAGGGTCGAAAAATCACACAGGCAGCAAATAATTTGCGTTGTTATATATTATATTTATCATATAAATTCAGAAATAAATTTTCACTATATAAGATGACACGGATGCATGATATGTACAACACAATTATATTGGAGTAATGCATTGGTATTTTCACAGTCATGCTGTTTTTGGAGAATTACATATGAATCTGTTTTGAGAACAGACCATGACACGGCATATTTTTAGAATGGCATAAAAAGCAATATGCGTTAAAATGAGTATTGACAATATTGTTTTTTTTATTGAAGTTGCTTCTGCTTCTAAAAAAATGATATAGAAATGTAGGCATCCCTTTGCTATAATTACATTTTCATTTAGTTTTGAAAGTTCTGCTTTCAGTCTTTTTTAAAAGACTATGTACAGCACAAATACAGTTTAATTAATTATTTTTGACGCTGAAAGTAGTGGTCTATTCATTTCCATGGCAATTTCCCACCAATGCTTGAGGGTCTGTCAATAGAACAATAAACAATGTAAATATAAAAATGTAAGCTGCATAATCTGGACTAACTTATCAATATGACTTTGTATTTCTGCGACGTAAATGCCATGTCAATGGTCTGCGAAGGCTCTGAATCCTGCATGTCAATGAGTCTGCATCACATACACACAACCTCTTCTTTTGTCTCACACACACGGACAAACACGCACACACACACAGGCTTGTAATTATATCTTCGTGGGGACTCTCCATTCATTTCTATGGGGGAAAACTCTAATCCCAGCATGACGACCTTTAGCATTTGTGCCCCGTCAAGTAGAGTGTTACCAAGCTACCTTTTCGGGCCTAAGACTTGCAGAGTGCTGTACAATAGATGGCTGTGTTGTAAGATAACAGAGATTTTAATGGATACTCCGCAATCCTGGGTTTTGTTTCAAATGATCCTTTCATCTTTCGCTTGTGTAACAGCACTTAATGGTCTGCATTGCCATCAGCATGACAATTAGTTGCGTTAAGCAGAGTAATTAATTAATACCATGGCATGGATTTTTTTACAATGTTAAGTAAATGAATATCAGTGCTTTCTTCTCCTCTGACCTTTCGACTGTAGACTTCATATACAATGATTACTTGTAGAAGCGGGTTGCTTATGTTGTTGATTGATTAACCTGACTGTCAGTTTTCTTAGTTCTGCTTGAATCCACTTCACTTAATTAACCTCGATGTTGCTTCTGGGACTGTGAATGATACAGAAAGGCTGTATGTTCGGCTCCCAAGACATCTTGCGTCTCTGTGATTATCTATATAGATGGCAGAATGCAAGTCGTGTAGAAGCTGGAGCATTGAAAACGTGTGTGTTTTCATGTCTGTCTTTGCCTCTGTGTGTGTGGGTCAGATATACATTACATTGTGGGAACCAAATTGTCACGATCAGCGCTGGTTAGCGGGTGATCGCTCGGGCAGGTAAGCGGGCAAGGAGCAGGCAAGCAGGCGAAGTCGGGGAAAACGGGGATTTATTAAAAGGATCGGGTAAACGGGATGGGCAGGACGGATCACAAGCACTGACATTAACAACATCAATGACGGACAGGGAACCAACGCAAGACACGGACTGAAATACACAAGACTGGGAGAAAATAATCGAACACAGCTGGGCAAGATCGGGGAAGCACACGTGGATAATCGGGGGCGTGGCACACACGAGGATCGTACGAGCCGGGTATGACACCAAATGTTATGTAAATTCAATTTTATTAAAATGTAACTGAAATGAAATCACTAAAAAGGTAAAAAGTCTTGTATTTTGTTCGCTACTTATGGTTAAGGTTAGGGCTGGGTAGGGGTCATGCTGGGATTAGAGTTTTCCCCATAGAAATTTATGGAGAGTCCACATAAAGGATTAATACATACCTCTATGTGTTTGTGTGTGTGGATTATATTATATTACATTATGGGGACCAAATTTCCCCCAAATTGTGATAAAAACCTGTTATTTTGATATTGTGGGGACCATTTTTCAGGTTCCCACAAACATCTGCGAATGCAATCAAAAAACTGAAAATTTCAAATGTCTCATATTTTGTTTGGTTACTTATGGTTAAGGAACTTGAGATAAAAGATGCATCACGATTCAATTAATGATAAACAGTATTTCACTTGTGTTATTCAATACTTCTTCCTCTGGTAGTTCACAAAAGTTAAGAAATAGTATAATGCTATATTATTTGTACCCCGTCAAGTTAAGCGTTGCCAAAAATTTTTTTATGATTGGATAAAACTATGAATTTATGTATGTGCTCAATCGCCCCAGTTTTTGCAGTTACTGCCCAACACAACCTTATGTTTGTTCAGTTCAGTCACTAGGACTCCAATTGATATCTCATGGAATTTATAAACTAATTAAATTAAGTTAATTATGTAAACTAGTGGTGAAATTTAACAAATACATAGAATGGTTGGGGTGCCCCAGATGTGAGGTTTGGGAACTAAAGCTGTCTGTTTCTAGCCATCCAATGAGATTTTCATTGTATTACTGTTCACTCATATATATTCAAATGCCAAGTCGTACTTTTTCTGAATAAATATACATGTACGGCTTAGTTAAATAGCTTTAAACTTAGTTGTTTTTGGTGGCCTAAGACTTTTACACAGTACTGTATGTTGATAAAAATCCCACAGTCCTATTGTTTTCTACAAATAATATTAGCCAATAGCTGTTCAACTTGAACAAGCTCCACACATTTTTTCACTTCAGAAATCAGCAGTGTTTTTTTTTTTTTTGGTTTTTCTTATTAATAAAAGTAGATTTTAAAGAACTGATTCAGGTGTATATAAATTTGCAGCAGTATATCTTGTTTAAGGATGCAAGACATTTCTATCTCGGATGTGAACCCAAGTTCCCAGGACTGATTAGACAGGACTATACCCTCGACAACATTCTGGAGCAGGGTTAGAGGAGGCTGGCTCCTTGAGGCTGTACCTGGCCCTTCTTAGCGCTATTTGGACTTGGACCTAAATGTCCTCCTTCAAGGCCAGCGGCCAGTGCACCTCCGACATCACCAGTTGCAGCCTGAACATTCCCAAGAGCAAACGCCCAGAGTGAGCCATCCAGTGCACAACATTCCATAAAATGACCCTATTACAACCATCAGGTAATAACAACTTTGTTTGCTATTAAATCAATGCATTTTTATTTTTTTGCGCAATGAATGATAATACAACATACAAGCAATTACTGCTTATCTGTGAATGCACAAGCGTATATACGGTATACACACTGTACATTAGTTATTTATGTATAAAGTTACATGGTGTAAGATACACTTTATTTGTATGGCAAATGTTGTTTTCATATTTGGAAATGCAATTCTGGAATAAAATAGTAGCTGCTTTATTACACAAATATTCCATATCGTTCCAGTGAGATGCATTACTTGTCTAGGCTCTACGCACTTCCATTAGGCTCTGTGACCTCACCAAACACTCATCACCCAAAAAGATTCCCACAAACAGGATTTTAATGTATTTATTTAGTGGTATTTTTGCCCTCGAGCGTGACAACGAGATCATGTAGAAGCGAATGATCTTATGATAACTAGCAGCATGAAGATAGCAGAAGCTCAAAACCATTAACTGTACATATTACACAAAATTCATTTTCTAATTCAAACTGGGGAGACTGAAAGGATGCATTGTGCATGTATCTGAATGCATTTGATGCTCATGTACTTTGGAAAAGCTACAAAAGTAAATATAGACATTCGCTGGGTTATGATGGGGTTTCATTCAAACACACCTGTTACAAGGTGAAAATATCGTAAGGTGAAAATGCTTTTTAATTAAGTACACCTAACCTAACAAACGTCACAGCCTAGCCTAGCCTACCGTAAACATGCATAGAACACTTACATTAGTCAACAGATGGGCAAAATCATTAACAAAAAGCCCATTTTATAATAAAGTATTGAATATGTTATTAAATAATCATGCCCAACATACTGTAAAGTCGAAATATCATAGCACGAACAATCGTAACCCATGTCTGTATAGGAAAACCTGAGATGGGATTCTTGGCTGAGGAAAAAGAGAGTTTTGATCCTGTGATGAAGATAACGGCACCACTTAATTTTGTTGAGGGAAGGGGCCAGTTTGTCATTACAGAACTCAACTGTGTTTCTTCCTTTTTCTAGCCTTACACTGATACTTACTGTGATGTGATTCGCAGCAGCAGTCCAGAGAATTTGAGGAAAACCCATATAGAGCTCAAGTCAGCGGTGCATGATCTGTGGTAAAGGCGAGAAGTGCTCCGAGTTCCTCGGGTGAAGCTGTATAGACGGACAGGAGATAAACATTCTTCTGACCCAGATTCCACCCGGCAGTCTTATTACCACCCCGGGCCCTGTCTGGTCAAAGCCAGTGGGGAGATGTCCAAAGAGAACAGCCAGCCCGGCGCTTCACTAGGTAGGCAATGTACTGAGACGAGATGCTGGTCTCCAGGTACGCCATAGCCCCGCCCACACACACAAACACACACACAGTCCATGTATTCATACTGTATATTAATGGGGACTCCCCATTCATTTCTATGGACATAATTTAAATCCCATCTAAAGACTTGGCATTTATTGTTTTTTTTCACAGATTTTTATAAAGCTGAGGTTATCCTTGTGGGGACCAAATAAATATCCTCACATGGTAACATGCTACAGGTTTTTAGGAGATTCTGATGTAATAATTACACAATGTCCACACAATGTAATAATTACAAAAATTACATTAATTTCTATGGGAAAAATGCTAATGCTAACCATGACACACTTAAGCCCCACCCAGCTCTAACCATAACCATAAGTAAGCAAACAAAATACAAGCGTTTTTAGTTTTTTGATTGCAGTCACAGATTTTTAGAAAAATTAGTATTCCCTTCCAGTGACCAGGAAACTGGTTCCCATGTGGTAAAAAATGGGTATTCATCACATTGTGGGGACCCCACAAGGAAAGGTATACCTAAACCACACACACACACACACACACGTATGCACCTGCAGATGCACACATTCCTGGGCTAAAGTGGACATCTGTAATCAAGCAGGAGCTGCTTCTGCAGTAATCAGTGGCACTGAGCATAAGATCACATCTGCAGTTAACAACAAAGGTAGAAGCTATGGCTACACTGTGCTGGAGAGTCCAATTACCCTCAGAACTGGGGAGTGTGTTTACCGCTGGGAACATGAGGTGTTCCAGGCACAGTGCCATCCTGATGTTCATGTAGTCATACAACTTACTGTCTGCTGACGATCTGCGTGGCAAACATTTTGTCTCACATTCATGTAGGTATGGTGGGGCAGCAAACCACTGCCATCCAGCTATATCCATCTGAGCTTTGAGTAGGAGCCCAGGATTTAGTATTTACTAAAGAGCTCCATCGAAAGGCCCAGGTTGTTGCCAGAGCAGTAAGGCTGATCTTCCTACCTATGTTCACCTTAATCTGAGCGAGTGCTTGCATGCCTGTGTCACAACGATTGCGGTAACACTGTCCATACAGTAAGTGCCATTTCAATAAGAATCTATGAACACATTTTTAACACATTATATTGCATGTATGAAGCATTATACACATGGCATAAATATTTACAAAAAGGATTAACACGTTATAGGGACATACTTTATGAAACTTTCATCTACAAGGCACTGTAAATACTTTCATAATTCAGTATAAAGCATCCTTAATTCTTAGAACGATCATTATAATGCATTATGAAAGTATCTATAATGCATTATAGATGACTGCTTCAAAAAAGTGTTACTAGACCGGTTTATGAGCATGCCTGAGACCCATGGGAATCTCGCTTGCATGTCACTGGCCAAAAAACAACACGCTACTATAGCTTATCTATCACTTACGCTTAGTCCACATTTTTGCTCCCTCACAGACAGTCTATATTTTTGCTTCCATACAGCTCCCTACCGGAGAGCAAGAACGTGGCTTGTCTGGGGGTCTCTGAGGAGCAGATTGCGAAACACTGCCTCAGGCCACAAAGTGCCGTGCGTAATAGACTGTGATCCCTGTGTACCACCCACTCTTGTCTGCAAAGAACAAAAGAGAAGCATCACACTGGGACCACAGTATCTGCTTCCTGTCACCTGGGTCCTGCGTGCTGTCATGGCGTTTCCACCAAGCATCTCCACGTGCTCATTATACCACGTCCCGGGTCAGTAAAAAACCTCAGTGTTGCTATGAACCCTCACCTCACTTGTCAGCAGTGTTTTTAGTGTCAGAAAGATAACGGGCCAGTGTGGCCAGCTATCTGTGAGGCGCTTGCATCTTCATGCTCCGCACCCTGGTATTACAGCAACAGAACCATCGAAAATTACTGTGAAAAATTACAAAAATGACAAACAGTGTTCAGAATTGATCAGGTCACTGCCTGGAATCAGACAATGTCGAGGAAAACAAGCGACTCAAAGAAATGACTTTCATTATGGGGAAAGATCAACACAAAGTTAAAGTGTGTCACAGCGTTCTATTATTTGGCTGAAGCCATTAGCAGCTTTAAAGCTTTTATCATCGCCTTGCTGAACCGAAACAAGTATGAAGTCAGGTGTTTGACTGCTGTAATCTAACAGCCTACAATTCAGCATTATTAAATTTTTTTTATTTAACCCGGTATTCAGAATCCTTCCAAATATCAGGCATAAATTAATAATACATGGCATGTCTTAGGGAAGAAAAAAATAACTCTCATAATGGCAGTTATACAAGTTCACACATAAGTACAAAAATGCAATAATACACAAAACTGCTAGGTTAATAATTCAGTGGCAGAATACATAAATAGTGAATTAGAGCTGATTTAATTGCATCGCTGTGGGAAAAAGGCATTGCATTAGATAAACAAATACATGCACCATTTGAATAGCAGGCCTACATGGGGTTTTTCAAGATGTCGCAGCCAGATTTTTCAGGAACGGGAACACTGAGGGACATGCTGGTATTTCAAAATACCATAAGATTTTTGTAGGGCTGCCACGATTATTTGACGTAGTTCATGACGTCGACGCTGAAAACATGTTGACATCAATATTTTAAATCAACGCATCATTTTAAAAAATCATTTTCATGAAATTATCATCATACATTCTAAAAAGCCTCAGTTCATTACAACCAACATTTTCTTTTTCACTATGTAATTATGGGAGTAGTTAAAATTATCAGTAAACAAAAAAGGTGGTACACTGTACATTGTGCAAAGATGGATGGCGTACTACAGGGGCACTAGTGCGATGCACAAGCACCTGAAGAGAAAACGCACAGGCGCGATTCTGCAAAATATACTCATTATTAAAGCCATAAAGCTATCTTCCAGCTACCTTAGAATCTCAATGTTTGAGAAAATTCTGGGCTTATTCTACATGGATTGAAGGTGCCAGTGTGTGTTCATGCATGTTAGACTTGTTGGGTCCAGTGTTATTATAAACTACAACTGAAACTAAAACGAACACTAATTCAATAATTTGTGAACTGAAATAAAAGTGAAAACTGTTTACAAAAAAAAAACATATTGTACTTTCATCAGCAAAAAGTAGCACCACAACACGGTCTTTTTACCTTGTTTATCCACAACATCTCCTCTTTTTAAAGGTGTTGTGGTTGCTGAGATGTTGTGTCTACTTCTTCACCGCCACTTCAGTGCTTATTGCTTCCATTATTTACAGTACCAAAAGAATAGCATGGGGCGCTCTGCAAACCTCATTAATATTTTAGGCGTGCTACTAATTTGGTTATCGAATTGTAGGTGAAAATAATGTCAATATAGTGCCAAAAAGCCAGCGTCCATTATCTAAAGCCCTGCAATAGCATACAGTTTGTTGCTGTCAAAAATTTGTTTTACTTAAACGGTCTATTTGATTTTCTCGTGGAAAATTAATCATTTAGATGAATCGACCAATCGATAAAATAGTTGGTAGATTAATCCATACAAAAATTGTCATTAGTGGCAGCCCTAGATTTTATCATTATTCTTTTGTAGTCAAGCTTGACTTACAGTATACAATAAATAAAATCTGCTTTGCAGATAAAAAAAAAAAAAAACATAAAAAGACAGGTATATTTATCAGGGGAATATATTACGAAAAGCGTTTCTTTCATTAACTGAGACATGCATGCAGACATATGCTTTCAGGCCCCTTCACACATACTGCTGGTCCTTACACACTAGCAGATGTATGCATACCAAAATATTCTATGCTTCCAACTTTGGGGAAACAGTTTGGAGGAGCAGCGTTCCTGTTCCAGAATGACTGTACCCCAGTGCACAAAACAAGGTCCCTAAAGACATCAAGGTTGGGTAAGAAACTGACTGGCCGGCACAAAGCCCTGACTGCAACCCCATCAAACACAATTTGGGATGAACTGGAATGCAGATGGCGAGCCAGGCCTTCACATCCAGCATCAGTGCTTGAATTCACAATTGCTCTTCTGGATGAATGGGTAAAGATTCCCACAGACGCACTCCAAAATCTTGTGAAAAGTCTTCCCAGAAGAGTGGCAGCTGTCATAGCTGCATAGGGGGGGACCAACTCCATATTGATGCTTATGGATTTAGAACGGGATGTCAAATAAGTTCCTGTAGGTGTAATGGTCAGGTGTCCCGATACTTTCGTCCATACAGTGTAGCTCTGCCATAAAAAGTGCCCCCCCCGTCCAGCTGGCTGTGCTTCCTTTAAGAAGCCCCCACTTCATCCTGTACGGCATAACCAGAGTGTAAGAAGGATCCGCAGGGAAACCAGTCTTAAACGCTTTGTCTGCTCCTATCAATCTTGTTTAAATGTTTAAGCTGCCTACAGATGTTGCAGAGAATGCATCTCATTGAAAGTGGACCCACGTGTGATACCGTCCCACACAGCAAGGCGACGTGCTCAGTACGACCCAGATTCTCCTGCACTTAAGTGTCTTATCTTTCTCCCAGCTGATTTGAATCTAACAACATTTCCAACACCCCCTGTTTTCTTTCATTGGAAATAAAATTAATTAACTTTATTTGTACCCTAGCCCAACGTTATACTGTATGAAATAATTTCATATTCTTTGCCTCATTTGTAATGGTGTTTGTCATTAATGTTAAACTTTGGGGGTGGTTGTGTAAGAATTGGGCTAGATGTTATTACGTTTGTTGTTTGTGCCTGTAATTCACCTGCGGTGATATGATTTTAAATAAGTAAAAATAAAAAATATATATGTATGAATTTCTTCCATTGCCAAAGAACAGATGCCTTCTCAGTTAATTATAACTGAGCACGGCTTGATCAATGCACAATATTCACTGTGTTCTGTCAAATCCATGAATAAGAATTAAATATATTATCCTAATAAGTTAAACTGAAATGCTGTCGCAGCTGCATGAGTTTCTGATTATTCATCGAGTGTAATAATATCTCAGCTGCTCAGAGCAACACCCTGTGTATGCTTGGTCATCCAAACTGCTTACATTATAATAAAACTCTCGACATTAATGCAGTATATAACACACCACAACAGCTACTCCCCAAGCTCGCTGCCTGGGGCAAATTAAACGTGATGTATGTGTTCTAATCAGACAGAAAATTCCTAATAACAAAAACTAATGTGATTTATCTCAGATACAGTCATCAAGCATTCAGGCAATTAGTCAATCAATAAAATACACTGCTGTGAAAAAATATTTGTCCACTTACTGATTTCTCATTATTGCATAGTTATTAAGATTAAGATTAAGATGGACTGTATTAATCCCAGGGGTAAATTCTGGATAGATGGCTATTCCGTTATCACACTGAGTAGTTTTATATCTGTAGAGATCTGTAGTCAAAATATAATACAGTGGTACCTCAGTTCTCGATCAGAACTCAAACTTATTAGGATTCGAACCCGAATCCTGAACGGATTAAGTTTGAGTTCTGAAGAACCAATCTATAAGAAATATACTGTATTTCATATTATTAACATGGTAACAACAGTCAGATTACATGAACATCATATGCTGTGCATAGGGCACCAAATGCCAGAGGGGGCACCAAGACAGCCAAATACTCATCATCATAACCATCATAATCACAATGATGAATTATTTAAATTTTTGATTGAACAATAGGCATCATTATGCAAGATACTGTCTGCCCTTGATCTGTATCCTTGGAGTCTGCATCCATGGATTCAACCAACTGTGGATCGAAAATGTTTGTAAAAAATATCCAGAAAGTCCGAAAAAAGTGAAACCACAGTTTGGCGCAAGCCTCGCACTTATGCAGTATCCGTGCGAATGAAGTGATGCATATGCAGATCCTGCTGTAGCCTCCCTGTGATGAACATGTACAGACTTTCCTTCTGGTCATTATTCCTTAAACAATTCAGTGGAAACCCCCATATCTGCTAATTACAAAATGCGGTTTCCATTAACACAGCCCAAAAATATTAAAAGAAGGGTGAGTAGTCCTACAGGCAATAAGCTATGAAATTGTATAAGGAAATAAAATTCCACATTCATGTACAAATGTTGTTTACAAGAATTTTTCATTGCTCCATCATCCATTGAGTACTAAACAAAAATATCAAAATCGTACTCGTTTGTGAGAGAGGGACCACTTTCACATAACTTTTATTGCAGAATATTGTTACAGTTGTTATTATTCTTGTTGATGTCTCATTGACTGTAATTTATAAAGTGAACTTTATCATAGGTATGTATGAAGGTCTATATGAAAAGTTACTTACAGTACATGGTGTTCACTACCATCTGCAGTTTCGCCACTAATGCAATGGTCCTAAAAGCAAGTTCACACCTGAAGGTTTGAAAAGAAACAAAATTAAACAAAATTCAAGTTTGTAGTGGCCTAGTCAAAGTCTTGACTTCAACCCAAAGGAGATACTGTGGCAGGATCTGAAAGTGAAGTTCATGTTTGAAAACCTACTGATCTGTCTGAATCAAAGCAGTTTTGCAAAGAAAATTGGGACAAAATTTCTCAACAGCAATGTGAAAGAGCAATATCACCTTAAAGGAAGGTATTGCTATTAATAATGGTGCAACCAGTTTGAATGACTTTTTTGGGTAATTTATATAACTTTTTATGTATATTTATTCAGGTTCCCTTTCTCAAATACAGTGGTACCTCAGAACTTGAACTTAATCCGTTCAGAACTTGGGTTTGAATCCTAAAAAGTTCAAGTTCTGATCAAATTTTCCCCATAAGAAATAATGGAAAACCAGTTACTGTAATTGGTTCCTGGCCCCAAAAAATTACACCTAAATATGTTTTCTTTTTTTAGCATTTAAACAGAAAATGAACAGGATAAACAAGAGGAGCATTTTTTTCTTAATGGCTTCCAAAACGATAAAGAATGTACCCCAACACTAACCCTGTCCTGCCCCGATTGTCCGCTCCTTCCGTGTGCCACGCCCCCTCATTAACCTCCTGTGGAATCTCCGTGTGATCAGCTGTTTCTGGTTGTTGTCATTAGTCCTCTGTATTTAGTCCGCGTTTCAGTTTGTTTCCCCATTCTGGTTATTCTAACGTCATTGTGTTGTTCTGCCTGTTCTCACTTTAAACCCTGTGTTTCCCGATCGCTTGAGTCCTGTACCTACTTCCCCGGTCCCGGCTCTGCAGATCGTGACAACCCCAAGCCATGCCTCGACACTGTGCCAACACTAAACTATCCCATGCGGTCCATTGTTTATTTTTATTATTACTCTGTATTTGTTAATTTCTTCATAAATCGCAAACTTTTAGGCTGTAACATTTGTACAACTGTTGTGTAACTTTTTGGTGAGCAATGGCTACCAAAATGATATACAGTACAGTGTATTACCTGATATTTTCAATAAAAAAAAAGCAACCAAATCACCAACAAACGATGCTCTCACAGCGAATGCGAGGCTGTGACTGAAGCGTTACCCTTTGTTTCCGCTGAGAGACTCATTTCCCCGCGCGTACAGGTTATCTTAGGTCGGCGTTCACGGTTCGGCTTCTGAGATTCAGATCGAGTTCTAGGTCATTTTTTTTTACTGGTTGGTTCGACTTTTAAGAAATTTCAGTTCTAATGAGTTCGAGAACTGAGGTACCACTGTATACTGGCACCTATGCCATCCAACACGTTCTAATTTTGCTTATTTGTTCATCGAACATTATCCCAAAAGGCGTGCAGCATTTATGTGATGTATGTATTGTAATGGTTTCGCCCTTGAATGGTGTCCCATTCTTGCCCAATCTATTTCTAATTGTGGAGTAATGAATACTGACTTTAGCTGAAGTTAAAGATGGCTGCGGTTCTTTGAATATTTTTTGTGATCTTTTGTTACTTACAAACTTTTGGCAGGCCAGCCACTGGCACGATTCACCACTTTTCCAAGTGATTTCCGTTTGGAGATAATGCTTCTTACTGTGGTTCAGTGAAGTCCCATAGCCTTGTGTCTTTCTAATCCAGATATTTCAACACCTTTTTTCCAAGTTTCTTGAATTTCTTTTGATTGTTACATCCAGCATTCCGGTGGAAACTTCGCTTACTGTAGAGTCGACAGGGCTGGCTGCGATCAAGCCTAGCTGTGTGTGGTCAGCTGACTTTAAATAAAAATCTAATTTGGTTTATTGAGAAATGACTTTGACATGGGTGATGTGGATGTTGATAAATTAAATATTCCTTAAAAAAAATAATTATTTTAAAAATGTGTTGGGTATTTGTAGGTCACTGTTGCCTGACATTACATTTTGCTTGATG
Organism: Brienomyrus brachyistius; assembly: GCF_023856365.1. NCBI lineage: Eukaryota > Metazoa > Chordata > Actinopteri > Osteoglossiformes > Mormyridae > Brienomyrus > Brienomyrus brachyistius. Next base: position 7,595,733 of record NC_064538.1, on the reverse strand, counting down.
ATCTGAAACCATTCAGCGTAACAAATATGCAATTATAAAGAAATTCAAAAAGTAGGCAAATAATTTCATCACACTGTACATCATACATACAAAATGGAACATACAAAATGATGAATTATTTATATGTATAGTCTTTTTCTACTAGAGTACTTTCTCCTATAGTCAACATGACCTAAATAAATAAGTGGAACTGCAAACAACCCACTCCCAACAAAACCTGATTTGGACTGGCTCTGCCTAACTTAGATATCATTAAGGTTCTTACGCTCAGAGAGAACTTTTCTTAAGACACACCATACCACTAAAAGGAAATTCCTGAAAATATCCTGGAAAAGTTAGGATAATAGGTGGTTTAAAGCTTTTGGGCTGAGTGGAGAAAATTTCAGTTCTCATAAGTGCTCATCCTGTAAGATTCTCTCCTAAGCCGAGACACAGCATTGTCAGGGAAATCACACACTTCCACAGAACAGCACCTCTTGGTTAAGGTCAGTTTTTATAACTCCACCATGACAGAGGGCAAAAATGGAACAACAAGAAGAAAAATATGCTGAGTTCAAGTTTTCTGGAAAATCACCTGTGTGACTGTAAGCAGTTACATAACAATGTCCTTTGGACAGATGAGTCAAAAGTGGAACTTTATGGCTGACATGTCATATTTTGGGGGGGCTTTGCTATATCAGGACTTTGGTAACTTCAATGATGCAACGATGAAATGCTCCTGCGCCAGACGATCGCAGCGGGAAATGTCAAGTCATCCACTTGTGAGTTGAATCCGAAGTCTACCTGGATAGTGCAGTAACATGCACGCAGAAAATATTCTGAAATGCATGAGTGAATACACAGCAGAATGAGTAAAGACAGGAAGATTAGCATTTTGGATTGGAGTAAATCCAACCTAAGCTCCATGGAAATGATGTGCCAAGACGTAAAAATTCGAAATAATGCTAATTACTTAGTTGATATTAAACCTACAAATGATTAGAAATTGTTCTGCATAGAGAGACTGGTCAAAATCGACAGTGTTCTGAGAGACTGACTGATAACTAATGGAAGACTCTTCTGTTAAAAGTGACTGGTTACAGAATGCCATGAATTCACTTTTTATGCAGGTGCACAGACCATTGCAGATCTATATCAATTGTATATATAATAATGTATCAAGATTTTTTTTCAATATTCAATTTCCGGCTCATATCTCATTAGATTCACTGCCGAGAATGTGAGCGGGGCAAGTCCTTCTTCACATTATTGTGTATTTATTGTGTATTTACCACGCAGCTGGAGGTTTCTGAGCTTCACTTATGTTCTGATGCTTGCTGGACGGATTTCTGCTTTCACTTATCAGCCTCTGTGAAAGCTCAGTTGTCCCTGATTCTTCTCGGCTCACCTGAACTTTAAGTTATAAAGGAAGTGAACGCTGAATGTTTCAGCGCATGAACTGGACGGTATGAGGACAAATTCTTGGGAACTGAGGATTCCACAGCTGATGACGGCAAGGCAGAGCCATTTAAGAGGAAAGTCTGAGACAAATCATGTTTGCCGAGTTCATTGTTCATTGAAAGCCAGTTGAGATTGATTGAGTGGATTCTGTTAGGGGATGGGGGCAGCATGGTGGTGCAGTGGTTAGCACTGTTGCCTCACACCGAGGTTCAAGTTTCCACCTGGGTCACATGTGTGTGGAGTTTGCATGTTCTCCCCATGTCGTTGTGGGGTTTCATCCGGGTACTCCGGTTTCCCCCCACAGTCCAAAAACATGCTGAGGCTAATTGGAGTTGCTAAATTGCCCGTAGGAGTACATGTGTGAGTGAATGGTGTGTGAGTGTGCCCTGCAATGGGCTGGCCCCCCATCCTGGGTTGTTCCCTGCCTCGTGCCCGTTGCTTCCAGGATAGGCTCCAGACCCCCCCACGACCCAGTAGGATAAGCAGTTTGGAAAATGGATGGATGGATGTTAGGGGATGCCAAATAATGGTTAGCTGGTTTCTCGGTTAGTTGTGGTTTAATATTCCATCCTATCAAGTATAAATTTCAACTGGGTATAATTATTTGTATTATCATGGTTGTTGCTATAGACAACGTCATTGTTGATGTTGCACGCCCTGCAATAGACCAGCATCCCACCCAGTGTGCTCCCTTGCCCTGTGCACTGTACTTCCTGGGACGCACCCTGGGACTGTATTGGACTGCAGTATATCGCAGTAGTCTTAAATTTGCTTTTTAAAAATAATCTATGGAAATTGTCCTCTAAAAGCTAACTCTAAATATGTAAAAAGCTTCTGAAACATCTTGTTTGATGGCTGCCAGCCCCATTCACTCCAGATCTCAACAACAACTGTCCTAATAAGGATAAAATTTGCACTTGATGGGATGGAATTGGAAACCACAACTAACCAGCTAAAGCAGAATTTTTCACTGACAAAATGCCAAAAGAATGGCAATGTTAACAGGCCTACAATATTCCAGTTATCAATGGGATTTTTAATGCCTGAACAAAGGTTGTGCATCCTTTGAATTGTCAAACCAAAAATGGCACAAAAGGGGCCGTCGAAATGAACACTGCCATGCACATTTTACATTTTACTGACAACACAACCACAGACTAATGCTATATATATGTTTAAAGGTTTAAGAATTGCAAATTTCAAGCAGTATAATAATTTATAACAGGAACTTGGCCGTCATGTTAGTAAAAGTGAACTCTGTACATCATAACTAGCAGTGGCTTAAAAGTATCCTTCAGTGCTGTGTGTGACTAAAGCTCAGGCTAAAGGGCCAGTGATGAAATTCCTGCGTCAGTCTGCAAGAAGGTCCAAGTGAAATGCTGAGGCACGAGCAACAATAATCTATCAACGGATGTCTCATAAGCTGAAGTCGTAACTTTTCCAGTAAAATTTCCAGCATTAAAATTCTATTCCAATAATGTAACAATTCCATTTTTCATTAAATCACAAATCTCTGTCAGCCCAAAAAGGTATGTTTGCAATATTTATTTTACAATCCACTGCTTGTGTGAAATATGAGAAGAGCAACCATATGCAACAATTCTTTATGGGCCATGGAATACATTTGGTCTTAATCCTAATGGGTTGGTTTATGAAGCTGGAGCTGGCTGCTGGGAGGAGGGAATCAGATGTAAAAAGGAGGAGGGTTCGGAGTCTGTGTGCAGGTCAGATTTCAGCAGAGACCCTCCACGTTCATATTAATAGCTCATATGAAAATGGTTAAATGAGCCTCTTATATTTGGCTGTAATGAATACAACAAAATAACGAATATATACTATACACACATATATCCATCCATCCATCCATCCATCCATCCATTTTCCAAACTGCTTATCCTACTGGGTCGCAGGCAGGTCCAGACCCTATCCCGGAAGCTACGGGCACGAGGCGGGGAACAACATTTTTTGCAATCAAAAAAGCATCTTGTAAGTCTTGTATTTGTGCTGATTACTTATGGTTAAGATTAGGGACGGGTAGAGGTTAAGGGTGTCATGATTGGGATTAGGGTTCTTCCATAGAAATGAATGGACGTGGATATAGATATATATAGATATATATAGATATAGATATATACGTACATTATTGCCTATTGCCAAAAGTATTGGGACACCCTTCCAAATCATTGAATTCAGGTGTTCCAATCCCTTCCATAGCCACATGTGTATAAGATCAAGCACCTAGGCATGCAGACTGCTTCTACAAATATTTGCAAAAGAATGGGTCATTCTCAGGGGCTCAGTGAATTCAAGCATGGTACTCTGATAGGATGCCACCTGTGAAATAAGTCCATTCGTGAAATTTCCTCACTACTAAATATTCCACGGTCAACTGTTAATGGTTTTAGAACAAAGTGGAAGTAATTGGGAACAACAGCAACTCAGCCATGAAGTGGTAGGTCACGTAAAATCACAGAGCTGGGACAACGCATGCTGAGGCGCACAGCATGCAGAAGTCGCCAACTGTCTACAGAGTCAATAGCGGGATCAGTTTGGGGATGTCCCCCTCTTGTTTGAACATTACTGCATACCAGTGCACAAAGCGAGGTCCATGAGGACCATGAGGAGCAAGTCTGGTGTGGAGGAACTTGACTGACCTGCACAGAGCCCTGACCTTAACCCAATAGAACACCTTTGGGATGAATTAGAGCAGAGACTGCGAGCCAGACCTTCTTGTCCAACATCAGTGCCTGACCTCAGAAATACTCTCCTGGAATAATGGTCAAAAATCCCCATTAACACACTCTTAAACCTTGTGGACAGCCTTCCCAGAAGAGTTGAAAGTGTTATAGCTGCAAAGGGTGGGCCAACTCCATATTAAAGATTATGAATTAAGAATGGGATGGCATTGAAGTTCACGTGTGGGTAAAGGCAAGTGTCTCAATACTTTTGGCAATATAATGTATATGTATGTATGAAATCAAAATGTATAATAATGTTAGTATGTAATAACAGCATCATATGTGCTGTGAAACCGGGACGAGGAACAGGTGAGGTGGCAAAGCAAGAGGGGTTTTATATGGAGTCAAGACGACAACAGCTAGAAATGAGCAGGATGTCAGGGGATCAAAATGGGAGGGAGGCTGGGCACAGACAATACAAGGCTACAATGTCAACGTCAGGACTGGGGAGCACAGGACTGTTAAGCGCTTTTAAAAAGTACTAACGAGGTAGCAAACAAGAGGCAGCTAGAGTGATTTACACAAGAGCAGGAATGACAGGTAAGACAAACGTTGCTCTGGAGTGTTAACAGGCGTAACTTGTTAGAACCGCAATACGGAGAAAAAGGGCAGGTAGACAGGGCATTACAATTTGGAGTGCTATGCATATACATTTATACAGTATATACAAGTATATTATACAGTACATTCTCATGTTTACTGTATTTGGGAATGCAATTTAATTAGGCACAATATCGCACTATGCTGTCAGTACATTCAAATAGAATAGAATTTCAAAGACAAAAACACTGAGATCAAAAACAGAGCTGCATATTAAAGGGAGGATATAGCATCATGAATATGTCACAGAGCATACAGCAGAGGCTTGTATATGGGTGCTTGACAGAGGGGTGGGGCGTAGCATTGCCAGGCAATAGTATACCCAGCGGTATAGCTCAGCATAGCATGTGTGCTACCTGTTGTATTGAAACAGGTGCAAATTATGTAATACAGTAGCCTGGGGCTTAGCAGGACTATAATTAATACCTACATTCATTGCAGGCCTGTTACAGTAAACAATCTGGTTGTGCAGCAATCAACAGACAAGGTGTGACAGAAATAGATCTACAGCAGCGCTGCAGTGAGAAGCTAGGGGTTAACAGCAAGCTAACCCAAACTCACCCAAAGACCAAAAGAAGAGCTCAAGGGAGAACATAAGGGTGAGGGAGCACATGTCCTTTGCATATGACAGTGGGAACTCTAGGACAAGTTACACACAGTCTGTGCATCCCAGGCCTCATGCTGTACTTTTGTAATTAAAGCATTCAAACTCCACTTGACGTCTGTGCAGACAAAAAGAGAATCTGTTTGTTCCGCTGTCTCTGCTTTATTTATTTAATTACTTGCTCTATTCCTGTGTTGTCTTTTCTTCCACCCGAGGGCCTTTTTCCCAGCCTGTTGAGAGGCATAACCTAGACACCAGGATATAAGCAACTTTATGAAAGTACTTCAGTCTGATAAAGTAACAGCCATATAAAACGGTGGCCCTTGAGGAAGGGAATATGTTAAATGAAGATTTAAGACAGCTGCAGCAGGGAGTGAGCAAAGACATCAAAAAGCAGATGCGCATGATCATTAAATTGTTAATTTAACACATCTATGCTGTAAAGGGAGGGGGACACAACGAATCTACGAGCAGATCTTCCAGACAGCCATAATTAACTCTCCTCAGGCAGTGAATTAAAAGGCATATATTTAAAACAAATAGCTTACTCGCTAGTTCTTGGTGAGTTCAGGTCATCTTAGTTCTCTGTTTCGTCTTGCTTGAAAGGAGGGGAATCATAAAAAAGGCTTGTTAGCAAAATCTGGCAGAAATAAAAAAAAACATGCTAATTATGTTGCAAAAAATAATTATGGGAACTAAGTAGGGGACAACTTTTAATGGCAGAACAAAATGTTCTGCAGCGGAGAGGGTTCCAAAATCCTGATGGGGGCATGAAACGTGAATTTTAACTAGAGCTAGACAAAACAAAAATGAACTGAACAAAGTTGAAATTATAATGTGAATGTGGCCTTCATCAAGGGATGGGATCAAGCGTGTAGATTTGTTTTCGGCATCGGTAGGGATCAAATCAGTTCCGACTCCCTCCCCCAGAAATACAGATGGTTCTTCCACAATATGAGAACGGAGATGTTCCTAGCATCCATACCCAAATTTATGCCCTTGACTGGGAAACCTACACCCATACAGAGAACCAGCATCCTGCTAAATTTAAAGTTAGCTTATAGTCAGCACAAATGTTCTCTGTCCTCTCCTCAAGTGAAATAACGATGAGCAGCAAAGAGGTCAAGTGGGAATAAAACTGGCAGATTCAGTAGCCCTTATGGACCAGGCTGTCATCCCTACTTTAGTAGTCAAACAAACATTTCTGTTTCTCACACACCAGCTGGAGTAGAAGCTACACTGTAAAATGCAAAACTGATGTTTAAAAATTGAGAATTTAAATGCTTATGCTTTTTAATGACTTAAAAAAATGTAAAAATAAATAAAAAGACGTAAAATGAACGTTTAGAATTACGTGCTTATGCACGGAAATATTGTTGTCCTTCAAAGGCGCGGCGGTCACTGCTTGACTTCCTGTCCGCTATGCAGATTTCGGATATCGACTTCCTTAGAGCTACTGTCCTTCTCTCAGTTTATGGGGAAGGATCACTGTTCCTCCGTTGCCTCAAACTGCGACACAGAGGTGGGAGCAGGAAGCTCTGGAGCACTGGAAACGTCATATTGCAGCGTTAACATGCAATCTTTAAGAGCAGTACTATAATTATGAGTGTATGGTATTCCTCAGTATTATGAATACTTCTCTTGTGGTTTCACAGAGCAGTAACAAAGTACAGACTGTTAGCTAGAAAGTGTTGAGCACAAAGCTCTAGTAAACAAACAAGATAGAATGACCCTTAACATCCCTATTATTATTTTTTATGATTTCCGCCTTGGATCTATATTGAGACAATACACTCATTTCCACGGCAGACTTTTTACGAACCATTTGTTGTGTTTTATTTGTCTGCTACTTTCAAATTATGTGTAAAGTAGAATTTCCCATGGATTTAACCTCACAAACACTGCTGACATATTTGGTTAAACAAGGCATTTTTAGCCATCCTTTCAATGCTAATTAGTCAACAGTCAAATGAGCTTTATTCTTGTTTCTGAGGTGCTGTTTTAATTCACACCTATTTATGAAAACTGAATTCTGCATCAGATTTACACATTAAATGCTAGCTTCTGCTTTCATTCCGATAAAATGCAACAGGACCCATAGCTACTCCTCAGACTATGGTTAGTGAAAAATGAGTGATGCTTTAAACAGACAATGGTTTTATGGCTGAATGCTCTAACTGTTTGAAACCATTTGAATATTTGCAGTTATTTAGCAGGCACAGTGATCCAAAGCGAGGAAAGCTTGTGGTCAGTGAGCGGGGACAGCCAACATCTGGATCCCCTGGAATTAAGGGCCCAACAGTGATATTGGTTGTTCCAGCCGTGGGATTGAAACCTATGATCTTCAAGACATGGTCACAGAGTCTCAAACCACAGAGTCACCCTGGGCTGAAATGTAAATGCAAAAGCTTCCCCTAAATGCTGTGTGTGGCTCAGCGGGCTGAGCCTCTGTGCCTGTGATCAGAAACTTACTGGCTTGAGCCTGGCTTTTGCGAAAATAGTCACATGTCTGTAAGCTCTTGAGCAAGGCCCTTAACCCCCAGCTCCGAGTTTTCTACTGCAGGTGGCTGCCCTTCATCGGCAAGCTTGTTCTCACCTATATGTTTGTCAAGATGGGGAAGGTAACAGCAGAATTTCGTCAGTAAAGTATCATAAAAACCAGGTACCCCTATGAGTTTACAATGGTATCCACATAATGAAGGTGCATTTATATAATGATACTTAACCGACGGGAAAAAGGTACAAAGGTCATGAAGGTGATTCACCCATGGTGAGTCCATGGCTGTGCTGATCCCTGCGAATTCCCCAAATGTGGGAATCTCGACTGCATAATGCCTGAAAGTGGGGGTCTCTTTCCATACTCTCCACTTTTGTGGATTTGTGTTCTTCCTTTTTCTGTTTTTGTTGAGGGTGGGGGGCAGTGTATGGCTCAGTGGACTAAACCTTGGTACTTTTGACTGGGAGGTCACCAGTTTGAACCCACCTTCAGCAGAATAGCCAGGCCAGGGTCTGGGGGCCCTAGAGCAACTCACAGGCACCACTGCGCTTTGCTTACTCTCACCCACATGTATGTCTGTGTGTCATGGAGAGCAGGGTGGGTTAGGCAAAAAGCAAATTCCCCCACAGGGTCAATAAAGTATGATTATTATAAAAGACAACAGCTTCTCTATTACTTTGCATGAAGACAAATAGTTATACAACAGTTAATTATATAATATGTGGTACATTAGAATCAATTGTTTCACTCTTGAACTGATCAGATAATGAGTTAATCTTATTTTATAAGCACTTATTAAGTATGATGTGGCAATAAGCTATAATCGTGGAGTGAAGGCCTCTATCTGTCTTATATAATTTCTCAAGAATTGATTGCAAAACATGAGATTTGTGCTTAAAGGCGTTCCACTCAAGAACACTTAATTTGTTCTGCTTCAGTTTTATTATTCTTTTTGATGCTTGAATTGCTATACGGAATTATTTTAAAGGAGGCAATATAATTCGTAAGCTCATTCAAACAAAGGATGCTCATGACTATTAGGAGAATTAACATTAGCATGGCCACTGAGCAGCTTGTGAGAGTGGCTTGGATTGTGGTTTGAGCTGTGGCCGGAATTGCCCGCTGTGTGCCCGAAATCAACAGGTCCGTGAAGAAGGAGGGCCTTGGGAATGCGACACACTAAAAGCATCAGACGAAACCACATTCCACAAACAGAAAGCTTATTTTTAGCTTCCATAAGTACATGTACGACACAGCAGCCTCTGTCACACCACAGAAGTGGCGAAGCACAAAACTGCATGGCCATACTTACAGTATCTTTACTTAAAGGAGAAAATATCTGCTTTGCTGAAGCGCTACACTCATGTTTTCAAACACGGTAATATCTAGATGCTTAGAGGCATATTTCCTTACGAGGGCAATAGAAAGGTGTGTATTTAAATTCCAGTGGATTGGCTTGGCTGCTCATTCTTGGTGAATTCATGGCATTTTTAAGAGCTTTGCTATTTCCCAAGGTTCAATGCTTGAGAAGCGTCTGGCTGCAGAAGACTGGGTGACCTGCACTAGGAGGTTCTCCACCGTGGGGCCGGAAATCACATGATCTCCACATCTAGACCATACATGACGCTGCTGATTAGAACGGAGCAATTGCTGTTTGCATCTTGTTTCCATTAAAATCACAAAGTTGGACATTTACTCATAACACCTTAAGCCACAGAAAGGTGAGAATTTCACACCAAAATAGCAAATTTAAAATAGACTATTAACATCTGTTCCCATAGACTAGAGATTTATGTCCTTTCCTGATATGCCAGTGAAAAATAAAATATATATTTTAAGAGACAATGAAACTAATTGTCATATCCAGGTCATGTGATTTCAAGCCTCCTAGTGGAGGTACCATCTCCTTCCCTAAAGTTTGCGTAAGGTCATGTCCGGGCCAGATGTGGAGGTCATGTGATTTCCGGCCCCACAGTGGAGGTCCCCTTAGTAGCGGTCGCCCTGTGTTCTGCAGCCATATCTTCTTGGAGTAAGATGGCACTCCTTTCGGTTTTCCCTGCAGTGCAGCAGTTATACTCTAACCGTTCAGCCTTTAGATTCGGTTTGTGGGTCGAGTCCAATGCAACAATGTGGAAAGCAGAATCATAGCAGAAAGACATTGGAAGCCCTCACGATTTCTAAACAGCTCCCATTATTTACCTAAATCCAAGGCTTTTCTAGTGAATGTAAGGCATCAGACAGTTTTATTGTCCACTTACATTTATGATATTTGCAGATAAAGAGAAATATGTTTCCTCACGTGTTTTAGGTAAATCAGGTTATTCATTCCTGTGCGGCGTGGCAAACGGACAAGTGTACAGAGGGAATGGGATGCGCGCAGCATCAAACCGTGTCGCTCCAAGGCTTCAAAGCGCCGAGCGTTCTCGTTATCGAGCATGTTTTCTACTGGTGCCATTCATGGCGATCTACCCAACGGTGGGTGATTAGCGAGCATGTTGTAGTCTCTAATGCTCATACGTGTCACTAATAAAAGCCAACCAACGGCTGAAGATGTGAGGAAACGCAGGAGGAAAACTTTGATGTCGGTGGGGCTTTGAAGCTCGTACCCTTGTGATGTGCTTTAAATGTTTCTGTACCTTTACAGTTTTCCACTCCTGGTCCCTTTTCCCTCCCTGGCTTATTGCCGCCATTTAGTTTGTTTGGAAGAAATGAATATTTTATGAGAGCTGCAGTCTCAGAATTAACTCACAACCACCGAATGTCGCTGTCATTAGATAAGCTGATGTGGGGAATGTGCCCCACCCCTTTGGATGAATTTAGTTTTTCAATCAATGCGGTTTCATAAAGCAGACTTCTTAAATTAATTGTAGGAGTAAATTCTTTCACTCCTGCTACAACTTTTCATTTATTGCTGGTATGAAACATGGTTTTAGGGGAAGAGAAAGCCTGTAAGCAAGACAAAATGCTGCAAAGTTGTTCACGCTGGAGTTCAGGCAGAAGAATGGAATTTTTTTCCTGGTAGGAGACTATGGAAATATGAACCTGTACTTTTGACAGGCTGGTGAAATTATACCATGTGACATGACTATGTACCACTGGACTGACTATGACATGGCCATTGCACTGAATGTGATATAAACCACCTGATCTTTGGACACAGAAATAATGAACCGTTATTGTCACTGCTGTGATGGAAACCAAGGACTGCGGACGATGTCCCACAAAAGGCACTTGGCAGCAGAATTGTCTCATCGCTGACTGCCATGCTCCGAGTGCCTAGATGTGGAGTTTCACTCATTCCCATGTGAAGGTCATGCCATATAATTAGAGTTTGTTATCTTGTTGTATTAAATATTTATGGGCTATTGGCTGAAGATGTCTCGGAAGCAGCCTGGCTGTAGAATGCAGCCTGGAAACAATGCCCATCCCCCTCCCGTGTTTTTATACAGAGGCTAACGTGTTACGGCAGTCGTGGTGACCCCCTCATCAACCCGCCGTCATTAAAGACCCACAAAGCCCGTCCTGGCTAAATATAGACTGAGCACAGCGTTAATCTCATTTGAAAACACGCCTTATCCATCCTTCAGCCTCACCTGGGCGTTTTTTATTTTTTGATTTTCTTTCGAGCATTGTGCGATGTGAAAAGCCCGTGTGCCGTGCCACAAAGCTGCAATTAACCTCAACGGTAAAGAAGTGCAACCTCGTAAATACAAACGGACCATTTCAGACTACAAATTAGCATCACCTCCCACGTTTTTATTTTTTCCAAATATTTAAGTGTTTTGTGTCAACGAAAAAGGTACAATGACATCAAGCCGGCCCTCTATTGGGTAGCGATACCTGGGAGACCGATAATACTACAGCGAAAGCAATATAAACAGGAGAAAATTAAGATCACATACAATCATTAGCACACACAGTAAGATGTACCTTCCTAATAATGAAAAAGCATTTCTGTACTAACATCATTATAATAAAATATTTTCCTGCCTCATTTCTACTTTGGAAAATACATTTATGGAACGATTTAATCACATATAAAATGACTGAAAAAACAGATGGTCTATAAAGTGGGACTGGAAATGCTTTTTAATGCTGAATGAGGGGTAAGCCTGGGATTTATACAAATACAATATGACAGACTAACGGTAATGATAAAATGCATAGGGATTAGACCGGGAATATTATAAAAGAAATGTCTAGGGTTTTAAGTCTACGGCATTGCAGTTAAATTAAATAAGAGGTGTTGTGCGATTTTGGGGGATTCGGTGCAGTTTCAGATAAAGTAGACCTTGTGGGATGTCAGCAACAGAAATTATTCAGAAATCAAATCTAATTCTAATCAGCTAAGCTGTTTAGTGGCACTGATTAACGATAACTTAACTATGCATGTAAGGATGGTACGACCCCACGACAACAGCAATTATAATAACACTGTGAAAATACATTAAATCCAAAAGGCACTGTAATTGACAGCTCAGTTGAATTCACATTCAGTCTGACCAAAAATCATATCATTAACAGGTAAAATGAACTTTCTTAGAAACCTTATTTTTAATGGCCTTATTTTAATGAATCTTAATCGATGTAAAATGGAGTTTACCTGCCTTTGTACTGTATATGCTATTCTTATATTTGTTCTTGGGAATTTGTTCTTATATATATATATATATATATATATCTCAACCTGGGCCTTCACTATATTCTTTTCTTAACAGAGATCCAAGCCTCTCTTTCATTGTAATACCATAGTTGCCCCATCTGACAGATCCACTAAAAGCATCCAAAGTAGCTAATTCAACAGGGAATATTACATGCTTTACATCCAGCCGAGTCTCTAACCAATGCATTTTCTTTGGAATAAGTTGCACATTTATCCATGCATACAAAGTGTATGTAGAAGTGATCACAGGTTTTAATGGAATTCTCTGTAAGTACTGACATTTGAATAATAAGCACTAGTTCTCCATGGGGAGGTGTTCTTAGCCCTTACTTCCACACCCTATGCGCTACTCATCTCCTTCCACCACATACTTTTCATACTTAGACGATACAATACTTACTTGCGAGACTTAACAACAATAGTCCACATTGCCAAGAACAAGACACTCCATCCCGATGACTACCAGAAGAACACCACTTTACGGTAACTCCAGATGAGTCGTATTTGGATTTTAGACAAGGATGTTAAAGAGAAAATTATACACTAAAAGAAATTAAAACAGTTTAACACTTGTGACACCTGAATGAGAGACATTGGAAGATTCCAAGGATGTTTATTACTAAGAGGCATCCATATGTTGCACTCAGAGTCAACAGCAAATCTTTAAATCAAGAGATTTGGTAGATGATCTGATGATGATTAATGGGGAGGCTCTTTGGTGACTATTTGACTCCAGACACTGTGACTATCAGGGTCAGCGCCCGTCTAATCCTTCCCTTCATGTCTTATCCCTATTTGACCAGCAGGTGTCGCTGGCCAGCCTGTCTGGTTACTCCTTGTCTGATACTCCTTGTGTGTTTCCCCTCCTCCCTGGAATTCCATACTGTATACGCATATTTCAATGGGCTGAGTGTGTTATACAGAAGCTGTAGCCCTGCAGTCTTTGGTTCAAAGCCAGCCTCACCTGTTTTGTTTATTGGTTTTTCTGTGTTTCCAAGTTTTTATCTTTTATATTATTTATTTTTCAGGTCCTAGGTTTTCTGTGCTTGTTCTGTTCCTGTTTAATTATCCTTGCGCTTTATTCCCAGTTAATGTTTACTAGTTTTTGGCATTCATAAAGCTCCCTAGTCTCTTTGTTTAATTGTTATTAGTTTCACCTGTTGCCCATTTTCTAGTGCCAGTGCTTGTTGATTGTTCTGTGCTGTTGCTTGTTGTCCTGCACCCTGTGTTGATTGGTTGATTGCTTATGCCTTACACCTCTTCCTTGCTGGTTGCGCTGCTTCCCCTCTTTGTTACTTGTAGTTATTGCTTGTTTTCCCCAATTGCTTTTGACCCCTTGTGGTTTTCTTTCTTTGTGCATTTCCCTGGTCTTCTTTGTTTATTTCAAGAAACCCTCGTTAGTCTCTGAGCCGCAAGTGGATCGTCGCCTCATTCCTTGCCTGCACCACGCGCCGAATCCGTAACGTGTGACATAAAACAGAGTAATAAGGTCACCTTAAGACAGCATACTGTCCACATCCAAATAGAGGGGTCAGGGTACTTATGATAAAATTTGTTCCACTTTTCACTGATAATCTCCCCCTCCCCCCACCCCAGGGCTGGCCCGGCTTTTACCTAACAACTTCATACAAAAGTAAGGCCAGGGACATCATCTATAAAGGCAAATAATTTTTGCTTAATTATTTCTGCAAGCTCTCGTGTTGCCTCCGATATTGATCAGTGCTCTGGAAAAAAGCCTCACTTTGTACTCTGCACTATCATTACCCCAAACACCTTGTCTAACTAGCCCTATGTTATACTTTATTACTGTAGGTATTTCCAGCTGGTACCTGGTAGCACCCACTGTTGCCGCCAGAACCGCATCCAGGGCAGACGGGTTCAGAGCTGCCTTTCTGCGCATCACTACCGTACTCAGCTGTTATTCTTCTACTTGTGGCCTTCTGGTTAGCTTTAAGGAATCTAGCCATTGCCCTCTGACCTCTCTCATCAACAGGGCATTTCAGATCAGTCTTCTTACCTCATCTAACACTTAGCTGAATAGCTAACCCTGTGCACATGCTTTATGTATTCCGGTGCAGCAACATGATTGGCCTACCCAGCCGTAACCTTAACTATAAGTAACCAAACAAAATAAAAGACTTTGGCATTTTTAGTTTTTTTTATTGCTTCACAGATTTTTATAACACTGATTTAGGTTAGGGCTGGGTAGGCGTTAAGGTTGTCATGGTTGGAATTAGGATTTTTCACATAGAAATGAATGGATGGTTCCCACAGAGATATGAATACAAACATGTCTGTGTGTCTGTGGCCCCAGTCTTGTACCCTGTGCTTTCTGGAAGGGACTCTGACAGACATCAGCAGTGTATATTTTCCAGTTACTGCGTTGTGCCCTTAATATAAAAGTATTATTAACCACTGTGGTATTTATTCTTTTGTAAGGCACTTATGAATGTGAAATATCCTGTTAATGGCAACTTTAATGTCTGAAAATGTCTAATGATGAGCATGAACATACTTAATACTGAAGGAGACCATAGTCATAATAATGACAAAAGCCATTTAAAAAGCTGAAATTATTAACCGTGCTTATCACATCTCAATGTGCAATGCAATTCTCTACTAACACTGGTATCCATCTAATAATGTTAAACCTGAGTGTCTAATAATGAAAATGGTAATTGCAATTATAATAACGGCATCACAAATTATATTTATTATCGAAGCTGGGAGCGCTGTGCTAAAACAGGCCTTCCCTCTTATCACAGGAACCAACAGGCCGTCGGGTCACCCAGCAAAATGAAGAGAATATCCCAATCAGGGCCGGCTGTGCTGTTGATGGCAGCACGGCTCTTTAAATTAAACTAATTAAATTAGTAAAAGAAAACAAACAGGCTTGAGATCAGCTAGTCTGCTCCACTCTCTGTGTCTAGAGGTCACACTTCTGTTATGCTAATATCCCCATTATGATATAACTGTGTTTCCCAATCCGGTCCTCAGGGACCCACAGTCGCTCCATGTTTTTGCTCCCTCTGAGCTCCCTACCAGGCAGTCCACATTTTTGCTCCCTCCCAGCTCCTGTGTTAAGAGGGAGCGAAAACGTGTACTGTCTGTGGGTCCCGGTGAACCGGATTGGGGAATGCTGTGTTCAAGGGAATGAAGCAACTGCTAAAATGAGCCGTGCGATTGAGTTTAAATATGTAAAACAGCTTTATTAAAAGGCAAAAGAACACTTTGAAAAAAGCGGCGTGATTCCTGCAGCAGAACATTGCGGTAGCTTATGTTTCGTCTCTCTGTCTTCGTTTGAGCCGTTGTTCGGGACGCCGCCTTGCCTGCCAGTGACTCACCAGCATCCTCCTTTGTGTTGACACTTCACTATTTTATTCTTTATTCCACATCAGGCCGGCACAGTTCCGCGCCTCGGTGCCCCTCACATGCCCGCCATCGCGTTGCACTGTTGTGTCGCTTCATGCGGGGAGGTTTTACAGGGGCAGTTCGAAGGTTAGTCCGCTGGCTAATGCCCCCAGTGGTGGGAGCCAGCTGAGGTGGGGCCTTCTCACAGTGAAGGGGTAATCACCCCATCCATCTGAATGACATGTCTCACACCGTGCTTTTCCTGAACACTTTATTTCACACGAGAGGTCGTTAAAGGACCCTTGTTTTTGCAATGCCTGCCTGCAAGTGTACAGAAACAGGAGGAAATAGGGAGAGCCGGGCTTGGCAAGGGACGCAGCATTTGTGCAAGATAGAGGGACAGCAGTCAAATGCAGGGCAATCAAGGCTACTGCATCGTCCTCACTGTATGACATCATTAGGCACAAATACAAATTGAGACCAGAAGGACGTGAAATTGAATTAGAAAGTGAAAAAGGTGACCACTAGTGGTGATTTAAGGGATGACATGTTTATTTTCTTACCAATTTATTTCCAGTATATGAATAATTCACTTTATTGGACACTACATTAGATTAAAAAAATTAAAACATTGCCCACATAATTCTCCTGGAGTTATTTTGAATGAAAGATGAATTAAAATTACTAATAAATCTGCAGAGTCACCACAAAATGTGGGATGAGCGTGACTTGTTATTTAGGAAACCTAGGCTGGATAGTTGCAGAGGTAAACACAGTACTGCAGGCAATCTAAACATCTGCAGAAACTCAAAACGCGATGCGAGAAAAGAAAAATTAACAGGGACTATCTCCAAGACTTACTATCTAATACACAAGATTTATTACTGTCCAGCTGGGTGCCCTGTGAAAAAACGCAGTGTCACCTTAATGAATGCCCTACCAAGTCAGCCAGCTAAAAAACCTTCAGCATGCTATGCACTTTGTGTGACGGAGATGAAAGATGCCATACTCTGAGTGAAGGGGCATCACATTTGTAATATTGGTTGCAGTTCATTCTCATACTTTGATTTTTGCTGTCTAGAATCTTCTTTCTTTTGGTATTTTAGTATTTTAACAATTAACAAGACTCCAAACCTGTCCAGAGTGTTCCTACCCCTTGTACCCTGTCAATTTTTCCTTCACCACACTGAAATTTAACTGGCTTGACTGGAGATACGTGGTCTTTTCTTTATACTACTGAAAAACAGCGCTTGTTGTTCGGCTTACAGCTATTCATGTGTCGGATTACAGTGAGCTGAGCTGTTGGCCAACAATCACATTTTTACTGGAACATTTCAATAATAACTTTCTGCCTGTTGTCTAATCAAGCCAAGATGAAAACACATGTGATGTCCGTAGGCTGAGAATTTGTGAGAAAACTTGTTGAAGTAATAAAAAAATGTTACAGCAGTGAAGAATTAAGGATTCTACCGAGTCAGAACATTATTTCGTGACTTCATCCCTTACATAGCAATATCGTTATTTGATTGTTTATGTTTACTAATTAATCCCTGTCAGAATCTTTTTATTGGCATTCCATCCAATAAGGAGGACTTATCTCCATCTGTCATGTAAAAATGCAAACTGAAACTCTGGACTCATGGCAGTGAAACCAGAAATACATTAATGAGTGGCGCCGAGAACTTGTGTAACTGATATAATTTTCTTGCAGAGAGGAAATCTCAATTTCCAAACTGTTTCTTAGCAATAAAACTATAGGAGCTGTGCTAAGCGAGCGCAGTGTGGATATGTCTGCATGTAGCTCTGAGATAAGCTATAAATGCATCTCGGAAGGGGCTGTGTGAAATATGTGCCCATCCCCACTGAGCCCCGATCGGCCTGCCATGGCACACGGCCGGAACCTCTCATCGCGCGCCATCCCTTTAATGGCATGTGCTGATTTTTGTCCAGTGTGCCACCGTAGAGACGACGGACTCTAATCCCGCTTTGCTGCTCACAGCTGCGAGGGGCCATTTCCTCTCCCACGGGCCCCGCTGCCACACATCTGCCACCATCAAGCGGCTATGATTTCCACTTAAAGCCTGACTTTTTCATCACGGCTTTAAAGCGTCTCCGGGCGTTTGAAAGCGAGATCAACGGCCGAGATGCCGCCGCCCCTGTCTCCTCTGTCAGAAGGCAGATTGTTGGGTCAGCCTTGCGAACGCGAGCATAATTACTCCAGTTACAAAAGAACAAAATATTTCAGTTTCCTCCATCACGTTTCGCTTCTGGATCTCACTTTCTTAGATGATAACTGAAAGTAAGAAGGTCTGTTCGGTGGAACAAAAGAGATGAAAAATAATTAAAATGCTCTAAAACTCCAAAGACTAATTATTTAAAATGTTAATTTATAATTTAGTAAGATTTCTTTTTTCCCTCTAAGTTAAATTGCATTTGCAAGGGGAAATTTGAAAGCATAATCCAAATATTTAGTCATCATGCTTATTGTTTGCAGCTGAATACTCCTACAATGCCTCGACGATGACTGAGATGAAGGAATGCCAAATGACTGTACAGCCTGTGATCATGCCAAGTCATTCCTGTTAACAGAATCGTCATGACTCTCGGGTCCAGTCTGTGCGTGATTCACCCCATCCCCAGAAACTCCATCCACTTTTGCAGGCATGCTACTGTATATCTCTTAAAAGTAAAAACAAAAGGCTTGTATTGATTCTTACTCATAAGGACTGGATGAGCGCTTTGGTGAAAGGCTTGACATTGACTAAATGCTATCTTGACCTGTTGGTCAGCATGACTGACAAGTTCAACTGGTCTGGATTTGTGGAGGCAGGTGGAGGTTAACAGAAGTTTAGTCAGAGATGGACACGTATCAAGTAGGTCACCTACCTTCTGAGAAGCCCGTCACTATCGATAGAATCACATCTTTGCACATCGCCTTGTCTTTTTACCTCATTTTAATTATGGACGCCTTTTAAGTTAACTCAAGTCAATGGCAAATTGGCTCTTGGAATGCATTTGTACCTTTATAATATGGGCTGCAAATTCATCTTCACCTTAAGAAGAAATAAAGATTAATTCTAATTTCAGTTTTTCAAGATGAAAAAATAACACTGTCATTTCTTATAATAATGTGTAAAGTCGATACCGTATTGATCTTTTTCATCTAGTTTGTGAAGCCCATATAAAAAGAGAGGACAGAAAAACAGAATGCAAACAAGCTCACGATGATTGAATGTAACGTTGTGTAATTCCTCAGCATAGTCGCTATTAATGAGGGACCAGCCTGATATTTCACTACACAAGCATATATTTAAATGACCCCCTTTAAGTGATATATAATGGCCCCAAAACATTTCAGGGCAGTGAGAAATTTAGAGTAACCAAACAAAAAAATAACTGAGAATAAAGGATGGGGACTGGAGGGTACTGACTCACTATAGGCAATTTAGACACTAATCTGCCTAAAGCAGCAAAGGCAGAGAGAACATGAAAACTCCACATGCACACACACACACACACACACACACGCACACACACACACACACACACACACACACACACACACACACACACACACACACACACACACACACAGGTTTGTAATTATATCTTTGTGGAGACAATTCATTTCTATGAGGGCAACAATAATCCTAGCGTGATCCTTAACCATAAGTAACCAAACATAATACAAGACTTTTGGCAATTTTAGTTTTTTGGTTACCTTCACAGATCTTTGTGGGGACCTGAAAAATGGTCCCCACAATGTAAAAAAAACAGGTTTTTATCACATTGTGGGGTGCATTTTGGTCCTCACAATCTCGTATAAACATAATCCACACACACACACACACTCTCTCTCTCTCTCTCTCTCTCACACACACACACACACACACACCTGTACTCAAATCTGGACCATCCATTCACTCCTACGGAAAAATCTTAATCCCCCCACCCAGCCCTAACCTTAACCATACATAATTAAACAAAATACAAGACCTTCGGCATTTTTACTTTTTTTTTTTGCATTCGCAGATATTTATAAAATTGATCTTATCCAAATGGAGACCTGAAAAATGTCCCTAAAACTAAGGAAGTTTCAGCTTTTATCACACTTTGGAGACATTTGCCCCCCCAGCCCCCATTTTAAATGTCCAGTAAAGGTTTATATTAAAGTCTTTTTATTCACAAACTTAAAAATAATTTTCTGTATTAACGGCTCAACTGTGCCATCGTAGAGACTGATTTCTTGAAAAGACATTGTTGGACTAATGTTGAAAGTACCAGTCTGAGACTGCATGAGCCAGGGAGGGGGGCTGGGGGGGGGTATACTTTATGGGAATCACTTGCAAACATCCCTCTTGTTTGAAAGCCAGCAGGGGACAAAAAAGATCGTAGATGAGAAACAAGAAAAATGTATTCTTTTCAGGTTTGGCTCCTGCCTGGAGAGCCACAGAGAGGCCCAGTGCTCTATGCCAACGGGTGGCTTAAAGAGCAAGGGCTCCGCCGTTTAGTCAGGGACGGTTTATGATAATTACGGTATTTATCTGCAGACGCTACGTCTCGCAGGAGGGGTAATGAGCGGCCTCGGAGGAACGCGCTATTTCAGGTGCACCTTTGCCGTCGGTGCTGCTCTGTTCCTCGGTCTCCTCTTCCCTCCCCAGTTAATAACAGAATCGGTCGGCAAATCACACAGAAGAGCTGGGCAGAGAGGGGGTGAGATGGCAGGATGGGAGAATTCGCTGACAGCTAGATTGCGATCTGAACCTAAAGAGAGATTGTGGAGGGGAGGTGACCGGTAGAATGGGGGGGAGGGCGTGGCAGTGACAGAAAGATGTATTCCCTGCAACAGAACACCGCCGTGGGGTTCTGACATCCTCAGCCTGGTTCTGCTCACCCCGTGAGTGCGAAGATTGTGGTGTTTGCGGTAAAGCCGTGTAAAACACATGTTCCTGGATAGGAAAAGCCTGCCCTTCAGCGTCTTTGTTTGCTGGGTTGAAAGACAATTTGCTCCATCTTTATATGTATAAACCACAGTGATACAAATTCATTGGATTCACTCTTGTGTTAAAGCTTCACTTGCATTTAATTATACATAAAATGAAGGAGGTGTTTTCGCAGAATAATGTATGTAATTAGGCCCAAGTTGCTGATTGTAATTAATGGCTATTATTTTACCTGTTTAAGATGCTGAATACCGTCTTTGTTTACAGTTGTTACATAACCAGCAGAGTGCTGTTTGTTTTTGTCATCAATATTCCAGCACTGCCAGAAGAGTGCGAGTGAAAAGGGTGGAAGGACCACAGAGATGAATCATAAACGGCTTTCAATCCCCAACATCACGGAGGAATCTGACTCTACGGCCTCGCCGAGCTGATGTCAGTGATTCCCGGTACCTTCGGAAAAGGTGCTTGATTTAGCTGAGTACAGCCCACAACTCAGCCGGTGTTTACCTGAGTCCTACAAAGCAAGGGTGACTCTTAAACGAGGCAGTTTTCCGGCTGGAGGAAAGAATAAAAAGCAGATCAGGATGCTCTGCTTACATCGGCCTCGTGGAAAGTGCAAACTCGGGTCCAACCAGACCAGCTCCCGGCTCATTAACAGCCTCCAGTGGTGTTTTGAATCCCCTTGTAGTTACATTTCTGCCTGTGTTGAGCAGATTGAGCTGCTGGTGCTGAGCTCTAGCCCACCCTGGCCTGGGGTGGATAGCAGCTCCAACAGCTGTTGGGGGGAGGGGGGTTGAGACCCCTCTCATGCAGCACACTGGAGAGGGATGCTGGAGCAATTCATAGTTGTAAATATTTGGAAGACATGTTTCATCCCCAAGGTGTGGACACCACACTGCTTTGATTCTATTCCACCGTGGGGACTAGACTCCTAAGTTAAGGTAAGCGAGGGGTTACCCTCTGTAATTCAGCATCTGGAAGTATCTGACAAAGCCAATGTGAGGCACTGCTACTAGTTTCTGGTTATGTTCTCGTGGGCCTCTGACAGAGGCTGTGCTGAGCCCAAGATCATAGGGCCAATTCAGGCAATCAACAGTAACCAGAAGCAAAATCTACTGGGTATCACAAATGGCAAGAGTATTCCATTAGAGCTGATCCAACCAAAGGCTCCAAAGTCTTTAAATTAAAAGTATGCACTTTAGTCTTTCACTGTCTGACAGGTTGATGCTGACTTTGAAAGCACTGATGACCCGTATTTTGCCTTACGTGATTAATAATTTCTCGAATGAGCGCTTTTGAATACTTCATTATGAATCAATTACTAAAACCTGAATCTGGGATTTTGCCCTTCAGATTTTGCCTCCTCATATTGTACGTGTTACTGCAGTTAGTCCTGAAAATAAAGACGTTGTGATAGGTCTCCAGTTCCTGTACATGGATCATTCTGACTTCATACCAGTGTATTTATAAGGAAATGCTAAGTGCCACTATTGACAAATATTTTATTAAGAGTTCTATATATCCATCCATCCATCCATCAAATTTCAGGGAGCCTGTACCCAATCTCAGAAAACACAGGGCAAGAGGAACTAATGCCCGACCCAATACAAAAATATGAAGGATATATAAATACAACAATTCCATTAAAACTGGACAAACCACACTGCTCATTGTTCAGCTTTCAGCGGCCCTTGAATATTCATTGTAATATTTCCAGACTGGACTGTGGAGGGACTCCGGAAGCATATTGATCGGTTCCTTTTAGCGGAGGAGAACAGACCACCTGCACAGGAAGCTGCTTTTTCCCGTCGCCTGAGTAGCTCCCCTGTGGGTATATGCCAGCTTTACGCTGCCTCACCGTGATGCTTTGCCTTCTTTCGCAGGTATTTATTGTTTGCCGCTCAGTTCCTCCCTCCAATCCCTAAGATATTAGCCTTACCGATAGGTCATCAATCACTACCAATGTGTTTATCTATTTATTGGTTTCACTCAGATACTTAATAACATGCTCTGCTGCAGTGGAGCACAGAAATTGGACACTCAGTAAGTTTTGTCACAGCAGAGGCATGACAAACTCATTTAATGTCTCTGAACCCACGGACTCCCGAGCATTTATAGATTTTTGTAACAGTTCTCCTCCAAAGAGCCGTTCCAATAACAAAACACGTACAACTTCTGACATAGTGTTTCCTAGGGTACATTGATTAAATAATGCAAGTGAAAATATTTCTGAAGTACTTTTCTTTACTCCACACTTTTGGCTTGTGTTTTGCTGACTAAGTTGCCGTGACCCATTCTGACTTCTTATAGCACGTTTATGTAATCATTTTAGCGATTGTTAGGCTTTGGCTTGAAGCCCAGGTCCCACTGCACTTTATGCTGCTCCGCCTTCCCATAGTCTGGTTATTTCTTTTTTTATTTGAAATCAAATAGGAAATGAAACAAAAAGTTATTATATCAGTAGTTTGCATCATCAGTTCCTTGAAGCGCAAATGCTAAAGGGAAAGCCTTTAAGCCTAAATATTTCTGAAATTTCAACACAGAAACAAATGTATGATTGCATTTGATAGTTTTCTTGCAGTTGATATTCACACAATCCAATTTCGAGTCACTCCGATTCTGAACCGTCCGTCAGGATAGTCTCCGAAAAACAAGACTGTCCTTCCCCCCTTTTCATCACATACCCGGAAAACATGGCATTTAACTCAAATGTATTTCCACCATGAACCGCTCACGGATTCCTCATATCCTTTCATAAACTGAATATCCTAATCTCAATGGCAAAAATAATTCTCCAATATTGATACTTTAGGTCTAACCCTTAGAAAGTTCCATTACTATTCTTACAAAAATTTGTTCAGAAACTGTCAGATGGCTTTATGAAAGAAGACAGTCTACAAACATGCTGCAGAGATATAATCAAATAACCGTATATATGACACGCCATGCAGTTCCATAAACAGTCCCAGGGAACAAAAGTTTGTGTCCTTTTCATATTGCCTTCATAACAGTAATCCAAAATTATTTTTTTTAATCAAGAACCAAAAAAGATATGAAACCTTTCACAATGCATGGCAAGAAGTCCACTCAGAATGTAATGATGATACCTAGTATGAGAGAAGCCAAACACGATAAGGCTACATGCAATAACACAAAAGGAAATCACACTATCGAAATACATACCATTTCCAAGAGGATATATTATGGCTATCATGAAATGACATTAAATGTGAGGGTTGGCCAAACTTAATTCGATCCCAGTTTCAGCTGACTATTATAGAGACTTACGGTTCTCACTGGCTTTTGAGCTAAATTTAATTTCAGGCGCCATAAATAAAAGAAAGGTTTTCAGCAAGGGCATAGGTTTGGTTTCAACACTGATAGGGACCACATCCGCCCCGAGCCCCACCCTCCTCCAAACACACACGGTACTCCCACGACATGGTCCCTACCATCCATACCCAAATCTACACCCTTGGGATTCAGTATGTATGGCGTCATCTACTAATTCATTCTTTTTGAGGTTGCAATGTTCTGCTGAGAACCAGCCTCCTTTCCTGATGAAGGGCAACTGGTTAATTTGTCCAAAAAAAATGTCTACTGATGGAAAGGGGAACTACGTGTATCCCTTTCAAGAAGAATCTTGTCTTAGTCAAGAGGAGCCCTGGCATTCTTTGGGCATAAGTGGCACCACAGAGTAGGGAAATTTCTTGTTTTCCTTGGAACAAACTGTCATGGGGTGTCACAATCTCAGAAGCTTTGTAATGCAACCAAACCATTTCATGTGTCCATCTTTGTGTCAGGAGACCAGCACCTGGAAAAGAATAAGTGTGACCTGTCAGCACCAGAACCAGGCAGTTAAAACATGTGTGCAAAACCTCCAGCATGTCTTTGTGATGGCTACCCTCTCTCTCTCCTGGTAACTGGTACTCATTTTGCAATGAATCCCATTGAAGTTTTAGAAGTATTTATGCATTTCTGTTGATTTATGTGCTATTTGCAAATATCTAATAATAACAGAAAAAATCGATCAGGACTAATTGCTCAAGTGACCAGTTGTGAACATGGGCCGCGAATCTTCAGGTGTCTGATTTACCAGAGATGTGGAGAAGCAGAGAGAGCCTGCAAGTTCAAATGAACTGCAGGTTATGCTGATAAGCATGTGTCTGTTGTCAAGAGAATACAGGTTTGATAAGAGATTCATGGTCTAGCATTTTTTGGCAACAGTTTACTGTAAATGTGTTACGTTGTTCTAAGTTAGGGGTGCCAAACTCCAGTCCTATTGGGCCGGATCCCTGCATGTTTTGGGGTTTTGTACACTTTATTCAGTTCCTTGCACCACCCTGTGCTAATTACCACACAGCTCTTGAGCTGAATTTGTGGTGGAACAAGGAAAGAACTAAGCTACACAGGGCTCTGGTCATCCAGGACTGGACTTTGACAGCCCCGTTCTAAGTGTGTGTAGTTTATTATTTACTCAGTGATTTTCTAAAGTATTTCTGGTGATAATTGTGTGTCAGTACAATTTCCTGATCTTGTACTGGAATGGCATTGGTATTTCATATTCACTGCCCTTGAGCAGACCAAAGCCATGGGTTCCGGCATCCCGTACTATGGCAAAGAATCACTGCAGCTGGTCTTCTCAATGTGGTGTGTGGGATCGATCCAGTTGGACACCTTTAATGACCCCAGACAGAAGGAGCGATAAAGTCAGCTGCTGCTACGGTGGACTAGAAGAACCACCGGCTGAAATGTTCCTGCTAATTAACACCATTATCTCCCTGGCCAGGCCAGAGCAAGCACCCCATTGCTTTTGCAGATATCATACATGGCCTTGACAGGTAAAAAAAAATGCCTTTAAGTGGAGAGATCTAGTTTCAAATTGAGCTCTGCAACTGCTGGTGGTCGGCTGGCCAGCCAGCCTCCCTCCATTTCACTGCAGACTCCTGGACCAGCTTCTGGTGCCTGCAAGTGCCAGGGACATCTGCGGCCCCACACATGATTCCCGGTTTTGAATTTTCAGCACAAAAAATGTATCAGATGTACCAATCAGCATCTATGTACACAGAACAGACAGGAGCACCAGGGTGAGCATGTCGAACCATGCTCTCATTCCTCGTTATGTAATATTAAACTTCGAAATCTGACACACGGTCTAAGTCTGGTTCACACTCATAATGGCCTCCAACAGTTACAAGAACATCACGGTGTTAACCCCTAGTGATCTGTGCCCATTGTGACTTCCTGTGTCACCTCCATCTCCTGCCATTTTGTGTGAAATCCAACCACCCCCACATGACCTGCACCTGTCTCTGCCCACACATACCCGGCCGTGAGTACGCCTGGGAATGCCTCGTCTGGTACAGCCTAACCTCTCATTTTGCCCCATTTTCATAGCACAGCTTAAGGCTAGAGTAAAGTCAAAGGGACTTCTCCTCCTCATCTTTGCATAGGTTAGGTTAACAGGTCATGATCTTGTTTTAATCTGCACATATTTGTGGCTCTGTGTTACCAGACAATTGTTTTCTCCAAGTATTTTATTACTATAAACTTTCCTAAAAGGGCATTTTGGGGACTGAATTTCAAGGCAGTTTTTTAAAATATATTAATGGTGATTGTGTCTTTAAGAAAAGCATGAAAGTGGTACACATATTATCTGAGCAGGAAGCCCTGTTGTCTCTATGGTTTGGAGCTCTCCTGAGAACGAATGAAAAGATTACTTCTCCAAAAAAGTACAAATTTTAAAGTAATGACATTTCCCCAAAGGAGGTAGAATTCATGATAAAAATAGTAGCTTTTTGTAGCAGCAGCAGTAAAACAGCTTAGCTCTTTTCACATAGAGTAAAATTTAAGAGAATAACTAAGACTGAATATTCATTTAAAATCAGCAGTCAAAGTCCTGCAGTCAAACTTAAATGTGATAATGCTATAAATTATTAAGATTATGGTGTCTCATGGACGTGATGGCCACAAGTGCTATGGAAAATTTCAGTACCGTAGTATTAGCAATCTCTATTTGATTGGAGTGTAACTTTAAAAAAGTTTGAAAGTTGAGAGTTCCCCAGGGGGCATACCATGGAGAGATGTCCTACATCGACTTTCAGAACATCGGGAAGTGAGAATCCAATACTGAGGTTTCGAATGCTCAAGGACGGCAGTTGATTGGCTAGGAACAGTCACATCAAAAAGTTCCAGAAATAACCTTTTTTTTTACATTACATCACAGATTAGACCGTATTACACCAGCCACCTTTTGCATGGTAAAATAATAATCATCTCTGGTTCCTTTTTTCCAGTTATATGTTCCTTCAAATTCTCCGCAAATACATTCATATAAATGTCACATTTTTATTTATTATTATATATTAATGATTTGTATAGACTAACTAGTTGAAATGTCTCATCAGATTTCCATGGGAGGCCTGCTGTCAGATACATTTTTAATAGCTAATAAGCCACGGCGTCCCCACACTCCCCTCATCAAAGGTGACATCCATCAGCTTGAAATGAATACCCCCTTGCACACGCATCACTGTGACCCTCTTTTTGCCACTTTCTCCAACTCATTAATATGAAATGCATAACATGCGCTATCCTCCCCAGAGCACCCATTCCTGTCTCCACCCTTTCCAGTCACTAACACGACAAAATAAAACCGTGTTGCTATTGGATCAGGCAGGAACAAAAACAAAGCACTTGTCTCAGCCGTAATGAGGGCCAGGCGAAAGGACGCGAGGCGAGGCGTCGTGTTCTGTTGTGAGGCGGATGGCCGCGGACACGTTCGTGGTGTCGGAGCAGGGCAACTTGTGTCAGAGTGCCAGACAGGGAACATAATTGGCTGGAACAGCTGTAAAGCATGCAAACAACAACAGCAACAATAACAAGTTATTATTATTAAAAGCTCCGGCTGACGAATGCCGTCAGCTATTGCATTAGCCGGAGAGATAAAACACAGCGGACGTCAGCGTGGAGCGAGGAGAAGCACGGGCACCTAACTCAGAAGCAGTGAAAACACAGAGTAATGCTTAACACAAACGAGATAATGCCATGCGTGATGAATGCAGCTGCGTGCGCGACACTGCAGAGATGGCCTGTTGCTATGGAGGCGTTTCCACGTGAGCAGTATGAGTGATGCCCCCCCCCCCCCCCCCCCATCCTAAAGGTTGTGCTCCTGAGTCCCCTTGTGCCATCAGGAACCAGAAAGTGGGCACAATAAATGATCTGAATTATATGGTGCATCACGCATAATCAAGCCTTAAATATCTTGGGCGTTAGACGCCGTGAAGGACAGCCCAGATCGGAAAAATAATATGCCCATATATGGAGACTTCCTCATTTTACGCTTTCAATTGGCCGGCTGCCATTTCCACCAAAAGCTGAGAGGAGTTTTAACAGGCAAATGAATCAGGGAGATTACAGTTGCTTGGCGGCTTTGATGTGAAGTCAATATTTTATGTCCCAGATTCAACCAAGATGCACCAGAGCCAAAAAAGAGAGAGAGAGAGAGAGAGAGAGAGAGAGAGAGAATACATGACACCCATAAAATGGGCAGCAGTCAACTAAACACAGAAAACTCAGCTGGCATTGTTACTGCATCGTGTTAGCTGCTGTTTTCTTCTCTGCAGTGCATTTCATTGTCGCTAAAGAAAGGATAATGTGGATTATTGCACGAGCTAATATTCCCACTACAGGTAAAGACGTTTAATGCTGCTTATCAGGCATTTTCAGCCATCATGTTTATTGTGTTATTGATTTTACAGGTAAGTGGAAGTTGACTGTGAATTTGGGTCTGAAAAGGTAGGCAATAAGGGAGCCCCACAGGACTAGACAGTAACAGCTTTTATATACATGGTAATATATATATATATATATATATATATATATATATATATATATATATATATATATATATATATATATATATATGAAATATAAATGAAATGAAGACTTAGAGATGGATTTTATTTTTTGGTTGTAAATAATGAAATCATGAATGTGACAGAGAAAACATATATTGCAAGGAATTTTAAATCTTTATAGAAAACCACTGATTAATGGTCTTTACACTCCCAAAGGCTATTTTCAATTTTGCTCTTGTCATTTCAACAATCATTGTTCAAAACATCTCAACAGGAACACTTATAATGAAAATCGACGACTGACTATAGCATGTATGAATGCAAAATAGAAGAACAGACTCTTATTTTTAAGTACTAATAAAACTTTCAATGCTTCTACTGTGTATATACTGTAGATAGACTCCCTGCTGCATTTCTTCTCCCCAGGTTACGTACGGAGCCTTGCTGCCTGAGGAACAGCCTCTGTGGGCTTTTCATAGTCTTGACTGTCCTGACACCAGTGTTGGTCCAGAACTGTTTGTATCTACTCTGTTAGATGATTGACATCTGAACTTTTCACCCTCCCTGTACTCCACTGCGCGCATGCAAACACTGGCACCCGGACACTTGCACGCACCCTGTGCAGTACCTTTGTAAATAATGAAGCCTAAACATGAAAGATAAAACCATACCCTCATTGTGCAGCTCTAATCATTGACAGGAAGAATCTGACTGTCTACAATCAATGGCTGGTTGCTTCTTTGTGTCTCACTTAATTCAGAAAAATACGATACTGTCTCCAATTTGAGAATAAGAATAAACACTCTTTGCCTTCCACTGCATAAGGCATTATGCTTAGATGAGAGATAGCACAATCACACCATCTTCCTATGTGCTCTGTACAATCCTATTTGAACTTGACAGCCATGAGTTATTGGCTGCTTAGAATGGCTTTAATCTATCAGAACCACGTAAACATTGTTTGACCTTAATTTCTTTAGTTACAGAGCTTAATGTAGGATATTTGTCAGGTATTCTGTTTATGACAGTTGCATAGTGGGAAAAAATAATGTTTGGTGACAGGCTCCCGTTGCTACGAGTGTCATCTCCAGCATAGAGTGGTTGCCACAGTAACCGCCTGCTTACTGGGGGCGCTGCCACTGGTGTAAACCTTTTAATTGAGGAGTTGGCCAAGTTGCTTCAAAAAATCCTTTGAAACATGTTTTACATGCCGGATATCAGTACAGACGGTGTTGGTACTGGCCCGATACCATGCAGACTGAACATATCAGTCAAGATTTGGGTGCTGTGAAATACATAAAACAGAATGAACAAATAATATTTTATGGGAGAACATTTTTGCATAAGTGACCCCGGAGTTTATTAAACTTGACGTTTTAGGCTATCAGTGTCATAGTTGCCCATGACACATCACCCGTAGCCCAACTGAGCACATTTCAAACTGCCACAAGCTAATATGCTCACATTTACAGTACACTGGTACAAAGGCTGCCTGGATATTACTCATTTCAAAAGCACAAACAATTATTATGAAAGACAAGAATAATAGCTCGCCTGAATAATTTCCTTCCAAACTATTAGCAGTGGAATGCTAAAAGAACATTTTGCATTCAATAAATAAATTGTATAACATTACATTAAAACTTATGATGTACATGAAATGCAAACTTTGAAGACGAATCCCTGTGGTATTTCTGAGTTAACCAACTTTTAGCTGTAGATGTTTCACTGGAGATAATTAGGTTGAGTACCTTACTGAAGTAGATTACAGTGCAGAACCTCCTTGGGCTTTAAGCTGCAACCTTCCAGGTTAACAGCCTCCGCCTTGAACCGCCTCCCGTTGCCCATACCTAATGGACGTGTTTTGACATGCTCACGTTCTCGCGCTGAGCGGCATCCGCAGTACAGCGCTTTCCTTTAATCACAGCTTATTTGGTAGGACCTTGCAGACGTCTGTTAATTCTAAATGGATGTGGAGCAATTTCACTAATGAGACAGAGACTATAAGCATTATTCGAATCGTGTAAGTTTGAGTGTGAATAGCGACTACTTCCCTTTGTACCTTGGTTAATTAATGTGTGTCGATACAGAGCAGGTAGGACAACTTCCTGTACTGAGTGCTACACAAAATGCCATTTAAATGCTGATTAATATGAAAAGTTCGCTCCTTGTTTGTCCTTTATGCTGTCGATGGAATCCAGCATTAGTGATATACAATACTGAATTTAACTCTATCCATTTCCCATACTCCTTTTTTGAATGTTATTTTTATGGACAAGTTTAGCATCTGTCACGATCGGTGCCAAAGCGGGTGATCGTCGGGCAGGGCGATCAAGCAAGGAGCAGGCAAGGCAGGCAAAGTCTGGGAAAATGGGGATTTATTTGGGAAACGTGCAGCAGGAAACATCTGACACTGACAACATCAATGACGGACAGGGAACCAAGGCAAGACACGGACTGAAATACACAAGACTGGGCAAACATAATCAGACACAGCTGGGTACGATCAGGGAAGCACACGTGGATAATTGGGGGCGTGGCACACACGAGGATCGTACGAGCTGGGTATGACAGAACCCCCCCCCCAAAGGCGCGCTTTCCGGGCGCGCCTCAGGGGAGGCGACGGACGAGACAAGACCGGGGAACCAGGACCTGAAGAACAAGAAAAAAAAAAAACAATTAACGAGGGACAGGGAACAGGACGAACAGAGAGAACTGGCACAAGGGAAGAAACCAAGACAGGACTTGACAAAGGATGGGGAAGGCAGAGAGACAAACAAGGAACGGGGACAGAGAGGGAACAGGTGGAACAAAAGGGCCAGGAGTGAACGGATGGAACATTGGAGGACGAAGAGCAAAGAGAGGAGGAGGAGCAAAGAAATGGGGAACTTGGGCAGGAGCGTAGGGAGAGAAGGCGGGGGAATAAAGGGGAGCCCGAGGGAGCCCCAGCGGGCGACGGGTGGCAGCCGGAGGGGCTGCAGGCAGCCAGGAGGCCGGAGCAGGAGGGGACCTCGGAGGGGTCGAGGAGACAGGGCGAGGGACAGACGGAGGGGACGAGGAGGAAGTCGAAGGGGGAACCAGGGAAGGGGACGAAGGAGCAGAAGGGACCACCGGCGAGGGCAAGGAGAGGGGGGGAGCCGCAGCAGGCGGCGACGTCCTCCTACGCGCCGGAGTGGGAGGGACCGCAGGCGACTGAGGAGCCGCAACTGGGGAACCCGCCGGCGACCGACTAGGAGTCGGAGGCGGGACCGAGGCAGGGTGACGAGGCCTCGCAGGGGGACCCGCAGGTGACAGCCGACCCGGAAGGCCAGGACCCGCAGGTGCCGTCCAAGCCCCAGCGCAGGTGAGGGAGGGCGAGCCAGGGGGCAGGGCGGGTGGGACCCCAGCCCTGCATCTGTGTCCGCTCCCCTTACGGGACACAGACATAAGGACCCTTGGTGGGGGTCGAGCTCGCCAGGGCGAGGGCCGAGTAGTGACTAGGATTGGGTCTGGGGCAGAAGGGACAGGGGTGGGGCAAGGAACAGGAGCCCCAGGGGGCACAGTCACTGGAGATGGAGGGAGCGCCCCGGGCGTGGGCGCAGGAGCTGCAGGCAGAGGGAGCACCTGCTCGGGATCTGGAGCCGCAGGTAGGGGCAGCTGCTCGGGATCTGGAGCCGCAGGCAGGGGCGGCTGCTCAAGATCTGGAGCCGCAGGCAGGGGCGGCTGCTCTGGATCTGGAGCCGCAGGCAGGGGCGGCTGCTCGGGATCTGGAGCCGCAGGCAGGGGCGGCTGCTCGGGATCTGGAGCCGCAGGCAGGGGCGGCTGCTCGGGCGCTTTAGCCGCAGGCAGGGGCGGCTGCTCGGGATCTGGAGCCGCAGGCAGGGGCGGCTGCTCGGGATCTGGAGCCGCAAGCAGGGGCGGCAGCTCGGGATCTGGAGCTGCAGGCAGGGGTGGCTGCTTGGGCGCTAAAGCCGTTGGCAGGCGCGGCTGCTCTGGCTGCGCAGGCGGCAGCGGAGCCGCAGGCAAGGGCGGCTGCTCGGGCACTCTCTGGAGCAGAATCAGCCTCCTTATGTCCTCTGCCACCCTCTCCAGGTCGCCATTTGGAGAGGTGGGGGAGATTGCGGCGAAATCGTGCCGCAGTTGTGCGGAGAGCTGTTCCGCCTCTGGGCTACTCGGAGTGGTAGGATCATCTATCACCTCCAGTACAGTCCCTGGAGGGTGAAGAACCGAGTAGCGAAGGCAGCCTTGGCGGCAGGCAGAGGCAAAGGGAGCGCCTCGGAAGTGGCTGCCGCAGGCGGTGGGACTGGTAGGTCCTGTGCGGGTGAGTTGAGTGTGGCCCCTTTAAGGGTGCAGGGCACTCGCGGGATAGCGTCCCGTACCGCTCTGGCCCCTCGGTTGGCTAGCCGCTCGGGCCGGAAGAAATACTGCTCGACGGACGGCGGTAGCTCCGGGGTGGCCGGCTCTGGTTCTCGGAGCAGGAGGGGTGCCTCCTCCTCCTCGCTCCCAGTCGGGAGCCAAAGCCTAGCGAGAGAGCAAGCACCCAGGCGGATTGACGGATCCTCCGGTCTCCCTCTGCTTTCTCTTCTTTCTGTGGTCCGTCATTCTGTCACAATCGGTGCCAAAGCGGGTGATCATCGGGCAGGGCGATCAAGCAAGGAGCAGGCAAGGCAGGCAAGGTCGGGGAAACCGGGGATTTATTTGGGAAACGTGCAGCAGGAAACATCTGACACTGACAACATCAATGACGGACAGGGAACCAAGGCAAGACACGGACTGAAATACACAAGTCTGGGCAAACATAATCAGACACAGCTGGGTACGATCAGGGAAGCACACGTGGATAATCAGGGGGCGTGGCACACACGAGGATTGTACGAGCCGGGTATGACAGCATCCTGTCCATAATACCTTGCTGTTTATGAATTCCAGGGCTCCACCAATCATTCCCTACTTGCAACCTTTACGCCTAAGTTTATCTCAGTACACTTTGCCTCCGACGTCAAAGGGCCCAGATGGCAGTAATATGCTGGCCTGAGTTTCATATTCATGGTCGTGCATAAACAAACGTCCTCAGAAAATAAGATTTGTGTTACCTGTACAATACTTCAAATCAGTTGGAGTTATGCGTATGAATTGCTGCAATTTACCAAAGCCCATGAAACAGCAACAAAGTAAGAGAATGTTTTAAAATGCAGATAATTCAAACCACGCTGTTTGGGGATATAGCGCTTCTTTACTTTTGCAGAGCATAGGAGTTTCAGCAATATTTTAATAACATTGGCCTCACAGGCAAAATTCAACCTTATGCAGATTTTATCAACAACTTTGGGGACACGTTTCATTTGACATTTGGAACAAATCTATGCTGCTTCTCAAACTTTTGGCCATTTCACTGCTAAAGGAAAGATGTTTTTCAGAGAATCTTGTTAGTGTTTTTATCTGTAAGCTATCTATTAAATGGAAATGCACAAATAATTTTTGGAACGACATCAAGTACTATCACCCAAAACCTGAAAATTGTGCACACCATGCAATAGAGCTTATTTCTGGTGAGTCATTGCTCTTTCAAGTTAAAGGCAGGCAAAATAGTTCAATGAATCCTGCTGAATGTAGCCCTTTCCCTGGCATACTAATATTATTACCCCATTATATAACAGCATGGAAAGAGTATATATGTTGAGGGATGGAATGCAGATTTCCACCAGTGACGTATGTTTCATTAGTAAGATTCAGTCCTTAAACTTTAGGGCAACATGGCATTGAACAAAAAAACATATTTTTTTGTGAATTTGCAGCTATGCAAACATTTAATTTGAACAAAAAAAAAGCAGTAAATGCATTTATTCAGTCATTACCTTTACAATATATTGAATTGCTGAAAGTGCATACAGTACATTTACAAGTAATATTAATACTTTTGTACAGATACATCATTAACAGATTTCTTTCTCTTACTCCTGCATTATCATAAAATGCCATGCAGCCTTAAATCATAATGTAGTGTTACAATATAGCTCTTATTGATAAGAAAGTGTTTATCTGAGCTGTGGAGACCATCCGAGCATGATGCATCAACTGTCATGTAGCATTTAATGAAAAAAAATCGAATGCAGTTTTCCTGCTGGACTACCCATTGAGTTAATCAGTCTTTGTTGGCATAATGAAGACTGTATTTATAATAAAAATAAAGGCCATGCTTCTATTTTTCATGACAGGAAGTTCAATGTCTTATCAGTTTAATAATGTTTAAACACCATTTCTCAGAGTAATTTTGGATTGACTGCCCGGATCCATTAACTACAGTATAAAGCTTTATTTCTTCCCCGAAAAGTTCTATCCTAAAGGAACAGATTTATCTCATTTGTTGCATGGGGTGTCTTTTCAACATTTTATTTAATAGATTCCACTGGATATTTTTCCGTAAGCTTTTAGGAGAAAGACCCCCAATGGAACCCCCTGCCATTGCAATAAATCATATACATTCTTGCTTAGCTTGAAGTGTGAAATGCCCTGGCAGCATATCAGTATCAATGAGAAAATGTTAATGGTGTTAGGGAAGCCTTGACTGCTTGATTGGTTGTGATCCTCCTGCTTCTGCAGTCATCCTGTGGTAGGGCAACAGTCCGTTCTGCACCAGAAGAAGAACATCAACACACTATTAATCACTGCTGTCATTAGTCCTCCTAAAGTACACGCCAGAAACCGAACTGGCCTGCAAAAAGGATGGATCGTCCTTATCACTCGCAAGCATCTTAATCGGAATATTAATTGTGTGGCACTGTCTTTCTGTTATCAGTCCCCTTTGGGAAGACTTACAGTATTTAATAAAGAGAAAATGACTTTTTGGCAGCCATCTTACTGTGTACCTCAACACGCAGCCCCTTTAATCTCATCCAGGAATAGCTATGTCAGCAAAGAGAGGCATACATTTTGCCCGACTGTAAAAACGACATGGTACTGTGAGCATCTCTTCATGCGAGATAGAAAACTGAAAGAGAGAACATGGTGATGCACTGGCTATCTTAGTTTATTAGGCATGATGCAACGGCCCTCTGGGAATCCGCTGCACTCCAGTAGGGGATGATCAGAGTGCTGGCCAATGGGAACCGGCCACAAGAAGGGCCAACAGGACAAAGCTGGTGGCCGATACTTTCCCCTACTGACTTTCGGACAGCTACTTCCTGTTCCATGGGAAGCAGTAATCTGGTAGGGAGAACAGAGGGACTTGGTGGTGGTGCCACAATCAGATGGATGACTTCAAGGGGCGAGGGCATACTTATTTCATGGCTGGATACCAGGGAGCCTGCAACACATCAAGACCTTCTGTCAGTGATGGCTCATGTGCCAGCAGACAGCTCCCTGGTCCCACATTCAGTGAGAGGTTACAAATATATCTTCATTATTGCTGACTATAGGCACTTTCACACCAAAGTTCTGCAACCTGGTTTCTGGTTCTGTCTCACCCAGGGATGTCTGAAGCTCCTGGCTACTTCTGTATGCTGCTTTCACACTGCACAACAGGACTGGGACCAGGATGTTAAATGAGCATCGAAGGCACAAAAAGTTCATAGGTTAAACTTACACGCATAATTCAAAACTACACCACAAGTGTACAAGTGTTTTGTTAGTTATTAGTTATTGGAGGGAGCGATTGCAATCAAAATGGGACACAGCTTTATATTTATATTATTCATACGACCCATAACGTGTTTATATTTCATTATTAAACCTGGCTAGAAGATTGATCTTTAAGTTTCACAGAATAAAAAACTGCACTGTATTCTGATAATTAGCACTGGTAAGTTTCACTGCTGGCACCAGCAATTTTAGTCAAGAGTATATTGGTTATCGATTGAATTTTCCGATGCAGAAATATTGGGATGCAAGCAAGAAATGCATTCATTAAATGCAGAAAATGGTGGGCACAGCTAACCAGAATACTTGATAGCTGCTAATCTGCTAATTTTAATTTGATAGCGCTAAAACAATAAACCACTACAAATGTTTAGCAGCTGCGAACGATAACCGTTAACCATTAAATTTAGCTTTGGTTTGGTTTTTGGCTCTGAGTCTCCATACTAAATGTGCATTGAAATTCTCTTTCCATGATATTCAGTTTGATTGGAGGAGCCCTATTTCGCAACTGGCCCATGCTGAAATTTTGCCCTCAGTGAAGCTGCTTGGGGACTACAAACATGGCGCTGTTTTCCCGTAACTAGGATGGAAAATCTCAGCTCTTTATTAGTCTATAACTCTCTCAATCAAAACCCAGAAAATACTACCAGGGGCCTGTATTACAGAGCAGAATGTCTTGCTTAGCCAGAGAATGTGTCAAATTCTAGGTAGTCTGGGCTAAATGTGCAGTAAGTGAAAGAAGATAAAGTTGCTTTAAACTCGGATGCCTAAAATACGACAAACTGTCTGGCTAAGCAAGAAATCCAGCATTATGTTACAGGCCCCAGTTCTCCACTTATTTCAGGGTACGCAGTTTAAATGGACTTTATCTTTCTTCATGTACATTTAGCTTACATTTGCCTTAATTTATCGACCAATCATGTCTCGTGTTTACATGTAGTCAGCCGACAGCAATGCCAAATAGGCTGTTGTACTGTAGATACACTCACATCTGACAGGAACAAATATGTATGATTTTAAGGTTACAAATGTTTAGTTTTACCTGTTAAAAAAAATGTGAGCGGATTTGCAGTTAGCTGAACTAAATTTAATGGAAGCTAACTGGTCCACTTACGTACTGATTCTGGAAAAAGATTCTGGTTCTGGGAAAAAAAGTTCCTGTGGTGTGAAAGCGCCTTATGCTACCATGTACCTCAAGGCCATACTGCTCCATAGGGCCAGCTCAAAGAATGCAGTCCAGGAACTGTTCCAAGTGTTCAGGTTTCCAAGGCTGGAAAACCATCTGACAAAGGGCACACTGGATTCTGGAAGAACACAGTTGAGGAAAAGATGAAAAATGCAGTTGCTGTGTATAATACGGAGCTACCAAAGCCCTTGGTCCAGTCCTACTATAATAATCTCTAAACCATTTTTCAATCTGTTTTTAACAATGACTTCTGTAGGCTGACCAAGGTTGACTGACTCAACAGCTACCCTATGCCTTATGTACATGAATTGGTGGGGCGTGTGGGTACTGGAAAGCCCACCACATATCCCCCGTAGACCTCACTAAGAGTTAATGACAGGTGTCCCTAAGCCAGGGGTCGGCGACCTGCGGCACGCGAGCCACGTGTGGCTCTTTTACCATGTTCTTATAACGATAGACAAATTCACATTTTCATGTCCTAACATACTATGATAATACTTTTGTAAAGATAAATCATTTATTCATGGGTTAATATTATTATTTTTCATTTATATATTTCTTTACCTATATGTGAATGAGGCGGTCCGTAGCACTTCTGTTACGTCTCAGCTGCATAATTTACACCTTCCTCAAAGTCATTTGCTAAAACGAGATTATGTCTCTGGTTAAATGGTACGCTTTCCAGAGTTATCTTAAGCACCTGAGATTGTATGTTAGCTTCAACGTTTATTGGGATACCTAATTCTTACATATACTTTTTTTAGTAAATCGTCATCATGACTTCCCAGGTCTTTGTAAAAATTATTATATTTTCTCCGATTTACTTATTATAGCCAGCTGAGTTCAGAGTGGTAAGTACATTCTGCACTGCTCGGTCAGCAGAGTTACAGCACTGAAGTGGAGAGCGAAGAGCAGACGACTGCAGTTCAAACGAAAGGAGGGATGAAGGTGAAGACTATCGCTACAGAGCTAATCAGTGTTGTACTATTAGTCACCTTAGCGCTGTTATGCGTCTTAGAAATAGTTTTTCTACAATAGTTTTTTTTTGTAAGTACTTGAACTGTTATTTTTATGTTAAATGCATATATACACATAGCACATTGAAAAATCATATCTCAATCCCTGCTCTTTTGTAAATCTTGGGTCAGACATTTAGGAGAAAATGGCTCTTTGCTTTAAAAAGGTTTCTGTCCCCTGCAGAAGAAGGGGCCAATGACAATGCAATGTTGTCCCTTTTGGGGTCCATGGAGTACCTACTCTTACCAAGAAAACATGGCGGTCAGCTTGACAAAATCATCATCCACTCTGAGACCTGGGCAGAGCACCTTGTTCACCTCTGCAGGGTTCTGGAGTCCATTGAGAAGGTTGGATGGTGCCACCTGGGGTCCGCTGAGGCACTCTGCCTGGTTCCTCAATGGATGGGAACTGCATCCGCTCCGAGAACATCAAAGCTGTCAACAAGAACCAGATACAAGTTTTTCCTGAGTTTACTAGGAACATTCACTTCTTTACTGCCTGACTTCCCCTCTCTAGTTACTCCCCTCTCAGGTCTCCCCTGAAAGGATTAGCCTGACTGTGTTGGACCATAGATTGAGGACATCTGACAGTAAGTATACATCACTGAATATCTGATCCCCTGCCCGTTAAATAGTCTTCCCAAGAGTTTGTGAGGTATTACCTCCTTGGGCCGCCCTTCAAACTCATTATGTACCACACCCCCCCTGTAGTTTTTAGCTAGAACTAAGGACACCAAAGACTGAGTCACCCATTGATTCCTCAGTGCAGTGCTATATCAGGCCAACCCGTGGGAATGTAGATGATCTGTCACGCAGGCACTGTCTGCCGGGCGTCCCAGTGTGTGCCTGCCCTTATTCATCTTGCTCTATAGCCTGGGCCCCCAGTGCGCCATGCTTGGCGTGTGTGACGCAACGGTCCACTGAGAACCTACCATGTGCCTGCAGGGAGTGAGTGCGCAACGCAGGCCAGCAGTAACAGTGACTTCTTTGCCATCAGGGTTAATAAGACATGGCGGGCAGCTAATATTTGCGCCATCCAGGGTGCGGGTCCATCTTCTCTAGCAGGGCTTAAAGCTCATGCTGAGAAGAAGGTCGGAGAGAGAAGGAAAGGGCAAGCGAACTGCATTTGCATGCTCTCTGCATGTGACTAGTGGAGGATGAGAGCCCTGAAGGGACCACCGCCTCCTAACTGACCCCTTTTTGTGCATCTTTCCTGTTTCCCTTAATAAATTTCACCTCTCAAGGGGTATTTGTCTGCACCCTTGACTCCGTCACACATAGGGTACAGAGTTTCTTTTTAGGATGTTTTGGGGGTTGGGGTGCGGGGGGGTGGCAGAGCCAGGTTTGACACAAAAGCAAATGGAAAAATTAAAAAGCTGTTTTCGGACGAGAAGCAAAACGACTGCACAGTTTATACCACTTAAAACTCTGCTGCCTCAAACTTGCAATTTAAAAAGAAAAAACCATTATACAGACAATGCCACAGTAATAATTGTCAGAACAATAACCATTACCTGTTATTGTTATTGTATATATAACAAATCCCACATATAAGTGATTTTTTTCTTTTGAGTGAGAGAGAGTAAGAAGTTTAGTAAATTAAGCCCCCTGTTTATCAATAGAATTGATGGGTTACTGTTATCAAGATATTTTATTCACATTAATTCAACATAATAGGCTCTCAAATTACACTGTTCAATTATTTAAAAACTAAACATTTTTATAATGTCTGAAGGTGCAGGACCCGGGTGACTGGACCAGCCAAGGGGACATTTACATAACACCTGGCTTAGGCAGACAGAAGGCCTTTCCTGGAGGGTGGGCCTGGGGGGGGGTCACCAACCGGGACCCCAAGGTGTTTTGTTATGTGGTGGATGTGGCAACACGCTGTACCAGTGCATTCCCCCCAACCTGACCCGACCTGAAAGTACTAAGAGGAAATTTCCTCTTTACAAAACCATTTGTAGAAAGATCTGCAAAAAGGAATAAAGATTTTTCTGTTTAGAGAGACATTCTCAAGGCCCCTTTAAAACGATTCAGTTCTTCAGTTTCATCCTTTTCACCTAAACACATACAACCCATAGGTAAGGCTTATGAGGAAATAGTTAATTATACATAATTACCGAGAGCCTTCCTGAATTTTTCATTATGTATGAGAGATGAACTTCTCCCAGTGTTCATTTCTTAGCATCAGATGCATATTTTTATGGTTTCACTGCTGACATCGCATCCAGGCTACTGCATTTCCGACACAATATACTGTTTGAAAAGGGTAGCAGGCTTCATAGTGGTCATGGAGAATCACGCAGAAACTGAAGTTTGATGCCTTAGTAACCTTTCGACAGGAAAATAACTGGAAAACTCAAATATCCAGCTGTGTAGATGGATTTCACTAATCACTCTGAATACTGAACACTAGAGACAAATGTTCCAGCATCACTCTAATTTTAACTGAACAATCTACCTGACCAGTTAGGAGGTGGTGCTTGTCAATCATTGTCAATTTGTTAATGCTTTACTTTCAAACACCATAACCTAATTCACTACTGCTGAAAGATTGATCAGATGCATTTTCCACGTAACACAAAACTCTTATTTTTGAAATTCTATACAGCAAAATCAGTTAAGTCATCCAGTTTTTCCTGCTAGCTCTATCAATAATCTTTCCTTTAGGGAATACAATTTCCCCAACATTTTTTAAATGAGTAAACAGGTATGAAAATACATATTTTAATTTTAGTCCTTTTATTTTTTTGAGTATTATAGTTTGTTAGTAAAGTCAACAAACTGTAAATGTGACTGTGTCTGTTAATTTGTAAGATAACATTAATCTACAAAATTCTGACATACGCACGATCTGTAATTAAGGCTGTATATACTATCTAATTAATAAAAGAAAATATCAGCATTCGAAATTCTTTGCTCTATGTACAACAAGGAAATTTTGCATTTATAATACTTTAATAGAAGGCAAGTATTACACTGTGCATTGCTCTTTTACAGAATGAATGCTAGAATCACTTCTGTCATACCACGATGGGCCCATTATGCCACTTGTAAGTCTGGAAACCGCAGAGGACTGGAGTTTATCATGGTCACAGCAGTGTAAAGCATCATTTACAGGTAAATTCCCTGGACAGTCGTACAGGGAGCCATTACCACACTCCAAAACAAAGTACCAAGTACTCAAATATATCCTACAAGGAACTAATTTGTCGGCGTTGTAACACCTTGTTTGATCTGAAGTAACCCCTCTTACCTGGGCTGTTTTTAAACTACAAAATAGGTGCATGTTTGTGTGCTAACGAGAGTTATTACAACAGGATGGGACAGTGCTGGCAACTAGCCCCCCCCCAGATGTGTAAACATAGGTGACGGGTCTCTCTCTTTGTGTGGTGCGCTGCAGCTCAACCACACCAGTAGACAATTTTTACCATCACTCACTCCCCCATGGGTCGATACTCTATGACCTTTGCCCACCCCCCACCCCCATGAAAATCTTGAGCCCGGCCGTCGTATTTGTAGTGGTGCCGAAGCTGGTATTTGGCCAAAAAGGAACAACAGAAATATATTTTAAGCTGTGGGACAGAATATTGTACCACTATTAAACCTGGATGATGATGGAGGGGACGATCACTCAGAGAAATAAACCGAGAACTGCCACAAGGAAAGAGGTTACGATTTTGCGTAATTATTTTTGGAATTTCTTTTCAAAACACTTTGACTGCACAGTGTACTCAGTCATGTAAGAGTGCATTCAAAACAGTGTTGCTTTTACCAACTTTCTCTGTGAACTAGGTCAAAATATTACAACTGACAGCTAGCTAGTATTTATGAATTATACACTAGATGTTTTATGGTTGAAAACAAAACTGATAAGTTGTAGTGTAGACATTATAACAGCCACATTATAACAGCCACAACCAGTCATTCCCATGTAGTTGTTAAAGTCCAGTGAGTGATTTAGCTTGAAAAAAGTGTGATTAAAATATGTCACACCCTTCAAAGACTTTATGAGTGAACACTTAAATTAAACAAACACATGCAAAAGGAAAATCACCTTTGCATTTTGCATATGGGGGGGGGACGACGACTGTATCCTATCTCAATCAGCAGAGGGCGCCAGTGGGAACACACCCATGGGATTCCAGTCCATCAGAAAGCACGCACACCCTACAGACAATATGAAGTTGACAATTCACATAACTGCATGTCTTTCAATGGCGGGAGGACATTGGTATGCCTGGAGAATGTCTAGAGTGCGACACGCAAACTCCACACACACAAACTGCAAACCATGACCCTGGGTGTGTGAGGCAGCAGTGCAACACAACCAAGCAGCAAATTAATAAACTAATTTATTAACTAAATAACCAAGCGATGGGGTGTTTAGTACTGATATTTACCCTATGCTATTTAGTACTGATATTTATCAGTACTAAATCAGTTATTAGATTTAACCCAGACTACGTTAAAGCTGACAAATTATCGACCAATCACATCTTGTGTTTACACATAGTCAGCCAATAGCGTGCCAAATAGACTGTTGCAGACAAAATCCATCTGACAGATACAAATGTCTGATTTTAAGGTTTACAAAAATTTTTAACCATCAAACTTTATTTACTTTGCTTGCCAAAAAAATAATAGCAGATTTACAGTTATGATTGACTTGCAGCCCTTGGAAAAATAAATGTAGATCTAATGAAACAAACAGAATTAATATATTTTTGCTTTATTACTTAGTCAAATAAAGGGATTGGATTTTGTTAGCATAAATATGTGTAAGCATTTCTGTTATTTTGGTTTGATACATTCTGTGATTTGAATTTTGTTATG
The DNA here is from genome assembly GCF_023856365.1 of Brienomyrus brachyistius. Taxonomy (NCBI): domain Eukaryota; kingdom Metazoa; phylum Chordata; class Actinopteri; order Osteoglossiformes; family Mormyridae; genus Brienomyrus; species Brienomyrus brachyistius. The sequence goes on along the minus strand of NC_064538.1, from coordinate 7,552,383 downwards.
TATTTATTTAATATCGAATATAATACTCAAACAATGTGTTGATTTACAGCAACAAATAAGTTTATATGATGATATATACATTAAAACACCAAGTCTCTCCAACCTGTAATTCTAAGATTCTCATAAAAAGAGAAATTGCAGCCTGGATGATTTAAAAATTCTATTTCAGACAAAAGCCACTTGCTAACAATTCAAAGGGTTTTTTCTCAAAATCAAATTCATCCAAGTTGTCACAGGAGTGGTCCTCTTGTACCAGGGAGAATAATGGGTAATTCACTGGGGACCAGTCAGAATTGCTTCAAAAATACACATAATAACTTAACATAATATTATAAACATATTCCAGTCAACCTGTAAGCTGCCAAAAGGAAAAAACTAATGATTCATCAACACTTTTTTCTTTCAACAGCACTACTGAAGGGTATCAGGAAAGTGTGAGATGAGAACATTGATGTGTGTGACTTCATGGTGTGGAGCCCTGAGTAGTGAGAAGATAAGTTCCACACTGAGCAAATTCTCCAGCCTTCCCCTCTATTTGCAGTGCTTGTCAATGCAGCCCCACAGCTCTTACAGCAGATAACGGCTGCTGTCCAGGCATCTCACCCTCAACCTGGACGAGTTTGTCATTCCATCAACTCAGATGGTTAATCTGGGCTGTATTCTCTGTCTGCAGTGATTAATTGCGTGAGGCAGACCTCTGGACATGCCCGTATCAGTCAGGGAAGATGCTGTATGTCTAGTTACCAGCTGGGAAATAGGTGAGGAAGAACAAGCATAGCCTTGACACCTATACAGCCTATTTGTGTGCTTCTGTATCCAGGACCAGATGGTCTGGGACATTCCATAAAGTTTACTGCCGAGTTCAACAACCAAAGTAGCCACTATGGACACTGCTGGAAAAGTACTTCATTGCAACACAATCTCAATTACCATTGCCTTTTATGAACTGCCGTAACTGCTGCAATAAATGTGGTAATAAAACCACAGCATTATGATATAGAAAGACTATGATTAAAGATTAATTGACAGTCTTACATGACAATTTATCAACTAGAAGCCTTTGAAGCAAACATATGAAGGAAAACAAGGTGAAAACATTCTTACTAAAAGTTACTAATCTTATTACTTCCTATCATTCATGGTACAGACTGTTCCTGACTAACAACCTATGCGACTTACGATGACTTGGACATACGACCAAAGTTATTTTTCTTTATTTTGTAAATGTAAATCGATGTATGTAAACATACATTCTGGGAGGCTGTACGCCAGTGCTATGCTACCTACCGTGCGACGTGTGTCGTGTGATTGTTGCCACAGGAAAGTACCTAAACATCCGTAAGCTTCTTCTATTCTTACTTACGCCCATTTCGACATACGCGATCTCTGTCGGAATGGAACCCTGTTGTAAATCCGGGACAGTCTGTAATTTGTTATAGCTAAAAATAATCGAACAAGCCAACATGAAAACTTGAAATGTAGTTCCACCATAATTCTGGGCAAGGAAGCGGCAACATTAAATAAAAATGGGACCACTAGCATCAAGCATATAAAAGGGCACATTGTAAGCTTTGGGGAGGTAATTAATTAACAACAACAACAAAAAGGTCCAGGAACAGAGCTCTGGGGTGCTCCACTCTCCATTAGATCTTCTGCCAGGAAATGCAGGGCAACAGCAAGTGTGTATGGGAGGCTCTGAGTCTGGGCTGATGAATCACACTTCTGAATAAACCAGGAAGGAAAAAGCCGGATAAAACATTCGACATCAGCTGCAGTTTAACGACCTCTGGAAGCAACAACTGCCTCAACTCATGTGCATATTTTACAGCTAAAGCCCAGAATGACTCCCTTCGTCTGGCAGAAAATGTTAGTTACATTACTGGCATTAACTGCTCATAAATTATGGGTACAGAAGTTCCAGTGACAATGTTTTATTAACGTGATTTTTTTTAAGGAAGGCCACACATTACACTAGCCATGCTCAGCCAGCTATTTTGTCTTGTAAAAGTCAAGGTAACTGAAAGAAAAACTAGTTGTCTTCGCTAGGTTCTGTTTTGCTCTTGCATTTGCCAAACAGACAATCATCATTTTGTGCTCTCTTCTGTGAAATATGCTCTACTGCAATTCCCCCAGTCGTCTGTTACTGGATGTACATGTTCACTGTAATTACTCAATAATTATGAATGCAGACATTTCTGGTTCTTTGTTCTTTCACAGACATCCGGCATTAATAGACATTCTGTGTTTGAAAACTCAGTGTTGGCAGAATGTACTCATCAGCACATAAAATCATACAATATTACTATACATGTTACATGTTTTTTCCTCCCTATATCCACTTATATCAAGAACAAGTATCCTGTTCCAAGATGCCCAGGACAAAAACACACAAAGCACCCTGGATGGATTCCAGTCCCTCACACATAATTTCATTGCAAATATTTGGACTCTGGGAGGAAACTGTCTGCTATTTCACTATCACTTGAAAATGCTGCTGTAAATTAAACACAGTCCTTACGTGATCATGGATGAGGATGTCTGTCGGTATGTCAGCAAGCTCTTTGCATTTCTGTTGTCTGATTTTTATGATTTTGAATAATGCAACTGTGTGTCTCCAAATGTAAAGTGTTGTGTTTCATTAACTACTTAGCTAAATTCTCATTATGGCAGTACTTTTACATTCTTCCTTTCTGATTTAGATAATCAGGACATGAGCAGGTCAGTTTTTGACTTCAGGTTTAAATGATACCAAATACTGGGAGAAATAGAAGTGGATGGAACTGTGGGTCGTTATGGTAGCTGCTTTGAAAAGCTAATCTATATTCATGGGGTATTTTAATATCTATGATTTTGTTGTTCTCATTTTAATGCTGTGGATGGTAGGGTGCCATCGGACCCCCAGGGCTGTAGGGTCAAATCCCACATCCGATCCATGTGTCTGTAGAAATTGCACGCACTGGCCTGTTACATGAGATTCCTCCCACAGCCCAAAGAGATACAGGTGCCTCTGAAATGCTCATAGTGCATGAATAAGTTTGCTCAGGAATGGCCTGGAATTCTGTCCAGGGTATGCTCCAGCCTTGTGTCCTCTGCGGCCTGGGATAGGCTCCAGGCTCCCCCTGCAGCCCTGACCAGGAAAAGCAATTAGAAGATGGATGGATTGAGTTATTGTCCTATTTGCCTTTCCAAAAAATTGTGAATGCAACTTTGGCTAAAGAACTGGCTACAACAAAACAAGACGCAAGACCATATATAGTGGGTGAGGACATGTATTCCAAATATTTACGACATTTCAAGGCATCGGGTTACACGGACAAATAGTTTTTTTTTTATTATTTAATAATTATTTAATAATTTATGCTATGCAAACTAAAGAAAACAAATATAAACTGATCGCTCACTCTATGAACTTCAGTGGCTTGTGCTTGTAATTGCTTCATAATCTATGCATTGTAAAGAGAAAGAATAATGTCGTTTGGTTGTAGCTAACTCTCCAGAACTCAATTTCCATTTAATTTAGGGAACGGCTTCAAATGCCGCAGTCTGGCAGGTATGAATCTGGCCTTATCTGGCCTTTGCATGCGCAGGTCATCTCCACCGAAAACTGCCAACAAGAGATCTATAATTCATAACAAAACAACCCACGTTAATGGCCGTCTATGCATTTAAAAATGTAGTACAGCTAAGGCAAGTTGAGTGCTGTGTGACTTGGCCTGGCTCTGGACAAGGCAGCCTACTAAACCTGTATGGATGACCTGAGACCCAGGACCTCCCATGGAAATGGATTCGGACCGGATCAGATGCGCTTTCTTCTCCGAGCAGCCCTGGTCCGGATCACCGCAGCCTCCTGAATGACACACTCACGTGGGCGGCATTTCATTTTGTGTCGAGGGGGGGAAATAACGATACTCCAGTTAGATTAATTTAAGGTGACATGTTTGCACAAACAAAAATGTTAGCCGGGTTAAAAACAAAAACAATCTAAATTAAGCAATGGCAGAATTTCTGAGGGATGAATAACCTTTCATCCATCTGCCTCCTAGCTGCTTTTCCTGGTCAGCATTGTGTGTGTGAGGGGGGGTGGGAGGCTACAGTCTCTTCCAGACAGAGTAGAGTACTATAGGTATGATCTGCTAAGCATGCCAGGTAAGTAGGCATTTCATATTTATAAAACCGAGCGAGCCACTCATGAGGGTAGAATGGCTCCCACTTTTGCCTCAGAGCTTTGGGGCCAGGGTTCGAGTCTGTGCCATGGCTCCGTGTGTGGAGTTTACACATTCTCCCCATGTCTCTGTGGCGTTCTCTGGTCTCCTCCCTCCCCAAGTCCAAAAACATGCTGAGGTCCATTGGAGCTGCCAAATTGTCCATGTGAGTGAATGATGTGTCTATCCTGCAATGGGCTGGCGCCTCATCTGGGGTTGTTCCAGGTTCTGGACCCCCTGCAACCCTGAATAGAACAGGCAGTAACAGAAGATGGATTTTTCAGCAGAGTATTTTTTTTTTACACATGATTTATGTGCCATGCAATCAGAAGGTAAGTTTCTAACCTGTTCTCTCTGCTTGAACATAGCAAATCATAAAAATTGAACTTTTAGTTCTTGCATATCACAAATCCTTTGCACTTCCTCATTTTTTGGCTTATTAAAGTGATTTTTTTTAACCAAGAAATACCCTAGAAACTATTACAATTATAGAAAAATACAAGCATTGAAGTAAAATTTGACAATAAAAAACATACAACACATTACATGAAACACTAAATGCATAAAAAAGTTTTAAAATCCTAAGAGTCAAACTAGACTAGCCGTTGTCAACTGCAGAATAAAAGCAATAGTACCATTAGTCACCATAATTTCATGGGGGTGGGAAAACGAGGCAAATTCCCTAAAGAGGACAGGTCAGGCTGACAGAGTCATGGGCGTTTTGTATATCCCTCACATCTGACGGAGGCTCTGAATCTGAAAGTAAATATCTAGGGCAATGTTTTTGAACCCAGTCCTCTGAGATCCCCAGAAGGTCCATGTTTTACTCTCTCCCAGGTCTCTGCCAGACAGTCCGCATTTGTGCTCCTTGGGAGCAGGGAGGGAGCAAAAACATGGACTGTCTGGGCGTCCCTGAGGACCAGGTTGAGAAACAGTGATGTAGGGCAGTGAATGTGTATCGAGGGCCTGCCTCTTGTGTCTTCCTTAATTAGAACAGCATTGCCAGGAAAACAGAAGACCCTGGATGAAATCCTACTGCCAAATGCTGACCCGTCTGGGGACTGCCCAGTGGGATAAGACACATATCAGATGGCAGTAAATATTTATATTTCAGGAAAGTCTCACACACTCCTTGGAAAGAGAAATGCTCTTTCTTTGCGGCGCCCGACACTGAATTCATATGTGTGAGCATTGACTTCCCGTTGCTGTTAATTATGAAATGGTCAGCTGCAGAATGGATCGTGGAAGTGCTGGGGCACCTGACGACAGCCACTGGTGGCTCTGGGGCAAACCCTTTCAGGCTAACTGTGATGGAGGGCCGGGAAAAAAGCCTGCCATTATTTAAAAGCAGAACATCACAAACCACCAGTCTCCTACCCCTTCGGCGGCACCTGTGAAGGGAGTGTGCAGATAAAGAGGGCATTTATTTCCAGGAGCATGCTTTAGTTCTGGCCATTAACGCATCCTCAGTCCCCCCCGTACTTCAAGGGATCAGAAAATCCAAGACGGCCGGAGGTGAATTGCTCGATCACACCATCAGCGGCCGCTTGGTATATGGGTATCTTCTGTGGCCAGAGGTACATCTCATCTGCATCCATCCAGGTATCCATACATGTCAGGTCAATATTATTGCTATCAGGGTTGCAGAGGCGCCAAGTTTTTATGTAGATGTGGTGTGTAAATCAAGTGGATAGAGTAAAATAACCAGTAGTCCTGGTTTATTGTTTTCTTCTGAAATTATTTGCTAAACGTATTAGCAACAGAGTAATTAGCAGCTAAGGATGCTAAGGAATGGCAGTTTGGATGGTCCCAGCTCCATGATTAATAGGGCATAAATGTGGGGGGAGGTAACCTATGTCCGAAATAGATATTCTGTGAATTTCACAGTTTGTTTGCGAGGTAAAGGGCATAAAAATTTTATTTCAGCCAAGATGATCCAGGGGCTCCTGTAACATAGCTTAACTTCCTGCTGGTGTGTTCAGCGTGATTGATTCTGAGTAGAGAGCACTTGTGGTGATGCTAATACATTGAAATGATAGAGTCCTGTAACGTGAGAATAGCCGTTGGGCACCAAAGTTACAGCCTCCTCTGCAGTGTGTTTTAGGACAGAATAAACCTGAACCCGTATAGGAACAAAAGTTAATCAAGTAAGAATCCTGCATGACTCACTATGAATAGATCGGGCAAATGTGAATGTATGACCAAGCAATACAAGCACAATAGGGAATATGAAAAGGCCACATTGTACCTTTGATGCAGTAAATGTTTAATTAGACCTCAACAAAGTTGAGAAATGAAAAAATGTTAAATACTAAATGTGGCATTAAGTATCACAGGGCATGTATGCACGTTTAGGTGGTAATGATTCAGCTTCACAGTGGCAGATAATTGATTACTCTGCTTCCATTTGCCGAAATGCAAGCACGCTTAATTGCAGTGGGAACATAAAACAGAGGCAGGGTAATGCAATGAAAATTGATAAAAACAAAAAACAATGTCTGCACCCCCGCCCGGATCCTCCACACACACACACGGAGCAATGCTGAATTTCATCTTAACTGGCAGCAGCTAAACTGTAAAACCTCACACGCAACTGGGATTTTTCACAGCGTGACTTTGGCTCACTGGAAGGTAATTAATGCCCCCTAATCTTCATTTTGTCCTCAATGCTATCAGCAGCTGAGTGTGCAGTCTGAGGAAGTACAGACACCCCCAATGAACTGTATCCTGTTTGTACTCAATATTTAGAAGCCGAATTGCAAAATAATAATAATAATAAGACAGCCCCTTCACCGCCCCATCTAATTCCTACTCCTCCCACAAACCCCTACTTCTACAGCTGTTAGAAGTAGTGGATGGGTCAGCTGGAAATGTGAAAGTCAATAAATGTGTTTTTTACTCAAACGCTCCAAGTTAAAATCATGACACATTACTCTGATACTACACCGATTCATGTACTGTACTGTACTTTCGACTTACATGTCAATTTGTACAATCTTTTCCTAGCAATTAGACAATTACCTGTATTTCCTTCTGTACATTGAAATGTCATTCATACGCAAACAGACCCCATCATGATGCTTTTCTGAGATCCAATGTAACTGTTACCTATATTTTTTTTTTACTGTACACACACAAGCCCCAGTTAGTTGTCCCACAGGCACAGCTGGGTGTACATAAAAGCTGTATAATATACCATATTATGTACTTTGAAAATAAACATATATTTATTATAATGCTTGATTGGTTGAGATGAGCATGCATATAAATGGGAAATAAGCTGATAAGAAATGAGAAGATGTATTCCCTGGACGGCCCTGTTACCCCCCTCCCCGATCTAATCATTACTCTTCCAAGCGTGGGGCTGACGACAAAAAAATGATCAACTTTATTTTAGAATACTCAGAAAATCATCTCGTGCACCACAGTTTTAGAAACACTAACCCGTACAGCTTTCTTGGGAAGTTTGACAAAGACTTTCAGATTTCAGATTGCTGTGTTCTCAAGAAGGCCTCCGGCCTCTGTTTTCTGCCACCGCCTGTCACTACTGCTTCAGTTTTGGGGCAATTTGTCTCAGGTCTGTTACGTGTACGCCGTCTGTAAAAATAAGAAGTACCAGTTTGTTGTGATACCCGGCTCGTACGCTCCTCGTGTGTGCCACGCCCCCTGATTACCCACGTGTGCTTCCCTGATCGTCTCCTGCTGTGTCCGATTACTTTGATTAGTCTTGTCTTATTTAAGTCCTGGTCTTTCCTGTTTGCCTTGTCCGTCATTGTGGTTCTGCTGTGTTTTCGGTGTGGTGAATGTCTCCTGCTCCCTTTACCCCAATAAACCCCGCGTTCAGCCCCGATTTCCACCTGTTTGCCTGCCTCCTTAAAAGCCGACCCGCACGATCGTCGCCTTGCTCGCCCACGGTCGTGACATTTGTACCTTTGCTTGTCACTGGGGCTGTACCCTCAAGGAACTGCCGACTGTACCCTAGCTGTAGGTAAATGTACCTTTTAGTCTAACTTAAGAGAAATGGAATCTGAGGAACCTCCCCAAAGTAAAAACAATATTAATGTACCAACAATGATACAAGTATGTTCTTCAGAGTCCATTTATGTACCTAAAAAGGTATATTTACCCTTGAGGGTACAGCCCCAGTGACAAGCAAAGGTACAAATTGGTACTCAAATACGTTTTTCAGTTATCTCTCAAACAACATCAAGTATCAACACCACGGTCAGTATCTGTCTCAAAGGTTATGTTCCAGTTTGTCACGCATCGAACGCTCCAGCAATGTTTGAAAAATATGCACAAAATATTTTTCGAGTTATCATGCAAGAAGAACAACGTGTTTGCAATTGCGATTTTCTTTGCCACCATTATGTAGTGCTTCTTCAATTTTCAGGCGATCTTTTCAAAATGTAATCAGTTCTGGGTCCCATCCAGGGAATGTATTAATAATAATAATAATAATAATAATAATAATAATAATAATCCAGTGACTTGAATACTGGAAAGGGTTGGGGGGAGACTTTCCCAGGCAACAAAGGGTAAATGGCAGAGGCAAATCCTGAATGGGATGCTGACCCATCTCACGTTACAGAGAGTAGATCCGCGCCAGTGCCTTGGTACTTGAATCCGATCTCAAGTCCACATATGAGAATATAGTCACACATTCGGGGGATTTTTTACTTGGACTTAATTTAGACTTGAACACTCATGACTCGAAAAATCTTCCAGATTTTAGCCCACAGCTTATGTCCCCGACCAGTTTCTTATATTCAGTAATTTTCAACACTGTGCACGCACTCTCATTATGCCTGATTTTGCATACATACTGTAAACCATAAAGAGATTCTTTGGAAGACATCCAGTGAAAAGCAGCACACTGTGGAATGCAAATATTGCACATCATCAATAATGGGGTAGACATTTGGGAAGGAAACGTGAAGGTAGGTAGGTAACTCAGTTTGCTGACAGGAAATGACTCGCCATGTGTCCAGACAAAATTTGTTTTGCATAGTAATTTAAGGACAGCAATCCAGCTAGCTAGGCAATGTCTAATAATAATTGTTGTTGTACTTTTTTAACCCACAAAATTCTCTTTTTCACATTGCAGACCTTGGTCTTCAGTGAGTTTGTGTTCAGCACACCTGGACTTGGTATGTTTAATGCTTTTAGGGGAGACTGTGGACAATTGATGAAGGGGGATTGGGTGGTATCTAATTTTTCATAGTGTTATACCGTCCAGACATTGTCCAGCAATATACTCTATTTTGACCATACTTTCAATTGTCTCCAACCTCCCCTTCAAGGGCCTAATGGCGGCGTGATTGATGTGCTGGGAATCAAACCAGCAATTTTTCAGACGGAGGAGTCTTAACTCTCTGAGTCACACACCGCCTTCTGACTAAACCCATCAACCATTAGGTAGATATACATGTCAGCATATATACAGTACATGTTAAATGAATTTATTAGAGCATATTTTAAAATCAATAATGGTACCTACTAGCTACTGTAGATAGTTGAAAAATTGATGTGATCCCATCGTCATGAGAAACCACTGCACGCTTAACGCATTAAATGCTCACAGTACTTGCATTTATGAAAAATAGTATGACATTGTTGTATTGTGGAAAGTCTCAGTCATAATGGACATCAAACATACTGTAGGGCTACATAGTTGTGTGTGCACTTTATCTTTAGCTACATTCAATCCAATTAAATTTTATTTGCATAGTGTATTTTCACGACTTTATGTTGTCTCAAAGCGCTTTACATTATCCCCACCCAAAGGCCCCAGTGAGAAAGCCAGAGGTGGCAGTGGCAAGGAAATAACTCCCTGGATTCAAGTAGGCAGCAGGGCAGTCCAAATATCTTGATTTTTTTTTTTTGAGGGGGGTGGGGTCTCCAGGCAGCACACCCCAGTAGGGGTGGGGGAAATAAAGATTGCGGGGACTAGAGGCAGTGCAAACAGTTAGGTGAATGCAATATGTAAGCTCCGGCAGATAAGGCTACGGCAGCATAAGTAGGAGGGAGAGACAGGAGGGTACGCAGGTATGGGGAGTCCCTGAATATCAGCACTCCAATTCCACAAGGGGGTGTGAAGCTAGAGTTACGGCACTGACAGTTCAGTTCATCCAAAGCCAATGGCACCGATCCCCATCCAGCTCTCCACTGATAGATATCTTGCTCCTGGAGATCAAAGCAAGGCGAGGAGGATTGTATGAGGCCAGTAGTTCTCCAAGATATTCTGGTGCAAGGTCATTCAGTGCTTTACAAGTTACTATCAGTGTTTTGCAATCAATCCAAGACTTAGATTAGAAGCCAGTGAATGGAGCATCCAGATGGACAATCAGAAAGGAGAGCATTACAGTCATCCATCCTGGAAGTTGTAAAGGCATAAGGTTATAAAGGCACAAGTCTTAGGTTTTCTGCATCGTGGAAGGAGAGCATCTTCTGAAGCTTGGCTATGTTCCATAGATGGTACAACACAGTTCCAGTAATACTCCTTTGAAACACAGATCCGAATCAACCTGGACACAACATAGTATACATATTGAATAAAAATGAACTTTTTTTATTGTTTTATGCATATTCCTTTTTTCCAATTTTAAATGTAATTATCAGGATACAGTCAAGTTACAATTAAATTAATAAACTACAGGATACAGTGGAGACATGTTTCTGTTTGACAAATCATTATTCCTTTGTTAGAAAATCATTATTTAAATTTATTTTTCATAAATATCTATAAATTATTTTAAATAACTGTAAACATTTGGGGTATTTGTACAGTCTTCAGTTTATAGCTATTAAAATCAGACTCAGCTATTGAACTCAATCTCGACTACCTGGCTCCAGTAATGGACTCAGACTCAGACTCGGACTCAGCTACCCAGGTGTGGTAATGCACTCGCTCTCGTGTCGGATTCGGCTGCCTGTTGGTCTCGGCCCTGACTATGATGACCCGCGACACAACACTATAATGAGAAATGCATTAATGAAAACATTATCTCAATTAGACAGATAGGTTTGGACATAGCAGCGCGAGGGTGGAACTGATAGAATAACTCTGTACCTTTACTTGTGTTTTCACCTGCATGCTCAACAGTTTTTCATCTGAGGATCAGAGGAGCGGAGCTGCTGACAGTTCAATAAGGATCCATTCACTTGCTTTCTCTGATTTTGCATGCCTGGGATTTGTTGGCTACCGCTGTCTCTTCGAGTGAGACAACCTCCACCAAGCCAGGCGCTAATATTACCTCGGTCTGAGCGAACTTGCAGAAATTGCTGACAGAATAGTCTAGTTCCTTGCAGCAACAAATAGGCGCGCACACACACACACACACACACACACACACACACACACACTCTTTAAATAACATAAAGAACTGCAAATTGTACCCATATGTATAAAAAAACCCTGCTTTGTATGCATTTCTCTCGGAAGAGAAATGAGATAATGTATGTGAATTACTTTTATGTAATAAGCTTTAAAACTGAAACAAAGAATGATGCAGTTACTCTATTTGCATTTGTTTTATCTCCAGTAGCTTTCTGTACTCATGTTTAAAGGTCATGCTGCTGATGAAATATACCATGACGATGTACCTGAACATTCCTTTTTAAGACGGAATCAGGTGTGTGTGTGTGTGTGTATGTCTGTTGATTATGTTCATATTACAGTGTGGGGACCAAATGTTCCCAACAAAGTAATAAAGACCTGTTATTTACATGTTTTTTCTTGCCTGTAGAGAGCTTTAAATAAGTATCCAAAAAACACAAACTGGTCAAAAACAGAAAAATTATAATTTTTCTCTTACTGTCCACATCAGGGGTGTTTATGTCCCGCAATGTTTAACCACATTTTGGCAAGATACGTGAACTGCAAAGATTTGAAATGTGCTGACGGTCAGAGGGGGAGCGGTTTTAATCGCTCGTAAGGCCGGATCTGCTCTGACGGACGGAACGCGCCCACACCCTTTTGTGATCAGCGGTATCGCTTGACGTCATTTATTTATTTCTCTCATTGTGGGCGGCACCGCGTGCGTATCTTCGCTTTGAACGCTCGCTCAAATGGTGAACGGCGGCTCCTCCTTCGCTCCTCTGCACACTCATGCGAAGAAACGCAATTTTAATCGGATTTAATTGTATTTCGAGATGAATTTTAATCTGTTAAGCCCCTTGGTTCTTTGACACATTCATATCCACTATATAGAGGAGCCAATTAAAAACAAGTTGTATATGAGAAGAGATATAGATACATATTATATAAATAACAGCTAGCATTTTTCTCAGCATCATGCCATTATAGCCGGCCTGCAGGTAGCTGATGACAGTGGAGTGTACAAGAGAGCTCTAGGCTGTTATTACCTACAGTGCTAAAACCCAATTGTGCTGGATGGGCTCCCCATGAGCTGATGAAATAACAACCATATACAATGCAGAAAACAGCCTTGAGTTCAGCAGAGTGCCTGATGAGAGGAAGCACAGCAGAGAGTCGCGCTCTCCTGCACAGTTGCCAAGGCTCCCTCTGTGATGCGTCATTAATGCACCTTTCAAGCGTCTGCAAACAATGGTCCCTGCAGGTTCCTGGAGATGCTGGCGCACAGAGGACCACACAATGCGAGAGCGTGGGCCGTGTCTCTCGCCTTCATCAGGATGGGTGTGCACGGGGGGGACGGACGTGTACATCTCAGAGGGGGTGGCCGGGAGGGGTTACGTTTAAATCTCAGAGGGTGTCCATCTTGGAGGGGGGCAACCATCACATAGGCTCATGTGCAGGGGAATTCTTATGTGCAATTCGGAAATGACACAGCTTGCCCGGTTTAATTAGTGGACTAACATCGGCTGCTTAACTGCTGTGACACGTACACAGATACGCCAGATACCCCCTCATACAGAGCAACAGAAGAAACACATTGACTCTACAGTATATAACACTTATATATTCCTATGACTGGGTCGGGGATGAACACAGAGACAGAGAGGATTGTTTTTGACAGTATCGTCAGTGGATCGCTTTGTAATTGAAGACCTTTTCCAGTTCATCCAGTGTCAGTCAAATCAGAAAGGACCTCTCTCTCTCTCTCTCTCTCTCTCACACACACACACACACACAGATACACCATGCACACATGCATTTGTAGGTATCCCAGGGTACTCCGGTCACCCTGAGTTAAATACAGCCAATGTCTCAGAAGAAGGTGTGGGGACTTTTTATATTAGAACGTGTTACTCGGGAAATGAGATATTTTCCAGAAACGACTGTGGGAAGCTAATGACCTGAGTAATAAGCTAAGCTATCCCATCATAGACCCAAACAGAGGCTTACAGTGGCCAACTGTTGCTGAATTTGTATTTTAATGAGAGTAACAAATCTATGAACCGTTAGGCCATTAAGGAGATCAATGTTTACATAAATATACCTGTTATATTTAAAAATATCTTCTTGATTTATCATTTTTAGTTACACTACTCAATAGGATGTATTTGTAAAGGAGCAGACTTTAAAAGGCAAAACAACTCATCCTAATCTAAGGCAACGTTGACATAGATAATTTACTAGTACATCCCTAATATATAACTGATTCCAGGTATGTATGTGTGCATTTATGTATATGGTTTCGTATACATCAAGTCTTTATAGTTATGCTGTATAATGAATCTGCAGAATAGTTTTTGTTCTTTGTTTGTTATTGACTCTCCTTGAATCACCTACGACCAGCATCTTCTTCAGTTACAGCAGGTGCCTCAAGGCTCTACTTTGTCCAGTTACTGACACGTACTGTAAGTGCTGGCAGGTTGTCGCCGCGATACCCTATAGATTTGCTCCAGTAACGTCTAAAACGTTACCCACTGCACCTGGATTTCACAAACACACACACGCACACACACACGCACACACACACACTGATAGTGATGATCTCAAGATGTTCCACTGTCGTGATTTGTAAACTTCATGTCACAGTAAGAAATTATGGCCTATATATAGTAGTAGTAGTAGCATTAATAATAATAATAATAATAAAAATAATAATAATAATGCAAATGTACTGTCCAAGAACATATAAAATTGTCAAAATTTGGTTTGTTTCCTGCAACCAGTCAGTTGGAGCACAATGTGTCATCTTAAAAAAGGATATCAATTTGAAATTAAATCATTGTTTAAAAATCTGCTTCTACCGGCCATTCATTGTCAAGCTTATTTAAAAGTACCACGGTTATTAGTCATGGGCTGTCAAGCAGGTTTAAAGAGTCACTCTTATTGGCCATGCGTTGTCAAGCCTATACGAAATGCCTGCTATTATTAGCCATGTACTGTCAGGCTCGCTTGAAAGGTGGACTTCTATTGACCCAGCCTCTAGAAAAGTCTTTTACTTTAATTATAATGGTAGTTATTCTTGCACTTTCACCTTGTTTTTCCATCCTGGAATAGGATTATAATAGCAACATTTTGAAAACACATGAACTAGTGGCAATGTCATTCACAACAGCAATGATTCTGCATGTCACTTGACTCCTTTCGAGGTCACCATCTGTCAGACGTGACATAAGCCTGTTTTCTCTTCTTTCCAAAGCTAAAGCATGCAGTAGGCAGGAGAGCAGAAGACAAGGAAAATATATTGACTATAAAGTGAATGTTTAGATTCTAATATTATACTATGAGCATCGTTTAGAGATCATTGAATGCATTTGGCTGACGATGCTACTCAGTAAATTTTTATGTCACTCCTATATCTTGAGACAAGGCTTAGAGAAGAGGCATTCTATCTCCCCAAGGTTACAGGTTGAAATCCACACCTGTATACAGTATAAGTAATGTAAGACAGGGGGAGAGTATAATGTCCCTGAATGAGGCAAAGTCATTTGATGAGCCCCTTATTCCCCTGTAGCAGACCTGTAATAATCTGTAGCAGACTTCTCAGCGTCTCCCAGATGATACTCCAGACATTGTTACCTCCTCTGTAGAACCGAAGCCATTCATCGTTTCCCTTTCCGGAAACTGAAAGCTCTTTCTGCTGAATGTGTTCTCTCCCCCAGTTCGTTACCCGTCCATCCCCACGCATCAGGGATCCGTTTGTCATCCGAAGAGCAGCATGTCGTACAGGTGCCCTGTGATAGGCTGTCCTTCAGCTTTGACTGTTCTTATGCTGTGTGCTTCTAGGGATAAACATCATGTCACTGTGACCCAAACTCAAATAGGGCAATTATAGGAGTTGAACTGATAAATGATTAGAGGAAAAAATGAATTTCCACCAGCCTCACACACTCTGGTTTCTCTAAGTGATGCACTCTCTTCACTATTTAGTAGTTGCAGTTAAATACATCACACTATCTTTAATTAGCCTAATTGAATCAATGTGTTCCAGCACAAGCCATTTGGAGGATGGAGTGATTACTTTCAGACATTTGTTACATTGCCAACATCTTTTTACTGTTTTTTTCCTGATTTTCTTAGTATAGGCAGTGTTGTCTAACTCCATAACAAAGTATTATACTAATATGATACCAAAATACTATATACCGTATATAGCCTACACGTTCACAATAAAGTTAAGTGAAAAAAGTAAGTTCTATCAGGAGAATAATTATTGCCACAATGTAGTTTAGTAGTCACTGAATTTTGAAATCGATATTAATTAACACAAGTTAATGTAAAAACATAATGCCTTATCAAATAAATGGACCTGCTGGATATCTGTGTTTTACTTCGGATTCTCTCTGCTGCAAAAGGAAGATGCAGCCTTGTGTGATTTTTACAGATGAAATCCCTGGAAAGGCATCTTTGCGCAATAAAGATTATATATACTATATCTTTAATCTGTCCCTCTAAAGTACTCTCGGCATCCACCCAAAAATTCACACACAGACCTGAGATAAAACATATTCATTCACTGCATTCAATGAACCAGACTGCTGAGATAAACATATAACATATAAGAAACATTAATGCAACATTTAACATGTTTTGCAGCCAAAAATCAGTGTCTTGTATCTGGTGAATATACTGTTTGCTAATATGCTTTTGTTTATGCAAGTACATTGAATAAATAAGTGACTTTATGCATATATTCCTTATTTTGCATACTCATCATCTTACATCTAAACTGGATGTAATAAAAATATTATAAGAAAGAGAGTGGATATTATGTTTTATTTAACATGCATTTCAAGTATTCATTGCATAAACAGTTCAAAGACAAATATGAAAAATTGCTATTTATTTTTATTCTGTGCAATCCTGCCCACAAACAAGGTCATGTGAACACCAGTGAAACAGGGTAAACCGATTCCACGTGCACTATATCAGTGTGATCTTCCTGGTGGACTGAGGTCACACTAGCAGGCACTGTGATCCAATCAGGTTTCTAGCACTCTAGAGATTAAATTCCCCAGAATGTAGTGCAGAAAACAGGGAAAGTGGGCTGCATGTAGGTTTGATAATGGAACCAGCTTTAAATATACAGTCCGAAAATGTGCAGGCGCTGAACCTCGAGAGAGGCATGCAGCTTACTGTTGTCAGCATTTCACCACAGGTTAATTGGGATGGTAACCAACCAAAACTATCTGACAAAATATTCATGGCATGTCCCAAATACATTATTTTGGAAAAGCAGCAGAGCTGTGATTTACATTAGCATCGCCCAGCAGAAGTCAGGGACCTGGACTTTTAATTCCATCAAGTTTTCATCTAAACAGTCCAGCTCCAAGATATGCAAAATTTTATGTTGGATGGTATTCAAAAGCAACAGGAATCCCACTCGAGTTGGTGGCATTAGATGGAGGCTAATGCTTACTGCGATCAAAGGCCTTCGCTCGTGCTGACCAGCTTCTTCCCTGTTGAATACTTGACTCTCGTGGACCAATGCTTGGCCCTTAGCTCCAAGCTCACTAACCCACTTACACATTTGCTGAGCTGCAGATGTCTGGACCTTTGTGCTGAATTCTGCCGTCGGTGTCAGCAAAAACATCCCTTCCTTTCACTAACGTGCAGCCCGGGCACCCTTACCTCATGCAAGCTTTGTTTTTTTAGGAGGAATTTTACAGCAACAGTTTCAGTCAAATAAGAGCAGGAGATCAAATGAAAGTGCATTCACACTTTTTGGTGCCACAAAACAGGACTGAGTTAAATTAAAATGAATGTAATACTGACTCATGCTGTCAGGTGTTTTGTAGATGTTCTGTCTGTCAAATCCATCCTCTTCAGCTGGCATGTCTCTGAGCACTCAGTGCCGATTGGACATGGACTACTGACTGTTGAAGTAGCTAAGTAGGACTCAAGCACTGAGTTCCAATGGATACCACAAAGGACAATGTTGCAGGACCAAACAAGGTCAGGCGACCGGTAAGCAGGACCCAAGACGTAGAGCTGAACCAGAAACTAGAGAACAAGCTACAAGCACAAAGAAAGACCAAAGTAATGAATCCAAATCACAGAGCCAAGAAAGGGCACAAAATCAGAAAACAGGAAAGCCACACTAAGAGCTATGACCACCACAGCTGAGTGGGTAAAACCAGACCACAAGATTTAGCAATGAAGTATTAACTAGAATGAGCTTAAAAGTGTTGAGAACAGGGATTATCCAATGAACTCATGTAGAGGTGAATGTGACAGTGGTAAGTAAATAGAGCCCTAGATTCTGGACCAGAGGTGACATGCTTGAAGAATTCATATTTACTTCAAATTAATGTTATGTTGGTTTAAAATATGTCAGCTTTCAATACATACATATGGAAAATCTTGCATTTTCTGTGCATTTTCTGCGGTCTTTATTGCATTTCTCAAGCAGAAAAATATTTATATGATCTTTTTATTCCATTATGACTGGTTTGTTTAAAAAGAAGAGTGGGGATGCTTTTAACTCATCTCCTTATTTTGTTGTTCCTGTGTTGTGTTGTCCATGAATAATGACAGCCTCCACCGTATCGACGTCTGAAGTTTATTGACTTACTGTATGTAAAGACGACAAAAAATACAACCACAGAGTTCCCCGGCAAGTTAGTACATCTGAGTCCTTAGTGTTGATGTGCAAAGAGATACGAAATGTGGGACAAGCCAAAAAGGTACAAGAATGAATAGCCGAAACTGGACATGCCCACCACCCCATTCATATCCGACCATGATTGTGAGAAAGAAATTAAGCGCGTGTGTGTGGTGAAATCCAGCGAAACCTAAAGTGCTACCCTAGCATATACCCATAAGATTCACTAAGCCTCCCTGAGCCTCTAACTACACGATGTCCAGTCCATTGGACAGATCAATATGAAGCAACAGCCGTTCGATAAAAATCTCTAGCTGTCAGAGAATAAAGAAATGTTGTTCAATTGGGCCAATAACTCTCTTCGCTCCTTTTGATTCTGACTTTATCCCACCTCCCCTCCTATGCAGCTGAACGAGAAGACATGAAAAGTAAAGTGCAGCAAAGACATCACAGGCTTGTCTGAAAACCAATGGATGGGTAATGTGTAAACCCACCATACTGCAGAAAACATAAATTATCGTTGAGTTACAGAGCAAAACAGAAGCATGTTTCCCGCCTTTAAAACTCCTGAGGCACACAACATTTGTCAAAAAAATGCAAAAGTAATCAATACTTTGCCCTTCAGCTGATTTGAGGTAGCCTTGGAAGAGGCAGTGAGACAGAAAACATAACTGAGGTCATTCCCCAACAAGATGGAATGAGAACATCATTGGAGCCAGAAGATAGACACAGCTATTCTGTTTAATGCTTAAAAGAGAAAATGTCTTACCAGATATTTAAAAAAAATCTATAAATAGTAGACAAATAAAGTGATCTTATTCTACTTGTGCTGAAAAGAAAATTCCCCCTGAACCAATGACTTTAGTTTATACTCCTGTTGCAGTAAAGAAAGACCAGCACCATGAACTTTCCACTGCTTGCATCACACGCTTGGTGAAAGTACAAGATGGGAACACTGGAAAGCCCAGCTTTTGGGACCACTGCACCTTTGTCTACCTCTTTGTTTTTAAGTTCCTGTTTCCATTAAAACAAGCTTTACAAATAACATACTAACAGGCACAAGGTTACAAGAAATCTGTAGCTTCCACTTAAACTTTAGCTTAAAATCCCAAAACTCTACATCTCGTTAAGTTAAAAAAAAACTCAATCAGTGGAATTTTCTGTTTGAGTTTAAAAGAGGTTTCTTTCTACTTATAGTCCATAAATCAACCGTAAGTCAACTTTGACATTCGAGGAGCTAAGGAAAGCCTGTGAGAACTTCCTTGTTGGGGGAGATTGAACAATGGAGAAAAGTTGTGTTCACTTTTAGAAGGATAAACAGAATTGCGGGACACGCAGCACGTCACAAACCTTTGTGGGAAAACAAACATACAGTTACGCTTTAAAAGGAGTGAAAAGGAGTCAGCGAGTATCTCCAGTTATATTAATACAGGCAATGGGATGAGGGCGAACTGACTTAACCCTGACACCCTACACACAGACACACACACACACAGACCGAGAGAGAGCCACACACTGAGGCATATTGAAAAATAACATAATTGCAAGTTACATCTTCAGAGAAGCCCTTCAAACCCTTCAAGCTTGCTTCTAGTGAAGTTCTCCACCACAGCAAATACAAAGCTATGAAAGGACCAATGCCCCCCCCCCCACCCTCAAGGTATACCTGGAATTGCCATTGCTGAATGACATGTGATGATGATTAATGTCATACATTTGGCCACATACACTGCTTGAGGACAGCACTGTGTAAGATGTGAAATTTAGCATTGAATTCAACTGTTCTTGGTCATTTCATGGTTTCAAAATGAATGCAGACATATGTACAGTTTTTTTCTCTCTTTTATTGGGCTTTAACACAAGTGGACACTCAATAAGTATGCAACAGGACTCATGCATAAAATAAATAAATTAATTAAGCATTTCTTGCTGTAACGCAAGCTCATAATAGTACAGTTATTGTTAAAAAGATGTGGCCAGGAAAGGGTAGGCAGTGTGAATAGCATTCCCAGGTCATAAAAGATCCCAGTGCAGCATATCGGAGGAGAGAGATGCACCAAGAGTAAATTAAGGCAAAAATAAGTTAGAATTGAATCCTGTTCATGGGCCGATATTTGAAAGAGAGACCTTGGACTGTCTGAAAAGCTAACTTTGCTGAATATCTGATAGAAACTGTGCATTCACTCTTTCTGACATATACCAAATGTTGCTTCTTATGGGTTTGCTTTATTAGTCTGGTCAATGGATAACATCAGTTCTGGGATTCAACTAACAGAATCTGAATTATTATGAATTCCCACCTACTGAAAGCTATTGGGTTCAATTTCATCTCAGAAGCACCTCACAGGAATATCTGAACACTAGAGGGATGATAAAGATCTAAATAGCAATGTGTTTTCCAAAGCCTTTCAGGTGACTGTCTCCATCCCTGAAGATGAAATAGACAATAGGACCAGGGCAGTAGCTACTGAGAGGTGATGCTGATAGACAAAGTAGAATGTAATGGTGCGTTCCATTTGAACTGAGAAGTCGGTAGATTTCCTAGTTGAATATCTGGTTTACATTAACTCCACCTTCATAATGCTTTTATATTGCATTCATAAAACGTTCAGTACACCTTCATAATGTATTCACTAAGTATTCATAAAACATTCATAGACATCATGTATGTATACCTTAACATTCCAACATCCCTGAAGAGATGTAATATACATTAATAACAAGCATATAATAACAACCAAGATTATGATGCATATTACAGCTGTTAACGGATGTTAGGATGTTAAGGTATACTGTACTTGCCTGCTGCTTAGGAATGTTCTATGAATGCATTATGAAGGTGCACTTAATGTAAAGCTTTACCAAATAGTTTAACTCAATCCACCCTGACGTTGGAATTCTAGCTCAGAAAGTCGTAGGAACCTCTACAAATCTGACCTCAGAATTCAAGATGGCTGGACCCTTTATTGACAGAAGTGAACGCTATGGATATATACTGTTTATTAGAACGTATGTCTTATCTATGTCTCAATAAATGGGTCAGTACTGTTCAACTTCTCTCTGTGGACATGTTGCTACAGTGTTTGTATGCACAAAATACCGCACAATGCATTGTTAACTGGTATCACTGACAATGAACCTGGCTAGAACTAGTACTGGTAAATGGCTTTCAGACTTCTTGTACTGAAACACAGTTAACTCGGGTGTGAAGTCATTCCCTGCTCCGACTTCCAACCAGGGACAGATTACGGACCGGGCCAGCGGGGCCGCTGCCCAGGGGCCCTTGGGGTGCAGGGGGCCCATGGGGCCCCTAGCCCAAAACAATTTGCAATGCTTATCAACAATGATTTTCATTTGTCTATTTTAGAGGGCCTACATTCTTTGATCCTCTGCCTACAAGGGCCCGTAACCCTATAGGGAGGGCGATTGGCTGCCAAGGGCCCTTGAATTGTGGTGGTTGTGGTGGTGGTGCTGGTGGTGGTGGTGGGGGGGGGCCCTCGCGAACGTTTTGCCCAGGGGCCCACACAACCCATAATCCGTCCCTGCTTCCAACGTAAATGTAGCACAGCATAAACACTGAGCAAACCTGTCGAATAAAACACCATAAAGCCATACAGTACTTTTCCATCCCGTCTCGCTTGACTTCAGAACAGCATAAAGCTTCCCCTAATCAGTAACATTCAATCTTATCGGCAACATTTGACACTTGAGTCTCTGTGTATGGAACCATTGTGAGTACATGCCTGCAGGTACCGGCTCTATCTTCCATTGTCGCTCGCTATTCTCATCAGCTTGTCTTTCTCTTCTCGTAGTCTGCTGTATCTCCTCTTGCCAATCACCTTCTTTCTGTGCAGCCGGCCCATGTGAAATCAAGACGCAAGATGGAAACGGTACACGACCAATCTGAAGAGGCAGGGTGGTAACAAGCACGCTTCCTGGTGAATCCACACTATTATATAAAGTCACTCTGCAGGTACGTGTGTTGTCACTCTTTGACAAGAGGAGTTGTTATTTGCCATCATTAAATACTTCTAAAAAACAGTGAAATATATACTGGATATCTATAAGCATCACATCTGTCACCAAGACAGGATCAGTTGTGCAACCATGTCAAGGTGCAGTCGCTCTTCTGTTGTCACAAAATTTGATGTGTGAGTTTATGAGAAAGAGCTTGGTGAGATGATGATGACTTGCTTTACTGATAATGAGGATAGTTCAGGGTTATTATAAGGCTAGTGTGTCAGGTGTGTGAGGACTGTTGGATTGGCTTCCACTGTAGAAACGTGGTTTCATAATGGGGGAGTCATGTAAAAGCTGCAAAAAGGATGTCAAGAAATGCACCCTGCTTTCCACTTCTGCCAAATGACCATGAATTATACAGTGGAAAATAATGAGGGGCTATTAAATATATAGGGAGATTTTGCAAGAGATAATGCATCAAAAAGGGATCCTTTAATATGGTACATTCATACACAGTCAATACATTAATTGTGCATGGCTTGGGATTGTTGTGGTCACTGAAATGTTAATTTGATCTTTTTTCTGCAGGTGTGCAGTTGCTGAGCTTGAAAGGTTACCTAAAGTGAATTGTGGCATGAATCAGACCTTTTAGAGTAGCTTTAATTAATACAAGATGTTTTTCATTTAGGCACTACAATAATAGCTTGTTCAACTCAATGTGAAGTACTGCAGAAAATATTTTGATGGAACTTCATATACTTATTGTGGCAAAACAAGAGAGCCAGACAACATACCAAATGTTGGAAAGGTCAGTCAAAGAAAATGATGTTTAAATGATCTTCATGTTGGTGTAAAACTTTGATTTTATGTCTCTCAAATGCATCAGCGTAGCCATGTAAAAAGTTCTCCTAAAGCCACCCCAACATTGGCACCAGCTGTCCAGTACGGCCATGTATTATATGACTGAATAACTAGTTTGGCTAATCAATGCCTAATTGAGTCATTTAACTAAATTGATTGATTGAATGATTGATTGATTGAATGGGCTCGTAGTGAAATTTAATAAAATACATGAAATATCTGTGGTGTCCATGAAGGGGGGTGATCCGATGCAGTGTTCTTTCAGCCATACTAGATATCAGTAACTCTTAGAATGACGCAAAAAAACATTTTAGTTAATGTTGTGATACTGTTCATTTGCATTTACATTTACATTGACTGATACATTGATTTACATTTACAATGATGATTACATTTGCCTATGTTTTGATGTTAATTTGTGTTACGCTTTAAGCAAATACGCTTACTGCCTGACACCTTTGCGCAGTACTGTACAAAATTGCAAAATCTAGCAACATTGTCTCATTTAAAGCAATTTAGCCAAAAGAACGGAGTAATATGTACTGCCACATTGTCAGAATAGATATGTAGTCTATGGGTGATGTCATTTGTTCATACAATAGCACTAAATCGCTTTTCTGTAGCTGTCATTTATCTTCCATTACATCTAAATCTCCTTTATTTAGGTTTTTCCACAGGAAAACTTACTGGGACAAGAAAATTATGCTTTATATATACAGTAAAACCCCGGATTGCGAGCATAATTCGTTCCAGAAATGTGCTCGTAATCCAAAGCACTTGTATATCAAAGATATAATTAGAAACAATGGAAAGTCGTTCCACAACCGAAAAATATTCATATAAAAATGATTAATACAAAATTAAGCAAAAATACATTAAACAAATTAACCTGCACTTTATCTTTGAAAAGAATCTTGGATGGTGTGAGGGAGATGAGAGACTGGAGGAGAGGAGGAATATTTTGTAGGACGACTTTCACTATAACTAACGGAATCTGTTGGCTCACTGGAATATTTTTCTTTTTGTGCGAATTTAACAAGGAACCTATCCGAAGACAGCTGCTTTTGCCTCCTTTTTGATTTTGCAGAGATGTGTACAGTACATTGCATTGTTGTTAAATTCATCGCTCACACTGCTATGGCCTTATTTGGGTGGTGTTTTTCTACAAAATTTTGACTACAGTATATGAGTGAGGCATGCTGACTGAGACCAGGGATGGAAGACGATTACTCACAATCCCGCAGCGAGAGAAAGAGAAGAACCATCACCTCAGTTGTGGCTACGTGAAGCTAGACAGGCAAAGCGTGTACGTAATACTCGCATTGCAAGACCTCGCTCGTTTATCAAGTTAAAATTTCTTAAAATTTTTTGCTCATCTTGCAAACACTCGCAAACCAAGTTACTCACAATCCAAGGTTTGACAACTACAGTTGTTTGCTTATTTAACTGTTTTCTGATTCAGCGATATATACACTCACAATAACTTGAACTGTACTCCTCAGTTTAACTGCATTGTGAAATTCCGCTGATTATTAAAGCTGTTTTGCTTTGTGAAGCAAAAAATAAGCATATTGATTTTTTTTACCCACTTCCTTTTGAAATTCTTTCCCCAGTTGTATTATATAGCCTACCAAATTTTTCCTTGTAACATCATTTGGATAAACCAGACAACAACATCATCGTAGTTATTCAACATTTGAAATGTGAGGAATGAGGAAAAAGTGAACTTTTATTCTTTGATATTTACGATAAGTTTATGATATTAAATGCCTTCACGACACCCTCAAGGGTGTAGGTGGAAATGCTGCTGTTTCTTTGTTTTGTTTGTTATTGCTTTTGGAATGCTTTCTCCAAACCCTGAGAGGAACATTAACAGGATAAGCCCCTGTGTGTCCCGCACCATGCCAGTGTGTGTGTGAAGGCAGATCACGAAATCCACATCAAGGTGGAGTTAGAGAGGTGAGCCAGCCTATATTGGGAGACCACAGACAGCTGAGGAGACTCACCTATGCAGATGTAAAAAAAACTCCTTCACCTCCTCACAGCAGGTTCTCGGACTCCTGCAGGCAGTGGCTGCCGCCAGATGAACATAAGCCCTGAGGACCTTCTGGAGCAGGAAGAACTCTGCCGGTCGCCTTCGGCCTTCTCAAGGTGACCTCGGATTTGCCTCGGTGTCACCGGCCCTGCTCCATGACTGGCACAGTGCAGCTGTCAGAGAATCACCTGGCCATCTGCCCTAACATATCAGCACCCCAGAAACCCTAACCTGGCTTCTATCTCCTGCTTCCCTCAGCCACCCAAGAGATGCTGCTCCAGCCTTCACACTGCCGCCCCTGTCTTCTGGGCCCGCCCTCATTCTAACCTTAAAGAGACCCATGTCTATCCTACATCTCCACCTTCCTGGGCCGCGCACAATTCCACCGAGAGCCAAAGAGGCACCGGGGCAGCAATTCTGGCAGTGTCAGGCACCCAGAAAGAACGTCCTCTTACGTGTATAGATGTGGAAGTTGATGGCCAGGACGCCCACTCCAGAGTTACCACCCTCATTCTATAACAACATTCCAGATGTTTTCAAAATTGCAAGGGCTCATGGGTACAGCCTTCTCAGGATTCTGAGAAAAAAACAAAGTCAGATTCAAAAAGATATGTAGGTATATACAAGGAAATCAAATCAAATCACATATTGATTATTGAAGTATAATGATCCCCATCTATCCCCAGCAATCGCAGAAGTTACGTTTCAGACCCATCAGCGATGGGTGAAAATCCGCGATATAGAAAGACCATAGAAATAAAAAAAATATATATAGTTTAAGCCTTAAAATACCCCTCCTGCATGCTTTAAACACATGTAAACTTATTAAAACTCTGTAAACACATACTGTATGATATGTGGATGCTGGGCTAAGGATATGAGTAACATAATAAAAGTATGTAATGTATAATGTATTCAGAGAACTGTGATTTGTCAGGGAAAAATCCGCGATATAGAGGGGGGGCCATAGCTGAACCGCGATACAGTGAGGATCACTGTATTTATTATTATAATTTATTGATTGCATGGGGAGAAGACACAGTGTGACGAGCACATGTTTCTTCCACATTGTAGCAAAGACTGACCTGCTTTTTAAAAAATCCTTGGAATTATTAGCATAACTAAGAAAAGGAGAAGGTCTGCTCCCAGCTGCCCAGTCTTCAGGTCATTCCCATATCTCGTATGTCCTTGGAAGATCTATTCAAATTGCTCCTGCTTAATCTAGCAGATTTCCCCTCTGAGCAGTCAGAGGATGATACCTTTCATCACATGACCATAATAAATAAATGACCAGCTGTTATTTTCAGACAGAGCAGTAATGTATCCCTACTTAGCAGTAATTAAGGGTACATTACATCCTGTAAGCCAGGACGCGTTTATCAGCAATGAAATTGCACAGTTGCTGGCAACGGAAAGCTATCAGAAATGTTTCAAGTTGCTCATCATGATCCAATAGCTGGAAGGTACCAGAAAACTCTTCAGTGATTAATGGGTATTGAGTCCACTTTCGCACATTTATGCACACATATGTAGGTGTTGTGAGCCGCAAGGAATCCAAATTAAGTTAATCTGCCGATTATTTTGAAGGTGCGATCTCACTGGACCTTCTGTGTAAATGGAAATTTTTATAAGTTTTTGTAAACGACGCGATGTAACACCTAGAAAGAGAAACTCCACTCTGTGTTTCAACAGTGATTATGATTGACATTGTTTTTTTCCCACGTCAGAACCCCCAAAGCAGCTCTGATATATTGAAGCTAATATTTTATGTCAGGGTACATTGAAGGAACATCATAGACCTTAGAGCAATAAGTCATTCACTGTATGTGGGGAGCATTTTCTCCAGTCCCAGGACAGAACAAAAAAATGTACAATGAGGCTAAATTACACGTCTTTACACCAGCAGAGAAAGGGTCCATGTTACTCCCTACATAGGCATCCATATTACTTGCTGAGTGGCAAGGACCCTTTGAGGACATGTAGTTTATCAGGGATACAGACCATCAGGTCCAGTGAACCGAACAGGGCAATGCACTTCAGATCCATCATGTCAAGAGCGGTGACCAGTGCTGGTGTTATTAGCTGTGCTGGAAAACATCCGTGAAGAGCTGTGGCTGAACGGGCTCAGAATCCCCGAACAGGCCGACCCGGTTGTCCGAAGGCTTGGCAAGGACCTAGTCCATGCTAACATCCATTCCCAGGAAATGCAGGAGTGGCCTGCTCAGGACGAACAGACAGGTGATTGAGGTTCTTTATATTAATTCATTCCCACCCATTGGACTAAGTGTACCCATTGGTATAAACCCGGTCCTTGGAGAGGACGGTGCACATTTTTGCTCCCTGCCAGACTGTCCACATTTTTGCTCTCTCCCAGTTTTGGGGTGTCCCTGAGAACCAGTTTGTGAAACACTGGTACAAACCCAGATATGCCCTGATTCTAGTTCATTTTCAATTATTTTTGCTCCATTTCATATGCCTTTTTCTTTTCTTTTGCCTGAACAGCTCTGTTTCAGGTCCTTTACCTGAGCTAATCCCCTCACTGCGAAGACCCTGAAATGTGAGTCCCAGTGTCTTATAAACATATTATACCCTCTCCATTCATAATGGCATTGTATTACATTACATTATTCCTAAAATGCCAGCATTATGTGTCTTATTTAATGTATAATGGGTTATCATTTCTTATCTAAGACGCCCTGGTTTAGGAAAACAGTTATTCCAGGATTTATCGGTATTGTAATATATTTTAGGGTAGCCCAGACAGAAAGGTTGTGCAGTGGCAAACAGGCTAAATTTGGTTGTATCTGTAAGAAGAAAAAAACAGCTGCGAATAATCAGATTTTCTATGGCTTCTGTCTGATAAAAGACTAGCTGCAACTGCTGACACTGTAATTCAAACTTAATCCAGTTCACTTAATTCTAACTTAATCCAGTTCGATCAAGCTTAAGCAAATGTCCCACCAGGTTCCCACTACTCATAAATAAGCTGATACCAATCAGACTAATTTCTTTGGCATCTATGAAAAATTTCAGTCTCTCTTTCTTGTTAGATATTAAAGTGTGATTTCTGGCTTCCCAGACACCATCAACTAAGCGTCCCCAGAAAGGGTCAATGCACTTATTCCTGCCAGGGGACTGTCACTTCTCTCTGCATTCAAATACATAATGTGTACTGTCGGTCTTCCGTGAAAGAAAAGTTTATCAGATACAAATGTGCACAGCTAGGCGCAAAATTATGAAAATAGAGTCATGCTTAATCACCGTGGACTGAGGATACAATTCAATTAAATTTAATCTGCTGAACACATGCAATAAACACTGCATTTTCTATTTTGATTCAATTAAAATGTCAAGAGTGATGAATCACAATGAAAATGACTTCATATCTCTTGCCTTCGTTTAAAACTTTAATATAACTTCTTTTTGTCCCCTCCAGGCATAAATTTAACGATACAGTTACCTAATGTGAAATAAAAGTTTAAATGTTGCATGCAGATTTGAAAGTGAAATTTAGCTTCACAGCTAAGAACATCATCTAACCTCATCGTCTAAACTTTTAATCATTTAATAATGGCTTTGCACAGACACCATTTACCTACTGAATTATGCATAACTAAACATACACAGCAGAAAAGTTATCACAATCAATATTTATATATCTCGGGAGAGATGTGTACATACATTTGGAGATTTAATTTGCGGCAAGTCAAAATGAATCATTTACTCTTAGCCTGTGCCCTGCCTCACCTGAACAGTCACACACCCAGCATGCTACAATTTCTATTAAGAGACCACTTTTGTAAAAGAAAAGGACATAACATTAAAAATCAAATTGTGTGCACAGGAGTGGAAGGTTGAGGAGAAAGGGCATGTCCACCCTCGCTGTTAACAGTGTGTCAACAAACAGTGATTAAGGACATAGACTCCACAACCATAAACACTCTGGTTCAAGTCCCAGACGAGGCCACTTCAGTGATTTCAGCATGATACTCAATCTGAATTTTACTACAGATATACATAAATAAACTGATACAAAACCGCTATGCATAATTGTGTTAGCTAACTACTCATTATTCCATCTATCCACCCATTCATTTACAGTCCACTCGTCCTGGTAAAGATCGCAATGGCTTCAGGCTGAGCAAGATCTCCATTTGCCCAGCAAGAGCACTGCTGGACTAGCTGAGCGATGAAGTCCCTCCAGCATGTTCTGGGTCTGCTCTGCACTTCTTGCCCCGCAGGCCATGCCTAGGAGAGCTCTAATGGTACCAGGCTGGAGGGCATCCTTATAAGAAGATTGAATCTTTAGAAACAGAAGTTCTCAGTCCTCACCATATCATGGAGGGCTAACCCAGCAATCCAAAGGAGAAAATTAATTTCAGCCACTGAAATCTGTGACATTGTCCTTTCAGGAGCTACTTAAAGCTCACAAACCCAAGTAAGGATGGGGCCAGAGAATTACTGCTATAGAACAGAATGCTGCTGGAAGTGAAGAACTCCTCTAATCAGCCACACGCTTTCATTCCATCACTTGCGGTCAAGGGCCTGAGATACTGAAGCTCCTGCATTGTGTGTAGTGCTTGTGGTGTAGAACTAAAATGAAAAAAACTGCTCTTTTTGAGAAAGAAGGATGTCACTCTTAGTTGCCCAAACCACAAAATGTCCTTCCTTTTCTGTACCTCGATACTTTGTCCATGAAAACCACAAGTACAAGTTCTGACAGATACAGCCCTGATGCACAAGCACTTTTACATGGGATGAACTGCAGTTATTTATGAAAACGCAGATCCAGTAGCACACAACAATCCTGCTCCAAGTCCAAACACACATACAGTATACATTGACTTAGCATTCTGCCATGCACCCTCCTACTTCTGGAAAAGACCTGGTCTACCATTCCAGAACCAGGATACAGTTTTCCTTGTTCCTCTTGGATCTTCCAATTTCGAATTGTAAATAGAGAGGCCTCTATATTAGCTTTACTAGCATCCATTTGACATAAAATCGCTGGATCTCCACTAACACCATTAAGTAACTTCAACATCTTTCATAAGATCTCATTCATCCATGTATCTTTACCATTGCAGAGTCCTTGAACTACCATGGTGACATAGTGACAGTTATTGTACAAGAGACAAAAAACGTTCACCAGGCTGACCAGATCATGAAGGTGCTTCTTATACTGTACCACTCAGAAACCTCCCTAGGAGAGCACAGACTTTTCTGCCCCTGTTTAACACAACTTAGACAAAGTTATAAATACCAAATAAACATGCATCCATTGCCCTAAAGTCTTTCTGCGAGGCCTTGTAAATGTGTCCCATCTTTAAATTTTCAATTCACCAGCTGCTCTTGTTGCAGTCTTCTCTGTTTGATGAAATCTTTCAGCTGAATCAGAAGATCCCTCCAAAAACATTGCTTGCAAATCTTCTTCACCGTCACAGCGTGCCCTCACTAGTGGGCTCCACCAGAAATTCCTTGGTTTGCTGCTGTAACATACTGTATACTGTACTGACTGTCCTCTGGTTGTAGTTTTTAGGAGCCACCATAGTGACAAAGAGTCCATAGTCTTACCCTGCAAATGAGAGAAGTTCCATTATTCCAACTAAAAAAATCCTCACTATTCATTAGGCCTGTCCAGCTGTCAACCTGCTTGACAGCTCTGCCCTTCTCTTCTGTTGAGAATAAATGGTCTCAGAGATTTGACATAAACATCAGGTTAATGTCAGGTATGCTCCAGAGCCTTTTTGTTTGAACACAGTGTTCATTATAGATAATCCATGACTAGCACAGAATCACAATAAAAACACATTTCTCTGGTTCAAATCAGACAAGCTTTCTTGTAATAATATGCTTTCAGGACTTTCCTTTGTTCCCAGTGAGAGCAGTGAATTCTGCCACTAATAAATTACCCTCTCCAGTAGGTAACTCACCTTCTCTGAGAAGACCGTATGCTCTGGTCAGGTTTTTTGGTTTAAATGCACACAAAATAATCAGTTTTTCCCTCGGCACCTCACAGTTACATTTTAGCAACCCTCTTGTCCACCAGAGACATCACTAACCACATGACGCTCAGTTGGGAGCTTATAAGTATCTCCACCCTCGCCTGAGACAGGACACAAGGACGGACTTTATAGTAGAAGGCAGATCACCCAAATGTATGGATATGATGCATTGATTTAGCTGCTTAAATTACATTCTCATTCAACACAATATTTAGCTAGCTATTTATTAACGGTGCAACAGTTCTTAAACCGAGCACCACAAACATTCACAATTTTGTGTCACGGTTCTTCATTTCAGAACTTCATTTCTGAAATGAAGAACCGTGATATTCATCCCCCAACCCAACCTGCTGCCAGTGCTTCAGGTGCAGAACCTTGAGGTCTCCTTACGTTACTAACGTTTTAAAGCTCATTTTTCATTTCACAATTAACACTATGTCAGATGTAGTTCACAATATTATCATTCTATTTAAAGTTAGGCTAAGCTGTAAATATTACACGACCTACTGCCAGGATCCTGGTCATCCCTTAAATGGCTTCACTATCCTCATATTTATTATGTATCACTTATCTTTTGGCACAGGGAGAACAAGCAATTCTGCATCAGCAAGGTAAAGGAGTTGGTGATGGATGCCAGTCACCATCCATGGGAAGGAAGTGGAGGTGATTCAGTGTTACAAGTATCCTGGGCATCTACCGGAACTGCAGGCGCGGCTGGTGAAGACAACACAGCAGCATTTACAAGAAAGGCCAGAGGAGACTCTACATTCTGAGGAGACTCGGCTCTTTAGATGTGTGCAGCAGACTGCTGAGGATGTTTTACCACTCCATAGTGGCCGGCCTGCTTCTCCATGCCATGGTCTGCTGAGAACGCAGCATGAGCTAAGGTGATGCCAAACGCCTCAGCAAACTCATCAGGATGGCCAGCTCTACCACAGCACTGACCCTGAGCCCCCTGGAGTCAGTAGTAAAGAAGAGGATGGTGGCAAACTTTGACAACATCATAATCAGTCCTGCCCATCTGCTCCATGGGGCGCTGTCTTGGAGCGACCTCGGTCACTGGCTCATTCCGCCACTGTGTGCTGAAAGGCCACCGCCATCAGTTATTATAACGCCTTCTTCAAACGTGCCAGGTCCCAGCCACAACACTTCAGGAAGCGTTCCATCTTTGATGTAAAGTCTGATTCTGTCTGTCTGTTGGACTTATATATTGCACTCATATAAATAAAAATACATTCATTTATTTTTACTTGCACTTATTTCCTAGTATTCATTTAAGGATGGTTTGTTTGAGAACAGCGTACGTTTTTAAATTGGCTTTCCCTTGTTTGCACTGTGTTTACTGCTTTGCACTGTATGTGTTTACTGCTTTGCACTGTTTCTTAGGAACCTTTTTTTGCTGTTCTTTGTCTGGCCACGCCCCTCAGATGACATCATCAAGGAAGCCTCTGCCAGGATCCTAGGTTTATGGTGACATATCTCTGGGACTCACTAGGGTAGGGGTTCTCAAAGTTCTCAAAACCCCAGTCCACGGACCAGTACCAGTCTGTGGCCAGTATTCCTATGCATTCTCTTCACACCCGAAAAAATATAAATGTTTAAACGTATATGATCTTCGAACGAACCAGCATCAACCGGCCATTTTACTGTTATGTGAAATTTCAGTGTTACCGGCATGTGAAACTAAAACGTACTGTAAACCAGTCTGTCAATATCAAAATTATGGGAATCCCTACAGTAGCGCTCACAAACACCAAGGTAATGATTCTTTGGGGGGGGGGAATTAATTATAAAACTCAAACATTAATCATACTGTTGGGGGTGATGGCAGTCTCTTTCCAATACCAGTGTCCATACTACCTACAGTACAGTTAGTGTGGGGAGAGCAGCTATACAGCTTGATCAGTCTGATTCTCCATCACTTTGCAACATGCTGAAACACTGCCTTCCCACTGCCTTCCCACTATATGCTGTTAAGTAGCACTTGTACTCAAGTTGCATTTTTATGGCCCATACTCAGCAAATGAAGTGGACAATATGTTGAGGAACATAGAAATGGTGGAGAAAGTGACCGTGGGACTTGAGAGGAACACAAACCACTGAATGTAAATAATTAAATGAAAGGAAGTTGGTGGGGTGTCATACACTGAGAAGCTGAAGTCACCTGATGCTGATGGGAAAATTGATTAAAGCGATTAATAAATGATGCTTTATTAATAGCCCTGCAATCATATTACCTGTTTCTGGACAGGTTTCATCAATCTCTCTTTCCTTGATGGATTGAAAAATAAATGCCATTTCAAAGGCTGCCACTTGTCCTGAGTGCATTTCACACCATTATGGTTCAGCACTCGCTCTCATATCATTATTAGCAGCATTTACAAGGCAAGTAGCTTCTCAGCTATAATCTCAGCTGCATGCTGTCATAATTTTAACTTGCTGTCTGTCTTTAATGGGTCATATCTCTTGTCAAACACAGAAATTGTCTATGACAAGGTCTAAAACCCATTCAAAAATCAAACAAAGATGTAAAAGACACAAATTTGCTAATCCAGTTCAAAGATATCGGATTTTATAAAAATTGTACTTCTTTTAGCATGGTGGTTGCTTATTTGTCTATTCAAATCTGAAGGCATAACATTCATAGGTAAAGAGGAAGTCAGACATCATGTGCTTATGCATCATTGGTGTATACTGCCAAGGGGGCGTGGCCTCACCTGAGCATCTTTATGTACCTGACAGTATCTCGTGTGTGATTGTTCTGAACATTTCCCCAGGAGCAATTCTATGTGGATGCTTTAATACCGGGATGTGTGACCTCGCACTCAAAATGGGGGGGGCCATTTAGAGCTATAAAATGAAGCCCTAAGGAAGGAGATTGATTGCTAGGCTTGGCTAGCAATAGCCTGTTGCCGGAGAAGCCATTTGAAATGACAGCTAAACCCCCATAAACCTTTGCTTTCATGCAGTGTCAAAGAAAGGGAAAATATATATTAACTATAACTTTCTAAACATAGATTTATAGACCCTGTCAGCTTGGATGTAAAGATTTATGGCCGTCCGTCTGACAGCAATTATTCCAAAACTGTTTGATAGATCTGATTATTAATTCAGGTACACAGGCTGGCTACCACAAAAGGCTCATGTAAAGGTTAGATTTATCATGTTGACATTTTGCTTGCATTATGCACCAGACTTCCTTCACTGTTGTGGGACTATTTCAATCCCCCCCCCCCCCCCCCCCCCCCCCCCCTCACCCGCCCTCCGGCTCTGCTGTTGCCCTT
This sequence comes from Brienomyrus brachyistius, assembly GCF_023856365.1. Classification (NCBI taxonomy): domain Eukaryota; kingdom Metazoa; phylum Chordata; class Actinopteri; order Osteoglossiformes; family Mormyridae; genus Brienomyrus; species Brienomyrus brachyistius. The sequence continues at coordinate 7,518,057 of NC_064538.1, read as the reverse complement.
CAGGGCTTCCCTTGTACAGACAGAAGGCAAGGAAACATGCAGACTATGAGGGCTGTTTGCTCAGAATATACGTGCCACTTGCACACATGACAGGGCTTGTGTCAGTACACAGGGCGACTGAGGATTCACGCTAAATGACGGTGTCAGGTATGGGGTATGGGGGGGTATGGGGTATGGTAGGCAGGGGGACTGGGAAAGATTTTCTTTTGTTTCTTTTTGACTTTTATTTTTCTTTGTTTTTGTAATTTGCGTGCTGTGGGGTGCTGTGTGTTTTCGTTTTTTTATCTTTTCTTTAATCTTTTTCTTTCTTGTTTTGTTGTCTTCCTTTGGTCCATAGGCCACGTCTCACGCTCATGCCTTCTGAGACAGTCCTAGTGGCCAGTTTTGGGAGTAGCAGAGTATAATACATAGTCCAAAGAATAAATCCTTGCGCTGCAAAGAGGATATGACACACAGGACAGGATACAAATATCAGAACACTTACATTCAGTTGAAATTGTGATGTTTCAATTGCCTAAAATGGACCTCGATCGATGACTGTGTGAGGCTGTGAGGTAATTATCCCCAGGGAAGTATAATATAATTCTTTTGTTACTTTACTGATTACAAAGTGGTGAGACTAATAGTGAAGGAAAGGCAGCAGTGCTCCGTAACTTTGGGAGTCCCTGTAATAATGCATCATAATTTGGTGAGATTGTGTCCGACTACTGTATAGAGTGACGTCTCTGACGCAGTACCCCTTCTGTGCACTGCCAACTCATCACTGTGGTCCATTCAGGAAACACAGAAATAAATAAATAAAGGCTGCCACAAGCAGTACATGAGAAGGGGAATGAGCGACTGTATTCGTCAAAGCGGTGTTTACAAAGAATAATTGGGAAAAAGTGTCTAGAGGAAAAGGTGATTATTACATCTATCTGCGTGTGCATCAAACGGTTGTGTTTCTAATTCATGCCCTGTTTAATTCAGAAATTTGTGCACTAAGCTCACATCTCCAACGCAACTCTCTGTAGACATTTTCTGTGCTGCTGTAGAAGACAAAGGGATTGCTCGTTTACGTTTAGTGATGAAGCTTCATTTAACGAGCATTCTTGATGCTTAGCTCTTTAGCTCAGACCCTCCTGGTGTTATTATGATGATGTCTTAAAAACTCCTCTTAATTCCGGCTGCAAAATATGATTTACACATAAATCATGCTTTCCAGCTGAATTATGGATTTCTATTTCACCAGTCTGGCAACAAAAATGCCATATTTTTATGAGACTCTATTGTGATTGTGATCAATTTCACACGCAGATTCTTGTCAGTGAACAACATCATGAATCATAGACGGAGAATTAATAAATCTGATCGGAAAATAAATGCTATCCACTAAACATCTGCTAAATGGCTGTGCTGTTGAGATAGTTGGGCTGTGCCGTAAATTTCCAAAATGGAATGGGTAGTGCTAACTAATGCAGCCAGTCAGTAGACCTCAAAGTTACACAAAGCACAGCATAAGGTCTGTCCAGCTCCTCCTGGCTGACTGTGAGTAGGAAAACAAACAGCCCTATTGTAGCTGGCTCAGAACCAATGCGCTGGCAGGTAATTGTATATTTGCAACACATCGAAGAGCCCAATTGTAAAAGACTTTGACATCGATCTGGCAAAGATTCAGCTCTGGGAATTGCAGTCAGGCTAAAAATGTATTATACTTGCAGTGATTAATAAATTTACTCCCTGAGCACCTACCTTTTTTTAATTCCCAGCAGTGTAAACCTCCTGACTGTCCACTGCGGTCCAGAATGTCAATTTCAAACAAGATTCTGTTACAGCTTCCAGCTGCTGGTTTAAAGTTTGGTTTCCTGAACCAATGAAAGGATCTCGATGGACGAATCAACACGGCCTACTGCCCCATCTCTTGGTAAAGGGTGGGGGGGCTTCATTATCCTTAGGGAACTTATTGTTTCTCATACCAGCAGACGTTCCATTTTAGGCATATTGATTTCAGGGAGGGGGATGGGAGAGAACTGGCAGTGAGGGGAGGGGGGGTGCCAGCTAGGTGGTATTATGATTATAGCATATTCTGATATAGCGTGATGTCTCAGTTTCAGTAATACTCCAGTCCCCTGTACCCCCGTCCCCCATGAATACAGTTTGGCTAGTGCTGACTGTGTGGAGTTTTGGTTGTGGGGCATAAAGCTTCTTTCCAGGTAACTTCGTTGCCGCTGATTAGCTGAACGACAGATTTTCCGGGAGACTGACAACTTTCAGGGAACTTTTTGAGAGGATGGACATCTGTACCAGTGATGTGCGTTTCCATAACGCCAGAATTCACGGTGTATAGCCAGGAATGTTCCTAACCCACCTCTCTCACTGCGAACCAGTTTGAAATAAGCATGGCAAACATGATTTAGTACAGATATATACTTCATCAGATAATATTGAATTTTTTATGAAGCATTCTATTTTCTGATTTCATGTGCTCAGCTACATAATTTGTAAGTTATGCTTTACCTCCCCAGAAAATTACATTATTGTAAAACAGATACCTCATCATAATTCAACGTATGAGTATCTAATCTGTATCCTAATGTAGCAGTTTTTAATCAAGACATCGTTTTTTAAGTGTCTTATGAATTCAGGATAAATTAATACAAAATTCCCATCCATCCATCCCTCCATCCATCCATCCTTCCATCCTTCCATGCAGCAGTGCAGCAAATTGGCCGTGGGCACAAATGGAAATGCCAAGGACCTCAGGTCACAAAATTGAAATAAACAAAATGTGGAGCTGATGTTTAGAGGAATGAAGCAGGTAGGAGGAAATTAAGGGTCTTGCAACCATCGCTCGGCATACTGGGTGTGACACAAACCAAAGCACGATATATATACTACACTTTGCTGTGAATGTTTCCGCCATTATTCGCTAATGCTTTTTGCAGGGTCTCTGCGGTCCGGAACTTATACTGGTAGCTGCAGACAACAACATGGGGAGAACATGCAATCCACACACACATAGATCCGGCTCCCCCCTCAAAAAAGTCTTACTTGATACTTGAATGTTTCAATTTCATAAATAAATAGATATACAACTGACTCAACATAAATAAACAAACAAATACTGTAAATAAATGCGTAGGGAAACCTATTTCAGACCTTTTCACTCAGCAGAAGGTAAGTGAGCTTTGCAGAAGCAATCGGTGCTGGAGCCAGAACTGAAGTCCAAGGAATGGAGAGAGGAAACTGGAACTACAGTAGTTAACAGCCTAAAGGTTAAAACGAGGCAGGACCCTGTGGGGGGGTGTGTGTGTGTGGGGGAGAGGGGGGGCGTGCTACACTCGCACGCTGTCACCTACCTCACTCCCCACGATGGAGCTCACAATTTCTCTCTCTTCGCATCCTTAATCTAAAAGTCCATGAAACTTCCCCCACCTAATTAAAGTTAAGCCCAGTGACCTCTTTTACTGGGTATGTGGTTTAACACAGCAGGTACACGCAAAAATATTAAACTTTAAAGCTACCTGTTAAAATTGAATTCCCACCTGAAAGTTTAATTTGGGAAATCCAGGAGGCAGTATGTTCCTTGTCACCAGTTGGTCTCTTGGCAGCCTCATTGCACTGCACCATGCAGCATGACTCTTCCCTGCAAGCTAAGTGCACCGTCACACCATGCTTTAAAAGTGTGCATTTGTGTTTTTCGAATATCAGTCGCCAGAAGAAAACTTGTATATTGCTATTGTATGTACCCTGTATGAGATTTTTATTACATGCCATATTTCATCATCTTTGAACTGCCATTTTGCTAATATTTTGGTGCAGTTAATAAAATGATATCTCACCATCCAAAATACTGACATGGACATATTGGGCATTCATAAAGCAGAGCCTAGTGACCAGCTATTGACATGTTCCAGCTGCAGCATTGGGAGAACTCTGATGCTGCCCATTCATCAGCCGGTCGGTGTGAGGCATCGGAGGTTTGCTGGAATGACGAATGTCTGCTGAGCGTGATACAGCCACATTGCCTGGGCTTGTCAGAGTGTGAGGTCCTTTCCCTTCCCACTTACCTTATTCTTTCCCTACTGGTTTCAAGACAGTCCCAGCTGCCAAGCTGAATACTTGCATATAGCAATGGTTTTGTGATTTAAGGACTTTCTCATTTGAAGGATATGACCATTTTCCACATAGTGTAGAGAAGACACTAATGGAAATGTTGCAAACTGTAGAACATAGTAATGTATACCCAGTGCGGTTACACTTCACTTGAAGGGACACAGATACTTAGTAATAACTCAGTTACTACTGAAGTACAAATCATGAACAAATAATGAACAAATATAGTCACTACTTCAGATGAAACATGTGTCATGATTAATGATTAATAATAAACAAACAGCGTTTCACTTGTGTTATTCATTACTTCTTCCTTCGGTAGTTCACAAAAGTTTACAGAGTAAACAGATAGTAAGTGTTTGAGATAAAATGTGACAATTCATTAATGATGAACAAACGTGAGGTCAGTTTGTAACTAACACTTAATTTGTGGTTAATTCATTTATAAATAATAGTATAATAATACATTATTTGTGTAAAGTGTTATCCTTACTGTTTTACCTAATTATATGTCTCTATGAAAAAGGACTGAGGCTTCAGGAAAGAATTCGTTGTTATTGCCTTCCATCGACAGCAAAGTGTACAGTGTTATACAGGCTTTGGTTTGTGCCACACTCAGGACCCCAAATGGGGGTCCCCAGACCCTTAATTTCCTCCTACCTGCTTCGCTCCTCTTGACACCGGCCCCACATTTGTTTCGTTTAATTCTGTGAGCTAAGCTCGTCATTTGGAATTTCCATTTGTGGCATGTTGCATCTAAACTCACCCCCATCCTTGTCGTAATTTGAAAAGGGGTTGTACAGTGAATAAGCCTGTTCCTTGCTGCCAAGTCCCACAGTCGTGTGGGTATGTTCTATGTCTGCACTGGGGATGTTCTCTTTCTGCACTGCGGATGTTCTCTGTCTGCACTGGGGATGTTCTCTGTCTGCACTGGGGATGTTCTCTGTCTGCACTGGGGATGTTCTCTTTCTGCACTGGGGATGTTCTCTGTCTGCACTGGGGATGTTCTCTGTCTGCACTGGGGATGTTCTCTGTCTGCACTGGGGATGTTCTCTTTCTACACTGGGGATGTTCTCTGTCTGCACTGGGGATGTTCTCTGTCTGCACTGGGGATGTTCTCTGTCTGCACTGGGGATGTTCTCTGTCTGCACTGGGGATGTTCTCTTTCTGCACTGGGGATGTTCTCTGTCTGCACTGGGGATGTTCTCACGTATTCATGAACTGATATTCAGAATGTTTGCTATACTGTGTGAGTACAAGACTAAAGAAAGCGTCACAGACAATAGTGAAGTTTTGACAATAATAATATAAACAAATCATATAAAACGAAATAAAGGAAAATACCTGGATCTCTACTAAATTTAAAAGTAATTCATATATTATGTAGCCTCCCTTTTATGCTGGTGTTTGCTATGGTTATTATGTAGCTGGCTATATGGCAACATATGGCATTGTATTTACAGGTTTCCAGTCTAGTTTGGGAGATTACTACTGTTCTGTCTTTGGGGAGATATATAATCTGAACGACGGCAATGAAATATGAAGCTATATTAAAAACAGTCATAGGTTATGCGAGTTATTTTTGATAACAGAACCTACTGATCTGATAACTAATTATGATTATGTTAATTTCTCCAGAAAATAGATTTTACATTAGAGCACACTTCACTTCCTTTCAGTTAAACTTGATTGCATCAATTTTTTTCCCACTTCAGGCACGACAGTTTAAGAACAGGCAGAAGCAATTTTGAAGTCTGATCTGAAATCTAAGGAGGAATTTAGAGGTTAGTCATCGGCTAACAAGAAGACCAACAACATGCTTTACACACACAGTAATGCTGATAGTCTAATCTGTATCCTAATGCAGCCATAGTAACTGTTTGGACCAGGAAATTGAAGTCATTTTGGGCCTGGCCAGTAGTTGTATGGGAGACCAACTAGAAAAGGCTGGATTGCTGCTGCAGTTGGAGGTGTTGGTGTGGCTCACAGATTAGCCCATCCTATGGTCAGTGTGGATCCCAGTGCAGTGACAGGGACACTGTGCTGTAAAAATGGCGCAGCCCACTGTATGAGACGTAAAGCTGACGTCTTCGCTCTCTGAGGTCTCTGGATCCCTGGGCATTTTTCGAAAGAGAAGGGTTGGTACCCCGATGCCTTGACCAAATTGGTCATTGTGGCCCTTTCAAATCTTCCCTTATATCAGTGGTGGGGAACATAGCCTATGAAGCCAGTGTAGGAGCCAGTGCAGGAGCCAGTTGTTGGGATGACCTCTCAAGCAGCCAATAATAAAGCAGTAGTTCTCAATTTCAGTCTTGGGGATCCACTGTCATTGGCTGATTGAGAGGTCATCCCAAAAACCTGCACCGCACCGACCCTCCATGGATCAGGTTGCCCACCCCTGCCTTATATCAAATTGGTGAATTCTCTCCTTTGCAGTTTAACTTAATATATGTGTTTGAGTGTGAGTAATACTTTATTTTCTCTTCTATATGTTCAAGGGGCATTAATGCACTTAGAATAAAATGGTATCAGGTTGGGATTCAAGACAATGAGATGATTCTACACATTTTTCCAGAAAGCCAGTTTTCAGTGTGTCCCATTTTTTACAATATGTACCACTAGATGTCAGACAGAAAAAGGTAACAAATGCAAATGCACAGGCTTTGCTATATTGTTTAAAGTACTGTAGAGATTGTTTTGGATAGTAGTGAAATTTGTCAAAAAACATCCAGGAAGTCAAGAAGAAACAAAAAAAATAACATCAAAGGATCTAGAGGCCTGTCTTATCTCAGGTGGGGTAAGTGCTCTTGAGTGCTCCATCAGAATGGTACTGGAGAAATAGGGGAAACATCTCAGAGGAGCAAAATGAAAATCACTACTGACCAGGAATGCTGAACACAAATTAGCCAGAATTAGCTTGTATGAAGTGAAATGTTCTGGGGCAAAAGACCAAAAGAATCAAAGCGTATTTTATATATAACGAACTTTGCATTCCACGGTAAGACGGTAATGGTGGTGTCATTTGGGGATATTTTGTTGCATAGAGACATGGAGGGTTTCATCGTCATTGTTTATACAATATCATACAGTGTCCATGAATTATGCCAAAAATGTATATAAGTATATTGGGCTGCCTGGAAAATGCAATACAACCCTGTTCTCTGTCCAAAAACCTACTGCACTGCTAAGGACTTACCTTAAAACATCTGTGTCAGAATAAATGAAGACCAAGTAAACATTTTGGAATGACCCAATCGAACTTCAAACTCAAAGACCATGGATTTAAATGAGAGAAAGGCAGAGAGAGTGAAAGACTTCAAAATAACAGAAACCATCTAGTTGTTGTTAAACAGGATGAGTTATTGAAATTAACGACTAATTGATTCTTAAAACTTCGTTACTAGATGCTGCATCACTATTAATTAAAGAAAACAATTGCAAATTGGTAACGCTTTACTTGAAGGGGCACAAATACTGTAGTACACTACAAATATTTAATGTATTAATTAATCAGAAACTAAGCGTTAGTTACATACTGACCACATGATTGTTCATCATGAATTAATCGCAAAAGTTCATGGATTGATGTAATTACTATATCTGTTCTTTATTTGTACTTGAGTAGTAACTGAGTAACTAAGTTACTTGTGCTCTCTCAAGTAAACTGTTACCAACAGATCGAATCTTTTTAAGACCTAGCCTTTCTCAAGTGTACGGCCGGAAGCCTTTTTCAGGATCAATTTCAGCTTCCATTGATATAATATTGGATGAAAACAATTATATTATTATATAGTATATTTCAACCTTTTACACAATAATTGGCGGGACAAAGGATGATTTAAATATTACTGTTTGCTTTCTCTGGTCATTAAGGTGACACTGTGGGTGAGTATCAGATACTGCGACTGTAATAATGAAGAAATAATCAAAGCTCCTCTCGTTGTGCTTATATGTTCCAATCCAAGGAAGTTTGTTTTTTAGCTAATAAATCAAGAATCCTCTGAACCCTCTATCTCCCTCCTGTCTTGCTTTGCTCAATTAATCTACACCGATTTAATGACCCTTGGAAAGTAACTGTAGATAAGTGCAATTATGCTCAACGGAAGGTACTGCCAATTAGTGTTTGACAGAGCTTGATTTTTTTCCACTCCCAGACTTGTTGGGCATCTCTATAGGTCAGGCTGTTCATAATTTAATTAGCTGTTTTTGAAACTGCAAATTAAAAGCTGAGCACATCTTTACCAAGAGACCATGAACACGACAGATGATGGCTTTATAAATGAATGTTTGGGTCAGACTCTAGGATAACTACAGAATGAACACTGACTGATGGCAGCTATTACGGTTATTTTTAAGTAATCTTGCCCAAGAAATATATCTCGTGTCAAACGTTTTCTTTCTCTAAATAGCAAGTTTGTGATAATAAACGATTTTAAATATTTTTCATTTCAATTTATTTTATTATGTCATCTATTTTCTAATGTCAATAATTATTACAAATATGTTAGGTCATATTACCCTTTAGTGGTGCAGCTTAAAAACATAACAAATAATTGAATACATAGCACATTATGCTATGTTAGTTGACACAGTCTGCATGTATATGGTGACAGTGTCAGATGTTCAGTCATCATATCAGACCCCATTTAAAGATCGGCAGTATATGGTGGCACGTTGACACTCACCATATATGGCCACGTAAGGGTGCTGGCTTATTCAAAATTAGATTGATAGCATGTATTAAAGGCCGCATTCAGTTTAATGGACTGTTTTATAATATTTCATTCTCACCCCTGTGGAAAGTGTAAAAATGTCAAAAGAATTCACAATCTAGAAGAAGTGTAATTTATTATTATTTTGAAAAGATGGTTACTTGTTTGATTTCTCTGCCTGTATATCTCTGTCTTTCTCCTATATATCTGTGCCTTCCCCTTTTCCAAAAACAATAAAGGCAAAGCCAGTCTTCCATGGAAATGTCTGTGATGTGTATTTGCTTCAGTGAAGTAGCAGTACAATAATGAGCTTGAGAAATAGAAGGTGGCATTTGAGATCTAAGATAGACCCAGCCATCTGTCCTCTGTCCTGCTGGGTAGAACAGCCTTTGTGTGTATGTGTGTGTGTGTGTGTGTGTGTGTGTGTGTGCGTGTGTGTGTGTGTGTGTGTGTGTGTGTGTATGTTTGCGAGCGGGTATACAGTACCTTACCTTATGGGGACAAAATATCCCCGCAGCGTGATGAATGCCTGTTTTCTTCCCCTTATAGGGACCAGTTTCAATTTAATAAAAATCTGTGACTGCAATGAAAAAACCAAAAATGCAAAAACTCTTGTATTTTGCTTGGTTACTCATGGATATGGTTAGGGCTGGGTAGGGGTTAAGGTTGTCATAGTTAGCATATTTTCCATAAAAATTAATTAGTGGTCCCCATAAAGATATGTTTACCCGACATTTGCGAGTGCGTGTGTGTGTCTGTGTGTGTGTGTGTGTTTGCGTGTGTTTTTCATGTGTGTGTATGTGTGTATGCTGTGTGTGTGTATGCTGTGTGTGTATGCTGTATTTGTGTATGCTGTGTGTGTATGCTGTGTGTGTGTATGCTGTGTGTGTGCTGTGTGTGTATGCTGTGTGTGTGCTGTGTGTGCATGTATGCTGTGTGTGTGTGCTGTGTGTGTATGTATGCTGTGTGTGTGCTGTGTGTGTGTATGCTGTGCATGTGCTGTGTGTGTGTATGCTGTGCATGTGCTGTGTGTATGCTGTGTGTGCTGTGTGTGTATGCTGTGTGTGTATGCTGTGTATGTGCTGTGTGTGTATGTGCTGTGTGTGCTGTGTGTGTATGCTGTGTGTGTATGCTGTGCGTGTGCTGTGTATGTATGCTGTGTGTGTGTGCTGTGTGTGTATGCTGTGCTGTGTGTGTGTGCTGTGTGTGTATGCTGTGCGTGTGCTGTGTGTGTGTATGCTGTGTGTGCTGTGTGTGTATGCTGTGTATGTGCTGTGTGTGTATGTGCTGTGTGTGCTGTGTGTGTATGCTGTGTGTGTATGCTGTGCGTGTGCTGTGTGTGTGCTGTATGTGTATGCTGTGTGTGTGTGCTGTGTGTGTATGTATGCTGTGTGTGTGTGCTGTGTGTGTGTGCTGTGTGTGTATGCTGTGTGTGTATGCTGTGCGTTTGCTGTGTGTGTGTATGCTGTGTGTGCTGTGTGTGTATGCTGTGTATGTGCTGTGTGTGTATGTGCTGTGTATGTGCTGTATGCATACATGCCTCCAAAAAAAAAACAACAGGTTGCACTACACAGAGGTAAAAGTTGATTTGCAGGACCTGCGCAAACAAGGAAAATACTATTACCAGCAAAATTTGATTATTCCTGGATGAATAAAACATTCTGAATTGGTCTGTATTAGTCACCAATAGGGCGAGAATTAAACTGTCGGTTTTATTCAGTGTAAAGGTGTCTTAGACTAGTAACACTGTTTCAGGAGATAAAAACCTCATTACATTTCCTAGAACATCATCTTGAAACACTAAGATAAAAACAAAGCCAAGGCCTTCAAAAATGTAATAAAAAATAATGCTAATCTTTATGTTTGAGACTTTTTCATTGCAAGGGGATACTGCTGGCCCATAATTTGCAATTTTTATGACCATTGTTATTGCAAAATAACATTTCTGAATACTCATTTTCCAACAGCACCAAAGATTCCTTTAGGCATCAAAAACAGAAAAGCTTCTAGCTTACTACAGATGATGGTTATTAATTATGTATAAAAATTATGAGAAAAACATAAATTGTTGCTTAGACACCCATAGGCTCCTGCGATTCACAAATAATACAATGTGAAATTTGGCAAAGAAAATCATTTAACCCTTTCTGAGTGAATTCCACATGGTTCTAGGGTACTATAATATTCCTGGATATTTTCCACCCCCAAACTATTTCATGTGGAAAAGTATATAATTAGCACCATGATTTTATTTTAGTTCAATTCCTATAGAAGCATATTTGCCAAAAAATGCAGCTTTGTTGGTTCAGTGGGCAGCGCTGTGGCTTGAGAGGTTGTGAGAGTTCGGTTCCCACCCTCCGCTGTGTTTGTGGACCCCTTTCCATGTTTGCCTGGGCGAACGGGTGTCTGCAAACACTCCAGTATTAGATTATGAATTTAGTTTTTGGGGGAAATTGGTTCATTAAAATTAAAACGGTTGTATCACCTACATAATTCGCAGTTGAAACAAACAGGAAAATCATATCAAAAAGCAGCATTTTCCTTTTAAATTCATCCCTAATACAAATATAATGCTTATATAGCTGGTTTAAAAAGAACAGTTCTTTACCTCTGCGTACTTCAGCTGAATTCTATGGCATAAATTTCTTTAAATCCACCTTGAGAGACAAACCATAATGACTGATCAGTTACAAACACGCATAAAAGCTGAAAAGTACTTCACATTTCCTCTAGGTCAAATCAAATCAAGACCAAGATTTTAATGTCTAAATTGAACAAATAAGCTTACATATGCATTCATATGGCTCATCTCAACATGTTATTAGCATATTATGTATAATTCTTATGCCTTTTTGAATATAAAAGAAATGTTTTCCATTTTCCTTTCTCACTTGGTTTTAAAACATTTTATGTTTATTTCACAGTGTCTTCCCTTGAAGAGCAACACAAGACATTTTTTAATAAACTGAGAGAAGTATTTCCAAATACTAAATTAATTTTGACATCATCTGCATGGTCCGTTTCCTGTATCGTAGTTTGTTTTATACGGACATTACTCAAAGAACGCATACCTCACACTGACATTTATTCTCATTTCGCCATTTAGAAATGCATAAACCATCAGATCAACTGGAAGAAGAGTCCAACATGAACTGACAAAAGACAATCAATTACTTGGATATAATCTTTTTTTTTTCTTATTTTATGCCTAATAAGAGAACCCAGCATTAAAGTATTTAATCTGCCTGCACTTCAGGGGTAGATCAGTTGTATGCTCAGAAAAGCCATTATTCACAGTACGGACGTACATGTGGCTGTTCTGTTACCTTTACCGGGTCATTCTCCTATGACCTCTCTCATCAACAAGGTGTTTGCAGCCACAGAAAGTCCATCGCCTACATGTTTCTTGTTCATTACAGGGTGGCTGTTTCTGAGGTCCTGATAAAATAGCCACTGAGTGTATGTGCTGAAGAAGCTGTGAAGGGCGTGAGCAAGCTCTTGGAGAACGCTATATCTACAAGAATCTATGAACACATTCATAGCACATTATAATGCCTTCATAAACCATTATAAACATGATTATAAATATTTATTTATAAAGGCATACATTATAGCTATGTTTATTATACATTATGAATGTGTTTTGAAGCCTCATCTATAATGCACTATAGATACCTTCATAATGCAGTATAAAGCATCCTTAATGCTTTTACCATCAATTATAATTCATTATAAATGACAGCTCTAAGCAAAGTGTTACCATGAAACTTTACTCCACCCCTCCCACTGAAAATGTAACAGGGAGTGAGTTTTTTACCATCTCTTGGCCCAGATGCATCCATCGCCAGCAGGCTCCATTGAGACGGCGGTGTATCTCCGCAGTTGTCTCTACAGGCAGTGTGGGTATGACTGCAAACCACTGATGGCACGCCTCAGGTAAGATGCCAGCAATGCTTCTCTCATACCCTTCTCATCCATGCCAGTGGAAGCTTCCAGTGTTCTCCAGGAAGGAAACCCAGCAGTCTTGCTTTCTCCTGCGGCCGGTTCTATGCTCTGGCCATCCGTTCAAACCTGAGGTGAAAGTTCTCAATGTCCACCCTCTACCAGTACATCAACATCTTTGGCTCTTCATGAGTGGCTGGCCATGGAAATGGATCGGCCAAAGTGATCTTGTGGAACATCACGATCGTACCAGCAGGTCATGACACTGACACCCAGATTTACGCATAAATGTAATTTTCTTGTGTTCCTGTGTTGCTCTCTGTGATTGTGGTAATACCTACCAAGACACTCTTTGAATGATCAGGTCTCATATATTTGAATATCGATTTAAGTGTGAGTGAAACAGATTAACACAAATTTTTTTTAATGCCGTCAAATGAGGGAAAACTGTTGCGAATGAACTTTAAGGTGTGCAGTATTCTTATTTTTCAATGGCACGAAAAAGAAAGAAATTAATTGGAGAAAACATAAAAAGTGTCACCTGATCAATCATTAGCGTACTTTTCGATTTTGTTTTCTAAAATAGTCTAAAAGGGATATTTACATGTTGTACATCCTTTATCAAGTTGCATTATGATTATGTGAAAAAAGGCTTCAAAATGACATCATCATCACAAGACATGGGAACTAGAGAATGAAAAGGGGAGTTTAATGCGATCCCTCAAGATCCAAACACAGCCCGGAAGAACAAACATATTTGCCTTCAATCATATAACAAAGACTTACCTAATACCTTTAACAACTGATCTCAGGTCAGTGGACTCACTAGTCCCCTACTTCCTTAAAACATCTTTACCCTCTCGACATCTCAAAGGCTCCTTTAGCTACAGTACAGGCATATGACCTGGAAGTCCAGATCTCATTAGAAATAAAAGAATGATATAACTTTAATGCTTTCTGAAAGCATATGGACGGGATATTTGATGTCACATTAAATGTATGTCACATTTTGGTTCCTTATTGAAATACAATAAGACAGTCAGGGCTTTTGTAGAATACCCAAACACAAGAGAACTGCCATTACTGTTAATGTATTCAGTTTCATTGTTCATTTGCAGTAGTTAACATAATAGTACAATATATTGTTTTACCCCAGTCAGAACTCCCATGTGCAAATTTAACATCAAGATTAACGTGAAAAAATACCGAGTTTGATTTTCCATCTTGTGCTCCATATTATTATATAGAACACATGGTGCTGTGGGACTGAGTACTGGGTTCTTTCCCACCATCAAACACCAGTGGTTCTCAACTGGGGGGAGGGAGGGTGGTGTGGCACACTACAGGGCCTCAGTGGGCATCGAGGGGGCAGCGCACAGTTTAAGCTATATTAAAGATTTTAAATAGACACCAATAGTATGCCTTCCTGGTTATAACAGCACACACGCTTCCATGATGATGTCACACAGAATCCCAGCAAAAACCAAACCACTTCTCAGTCAGTGTCTCCCAAGGAGGATGATGGAGGCAAAGGTGAGGAATAGTTGTTACTTGATTAATTTCATTTTAAAACATTGTTAAAAACATCAGCAATATTTGTTTTAATTTGTTGATGGTTAATACCTTACAATGAGGTCTTTTGTGTTATCAGGCACAATTTTAATAGTTGTCAGGCTTTTGATTTTATAGCTATTTTACAAATAGTCAATATATCTATTATTATATATATATATAATGTTTTTTCATAAATATTCAACTTTTGTTTTGAGAACAATGTCAACAAACAGAAGAAAAGAGTGTTGGTGGACATAGTGGAGTGAAACTTTGAGTAAAGTTAAGAAATGACATTATTTGGCAGTGTAACCAAATTAAAACATGTTTCTATTGATAAAAATTGGCAATTTGTCATAATTCCAAAACACGTACAAGAGAAACAGAAAATATGGGGTCCTTTGATCAAAAAGGCTGAGATCCACTAACCATGTAGTGACCATCCGTCAGATAAATGCCCGACCGGGAGCCGACTGGGATGTGTGAAAGGTGTGAGGGTGGAGGTGTGGGCACCCAATTGTCTTTTTTTAGGCATTAAAAGAGCATTACTTCCATCCACACTATGATTCTGCCTCCGTTTTTCCACCACCTGCCTCTCCCACTCACCTGTGACGCTATAGCTTTTTTACCTTTTGAAGACGTTTTATAATTTCTAATAAAACAATGCTGTGAGTTTCTTTCTTACTCCATTATTAGTGACTCTCTCAGAAAATATTCTGCAGGACTTGCATGTGGTGGAGGAATAAAAGTTACTCAGTGTAATGTAATTATAGAAGTAACTTACTACAGCTGCAACCTTCTAAAGTGTCTAAAATTGGGTGCCTCATGCACAAGCTAAACTGTCATGCAAACTGGTATGTAGTGTTATCTACAATATGCTATATTATCTTTTTAGTCTTCATTTCTTGGTGTTGATGGTGTTACTGTGGGATGTCTAGCATAAGTCCCCCTAGATTGATTTTGCAAAGTATGCATGTTCCCATGTCATCGACGAAAGGATTCTTAGATTGCGAATCACTACACAGACATATTCCAAGATGACTGATCATCAGCTTGATTTGATATTCAGTTGCACCTCAGCTCAGCAAAAAGACAAACGTGCAGCATGACGAAGCGAGCCCCCTCTGCCACGATCAGCCCCTCACCTGCTTGTCTGATCCCTGCGTTTCCCTTGGGCGTGGCTTCTAATCAGCCGCACCTGAAGCTTGTTAATCTTACCTCTCGTTAACCAGCCACAGCTGCCTTGTGTTTACTCCTTTGTTAGTCATGTATATTAGCGTATCTTAGGGCTATGCTTCCTTCCCAGTCATCTATCTGCGTTGCTACCCTGCCTGTTTCCCCACAATAAACATCCCTGTGAGGGGTTACCCTACTGACAGCCTGCATTTGAATCATTCTTCTCCTGCTGCTACGTGACACCTCAGTCACGTGACCATGCCACGAACCACTGCATTGGTTTTTCCTATAACGTTCTAACTAATATAGCTGGGTTTGTGGGTCTTTTCTTTAATATTTAAAGAGCTAAGGTCGCCACCTATTCTGGTCTTGCAAAAAAGTGAGGGATTTTTGAGTGACGTCGCTATTTGTGTTTTGATCAAAGAAGTAATCATTGTAATCATTATACTGATCAAGCCAAAAAAGAAATAGTCACGACTACTATTGTTTTTAGCATTTTCACAAGGAAAGCATTTCTTCAACATTCTGGTGTTTGATGTGAATATTAACTGAAGCTCCTGACCTGTATCTGTCTGATTTTATACATTGTGCTGCTGACATGTGATTCGCTGATTATTTAATTACGCAAACAGTTGAACATGTGTACCTAATAAAGTGGCAAGTGAGCGTTTGCATAAATGGTGGGAAAAGTATTCCCAATACATTAAACATTTACAATTACACTATCTGCAGCTCTGAGATTCATTTGCATAAAATCTCTTTATGCTTTACAGGAAATAGGTTTGTGTAAATATACAGAATACTGCAGTTCAAGAGATCTAATCGGTAGAAATGTTTTTCCCTGCCCTTACCACTGTAACAGAGCCCTGCCCATAATCATTGTGTACCACCCCCTCATGTTTTCTTGTTTAACTTCAAGTGATTCTCTTACCTAATGCAGAAAATGCATAATGGAAATAATAGTTGTTTTTAAGAAGTTCAAGAAAAGCTATTTGTTTGGAATTTACAGCCAAATAATATTTGGACATCTGTAGTAGATGTAGATGCATTCTATTGTCTTAATTTCTTCTACCCATACAGTACACAGAGGTCTACATCTGGACAGTGTCTGCCTGACATATACACATTATGTCAAAACAGGTTAGAATGGAGGTGCCCGTTTTGAGTCATACTGTAACGTGGTTTATTAAATTCATACACATATGAATTTACTTTGAATGTGGCATGGTTATTGGTGCCAGATGGGTTGGTGTGAGTATTTCAGAAACTGCTGATCTACTGGGATTTTCTTGCACAGCCGTCTCTGGGGTTTACAGGAAATGGGCCAAAAAGGAAAAAAAAAAAAACATCAAGCGAGTGGCAGTTCTCTGGGCGAAAACGTCTTGTTAATGGTGGAGGTCAGAGATAAGTGGCCAGACTGGTTCAAGCTGACAGAAAGGCAACAGCATCTCAAATAGCCACTCGTCATACCAAGGTATGCAGAAGAGAATCTCTGAACGCACAACATGTCAAACCTTGAAGCAGATGGGCTACAGCAGCGCAAGAGCTCACCGGGTGCCACTCCTGTTAGCCAAGAACAGGAACCTGAGGCTACAGTGGACATGGGCTCACCAAACTTGGACAACGTAAGATTGGAAAAATGTTACCTCGTCAGATGACTCTTGATTTCTGCTGCGTCATTCAGATGGTAGGGGTAAACATAAATGCATTGATCCATCCTACGTTGTATCAACATTTTGGGCTGATGGTGGTGGTGTAATGGTGTAGGGGATTTGCTTGGCACACTTTAGGCCCCTTATTGCCAACTGAACATTGTTTAAATGCCACAGCCTACCTGAGTATTGCTGCTGACTATATTCCTTATGCTATGTCCCTTTATGGTCACAGGGTACCCAGATTTTCCTGCTGAATACTCTTTAACACAAGTTTATGCTAATATTTGGTTTTATTTGTGATCCTCTTCTGATCTTACAAAACATTCAAATCCACACGCATACACAACCTCGTATAAAATACTATTAAATGCAAATGATGAAATATATTGTATCCACTACATCTAGCTAAGTGAGCTAAGTGAGCTACAGAGTGCTAGAGATGAACTCATCGTTAGTGGAAAAGTCGAAAATGAATATGTTAAGCAAATAACTACTGTCACTTAAGTAAATTACTGTAACAAACTAAATATCCATCCATAATTTCTCCAAAAGCACTTATCCTATTCAGGGTCACGGGGGGGTCTGGAGGCCCAGGGAACAACCCAAGATGGGGGGGGGCAAACCATACAGGGCACACTCACACACCATTCACTTACACATCTACATCTATGGGCAATTTGGTAACTCCAATTAGCCTCAGCGTATTTTTGGACTGTGGGGGGAAACCAGAGTACCTGGACGAAACCCCACAGAGACACAGTGAAAACTCGAACCCAGGTCCCACCAGTGTGATGCAACAGTGCTGACCACTGTACCAGCATGCTGCCCCAAACTAAATATCAGTGATCGAAAAAGTAAATCAATGAATTCAAGTGTATTCGAAAAACACCATGCGATACTTTGACAAACACTGCATGAGATGTTCATGCTCGCAACTGCAACAAAGATTAAAGGTGTGGCTGCCATTGCAGGGCATCAGTAGAGAGTATCCTCCAGCATACTGGGACAGTCCCAGGAACTGATCAATCAAAGTGGACCACTGAGTGTGCATCACTATAACACCGTCATAAACTTGAAATATCTTCAGTCAAACTATCATAAAGCACGGAGTATCTGTACTTGCCAGACTGACTCTCTCAGGCAGTCGCACATTACTGCACACATGGGCAGCAAAACAGAGTCTATGACCTAGTCCCTCAGGGAACACAATGAACGAAGCAGTGCAGTTACCGTGACTATTTCGTTCACTTAAAAGATTCGTCCAAACAGAACAAATCGTTCCCGAGCGACACAAGTCCACACAACACTGTGAATAATCTGCCTGCTGTTCAGGGCTGTCGAATGGCAGCTGCTGCAGAGACCTTTATGACTAATGCAGGAAAGGGGATTGACGCAGATGTAGCACGACTCAAACAAGTTTCAGGGAGTGATCAAGCACATACCTCTCACACCAAGGTGACTTAACGACATCCTGGGCAGAGAAAAAAAATCTACGCTATAAAAGCCTGGATGAATGATGCCACATATACTGTATATTTTAGCAAATGATGCCTAGCATGACACCAGAACAGGACATCCTCTGCTTTATGTTATTGTAAAAATATCATGAGAGCAACCTAGTAATAATAATTTCATTTTCATGTATATTTCTGTTTAATTTTGAAAAAGTTTCACAATGCAATGAAATAATGACAGCTATTAATGAACTGCTTTCATTTTAACTTTACATAGGAAGCTAATTACCTGCGAGTTCTATCATGCTTAATGCTATAAAATGCATGATTTCCTCCCTGTGTTTCGATTCTTGGGGTCCTTTACAAACACAGCGAAATAACGAAACACAGCCATGTCTCCCTCGGCACCTGCCTACTGTATGTAAACACAAACATAGTCTTCTGAAACACAAAGTAAATCCCTTTAACTGATGGTAAAAGAGACCATCTATGCCTGTTTTCGCTCAGAAAAAGGCACAGTTGATTCACAGTACAGAATATCCAAAGTTCTGCTACTTAAATCTTCATCACGTCATCTTTTGAAGGGCGCCGGCATACAAATCAACATATGAAGTAATTCCTCAATGTTAGCTTGTCACATCACGTCACATTATGCGGACTGGCTGACATGTCCATTTTCCATCCCTACCACATCCTCAGAGGTGCTTGACAGTTCCTTGAGCAACAAAGTTGTAAATAGCATTCTGAACAGTTGAGATGGCCATTTCAATTCTTAAGTTTGTTGAATATGGTGTTATGTTGATTTGAGACAACCCCTTTTGTCTTTGCCATTGCCGAAAAGGAAGTCGGAAAGAACTGTTATTCAAAATTTACTGTTATTCAAAATTACTCCTGTCATATAATAACCAGAAATATATTTGTCACATCTTGGACAAAGAACATTCAGGTAAAAAAACATCTGTTTGCTCCCACATACATAGTCTGATACCAAGTAGCCCAAACCGGGCCATTCATTTGTAATTCTGCTCCTCTTCCAGCTCCTGAGACCTTAAGACGGCTCACTGCAGGAAACAGGCAACCAATGGGATTTGTCTGCTGACTGGATGGAAAATGAGGTGCATAGAAGACAGACTCAAGCACAAAAGACTGGAAAACTGGGAAGAGGAAGCAGGTCGACAAGACCAGCTTCCCCCAACAAAGAGGGTCGACAAGAACCATAGACTCAGAACCCAAATCCACTAAGCCAGTGATCATGCTGGCAATGTTAAAAGAAACACTAACAAACTAAAACAGGCCCCAAAAACTAGGCTCTGAATCAACTACAGCTCTGAGTCCAACACTCTAAGAGCAATGATGATGCCGGAGCAAGGCTCACCACCCTGTTTTAATGAGCTGAAAGCTAATTGCCATTGGTTCAGAGCAACATCACAGACCAAACTCAATTACTTGATTACCAGTCAGGAACAGGTGTGACAACATCAGCAAATGAGAATGTAGCTCTTCTAATCAAACTGATTTGATTTGTTCAAAAGGTTGCCCCTAATTGTGTCATGGCAGTTTCTGTACTATTTCCACACATTACCTGTTTTAATTCCTATTGTTTGATCCTGTACTATACTACTATAGAGAACAAAGCTGTTTCACTATCCACTTTCATTCAGAATATATTGCACCTCATATGCAAAAAGCTTGGGCTGTTGATAGTACTGCGAATTTGCATGGAAATACATGGCAGGTAACACAGTGGTTAAGGGTGCAAACTGATGACCCCCCCAATAAGGGTGCATCTCCTGTACAGCTTTGTACTTCGACTCCTGGAATATTCAGCTGTATGAATGGGTTCATTTATAATGTTTAATCATTTTTATTGTTTGTAGGCAAACTGTTGGCTAAGCAATAAACAGTAATGAAGAACATGGGACTGTGGCATGTATTTTCTATTGTAAATGTTAAAACAGCTTTAATTATGTGCGACACATATTTTAATTAGATCATTTGTATTGTATAGTGCCAATTATTTCTCAAAATAAATTCACAGTACAATCAAATTAGAAACAGTTCACAACATTATATGGAAATATAGTAAATCATTTAAAAAGTATGCTTTTTTAAAGGAAGCTTTGGAAAATGCAAAAATAAGTGAAATTTTCTCTGCTGATTTCACTTGGAGCCGCCATCAGTATAACAGTGTCTTGGGTGTACTTCAGTTCACAACTGGCTGCTTTTCTCCGTGGTCTTCTCACCTCCTCTGAAACAATTAAAGCAGCTGGACGCTTTCCAGGCACCCGCACTCATAAAAGCTACCGGCTGCCGACTCCATTATGAGACTAAATGAAAGCGACTGAGAAAACGAACTCAATCAGTCTTCATCCATGTGGCTTCTGTTGACTATGGACATGTTACAGGCCAGCTGTCTGTATATTCTTACATCAGTGACCCCTTCACAAAAAGGAACAGGGCTTGTGGATGATGTTAGCTGTCAGTCTGTGTAGTTTTTTGCATTGTTTAATTGACTGATAACATCTCATCAGCAATTCTCAAGCAACCTAATGTATTCCTGACTATAAACAGGAGACCATGCAATGAAATGAAAATATATCAGCGCTCAGTCATTTTTCTGAGTTTGTTTACCCACAGCTGCGTTCTCTGCCCTGGTTGCAGTGAAGTAACATAATATTAATAAATCTTATCTCTGGCGCCATCTGCAGGTAATCAGAAATCTTATCCATTTCATCAGCTGGCAGTATGGCTCTCCGGACCATACTGAAATCTTTTAAAGCTTGTTTAAACATTTCCGATGAAAATGAATTTTGGTGGTCTGTTTTGAAAAGACAACAGATTCCTCGCTTACAGCCTGCCAGTTTTTGCTTTGTTTTTCCAGACAACCCAGACGTTAGCTGCCTGTAGAACAGCTAATTAGCTTTCTATTTACAGTATTGTCCATCAATGCAAAACTTCACCCCCTTCCTTAGGCCAGGTTTCCTGTTCGAAAACAAAAGACTGATTATATTGTTCATTGCCTTTATCAGAATGCCAGATCGACTGACCAAAAGAACTTCACACCAGTCTCAAAACTGAGCATTCTGTTTTAGGTAATTTGTATGTCGGTCAATTGATGCGTCTGAACAAAGTGTGTCCTACAATAGACTGACAAACCATCCAGGAGGCCCTGGCTTTGTGTTAATGATTTTGCCAAACAGTAGGCTAATGTAAGTGTTCTAAGCATGTTTAAGGTAGGATAGGCTAAGCTATGATGTTTGTTAGGTTAGCTGTACTGTATTACAAAGCATTTTCGCCTATGATATTTTCGCCTTACAATAGGTTTATCGGAATGTTACCCCATCGTAACCTGGGGAGAGTCTATATGTACCATGTACTGGTATTGTTAGCATCTCTATCTCTTTTATACATACACAGGTGAGCATACGATAGGCTTGTATAGATGGAAGATTTACGTACACAAAAATGTTCTGAGGGCAGAATGAAAAATGATTGGTTCAGAGAGATAACCAATTAGATTGTAGGAGAGGTTGGTCCAAGCAATTAGAGGAGGAGGGACCATGACATCTGATTGGTTGATCCCTCCTCCTCTAGTTGCTTGGATCCACCTCCTCTGCAATCTGATTGGTAATTTCTCTGAACCAGTCATTTTTCATTCTGCCCTCAGAACATTTTTGTGCAAGTAAAACTCCCATGAGCTAGATGTGCTGCCTGAGTTACAATGCAGCTGTGCTGTTCAACCTGACCCAGCCCTATAATAATGATTTGCACATAATCATAGCTTAAGGCAGCAGTGTGACACAGTGACCGTGGTCTTGCTGTTAGGGCCTCAGGTCACAGGCACCAGTCCCAGGTGGGACACTGCTGGACAGGATATTTCACTCTGATGCTGTGTTTCTTTAGCTAGCAGAACAGCATTAAAAGCAGGCAGACATCAGCCCGTAGAATTTTTATATGAATAGTGGAGCTGAGTTATAGTGATGTAACATGATGTTCTACAGGTCATTGGTGGCATTGATAGGTGCTCACCACTGCAATCGCCACCTCCACTGAAACGGCATGTGCCACAAACCGTACGGCACCAGATTCATGTGTTTTGCCAGGCTCTATTTTTGTGGCTGCCTTACAATGGTGGAAGCATCTGCAGGAACAAAGACTGCAGATATTGTAAGTGCCGGCTAAGCGAATGTACGATATAATGAAATATTGGTTAAAACTGAGGGTCTGTCTGTCAGAGAAAAGGGATTAACATGTTTAAGAACTCGCCGTGTGAAATTGATCAGGGAAATTACATTCAGGTTCACTCCAGAAGAAGTTCAAAGAGGATAAATAAATAGCTATGCAAACACACACACACACACACACACACACACACACACACACACACACACACACACACAAACATGCTGTGTTGAGAATAAAAATTTAATTCACTCCTGCACACTAAGGTCTTCTTATTATCTTAGCCATGCTGTTGAATAAAGCAGTTTAACTCCCCGGAAGACACCCACATAAAGTAAAGAAACTGCGGCATCCTGGGTAAGATTGAATTTTGTTTTTTGATGTCTGTATGGTTCCAGGAAGATAGTAAACTCCTAGACAA
This sequence comes from Brienomyrus brachyistius, assembly GCF_023856365.1. NCBI lineage: Eukaryota > Metazoa > Chordata > Actinopteri > Osteoglossiformes > Mormyridae > Brienomyrus > Brienomyrus brachyistius. The sequence goes on along the minus strand of NC_064538.1, from coordinate 7,494,869 downwards.
AGCAGAGTATTTACACGCAGTAGGAATCTCTCATTCTATTTGTGAGAGGCAGCGTGAGTATGAGGAATCCTTAGTAACATTATTTGTCAGCGAATGCGTTCCCAACAGGAGGCCCGCTGTCCTTAAACCTTAATTGGGCCCGGCCTTCTGGATCTCATACAGCGAGGATTCTCTCTATCGTTAGCAGCACTAGAGTGGAAGGGAGTAATTTACAATCATTTAGAAGCAGAAAGTAATTTGTCATGCTTTGGAAGTATTTTTTTAATCATGGTCTTGCTACCACATCAAAATGAGCTTGATAAAAACATGTTATCTGGTCAGTACTGTGATTGTTGTGGCAGCCAGAGGTTGGGCTGCTCAGATGGGGGTGCGCTTGTTGAGTGATGTGGGGGAGGGAGGACGTAGGGAGGATGTAGGCCTCGTCAGTGGGGCGTCTCCTCTCTGGGCCGACTAATCACACTTCCTGTGCTTCTAGGCAGTTGGTGGTGCTGTAGACTGAACTGGGTGGCTGACAGTGATGTCGATCATGGGTAGAAAAAACACAAGCCGTTCGGTCATGACTTCCCTTTTCTGTTGGGTCGAGAGGAAGGGGGTAGCACTGCCAGCAGCCTGTGTCAATCAGCAGCCACCTGCCACTACCCCCGCAGGAACAGTGGTTGCTGTCCGTCAGCATGGTGCTGATTACGCCCCCTTAAGGTCTTGGGGGATCACTGCAGTCCCATGGTGTCACTCTACTACTAGACAACACAGCAAAATCTATAAAATCTGTTTTTTTTGTTCTTCTCCGGACTTAGTCCAAAGTAGCCTTGTTTTGAAATGCAGCTCTTTGTGTATGAGTTGAGGTGTCGTCTGTGTGCTAATGCACAGAAAGTAGGGTTAATTACTATCCTGACCTTTCCAAAATCATAAAGGGGCCCTCTGTGCACCTTGGTGATCGCCTTTGTGCGCATATCAAATCGTTACGCTGAGACAAACATATAACGTAATCCGTAAGTATCTTTACAAAGGACCCTTATTTACCCCAGCATAATTTATAAAACATTCCAATAAACAGGAATCAGATGATAATTTAATGGCACAAGAGCCACAGATTGGTTTTTGAACTTTGATGAAGCATCTACGCAAACTGTTTTTCTGATCGTAACACCTCTAAAAGATTTTTGCGGATGGTCCTGTCCACAGATCTTCCGGAGAGATCTATCCGTCATGGGGGACCCCCAACAAAATCACGCATCTTACTGATCCTTCATTCTAAAAAAAACTTCTTCTAAGATGATTTTTTCCAACAATAGCTTACCCCAGGTTAGCTATGCCGCTATTTATGTGTACGTTTTTAGCTTAGTCTAGTCTCGTTCATCTCACGACATGTGAATACCTTTACACTAAGACCACTGCAATTAGTGTCACTTCATGTTAAGTCCTGGTAAACAAAAGGCTATGTAATACACAATGACACACATAACAACACAGTGCATCACTCCAATTAGGTGTCTGTTCAAGTAGAACAAAATGCAAAGTGCACATTTAGTGCAATCCGTAGACGCAACTAAGTGGAAACTCAGACATTCCTAATGTCCTTTTAGGTCATCACAGGCAGTACATTGTTGGTATATTGATAAAGAACGATGTATGGGTTGACTGAATGGAAATCTGACTAAAATTTGATCTTGGTGCTCTGTAGGTGCAGTGGTCGCTCTGAGGCTTGGGCTCTGTGCCAGCAACTGGAAAGTTGTTAGTTGAAATCCCATAAATGCCCGGAGTGATTCTACTCTGTTGGGCCCTTGAGCAAGGCCCTTAACCTGCAATTGCTTTATCCTGGGTGTGACGTTAATCTACACCCAGCCTTATAAGGAAATCCTCCAACTTACAGGGAAAAACTTGGTGGCAGGATTGGCACGCCACCAGATAAAAATAACTCACACTGGTCCATTTGGACTAGTATGGTACTGAGTTATCACCTGCCACATGGCTGCACTCAGGTTCTCATCCATGTGGTGGCTTGGTCTGGTGGGTGTGGCAATGTGTTGTACTGTAACAGTGCATGCTCCTTACTCGGTCCTCTTGTTTTTGCATTAAAGTAATGGTTCATGTAAGGCTAGACCTTTGAGCCAATTTCCTGCTCAGGTGCTGGTTTTAAGGCGTATCTAAGTGCCGACCACATGAAGCTCCATGAATGATTTTCTGTATTTTTGAGCCCACTAGATGAAGATTTTGGTTTGCTTTGGTTCATGAATTGAGCCCTTTTTAAAATAGAGAGCGCCATCTAGTGGTGTTAAAAAATACAACAAATGGTTCATGAAGCTTCATTTGGCCATCAGTAGTATCTAACATAAAATGTGCAAGACTATTTCACATGAAATGGAATCAAACATATGGGATTCTCTGGGATACTGAGGTCTGTATTCAGATGGCTACCTTAACTGCACTGAATATTTAAACAGAATGACTCAAGGTCTGCAGATTTCCGGCCCTTGGTCTGATACCAAATTTTTGAGGAAATTAGCATGGCTAAAATTGCAGTGATACCTCTTATCATTGCACTTTAAGCCATGCTAATTTCCTCAAAAGCTGGGTATTGGACCAAGGGCCAGAAATCTGCAGTGAAGACCAATCCAACCTGGCAAGGAGTGTGTCCCCATACCCCGTTAATAATCAGTCATCGCTTTTCTCCACCTGCTGTGAGGAGGCAGGATGTACGTGAGAGCGATCGATCACATCAGCTCTGAAACACCACTTCTTTTGCCACCGCTACCACAGCCCTAATGTAATAATAAGTGTTCGACTTTGTACATCAGTCTCAATTAACATGGGCCCGAGTCGCTGTTTTTCTTAGAAGCTGGGTTCTTGGTAAATATAATCATTTGCCAGGCTATTTTTAGAAGCAGAAGCTAAGATGGGAAGCCATGCACGACAATGGGCATCGCTTCTCCGATCTTCGCCTGCAGGGGCTGCACATGTTAAGATGTGAGAGAGGCGGCTGAGTTGTGGCAAACTTGGGCCTAGTGCTGGCTTTTTAAAGGCGAGAGGTCCCTAGGGTGTCCTGGCCCCGCTGATCATGCCTGCAGTGGGGAATGGCTTTTAGCGGCTGTGTGCCATCTGCCACCCGCTGCCACTTAGTGCAGAGGGTCTGCTGACTCCGTGCCACACCTCTCAGTCCTTATCACCTGCTTCCATTTGCTTACCCCCCATCTTTATGGCCACCCTTTAGTACAATATGCAGGAACATACAGCCCTGCAAAAATGTGCTTCTTCATCTAATCTGACAATAATCTGTCCCTTTCATTCTATTAATTAATTGAGCTGGCAGTGAAATTTAAAAAAAACATTTTTGACGAAGGATTGGTTTACCATCAGTAACTTTTCAAAGAACATAAGAAAATCATGTCGTTTTATTGTGTAACTGTTCATTTGCACCTATTCTAATGTTCAATTGTTTTTCTTCCATTAAAATATACACTCACTACCCAAATAAATATCTTTAAACATTTTCTTTGACAGCCTGCAACATTTGGATAGGATACCTTATTAAATGTGGAATTTAATATAGTAGGACATCCCTACAGGTTTGATTTTCGAGGTTTGAAAATCTCCATGGGGATATTTTTCAGAAAAATATCTCTATAGATTAGAAAAAAACATGCATACCAAGCACTGCATCCTTGAAGCAAATGTTCCAGTACTTTTGTGCAATAAAATGTTCTAAACGTATAATAAAGTTGACAGCTACCAATCTTTAAGCCAAATGCCAGGATCTCCACCCACTGACAAGCACACAGAGTCCTAAGTTAGGCTCTCATAATGTCCCGCAATGTGGAAATGGAAAATCCTAGTTTTGCACTGTCGGGATATTAGCATGCTCTTGGCGAAAGGCACAGGCCCCTATGAGGGGTGATGGTAGCCATTTCCATTACCGTGTATCCCCCCTCCAGACAAACCTGCTCCCAGTGATAACGTGATTGCTGGGCCATATTGAAATGCTCTATCTTCTCTCCTCCTCCTGTATTTTTTTAAGTATATCATGATGCAGAGGCCTGAGGCAATTCCTTCACACACCGATACGCTCTCTCGGCGCAGCATCTACATTTTTCAGACAGGCAGGAGAGTCCAGGCTGCTGAGATAACAGGAATGGGTAACCTGTTCGTTCCACAGGCCCCCGGCAAGAGCTCCCAGTGTCAGAGCAAAATAAATAACATCCACGGCTCTATATACGGAAGGACTTCATCTAAAGGCTGCTATGTGATTGATGCCAGAGTAAGGTTGTCTACATAGAGACAGTTCCAGCCCCCATGTTTGACTAAATGCACCCCCCCACACATACATACAAAGACACACATACACATACGACTAGAGACTTCATAATAAAGGTGACAGGTAAGGGATCAACTCATCTTCAGTTGCCAAGGGTGGAAGACATCAAAACAAAGAAGGTAAGAGGGTTTTCCCGAGCACCCACTGCCAGCAAGAGGAGCTGAGGAATGTCACTAGGTCAATCAATAGTCAAACTCAAAGCACAGGTCCAAACATTGCCCTTTAAAGGTTTTTTTTTGTTTTTCCAGGAATGGCACAGGGGTGAATGCTGGGGTCTCACAGCTCAGGTGACACATCACTCCTGTCATGGTATCCAAGGAAACGACACTCACACTCAAGCCAGCTAACAGTCATTGGGAGATGGCCAGCTATCTCTACAGAATATCTTAGTCAATGCGGACCGCTTTCCGAAAATCCAGTGTCCCAATCCCCCAACTCAGTAGCAGGCAGGCATGCAGAACATTCTTCTACCCAGCCCAGGGCAAGGTGGCAGAATACACTGAACATCCATTACATCAACACCACTGATTGGTGTAGTGAATGACATTAATTATCTTGTTACAATGGCACCTGTCGAGGGTGTCATGTATTATATACAAGGTAAGTTCTTGAAGCTGATGTGTTTAGAGCAAACATTGTCATGTGAGCATCAGAACTGGACCATGGAGCTGTGGAAGAAGGTAGCCTGGTCTGATGAGTTACATTTTTTGTTACATCATGTGGACGGCCGGATGTAGGTGTGTCGTTTACCTGGGGAAGAGATGCACTATGGGAAAGGGGCAGGCCGGTGGAGGTAGTGTGATGCTCTGCATAGTGTTCTGCTGGGAAACCTTAGATCCTGGCATTCATGTGAATTTGACATGACACGCACCACCTACAGTACCTAAACATTGTTGCAAACCAAGTGTAGCAGGAGAAGGAAACGAGGTGTGTGCCTAATTAAGTTTTGGAGGGGAGTGGCCAATCGGAGAGGGCGCTCAGACTATAAGGGTTACCCTGGCACCAATGTTCTAGGCTCCTTGTCGGCGGTCACCTTAATTGCTGGATCTCCTGTTCGTCCGCAGACATCTTACCTTGGTGTGTTCAGCCCGGGTCCCGTGTGTTGTGGCGTGGGGTTGACAGCTGCTTCATCTCGCGTGGAACTACTGCTGCTCTGCCTAGCGGCGACTGTGCCCTGCTCTGCCTAGCGGCGACTGTGCCCTGCTCTGCCTAGCGGCGGCTCAGCTTTACTTTGCCTTATTGCTGCTGTCTAGTGACATTTGCACCGATTCGCGCTTTGCGCTTCCGGTTTGTCCATACTCTGTCTAGCCTATAGCAGGGTGAGTCGCAAGCGGGTCCATAGCTGGGGGCAGGGGGGTGTGCGTGCCCACATGAGTGTGAGCGGGGGTTGGAGAGTCTGACTGGTCCCCCGCTTTCTAAGGGTTTGTGTTTTGTTTTGATTGTATTATGTTTGTTTTGTTGATACATTTGTTCTGTTTTGAATGGGATTTTTATTGTGTATTAATGTAATGGTTTTGTATTTTATTTGTTTCTTTTAGACTGCAGTGTTTTCTTTGGGTTTTGCGTGATTTTGTTTGGTTTGCGGTTACATCTTGTTTTTCCCTCCTCGCTTGTGCCCGCCCGACTCTGGCTGTTCTAGGTCCCGGCGCCCAGCCTTAGATCGGCAGGAGGTGGCTGCTGGTACGCGGCGGTGCTCCAAGCTTACGGTGCTCGGATCGACAGATTTACTCTTTTTATGGTTTTATTGTGTAATAAGTGTGTGTGTTCGGAACAACGTCTCTCCGCTGTTTATGGTGAACGGACCAGTGTGCCTTTGCCCGGGGATAGGGCGATTTAACTTTCTCTGGGTGTAATACCTGGGGTGGCGTAGTCGGACTAACGTGTGGCTATTGGTACCATTGTTTGGTACTATTTGGCAGTATTTCTCTCACCACCACTCGCCACACAAGTAACCATTTCATGGCAAGGGTATTCCTCCTCTCCCACTGCAGGAATTGTTCAGGAATTGTTTGAGGAACATGAAAAAGAGTTTACAATATTAGATACACAATATTAGACAGGTGGTTTTAATGTTATGGTTGACTGGTGTATACTTGTTTTTCATTTCTAACAGTAGACTAGCAGAGCCTAAAAATTTTTACCAAAAATTAATGGAAGGCACTAGTGTTTCCAGTGGTGTGTTGCTGCAGTCCTCTGCTCGCGTGCTGTGAGGCTTTTCACACGTCGGCCAGTGGAGGGGCCTGTGTAGTCCCATCTCCATCAACCCCCCTGGCTGCGAAATCAGCTGCAAACCCAAGGTTAACAGTTTAAACTGTGTGGTGAGAAAAGGAGGCTAGAGACTGCCCCAGGCCGTGTGGACTGGGCGTGTCCTGCAGCAAGGCTGAGCTTTTCCAGAAAAACTGGCTGGACTAAAGAACATCAGGATGAAACTAAAAAAACAATGGGAGTTAAAGCACACGGCAGTGACGTTGGGGAGGCACGGTGCAGTGATTGGCATTGTCAGCTCACACCTGTGGGACCTGGGTTTTACTCTGTGCCTGGGTTCCATGTGTGTGGAATTTGCGTGTTCTTCTGTGTTGAGGGGTTTCCTTCAGGTACTCCAGTTGCCCCTCCCCCCATAGTCCAAAAACATGCTGGGGCTCATTAAAGCCACCCAATTACCATGCAATGGGTTGGTGCCCCCCCCCTTCCTGAGTTGTTCCCTGCCCTGTGCCAGGCTCTGGACCCACCCCCATAACCCTGAACTGGACAAGTGGTTAAAGAAGATAGATGAATAGCAAACAATTGAAATCTTCTTCTATTGTGTTTAACTCAGGATGTTATCAGGTCTGGGTGGTGGAGCAGTTAGCTCTGTTACCTTGCACCTCTGAGACCTGGGTTCCAGACTCTATCAGGGTTCCGTGTGGGTAGAACTTGTATGTTCTACCCAAGTCTTTGTGAGGCTTCCTCTTTGTTCTCCCTCACAGTTTAAAAACATGCTGAGGTGAATTGGAGTTACCAGATTGTATGTGTGTGCGTGTGCCCTGTGATGGGTGAAGTTTTCATGTGTGCCATTCATCTGAATATAGTTTCCTTACGCAAAATAAGCGATTACGTAATACTGTTATTGTCCGAAAATCCTGTGTTTTGTAGTTATATTATTGCACGTTGATAGTTTAATAAAAAGCTGGCAACAGAAAGCGGACAAGCGGAGACGCAGTACTTCCTGTACCGTTTCAGAAATGAAACACTGTGGCATTAATGCAAAGAAACTCAGAGACGGCGGACGGATTTAAGGCCGAATCTGAGTACAAGACCAGCTTCCAGATGTACTATTTATTTCTTTGAGTGAGATGGAAAACTATATTACTTTTAAAGCCTAAAGACACAATTCAATTTGGGAATCTCGGCACTGTCCACGGCCCACGTCTGGCAGCACGCCACTCATATTTATCAGCCGCCGTCAGGTGTGTAATTACCGCTGCATTCCCCAGAAAGATAAAGTGGGCTTGCCTGCCAAAGCCATACCATCACACTTGTCTCCTCAAACACCTTGTCCAAGAGAGCAGCTGCCTTCCTACCATCTCAGACGTTCCCTTTGTAGAATTATTCACCGTTGCCCACCATTCGAAATGCAATTAGACCTTCGGTACTGTATGTTTCCAGAGATAATCTGAATGCTTGATAGACTCAGTAGTAACTAACTGCATACAACAGAAGTATTCCGTATTCCGTATGTTTAATGTTATTTTTAATGCAGTATCATCCATCCATCCATTTTCCAAACCGCTTATCCTACTGCCTATCGCAGTATCATTGTTAAACATATATATTTAAAGCACTTTTTAATTCTGTGTTACGCAATCTGCTTTGACTGTGTATGCCCATTCATCTTCCATAATTGAGTACCCAGTATAGGAACAGGGTGGGCATACACCCTATGCCAGGGAAGGCGGGCAAAAGGCAGGGGTGACCCTGGGCAGGGTGCCAGGCCTTCGGGGTGCATTCGCAAACTTTGGGCTGCTCAATTCTCCAAACTGTGTGCTTTTATACAGCATGAGGATATGGGAGCACTCATAGGAAACCTTCACAAATATGGAATGAAGCAGCAAGCGTCATCATAATGCAGAGCTGTGGGCGGGAATCGATCCCACAACCCAGGAGGGGCTAGGCTGTAGTGCAGCCCACTGAGCTAATACAGAATATATGATCATACACATTGCCTGTCAGTCCCCCAACTGCATATCAAGTACATTGGGAGCCTGGCAGTACAGGGAAGGAGGAGGACAAGATGGCAGTCCATCAGAAGGCACACACACACACACACACACACACACACACAATCTATGAGTCACTTACAAATGCCAGGTCACCTGACTGTATGTCTTTGTGTTGCAAGAGAAAACGACATTTCCCAGAGGAATCCTGCCCAGCAGGGAGAGCATTCAAACTCCCCCCATATACGGGAGGGGGAGGATTCAACCCCACATCCCAGTGGGTGTGAGGCAGCGGGGCAAGCCACTGAACAAATATGCCTGAAATATAATGATACAATTTATTTACATAGTGTAAGATAATGTATGCCACTCCATGTCTCGCTGCGTATGTCAGTCTGTGTCAAGGGGTAAGGTCTCCTGAGCAAGTCAGCTTTCCGTTACCACGCGTTTGGGACCGGTCGCTCTTTTCTGTGTTTACACCTCAGCACAGGACATCCCTTGGTTAAGAACATACGATTCATGGACATCCTGTGCTTATGAACAGACTGCCGTGAGCCTATTACATAAAAAATTCAAGTTAAATACAATGGTTCATACCAACAAACATAAGCAGTACATTCTGACGCTCGTGAAAACGTCGGACCTTCAGATGCTCATGAGCTCGAGGCACAGTACAGATACATTACGTACCGTATAAAGTTATTATTATTATTATCATTATGTGCATTTAACACAGTGTTGATTGCAGTGTTATTTTAAATAAAGGGTACCTTAAGATTATTAAAGAACAGTTCGGTTCTGTCGTGATGCTCGTCCCATGCGCTGTCAGAGCCTCCAGGACATGCCAGTAAATGCTTTGATCATGACCATCCCCACAGAGTGTCACAAAGAACACCCTCTGTGCGCTAGCCAAACATTCCCTCCTCTGCAGAGGGCACTTTGCATTGTGCATGTAGACATTTCAGATAACCTTGAAAGAGTTTTGAAGAGCCGCTATAAATAGATGCACAGAGGAGTCTTAATTGTGCAGGGAGTTAATTGATGATGACAGCAGTAAAGTCAAAACAAGTGGTGGGTTATCTGGTTTGTCAGCTTTGGAACATGTTCTGTAATGAGCAGTGACTTCTCATAAAAGGAACATAAGCATGGCGTGTCTCAGTGGGTGGCTCTGTAACCTCCACACCCCCCCCAGAGCTGGGTGTCTGCATCCTGCAGCCACCTTGGCTGTATGGAGTCTGCATGTTATCCTCGTGTTGTGTCCTCATGCGGTCAAAAGAAGATTTTGTTAACTGGCATCTCTAAATTATGAATGCTGTGTTTTGTTGCATGTGCATGTCCTGCAATGGACCAACAGCTCATGCGAGGTGCACCCCTGCCCTGTGCCCTGCGCCACCTGACATAGGCTCCAGGTCTCCCTTAGATCCCGACAAGGAAAAGCTCTTGTTAGAATGTGCAGATTAGTCTCTATATCATGTACAGAGAAACATGCAGCCAGTTTGATACTGATGACTATAGGATTACCTTTTCCACAAATTGGTTTTAATTATATATGCAATTATTTCAGGCACGAATGGATTTAATTAGAATATATTTTCGGTACTGAAAGCAGTGTCCCACTAATCATGGGTAACGGCACTTTTAACACAAATAAATGGAGTTGCAAAACCCTCACCATATCACGACACAGAAAATGAAGAGAGGAGGATTTAAGCAATCCGTCCAACGGGGCGCAGCTGAGCCAAATTTATGAGAAGGTGGCATCAGAAGGTGAAGAGACACCGCAGCAGCTCAAATGGGCCTCGGGTGCTTCTTTGCTTAGCCTTTCATTATCTTTGTTTTAGGCCGAGATGGGAGACATGCAGTGTTTTCGGAACATAGGGTTTTGGAGAGCTGGGCCTAGTTGGTCACGTAACAACCCCCATGCTGCTCTCTGTACATCCTTCCGGCTCCCAGCGATGCCGCCTCTTACTCTGCTGTCATGCTGATGCACTGCCCGCTCTGCCTGCTGTTCACTAGCTCTCCACTCAGCCCGGTGCCCGGTGGCCATAAACCGTTGGGAGTCTGGGGCTCATTTCCGCTTTGGCTGACCTCATCTCAGCGGAGACTCTGACGGAAATGTCAATACCTCCTTTGTTCCTTTTCTTCTTCTTGCTGTTTTTCAACGTAAGAACCCGACCAAGGCTTTTCCAACTCGGCCAACTAAAACCAGCTGAAGTTTAATGCTGGCCGGCAATTTGTGCGTCGCAACACCAAGAACAGTGGACTAATTGCCTATAAGTGATGGAATATAGACCAAAAAAATCATTCTGTTCATTCCGTACCTGTATTCTGAACAAGCAGGGCTGCAATGGCTACCGTAGTTAGTTTGATTAGTCACAGCATGAAATGATGTTTTCCATGCAATACAATTAATAACAGTATAGAGTAAAAAATAGAAAAATCAAATGAAATAGGTGTTACTATATACAGTATATACACTTGATTTTAGCCAATTTCATTTTAAAGATAATAAAGAAATTATTCTGGCAAATAAGTATTAATGTGCTAAAGGCAAAGTATCTTATCAGTTATATTTATTTTTTGGAATCGTTTAATTGATTATGTTTTTGTGTGGGTTGTTTTGTGTTCTGAATGAAAAAATACGTGCTGTAATTTATTTTTTAACTGTGTAATCCTGCTCAGCAAAACACAGCTGGAAGACAGATGCATTTTTTTCTAAGTGCAAACATGTAGTTTTAATGGTACAGCATGGGTCATTTAACTTTTTCTGGAAATTTTCCAGAACTCATAATTTAAGGCTACGGTGGTGAAATGTGGGTTCTCATATATGAATATGAATAAGGATACAACACGTGCCACCAGTAAGAATCCTCCGGAAGCGTCACCTACCCAGAGCAGACGTTTCCGCACCTGAATGTTATAGACACCTGTCACCTCTCTCTGAATCAGCTAAAGCATGTATGAGGCATGTATGAGGCATGTATGAGGCATGTACAGTATGAGGACCTCATTGTCCCATTCAGTCTCCTCTTCGAACTGTTGACCTGCTGTTTCTGAGTTAACTTGCTGTTTCCGGATTCATGACCATTTTCTGACCGTGATCTAGATTTGGCTTCAGTCCTGCTCTCAATTGCTTTGAACTTGGCTTGTGTTCTAACCCCAACACTCAGATAATATTTTGGAGTTTAATGTTTTTATATTACTTCTTCATATGATGATTAGAATAGTCAGCATAATAGACAAAGAAATACAAGTAAACTCTTCTTAGAGCAGAAACAGTACTAGCATATGCTTTTAAATAGGTTACATCCTAACCCTGCTTGACTATTCCTTACTGCCTTTTAATAAAAATACTTAAACATAGAATATTTTTAGTATAGAAATGATGACCATTGCTCAGTAATTTATTGCTATCACAGAAATTTAATACCATGATATGATTCCACCCTAGTGGCTAAAGATGCAAAGATCATTTATCTTTTATAATCTGATCAGGCGCTAATGGCTCAAAACACAGAGCACTTTTTTTGCATGTAGTTTGAGTGATTAAAAACTGAGCCTGGAGCAACATACTTGAAAACTCCCTGAATAAATTACAGCAGTGTCTGACACCAACAAAGTTGTTAACAACTGTCTATTTGTAGTTTGTCAATGTAAATTAAATGCAAACCTTGTTTACAACATGCATCAGTTTCACTCTCTGGACCAGCCTGGCTACAGAGAGGGCAAACAGAGTCCTGTGAAGACAATGATTCAAAGCAGCAAAATGGATAATGAGATAACTCACTAAGGTCCATTTTTTATTGTAATAGTGGTAAAACATTTGCCAGGGCTGTTGTATAACTCATCTCACACACGCACGTGCCACATTCACACACACACACACACACACATACAAACACAGCTTTGTAATTATATCTTTGTAGGGACACGCGATTCATTTCTATGGGGAGCATGACGACCTTAACCCCCACCCAGCCCTAACGATAACCATAAGTGAGCCAACAAAATACGAGACTTTTGTCATTTTTACTTTTTTATTGCATTCACGAATCTTTGCAGGGACCTGAGAAATGGTCCTCATAACGTCAAATAACAGTTTTTTAATCACATTTTGGGGGACATTTGGTCCCCACAATGTAATATAAACTTAATCCACACACACACACGCACAAATTCAGCTGCTGCCTAAAACACATGAGTATAATTATTGAAAACAGTGAGGTAATGCAGCTCATTAGAGCAAAAAGGCAACAATGACTAACAACCTGAATTAGCATTTGTTTTGTTAGTTGTGAAGTCGTGTCCGACCCATGGTGACCCCATGGCCAACATTCCTCCAGGCCTTCCTCTCCTCCACCATCCCCCGGAGTCCATTTAAGTTCGCGCCGACTGCTTCAGTGACTCCATCCAGCCACCTCATTCTCCTTCGCCCTCTTCTTCTTTTGCCCTCAATCCTTCCCAGCATCAGGCTATTCTCCAGTGAGTCCTTCCCTCTCGTCGCTTCATTCTTTCTGGCGTTACTAGTACCAGCCCTCTGCTCTTCCCCAGTAACATATTGGACACCTTCCGCCCCAAGGGGCTCAACTTCCAGCGTCATATCTTTTTGCCTTTTGGTACTGTCCATAGGGTTTTCATGGCAAAGATACTGGAGTGGGTTGCCATTTCCTTCTCCAGTGGTACACATTTTTTCAGAGCTCTCTGCTATGACCTGTCCATCTTGGGTGGCCCTGCAAGGTACAGCTCATAGCTTCACTGAGCTACGAAAGCCCCTTCGCCATGACAAGGCAGTGATCCATGAAGAGCATTACTTAGCGATAAAAATAAATGCGTAAATATCCTTCTTCACTTAGTTCTTGTGTACTGCTGTCTTAGAAACAGAGATCTGGAAAAAATTAAGAGACCACTCTCTATCAAAAAAAAATCCCACAGTCCTGGTTTAATCCCGGTTCTGCTGCCAGAAAGCTACACTGTGAGGTAGGCTGGTTCCAGGCTCAAAGTTTCTAAGACAGCAGTACACAAGAACTAAGTGAAGAAGGAGACATTGGGAACGACCAGAAACCAGCCAGGTAAAGGGCAGAAGTGTCTTTCTAATGGCAGAGGTGAACGCTTATCCGCTGCTTCTTATGAAAACGACGGATGGCATCAAGTGACCTTCAAAAGGAATGGGAAACATTAAGTGCAGGTGTGAAGTGCACTGCTAGGACAGTGTGTATCAGGCTCCTAGAAGCAGGACTGAAGTCCCATAAAGCAAGGAAGCAGCCCTTCATTACTGAGAAACAGAGAAGAACCAGACTATATATCAACTAATATATATATGTAATATACAACATATCGTATATAAAATATATGCACGTATATATATATATACAGTATATACAGTATAGGCGTGAATGTATATTTTTTTATATATAATATATTATATATATGATAAACATCCATATATATAATATATATGTATGAAATCTGTCCATTCCCAAAACTGCTTCTCCTGTTCAGGGTTGTGGGGGGGGGGGGGGGGGGGGGGGGGGTTTGGAGCCTATCCTGGAGGTTACAGGTCCAAGGCAAGGAATAAGCCATGGGGCTCCAACCCATCGCAGGGCACATTCACACACCATTCATTCACCCATGCACACCTACAGGCAGTTTGGTAACTCCGTAACTCCAGTTAGCCTCTGGATGTTTTCGGACTGTTGGGGGACACCAGAGTACCAGGAGGAAATCCCACGATGACACAGGGGGAACATGCAGTACAAACTCCACATACATGGAGCCCAGGTAGAGAATTGATCTCAGGTCCCATTGGGGTGAGGTGACAGTGCTAACCATCACACCACCCCGATATATGAAATATTATATGTAACATATATAAAATAGGAAGCAATTTATACATACATATATATATATATATATATATATATATATATATATATATATATATATATATATACATATATATATGTAGTGTGCGTGTGTGTGTGTGTGTGTGTGTGTGTGTATAATACAAGAATACAAGAAGTGATTGTTAATCATTGTTGGAGAAAGCGTCAGGCTTTCCACTCCAACTCTGCACACAGGACCAAACTACAATACAGTATATGTTGGAGAAAGCGACAGGCTTTCCACTCCAACTCTGTACACACCATTAATTACGAGACAACACACTTAGAGTTTTACTTGCACAAGGGTAACCACACTCTCTGCATGCTAGGCTACAAAGGAATGTGTTACAAAGGGTGGTTCCCCTTGGCACCTTTATTTATAGTCAATGGGGGGCAGGGGTCTTGGAGTGAGAACAAAGAAAGGACTGTGAGAGTAAGAAGAAGTTCTGGTTTTACTCAGGTGGACAACTATTTAAACACGTGCTCAGGATACGTGTAAACTAATATAATCTAAAGTATGAAGGTAAAGGAAAACAAAATAATGTATATACATATTTACACTCATTGCTGATTATACAGAAATGATAACAAATGATTACTAACAGTTTCTTCAACCTAACAATCATGTTCTGTGCACATTTTGTTCCTCAGTCCCTTTAATCAGTCCATTTAATTCCAAGTTCAGTGTTCCTTACCCAGAAAATGGTGCTGTTCCAGACAACATGACCACTTCCAGTGCTTAATGACATTTTGTTGGCCCTTGTGTAGCCCTCCTGCCCTCATCTGTCATCTATTTTGAACACACATGTAGTCATGGCAGACTGAGGACTGGAGCGTCGTGACAAGAAAGACACAAAAACATGGGGGCTGAACCTTATGCCAAGATGCTCGATTCTGTACATCACAAGGGAGCAACCTTAAGCGTCACATACCAGCTTAGTGTCTCATTTGGTATGTTACACCCAGCGCAGGTAAGGTCTGCGTTTTAATCGTCATTGCCAGTAAGGGCACTCTTCACGTGAACGGCGAAGCACAGAATCCCACAAACTGAGCAACAGTAAAGTGCTATAGGAGAGAAAATCAATGGCAGCAGAACGCAAATATCGATACAGAGAGCAAAATGGGGGCAAGCACAAAATCACTCCTCATAATAAGTTTTTCTTAATCCGTTGAGCCCTGGCCTCAGAGATGGAGGTCAGCTGATTTAGCGCTAAGCTTATTTTGTTAATAAAAAAAAAAACTCTACAAGGTAGCAAGTTCATTACTACCTCTGCTCAAAGCCAATTAATTAATGCTGTGCTTCTTTCCTATTACCAAGGGAAATCAGTGCAGTGAGAGCCGTAAGGAGCTGTTTAGAAGTTGCTCCCTTAAAGGAGTAATGGATTAGTGCCCTTATTAGGGAATCGGAGTACTTCTCCGCCATAAGAAAGTGTGTCAGGACCTCTCTCCGCTGCCTCGGTTCCCTTGGGAAGTAGGTGCACATTAGAAAACATCATTGCTGAAGCATCTCTGTTCTTCCTGAATAAAAAGATTCTGGGCTGCATCCATGACATTTCTTTGACTGCCATTGGGCTGTATTCCTGTTCACATTGTATCCCAAGCCTTTTAAGACCTGTGTAGCTTTATTTGAAAGAGGTAAGGACTTTGGGTAATAACCAAATAGAGGCATTTTAAGTACAAGATATTCGGCCGATTTAAAAAGCATCATCTTGATAGATGGCAATGTTCACATTTATCTAATTGCATATCTGGCATCAGCAAACCAGCTCAGATGTCTGTCACGACACCTGCCAACTTTGGCTGTAATTAATAAGAAAAACTAGCTATATGCTATACATTCAAACATGGTTTTTCTGTCACATATCACACTTACAAACATTTACATAAAATTACAACTGATGAGGAATATTCCTGCTATCATTCCTCGCAGCTACCTCAAAACCAGATGGACTGAATAATTGACCGGCCACCACACAGACAGCTGCTAGCTATATAAAATACAGAAGTTTTCATCCACACCTCACGTAAGTTTTTTAATCCTACACCAGGAGCAAAGGTCCTCTTTCGTGAGTCCTGCTATATATTATACTGTCTAGTACATTTCCTACCTAGCGTTGAAAAATGGTGAACATCCAAAATCATGTGACCTTAGTTTTATAAGTGAGACTGTCTTCGCCCCCCCCAACCCCCGCCTTTGGGAGGATCATTAGTATAATGACCTAACTGCTAAAAATCGCCTGCCTAGCTACTTCAAGCTCCACTCATTCAGCATCCCTGTGATCTTAAATTTCAGGCTGAATGATTTTTCTCGCCTTTAGCTCATTTCCTGTTGGATTTCGCTAGGATCTCGGTGAATCACACAAATTGCTACATCATGCAAAATCAAGTCAAAATCGATCAAATATCACCAGAAACTGTGATAGTTTGACCAATGCTCCACTAGGGGTCCCCATGTTAACTTACTTATAGAAATAAAATTAAATTCAAAGGCAACTTTTGATACAAAATGCACGCTGTATAGGAAAGGAACCCATCCTAGTCCATGATGTGGGACTTGGGCACCAACGTTTGCCACTTACACTCTACAGAAGGATGGGGCAGAGCCACAGATAAAATGTTAAAGCCTCATGCAACGGAGGTATTTTTTACAGTCAAGTCCAAAATTCAGAGCCGGAACAGGTTTATCTGAAACAAACCCTTATACTATAGATAGAAATACGACCTCTAAATGAATTGCTCTAGTTCCACTGTCCCTTGTTTCATGTACTGTATCTGCTCAGCTGAATTTGAAGACTACAAACAAACCTATAATGCCTATGTATTAACATACATAATGATACTGAGCCTGGCACACCTAGAATATTTCTAGGGAAATATCTTTATAATAGCTTTATAAATGAAAGCAGTAAAAAACTTTGTATGGACATTATTCATGCATGTCAGTTAATCTCAGTTATTCTGAGATTATAGGCACTAACTCCAACTTCCTTCGCAGAACCACAGCAAACTTAGCCAATAAGATCATGGACTCTTTAATTTATGTGCCAAATGAAATTAGCAGGAATAACTTCCTGCGCTGTCATCGTAAAATTGATGGCATCAGACTGCAGGTTTAGCCAATAGCTATTAATTCAACAAGAATCTTGGATCAAAGACTGTTTGCACTGTTTTGATCATTTACATCTAATTCATTTAACTCAAAAGAAAAACTCCAAAGACCTTTACACTACATCTCATTCCAATCTACATATACTGTACGGCCTCTCCCCAGCTTACAATGGCGTAACATTCCGATTTTCATAAGGGGAATATATCGTAAAGTGAAAATGCATTTTAATACAGTATACCTAACTTAACAAACATCATAGCCTAGCCTAGCCTACCTTAAACATGCTCAGAACACTTGTATTAGCCTACAGTTGGGCAAAATCATTAAGACAAAGCCTATTTCATAATAATATATTCCATATTTCATGAAATTTGTTGAATGATGTACTAAAAGTGAAGAGCATTTACCCATCGTGATACGACATATTGTAACATGGAACATCGCAAACACATCCTTCTTCCTAGCCTATTCGAGGATGGATTTCACTTCAGCTTTTACATTTTCCTTCAAAAATGACAAACAGCTTCTCCCCAGCTTGAGACACACGCTTACCTTTCATTCTCGCTTCGATCCAGGCCGACGCAAAGGACCTGTTTTAAATGGGCTCCTAAACGCTTGGGCCCAGCAGATCCGAAAATACTTCTTCATTACATACAGCTGAATTGTCCATTTCCCTGTGTGGACCTGTCCTTAAATGGTTATGCTCTTAATTAAATAATTACCATTGCATTCTGGAATCCATTAACTGCACTGTGCCGCCATTGTAATAAGTTAAATATGGAGCGTCCCACAGGGATTAGCACTGGGACTGTTACTACTCTCCCTCCATATGCGGCAGCTTGGGAGGATCATGCGAAAGCATAAAATTAATTCTTAGTCATATGCTGGTGACACGCCACTGTAACTTTCAAACAGACCAAACAACACTCTCTTCATAGTCTCATTAGCGAAATGTTTTAATGAAGTACAGAAATGGAAGAGTGAAACTGATCTGTGTCTGCAGCATAAAAATTAAAGGTTATATCACCTGGATGATATTGATTCCTTGTTAGCTTGACAGCTTAAACTTTTGTTTTGCCAAGTCGGCCTGAAACAGAGGCATACAGTACACAGGGAAAGAGACGGCCTTCCCTGCACACACCGGTCTCACCTGCGTCCGGTCAGTTCTCCCAGCGGCCACACCCAGCCAGACCACCTTAATACGTCTGAGTGCCAGACACACCTGTAGAACATTCCTTGATAGAGGCAAAGGTGGCAAGTCTCTAGAGGATATCGCTAAATGAGAACCCTTGTCGGGTATTGAGCTTGCCCCTTGTTGAACTGCGTTGACCTATTAACAGAATCTCTCCAGTTTTCTAGGCAATCTTTTAATTTGGATTTAGAATCGGTGTATCGCTTTGGATAGTTCTGACTTCTTCTTCTTTGACCTGCAGTTTCTGAGTTACGATTGGCGCCTGTTCTCTTGGAGTATGATTAATTAAACCCGCTAACGCTGCACCTGCATCGTAGACCTCTCTCATTAGGATGCCAACTCCCTCTCCAAGTCAGGGCCCCCTGCAGCTCAGAAACCTGACAGCAGATCTAAGGTGAGATCTTACTATATCGTACAGGAATACAGATACATGCATTTTTTTTAGAGCATTAACATACTGCAATGCCTCATTCACGAAACACAAACCCTACAGACATTTCAGAATACTGTAACAAGAATTGCAAGTCGAAGTAGTAAGTATGACATCTTTGCATCTATTTGTGTGCCTCTTCACACTCCGTAGGGTTCCTCTTAAGTTAACGATGGACTTCAAAATTCGCGTCACTTTTAAAGCACAGCAAGGTCAGGTTCCTGCTGTTCTCAGCTGATTAATATGTATCCAGAAGGCAGGGCATCATGTAATTCCTGAAATAAATAATAAAAAATGCTTCACCTACAGGGCTTTTAGTTTCTGGAGCAGCCAATGTCAGGGATGTCAGTCTCAGTATTTACATGTAACCGGAGCACTGGTGTAACTTGCTATACCTTATGTTTAATATGGCTCGCTATAAATAATGTTACTGCTGCCGCCGTACATGCAGCCGTGCGTCTCGCACCTCATTCGCACACTCATATCTCCTGTCTGTCTTCTCTCTCCCATGTAGGGGCCCTTTAAGAACCTGGAACTTTGGCTAACACCATGGATGGAGTGACACCCCAGACTAAATTTCTGGTGTTGATCAGCCTGAGACTGGGCAGAAGATCAGTATGACAGAAAAGTTATAATAGAAGAATTCATACCTCAGTTACAAAAATTCTTATAATGTGGGTTTGTCTGTGCATAGGGGTCTGGGCAGCCAATTGACTTTGGAGCGCCCCCTGGAGGTTTTATTTCCAAGGTAATGACAGAAGGAATTTTTATCTTGTGATGACGATGATGATTGTTTTGATCTAATGATTTGTCTGTGCTTTGTCTGTCTAAGCCCCTTGGCTGTGGACCCTCGAGCATAGAGGCGTTTCCTAAATGCTTTGGTTCAAAAGGACACAACAATACTCTACATATACTGTAGGGGGATGCATATGGTGACTGTTGTAGTAGGGTGAAACATCACAAGTCTCATCTCATGGCTTTACAGTATGTGGAATTAAAGCAGACTGAAGAGGCCCCCATAAAGGGAAGTTCTTTGTGTTATTGACATCAAGATGCCAAAAAAGTATAGCTGAAGTTTAATAAAGTAGGTTCATGCTGAGTTATGGTATTTGACCTCTTTGTGCAGTTACATGGTGTTTATCTTTATGGCTGTACATCACCTGGATCTCACAACACGGCCACAGTGCTGGTCAGCATGGGATTCCCTTCCTCTGCCAACTTCTCTGTCAACATCAATTTCTTCCAGTTCTACCTCTGTACATTTTCTCTGGCAAATCAATGCGGGTAAATAAAGACAGAGAAGCCTACAGTATAATTTAATCCAGTGGACAATAAGCGCATAAACAAGCATGGCACACACTGTGTGTTTACACTGGTCACGTTTAGAGAAAAATACAGATACTTGTTACCGCTGCTGGGCTTGTGTTTTAAATTTACAAGCTTTCAATTGGCACAGCAAACATTTCGTACAGCCTGATGTATGTTCCGCACCCCTGGCTTGAGATGTGTTCGCTACTGGAGGAAATTAAAACGCAGTCTTCAGTGCAGCACGGCCGTGAGTGGAAGCCTTCCTGTCACACGCAGAAAAAATCGGGCACTGGAATCTCCTTAGGCATTACTGAGCATTACGGGGTCTGCTAATGAGACAATTTTCTATTCTGTGCACATAAATGTTCTCCTACAGACAGGGAAAAAAAAACTCTCCAAAATGTAAAGAAAATGTAATCTTAATGTTTTCAATACAGCGCATCCGGATGATGCTTAAGATTTAAGGCAGTTTACCATCACAGGGCATTCACATACATGTATACATGTACATATCCATTAATAATGCATATTTAATTACTATTTTAGCTGCTAAGCGGTCAGGGGGAACATCCAAACAAGCTCTGCACTGGAAGAACTGGGGTAAAATTCAGCCACACAACCCTGAAGCTATAAGACGACAGTGAGACCCACTGAGACGCAATGCAACTCAGTAACTATGTAATCATTTAATATTTATATGTCCAAAACAATTTGACATCTGCACTGATACAAATTAAAAGAGAGATTGTGCTAAAAATTTAAACGCTGTGAAGCCGACTTTGAATAAATGCATCTTTTTCATTATTGATTTAACTGTAAAAATGTCAGCTACATAATGTCTTAGAATCTAGCTACTAACGTGCAAAATGAAGCGTAAAGTGATCTGGCTTAATGGGCAGAATGCGAGCTGTTAAGCATAGTTGGAGCCTTGAAGGGTTCCTGCAGCTCTCAGTGCTGGGGGAGGCTGAGCTTTGCCGTGCCGAGGGACTCACACTCAAAAAAAAGGACGATATCACACCTCTGGGGAAGAGGGCAGTCACACTAGGTATGCATTGCTAATACCACATCGCTTCTATTTAAAAAGTGAAATTTTGAGCTGCATTAAAAAAGTTTGCACCAAAAAGAAAAAATGGAAATTTTTTAAAAAAATTGTAAACATGTAACTAAAAAAAATATCTGGGACATCGCCTTGTCAGTTTTACCTAACATAACTGGCCTCATATAAGGCACATTTCAATATGTCTAGATTATCGAGTGAAAATGTTAAAAAAACAACCATCTGCTGACTAAACAAGTAAGTGGCTCGGACAGCTGGTTAACTATTTGATCAGTGACTCTTCCTGATGATCACAGCACTCGGAACCGCAGACAGTTTTTTTGATCAATGTTGCTTTTAAGTGCTGGGGGTTGGTATAAATGCAAATGAGGTCGAGGGAGAGAGACGGACTGTGGTTGGTGGCAACGGTGCCAGTGGCAAGTAATTCAGAAGGTAACAGTGCCGAGCGTCAACCTCGCTGAGTGAGAAATGAAAACCTTACCCTAAAGGGGAAGAGCATCAGTGGTCTTATTTACTCGGACAATTCTGAGTTCATTTATCAGAGTCGTGTCGCAGCAGTCCGGCAATTTATTCTCATTTCTGTTTTGCAGTTCGGAGCACAGCTGTTTAAGGATGCATGTAAAAATTAAAATTAGTGAAATAATAACTATCCATATCTATGATCTCCTCAACTCTGAGCCTTGACTAGTTAGTCAGTATTTGAAAAACAGGCATTAATCTTCACCTCCCCGTGGCTGTTTTCTTGGAAAGTGAATTTCATGATAAAACAAACAGGTGCATCTGACATGGCACCCGGGCAAAAGCTCTAATTACCATCCAGAAAGAGAATGACAGTGATGTAAGCCTCACAGTCTGTGAATGTGAAACACAATATGCAGTCGCTACCATAATATAAGGTCAAACCATTATTTCATTGTCTTCACTCAATGTATAGACGCGATTTTGAATAGGTTACAAATTAAATGTGTTTCCTTAATGAGTTCATTTTGACACAAAAAGCATCTTTTTTACTTTTGGAAAATTCTAACAAATACAAACCATTCAAATTAGTATCTATGGTGGTCAGTGTGAAATCACAATTTAATTATTGAGAATCATTCTCTTTTTTTTCTTTCCTTTTTAACACCCTGCACAATCCTGATGGTTTTCATGTTTAGTTCAGTGGGGGAGGGGGGGTGGGGTGGTGGCTGTTAGCAGTTAAAGGTTTATAAACATTTTAAAGCATTTCTGGGAAAAAATGACTTGACACACTTGTCACTGTCTTTGATAAATGTGCTCGGCTCTGCATTGGCCTGTTTCGCAGTGCGCTCTGTAGGTTCACTGCCGAGCCGGCCACGATTACACGCACACTGCATTGCCTCCCAACACTAGGTGGCTCAGCCATCATCACGCTCATTAGCTCGGATCTGCACAAATGCTCGTCGAAGACGCGAGCCGTGCTATCGGTGCTCATCTGCCATCCCCACATCCTGCGGGGAGGGAGGGGGGGGGGGGTTCCCTCGTGCTCAACCGTCTGCCGTTCTGCATTGCCGCGAAGGTGCAGCGCGGTACTCTAATTAAAAGTGTTGTGTGAAACCCCTCATTTTTCCATTTCCCCGCGTGACGCTCTCACATCCCCCGGTCCTCAGAATAAAACACGTTTCATGAGTGTGGCACCTTGCGAGGAGCCTTTCAGAGCAGCATCCTGATAATTAGTAACCCTGGGGATTGCCAAGTTTAGGAAAGCAGATTAGACAGTCTATACATTCTAATCA
Source organism: Brienomyrus brachyistius (assembly GCF_023856365.1). Taxonomy (NCBI): domain Eukaryota; kingdom Metazoa; phylum Chordata; class Actinopteri; order Osteoglossiformes; family Mormyridae; genus Brienomyrus; species Brienomyrus brachyistius. The sequence continues at coordinate 7,471,632 of NC_064538.1, read as the reverse complement.
GCAAATTTGCCTGTAGCGATCTCAATCTGTCAAGGGGGGTGGCGTCAGGCCCGCGTAAGTGATCCCCGGCCACAGCGCCTTTCCCGCCCGTTATTTATGTGTTTGTTCTGCAGTCAGTGCAGATATGGAGACGTGAGCTGATACTTGTAAAGGGGACAGCAGCATTTGCTTCTCAGTCCCCCCACTAAAGGAGTCGCACAATCTCTGTCAGGCATACATTCCCGTTCCAGGTCTGTCCTACTGACCAAAGAGGAGAAAGTCATGAACAATCACACCGTCGCAGTCCGTGAAATGACGCTGATGCGGTGATATCAACACTGGGGCGGAGATGTTCAGTGAGGCTAATGTAGAATTACAGTACTGCGTCCGTTCCATTCAAGGAAAACTGTAAGCGTTCGAACTAATCATTTTTACAGGAGGACGACATAAAGACCATTTAGAGGAACCTGAAGATTAAAGCTGTTATGAATCATGTGAATGTTGCTAATGCATGGTGGGCTGTAAACTGACTCTCACTGCATGTCACTTATTTACATACCGCATGCCAGATGCTAAACTGTTCATATGCAGCAAGCCAGATGCTAAACTGTGAGGATCCAGTATCTTTAACTATTCATGAAATCTGGTTTGCTAGCTAATGTGTGGGTAGTGGCCCATTTGTGTTTGAATTACACCTAATTATCAAATTTATCCAGATTATCAATCCATATTCTCTGCCCTGGAGGGAATGGCTTACATTTCACTAGCGCTAAGTTCAGATCTGCGCAAAGTGGACTCTGAAGCTGATACCAGTGTTGGGCACCATGGATCTCAGAGCGGTAATAGGGATGACATCAAGTTATCACAATAAACATGGCTTAGGGACAGCTGTCAATGAAGTCATTGGCTTTTCTGATAACATTGTGTCAAAACATCCCTGTTTAGTCCTTCAATTATATTCCGTCTTTTGGAGAATAAGGAGGCAAATCCTTTTGTCTTCTTTTTCTATTTTGGAGATGCCTCCATAAATTATGGAATTCAGTGTAGCAGAATTTCTTTATGATATTAATTTAGCATGTACGCTCAATGTTTTAGTGCTTATAATACATATAATTTGTTCAAAAGTGAACATTTTTACATGCATGTCCTGCGTTTGAGACATTTCTGAATAGCTGAGGTCTGCAACCCTGTTATGGCAGGTCAGCTGTTAATATTAAAGTGATTTTTCATATACATTATAGATTTTTGTAACCAGTCAATCGTTTCTGTATCTCTCAGAAAGGAGAACAATCCTGGGCAGATTTCTGGGTAGTAAATTCCTCTCGGTGGTTTCATCATTTCATTGTAAAAGAAATACCGTTCGTTGCTTGCCTGACCCGATGTTACATTTCAAATCTCGTCCTTGGAGGCCCCCGTTTGGCTCAGCACTTGAGTCTAACCCCGCCGTCATGCCTGCCTATGGATGGATGGATGGATTATAGCATTTTTTTCCTTCTGTGGTTCAATCGGCACTTCAGATTGAACACCAACCAGAGGATAAAGTGGTACATCTGGAATTTAAACTTTTGATAAAAAAAGGTCCTGAACTAGAACATCACATATTGGCCTAATTAATGTTGCTAAAAATCTGTAGGTGAAACTTTTTCTGCAGATTCTTTCTTTTTCCCAATGGCTCAAAAGTACAAAGGAGTCCCAATTTTTAATAAAAGTAGCAAAGTCCCAATTTTTAAAAATAAATCATTTTCTGCTGCCTAACAAGGAGCAGAGTCGGTTTGTGGAAAGCAGAACATGCCAGTGGGTGGGGTACAGCACAGGCAAATGCAAAAATGTTGTTCAGCCATCATGTCCAAAGCAGGTCCACTGACAGGTGATGCCACTTCACTCAGGAGGGAAACGGCCCTGGCGTCTCCAGGGAGCCCTGTCTTCAGCTCTCCCAGCAAACAGCATCAGACAGTTTCTCCCGTGTTCCTTCCCGCAGTCGATATGCTCCCCACAACCCCAGCGTTTGATTTGTGTGTGTGCCGCTGTGAAGCGGGCGCCCAGGCGAGTGTCTGGAGTCCATAATTCGCTTTCTGGAATGACTCATTATCAGACCTGCCATCTCGCACACACCCATGCAGGTTCACTGTCCGCCCTGTCGGGAGGTTTCCTGATTTTTGACCCTAATAAGTGACGACAGGCCGACCTCCCCCCCCCCCCCGACCCCCCCACCATGCACCGCCTCACTATCAACCCACAGCTGCCCATGAGATCTGTCTCCATCCTCATGCTCAACTGTATGGGGAAGATGGTGGCGCTATTGTTTGGCAACCGGAAGGTTGCAGGTTCTAGCCCTGGTTCTTCCTGACCCCATCAAAGTGTCCTTGAGCAAGACACTGAACCCCAAATTGCTCTTGGTGCACAGGTTGGCACCTTGCATGGCATCCTCTGCCATCGGTGGCTGAATGTGAGGCATGAAATGTAAAGCACTTTGAGTACTTGTAAGAGTAGAAATGCAGCCCATATGTAAAATGCCCCTCTTTTCTCGGATAAATATTTAGGCACGACAGTGAACTCCCCTGCCTATCATGAAGCAGCACAACACGAGTGCTCTTTGACACTCCCCAAGCTTGTGTACCCAGCCCCCCCCTTTTAAGGAGCACATGAAAAAACTTCTGGCTGCCGGGCTTGACTGCCTTTCTGAGACACTCTTGTCCAGCAGAACAGAGAACGTCATTTTCAGTGGCCCTGCTGTGAGGTCAGAGGTGCTGTCAGAAAGCTGAAGAATGCCCGGCGTTCATTTTCAAAAATGCTCCATGCCTGGTACAGCACCTGACCGCGCTACAACGTCACATAACCACATGGAACCGAAAACTGTCATCGCCTGACACTCGTGTCACTTGCTCATGTGCCATATTTTCTCTTTATTTCTAAAATGCAAAAAAAAAGAAAGATATAACTTTGAAAATACAAAACCTGTAATTAGTAAAATCACATTTATTCACATTGTCTAGTTTGTTCACTGTGAATATCACTGGGACATTTTTATGAGTCATTTTTAATTATTTCAACCCCAATGTCATGTAAAAATAAACATAAAATTTTGGAGAAAAAAAATTCAGTTGGCTGAAGTTTCAGCCAATAAATGGGGTCACCATTTTAATGAGGCTTCCTGAAAACCGTCGGTGGCACGGTGGCTCACTGATTAGCACTGTAGCCTCATATCTCCAGGGTTCTAAGATCCGTTTTCACCCACAGCTCTGTGTGTGTTTGCAAGTTTCCCCCTGCAGTCCAAAACCATGTTATTAGGCAGCCAGGCATCTCTAAATTGCCGCTAGAGCGTGATTGTCTGTATGACCATGCGACCGCTGATGTGTTAGCATTCCATCCGGGGTGTCCTGTCAGGTTTGCTGGGATAGACTGCAGGCTCACTGTAACTCTGTACGGGACAGAGTGATGGATGGATGGATTTCTGAATGCCTAAATCAGCTCGGTATTGTTATTGCTGTAATAAATCAGATGTAAAAATGAAAACACAGGAATTTGGCAAATCTTCCCCCACACTCCCACAAAATCACACTATCTTCAGCTCAAGTATGTGGCCCCATCGCTCACAGGCGGACCTCTGACCACTGATAGAGACGCTTGAGCATAGTAAGCTGCTGCAGGCAATATCAGAGGGAGATGTTCTGAAATAATCCTTCTTATTTAATAGTTCCCTCAATCTACCTCTGTCACTTTCACACGGCCTTGTAGATCCACTCACAAGCTTCTCTCCATCTCATTTTCAGGGAAACACAGGGACACTGAATCTTTCCATCAGTCTACCCGCTCCACCCAACACAAGGGCCATCTATCATCTCCAATCACCCTGCTCCACATCTGTAGAAAATGTGCTCCAGTTGTTCATCTTGCTAACAAAACACGGATAGCTTTCAGCATGCGGGCCACATGAGCTTTCATCTCTGTCAGCGCAGCCGTCCTAATCTCCTTCAGAGCCCACTCGAGCTTTACAAAGACATAACTCTCCTTAAGAACTCTCAGGAAGTTAGTTAAGTGTCTCTAAGCAATGGCTTTCACCGTTGACAAAGTGGGGACGCGTCTATTTTTCATGAGGGTGTGCATATCGCTGCCTCTCCAGCAAGGCGATGTTTACAGCGGGGAAACTTAAAGCAAATCCCTCATGGCATGCCCCCATTCCTCTTTGGTGATGAATCTTCCTCCTCCTTCCATCAGCTTGCTCTTGGGTTGTTCCCCACACAGACGGATTACAGCGACTGTCACATTACCCAGCATCTGAGCCACAGCCCTCCAAGCACCTCTGTGCCCTACTCAGCAACTAACGGGTAACCGACCTACGATCTCAGGTTGGCTGCCTGAACTGCCAGAAGGACATGGTATGACTGGTCCCTGAATCACCACTAACCAGGCAGCGTGACCTTCAGACCAGATCAATAAGGACCATATCACTTCATCTTCAGAGTCTAGATGAAGGGACTTTCACAGGAAGCAGAGACCGTTAACATCTGAATCGGCCTCATCATACCAACGGGCCGAGGTCAGTGTCTGCACATACAGTAATCCCTTAATCCCAGTTTGTGCTCTTAAAAATGGTTGCCTTCTACTATCCTTAAATCTCATTCATTACCATTAACAAAACACTACAACTTGATTAATTGAGATTAAACTTAATTGAGTTTGCATTTCGCTTAAAATAATACTGGAAGCTTTGAATGTCAAGGTCATTTAAGAATGCATATTGTCTGCTGGGGAGACAATTTAATTTCTGTTCAGTCAAATTGCAAAGCACTTCCCTGGAAAATGTATATGATACTGTGATTTTAAAAGACACATTTTTTCCAAATACTTTATGTCAACATAAAAATTAACTTTAAGGGAGAACATGATGCAGATATAGAGTACATTTGAGGAGATGCTTGAGTAAATTACTTTTTTGCGCTCGCTGGCCAATTCATATTCAAGACAGAAATACAAGAAGTAAAAAAAAACAAGCCATAATTTGCAAAAAGCCATCATCGTCTGTCAGCCAGGATGCCATTTTATTTTCATAGTGCAGCATTATTGTAGAAAAAAAATAAAGATGATTTCTTAGTTCAGACTCCATTCAGTTAAATTCAATCTGTGTTTATCCATTGCAGAGTCATACTATTAACTGTAGTTCTGGCCGCTATAATATTAACCTCTAAATGATGAGATCTCTTCTGAAGCTTTTTAAAGTTCATCATAACAACAAAATTTTTAAAAGTACAGATCAAATTCAGAGGCAAATTTATCATTAATTAATCATTACAGACAGTGAAAAAACGTGGAACCCGAATGCAGAGTCAATATGTGTTTAATCGGAAAAGCAAAACACTGTCCCAATTTCAGGCAGGGCGATCAAATGAAGGTCAGTCTGTAGAGTGGCAGAGCAAAACACAATCAAAGTCAGCTAATTGAAACAAGTCTAAGAAACCACATGGACTCTGGTAAAGAAGACGCACACAATACCTCAAAAGACTTCAGGTGAAAAGTAAGTGTTCATAAAGATGACAGAAAGACATACGTGGGAACCAGATGATTTCAATATTCAGGGGAGGCAGGCCAGTGGAAAACAGACCATTTTCAGAGCAGGTTCGAGCTGGAATTGGTCAACCTGACAGACTCATACTACAGAGATTTAGAATTTCACTTCTAGGAAGCGCTTCTTTTTATTTGCTTTAAAAACACTTCGGGGTGGGAGATTCAGGCCAATTTAGCACCCGGTTTCTTGTGTTGTGCTGAAGAATATTGGAAATCCATTCACTGCATTCACCCATTTATCGTCCACTTCAATGCAAGCAGCCATTTTGATTCTTGCTAAAAAGCAGGCAAAAGAATGAACTATGAAGTATGTACAACAAACTGTTTAATATAAATATGAAAAAATAGCATTGTTCTAAATTTTTAATCGAGCAGCAGAATTAATAGTGAAAACTAGGCTTGAGAGTAAGCCATCATCAAGAATGATTAGTTGCTAATTTCTTCTCACTGTCTTGTAAAATGTTACTTCACAAATTAGTTGAGATTAGCATGAGTAATTTGCTTTAATTAATATGTTTAAACTCGCCTTTGTGCTTTTGTGGATGGAAACTGTCGGGTTTACAGTAATTAGGACTGGAGCTCTTTTATAAACCTGGGTCCCACTTGTGTGACAGCTGTCTGCTTACTCTATATGGTGACAGAGAAACACATTGAATTTCAAGTCTTCAAGTCCAACATTATTTCATAAATATAAATAAAGATTCAATTCTCCCATCACCCATACTGCTTATCCAGGATGTACAGGGCATACAGCAGGGGAAAGCCTGGATGACATGCCAGCCCAGCACTGGACATTTGGGAATTTTACAGACCATGCAAACTTGCCCTGGAAGTCTGAAACTACAGCGCCAACCAACCAGTGAGGCACTCGTCATTCAAAAATCCTTGCTTAAAAATTAAGAAATAATGTTTATTACATCCTCAACGAAACAAAGCAACCATTGTGTATATATGTATAAGATGCTATATAATTTCCTGCACGAACACCCATCAAGGATAAAAACCAAATTACTTACAAGTTTTGATCCCCGGTCCTGTGTGTTGTCTTCCCTCGGGTTGGGGGGTTATGAATATAAACCATTATTAAAATCATTTTAATGAAGCGTAATGCATTTTCTACCTCAGCCATCTCACAGCTCCCCACCTACTTTAATGGTCCAGTTAATAGCCAAAAGTAAGCTGTTTATGGGCTGTTGGCTCTCTGTCCTCAGGTCTTCAACCATCTGGGATGAAACAGCGCTCCGCTCTTCATGCTGCAAACTTTCCAAGCCCCCAGAGAAAAATAATCTCTAATTGCCAATTGTCAGAACTTCATTAAGAGGATTTGAAGTTCTGTAAAATTAGAATTGTCTATTACAGTCCTATGAACCTGAAAATGTAGTCCGCATTGCACTGATTTGATTTATTTTGCACAGCTAATTATCCAAAGAAATAAATACTGATGACACTGGCATTTCTCAAAAGTTATTTTTTAATAACTTTTTTTACACAAAATTAATTTGGCAAGGAGATCCTTAGGATGACAAGTGCACAGGATTACTGTGTGGCTGCATGTTAATAACAACAATTATAACATGGAAACGCTGTGAGCTGGAATCTGATACTGAATCTTGATCCAAATGAAAAACTTTTATGCCAGAATTACAATGAAGCATAATAAGCTACCAGTCATTCATCTTATGGGAGGCAATCAATCTGTGATTATAAAACAGCAATTGCGTGATGCGGATGTAATAATAAGCCTCCTGGTCACAGCCACCCGAGTACTGACAGCGGTCCCTCCTTCTAATTACTGCCAGCTGTAATAGATTAAAGAAGCTTTAAAAACGGCAACTGACCAGTCTGCTCACTGTGGGCGACTGTTGACTGAGTGCTTCTCTGCTCTGCCGGTCCCCTAAGTGCTTGAGGTTCCTTCCATGTGGTTGTGTGTGTTTCTCCCGATCCACAGCTGGATGACTGTGTGTGTCTCAATCCACTTCCCAATGTTAGTGTGAGCAGTCTGCATGCTCCCCCTATGTTTGTGTGGGCTTGATTCCCACCCCAAATCTGTCTGTGAATTGTGCATGCTCTCCCTGAGTGTTTGTGTGAATTTGATTCCTATCCCCAACTATGTAAGTCTGCATGCCCTCCTTGTGTCTGTTCGATTCCTATCCCCAACTCTGTGTGTGGAGATTGCATGCTCTCCCTGTGGTTGTGTGAATTTGATTCCCATCCCCGGCACAATGTGGGCCTTCTGCACGCGCTCATTGCGGGTGTATGGGTTTGAGTCACATCCCTGGCTGTTTGTGTGTGGAGTCTGCATGCTTTCCCTGTGTGTTTCTGTGGGTTTGATTTCAATTCTTGGCTCTGTGTGAGCAGTTTGCATGCTCTGCCTGTGTTTGAGTGGGTTTGATTCTCATCTTTGGCTTAGTGTGTGGAATTTTCATATTCTCCCTGTGTGGGGGGGTGGGGGGTGATTATACTAACCTGATCTTGACCAGGAAAAACTACAAAATTCAGTATAAGGAGTGAGAATTGTCTTTTTTTTTCTGCAGGTCGTTATAGTTACTTGTAAATGAGCTTAATCATCAAAACCCCCATTGTGTTCTTTGATTAATTAGTCATTCAGATCCTCCAGCAGCCGGTTGTGGGAGACTCTTATGAAACCTCTGAGCTTCTTTAATTCTCTGCGATAACAAAAAAGAAGCACTTCGGAAGTGAAGAGGAAGATGATTGGACCCTGGTGATTCTAGAGAGGCATGAGAAGGGACATTCACCTATACAAAATTTTAATGAATAATTAATTCCTCTGCCTGAGTGATATATTAATGGTGAGTGATAAGATTCTGCTAATTCCTCGACAGAAGTTTTGTCATGGCCGATAAGATTGCTTGGTTTTCATTATTAATTGTTGAAGTATTATGGATTATATGTAATATTCATGGAGGGAACCTGAGCAGCTGGGAACTGCATAGTCCCATACTGCAGCAGACATTTTTACTACGGTGGGTGGGGCTGTCATGTAAAACAGATGATGCCGGTTTCCAGGTACCATATACTTCAGCAATCCGCATCTATCACATTACTCCTCAATTATCCCCTGAATGTTGCTGCCTCTGAGTATCTATCTTAAGGCTGCATGCCTTGTATTGTGTTACTATTTACTAATTACATACAACTGTCAGGCTTAGAGTAAACAACAGACCCCACTAGTACTAGGAAGGTCACTTGTGTCAGACCAGTGTGATTATTGGCAGATAAAACGTTAAAGTTCCCTGTGGCAATAATGTTCCCAAACTGATGTGTCAAAATTAATGATGTTTTTGATGGCAGCATTTAAAAGTGATTTTACTGAAATAAAACTGTCAACGGGTTTAATTCAAGATTGGAAGTATGTGTTTATCTCTACATATGGAAAACTTAAGGTTCACCATCCAAATGCAAACTGTGACTGGGTTGCTAATAAAGGGACTGAGCGTTTAATTTATTTTTAAGTTAAAGGCAAAACGCATTCAAGTTATTTTACCCGTATAAAAGCATATTTAAATTCATCTTACAGTATATGTGTACAACCTGTGAATCTTAAGTGTTTTATGAACAGGTCCAGACATGTGGCCTCACATATGGTAGCACAAGTTAGCCAAGCCACGTGTTGGGAGGTCCTGTATGAGCCAGGAGAGAACGCATTGTTTTTAAGCAAGGTACCTTCTGCAAGGTGTTCATTGTCTTTGCTTTACAGCTGAATTTGAAATAGCGGATTTTGAAATTTCTCAAAGCTAAACGGTAAAATAGAAGTGACTGTAAGTAGACTGTCGTGTGGCCGGGGTGCGGTAAAATGGTGGTGGGATCTCATCGCTTTGTCGTTGATGCATTGTAATGCTTTTCTCTGTGAGTGCCGCTTAAGTGCTCACACAGGGGATATGCTCCCAAAGGCCACTGAATAAGTGGAACAGATGGCAAAAGATTGACAGGGCTGTCCTTTCTCTCGGAGTGGAGGGAGAGAGCAGAAACTGGACTTGCGCTTCGCAGAGAGCAATGGTGCCACATTTACTGATTATGAATGTATGGAGGAATACATTCGATCATCAGTAGTATTTATTACTGCTAATTTTCATTTTGAATACATGAATATGAGTATAAATGCACATATGAAGGAAAAATGCTACGTACTAAGCTTCATATCTTTGGATGGTTCTGCATCTGCACATTGCATGCATGAAGAGGAAGGCAGAAGCATCACAGAGTACATGCATTATGTCACTGATGCCTTACAGTGCAGTACAGTAAGACCCCAGTTAATACTTAGGATACCTTCTTAGGACTTGGAGCATGAAACCAAACTGGTCCATTTTAACTTTACGTAAATAGGAATAGGAGGAAGACTAAATAGAACAATATTTAACTTTTAGCCAAGGAGGCAAAAGCGGCTGTCATTGGATAGGTTAGGGTTAGTCACACAAGAAAAAGATTCCAGTGAGCCAACGGATAGCAGTGATTCCGTTAGTTACAGTGAAAGTCCTAAAACCCTCCTCTTCTCCTCTCTCTCATCTCCCTCGCACCATCCACGATTCTAAAGTGCAGGTTAATTTGTTTTATGTATTCTTACTTTATATTTTGTATGAATCATTTTTATATGAATTTTTTTGGGTTGTGGAACGAATCATCTGAGTTTCCATTATTTCTAAAGGGAAAATTCGCTTTGATATACAAGTGCTTTTGATTACGAGCACGTTTCCGGAACAAATTATGCTCGCAAACCAAAGTATAACGAACCTTCTCTGCAACAAAGTGAGTGCCGACATCATTTCAAACTTATTTGCTACATTATTTCATATATTACAGCCATATATGCCACCTGCTTCTCTTGATCCTGGTTGTGATGGCTAGAGTTTATCCCAGTCAGCGTACAGCATATGCTATGGGTAATTTCGGGACACCGATTAGCTTAATTGCATTTCTTTGGACTGTGGGAGGAAACTGGAGTGAATTGAGAACCTGCATGACACACAGAGAGCATGCAGACTTCACAGAGTGAAGAGTGGAGGCCGATGTTTTAAATGCCCAACTCTGGAGGCGTGAATGAACAGCACTACCCACCACGTCACACATGACTTTCATATCATAATAAACTGATAATATGATCATTCATTTATAGACAAGGATAAACAGTTTATGAAAATAAACAGAGAAAGTGCCTCACATTGGCTGCAAATACTGCACCTCAAAAGCTATATTGTATCTTTAGAAAATAATGGTTTATAACTCAGATCACTGAAACATTTTAGCAACTGCGCAAGAAATCTCATGGTAAAATCTATATTATTCCATAATAAACCTAAAATTGGCTGCATGAAACGCATTGGGGTAGTTTGCAATCCTGACAGACTATTTACAATATAATAAAACTGTTACATACATGTAAATGCACATGCATGTGTGCGCAGACTTGTCTTAAATTGAAAATGTCACTCCAGCCAGCTGGCTAAAGTTGTCAGTCTTGTGACGTCACAATGTCAATATTATGTAACAGTCGTGTATCCTGCATGAAAATTGTAACAGATTTGGTCATTTTTGGTAACCCTAAAATCATACATAGTTGTTCCGGTCTGTTCTGAGTGTCTCTGCAACAGTTTATATGGAACGTTGTTGATTGACTACATGTTCACACCACAAGTCATGGCTGTTCGATAACTTGCTTTATTTAAGATAGTCTGGGTTAAATGTAACTGAACACAAATAAAGACCATTTAAATTGGTGTACCCTGAACTAAGCGGAGAGCAGGGGCCAGTATCGCAAAGCTGGATCTCTGGCTTAGCCAGATATCTTGTCGGTTTTAAGGTACCATAGTTTTACTGGACTTTATTTTCTTTCACTTACATTTACACAGTTAAATTTGACAAGTTACACCACAAAGCAAGAAGTTCTGCTTTGTAATACAGGACCCCGGTTGTATTTTCTGGGTTCTGATTGACAGAGCTATAGACCAATAGAGTTGAGACCCTCCTTCCTAGTTCCGGGTAAGCGGCGCCATGTTTGTAGTCCCCATGTGGCTTCACTGAGGGCAAAATATCAGCATGGGCCAGCTGCGAAATAGGGCTTCTCTGACAAAACCACTTATATCTAGCAAATGGAATATCATAGAAGAAGATTTCAATGCAGATTTGTTCTCTACAGACTCCAACCATAACTAATTTGTTAAGTCATAAATATCCCCCAGTAAACTCCGACAGATGGGACTTCAGTGTTAAACAGATTAAAATGCTGAAACTCTCTGGGAATGTTTTTAGAGTCAAAGCCCAAACCGAAGCTAAATTCATATAATACATGTTAGTGGTAATCATTAGCATCAGCTAAATTTTTTAGTGGTTTATCGGTTTAACGTTATTGAACCGGATTAGCGGTTATCGAAGCTGTGCTTTAGCAATCCTGTAAAAACTTATTATCATGTCGTACTTCTGTAAAACTGAAATGGGGAGATTATTGTGTACAACTCATTGTAACAAACCAGTGAAACTCATTGCAATGTCTTATCTGAAATATGGCTGGAACGTTACGGTGTGGGTCCATAAGTAAACATAAAAATGACTTAAATTAAAGTGAGTAATTTAGCTTAACCTATTTTTGTGGGTTTAGGTAACTTCCCCATCATGACTGACAGCACACCAGTGTCATACCAGTACCGTTCTGGAAAGCACAGTATAAACAGAGAAACAGACATTTCTACTCTTTATGTAACTCAGCTGTGTGTCTATGGGACACATGGAAAAAGCACGAGACCGAAATATATTTTCTAATCAAGCTCAATACATTGGACCTGAAAAGCACTGAAAAGAAATCTAAAGTAACTCATGCATAGAGTGACTCATTTCTCGGAGTAAATGAAACGGAAAGGAAACCCAAAAACAAAGAAACATTAAAACATGAGTTACTGTAAGTTTTAAGCCATATCGAAACCCTGACTGATATTCATCGTATCCTACTAAGAATGAAGATTCAAATCAGTTTGTTTCTTTGCAACACAGACGCAAAGTATACTTGCCAAATAATAATAATAATAATAATAATAATAAAAGCACAGCTCCAACCACCAGCCACCTATTCAGTACAGAGATGTTTGGAGTCTGGTGCCCAGGAATCTGGGTGCAATGCAGGGCTCACCCTGGGCATACTGCCGGTGCAGCGGGGGGGCGCACTGAAAAACACACTCACACACTACCGACAACTTATTGACACACAACCATTCCAGTCGATATTGATTTGCAACATTTGGGTCTGTGAGGTTTGCTATGTTCTTTCAGCCTGTTCAGTCCGTGGTGTCATGTTAGATCACCCGTGTGAAAAACAGCTCATCGAAATGGATGTTTAAGCAAAGTGGGCCAGGAATCTGTAGCCTGCTGCATATTCATAGATTCCGCTTTAAACACTATCGCAGCCAAGAGAGGTGTGGATTAATATGCTTTTTTTTTTTTTTTTGCTTATAAAAGACGAGATGATGACAGAAAAGGTCTTTGGACTAAACCTCATAAACCAGCTTTATTTTTCCACATCTGTTCAGTTTATTTATCAAAGGCAAGGACCACAGCATCCGATCAATACGGATGCAACAAGGACAAATGTCCTTGACATCCCACTCGCCTGCCGGAGGGGTGAGGGACATACTTGCTACCCTGCAAGCCTCCCAGAATGCACTGCTCTGCCCCAGCAAGGGCACAGTCTCTGTGCTTCCTTCTGCAGCCATGGACAGATCTCAGCTTCCGTACATGGTGCCGGCTTCCCTGCAGTTTCAGAGGCTGCCCCTCACTGGCTGGGTCCCGCACCGAGCTGCACTGCATCACCACAGCTTCCTGCTCTGCCACACAGGGTGATTAACTTGACAGTACCATTTCCTCTTTGGCTTACATTAATATCTATGCACCATTCTGTCACGAACTATAATTGAGTGCAAGCTTCAGAGAGAATGTGCAATTAAAAACAGGACGTGCACAATCTGCTCGTTCGCACTAGGCTGTATCGATCCAGGATCGGGTTCCAGTTGAGGAGCAAGTTGTATCTCCTATGCATGCCACAGTAACATCTAGCCAAGCAATGCATCATCCCCACAAATGGTTGCCAGTTAATGTCTGTTTTTCATCACAAGAGGTGTAATTTAAATCATCACCATACAAATGTGATTTAATGAGGGATGTCTGAGGCATCAAAACACTCTCACATTGGCTGCAATTATTTGTATTTAAATTTCTGGGAAGTCTGTTAGGATATCGCACAAAATAATCCAAAAACAAACATGTATACAGGAATGGATGGTTTTTTCTGATTTACTCATCTCTCAGAATGGTGTCTAATCTCCAACCTTAAGTTATTCCTCTTTTTATACTACCAAAATAAAACAGGTCTCAAGGTTGTTATTTTTTAGACGCTGAAGTGTAATCATTCGGCAAAAATTTAGGCACAAAATGCATTAATGTGTTTTTTGATTATTGAAAAGTGTTGCTGATAAAATTAGGTGACACGTAGTAATAAAATAGGTCTGTAGTGTTTCTAAAAGTTGTTAGATTAGAATACAATATGTATTTAATCTGGTGGCACAAAAACAGATTTAATATTGCTATGTTATTGCTCGATGAAGGAGTTTGTGTTTCATTAAGTGTCGCCAGTTTGTTTTATACCAATCTTTCCCTTCTGAAAAATGTGAAAAGTAAAAAGAATGCCTTTAGACGCACAAAGTGGTAATTGCAGTAAGCGTATGAATTTCAGAAAAAGAAGTTTTGCCTCAGGCTTTTAAATGAGCTGCACATAAGTCTGCAGACACTCGACCACCATAGCAATTTAATTAAATGCTTACTTAAAAATCGCTGAAATGGCATTACGTCATTTAGCTGTGAAACATATTCCTTCATCCACAGCAAATTACACAGCTTACAATTTTACATTCTCTTGCTTTATATAATTCATCACTTGAAGGGAGCAATTAAAGTAAAGGTACCTTTCCGATGGTACAGCTTCACAGTCCCTTCCAAATTCTTGACTCACATCTGACCCATCTTATACCCAGCTCCTGCCTACATACACCACCTGTTTGCTAGTGACAGTCCTGCAGATGATATAATGAACCGAATGTGAACGAACTGTAAGTTGAGAGAGCACTTCCTTGTAATTAGAAAAATGGTCTGCTCCAATAAGGTAACCTTTCTGTGAACACTGAAGATGTCAAGAACTAGCTACCCATCTGTGATCCTGAAATACATTTTTTTGCAAATACAGAAAACGTATATAATTCCGGAAGGCAATGGCATTTTGGAAGAGTTTTACAGGAGATTAAAAAATCATATTATATTTACATCCTTATTGCCATATATTGGATAAAAAGTTGGCGGTTAGATGGATTATATTAAATTATGGGTTATATTTAGAATTAATTCATTTTTATTGTTTAAAAACCTAAATATTCTGGTAATAGATATAGGGATAAAAATGCATTAAATGGATGGACTTGTTCTGCTAACATGGACTTCAAGTTTGTCTTAAGCTGCACATTTCTTAGGCTGGTATGTTCTACAGAACATTTGGCCCGTATTCAATCACCTTCATTTTCCCCAAAATTTATGTTTCAGCCCTGTGCTAAAATCATTTACGTTCATTGTTCCATCATCAATCTGCACTCAGTACTCCACAATGACAAAGCAAAAACAGAATCTTAGAAGTTTTAGCAATTTTTTCAGATACAAAACATAGCATTCACATAGGTATTCAGACTCTTTACTCAGTACTTTGTTGAAGCACCTTTTGCAGTGATTACAGCCTCGAGTCTTCTTGGGTATGATGTGACAGGCTTTGCACACCTGGATTTGGGGATTTTCTGCCATTCTTCTCTGCAGATCCTCTCAAGCTCTGTCAGATTAGATGGGGACTGTTGGTGGACAGCTAGTTTCAAGTCTCTCTGGAGGTGTGCGGTTGGGTTCAAGTCCGGGCTCTGGCTGGGTCACACTAGGACATTCACAGAGTTGTCATTAAGCTACTCCTGTGTTGTCTTTGCTTTGTGCTTGGGGTCACTGTCCTGTTGGATGGCGACCCTTTAGCCCAGTCTAAGGACCAGAGCGCTCTGGATCAGGCTTTCATTAAGGACATCGCCGTACTTTGTTATGTTCAACTTTCCCACGAGCCTGACTAGTCTGCCAGTCCCTGCCACTGAAAAACACCCCCACAGTATGATTCTGCCACCACCATGCTTCACCACTGGGATGGTACTACACAGATGATCAGCAGTGCCTGATTTCCTTCAGACATCCATCCATCCATTTTCCAAACCGCTTACCCTTCTGGGTCGCGGGGGGTCCGGAGCCTATCCTGGAAGCTATGGGCACGAGGCAGGGAACAACCCAGGATGGGGGGTCAGCCCATCGCAGGGCACACTCACACACCAGTCACTCTCACACGCATGCATTCCTACGGGCAATTTAGTAACTCCAATTAGCCTCAGCATGTCTTTTGACTGTGGAGGGAAACCGTAGTTCCTACAGACATGGAACTTCAAATTAAGACCAAATGTTTTAATTTTGGTTTCATCAGAATCATGTTTCTCATAGTCTGAGAGTCCTTTACCTTTTTGCAAACTCCACCTGGGCTTTTATGTGTCTTTCACTGAATCCAGGTCGGTGATCAGGTGCATCGATGGTTGTCCTAACTGTAAGTCAGACTGTCCATTGGGTTTTTGGTCACCAAACTTACCCTGCCCTGAATGCTCAGTTCGACTGGGCTGCCAGCTCTAGGCAGGGTGTTGGTTGTTCCAGTATTCTTCCATTTAAGTATTTTGGAGGTCACTGTGTTCTTGGGAACCTTCAATGTTGCAAAAAATGTGTTTGTACCCTAACGCAGATCTGTCCCTCGACACAATCCTGTCGCCGAGCTGAGGAGGGAATTTCCTTTGACCTTATGGCTTGGTTTTTGCCTTGTCATCTGTGGGACCATAGACAGTTGTGTCACTCTCCGAATCATATCCAATCCATTGAAATGACCATTGGTGGGCTCCGAACAAGATGTACAACCATTTCAAATATGATCCATAAAAATGGGATGCGCCTGAAATGAATTTGAAGTGTTATAGATCTGAATGCTCTGAATATTTATGTCAATGATTCAATTTTCTGAATTAATTCTTTAATAAATTGGAAAAAGAATCTAAAATCATGTTTTTGTGTTTTCATTATGTGGTATTGAGTGTAGCTTGATTAAGGAAAAATGTGAAAGATTTTAGCATAAGGCTACAACATAACAAAATGTTTAAAAGGTGAAAGGGTCTGAATACTTTCGGAATCCACTGTATAATAATCCCGTAAAAACATAAAATGCCATCATACTTTAAATTCTTACATGCATGTGGTTTGTTCAGAAAACGCAGAAACTTTTTTTTTAATGGAATTTAATTTAGTTCAAGCACAAAATATGTGTCAATGTTTAGCTTGGGCTCGTCCCAGCTCGCGATTGTGTTACTCACACACAACCAAAACAAGCCATAATGTGATGTAGCTATCGTTGACCATTTTCCCCACTAATTCTCATGGACCAAAAGGGGCAAAGGTTGGTATGTAAAGAATGGCTTTCTTGAATGATACTGTTGATGCTACACAGTCTGGGGGTGAGAAAGAGATTCGATCAAAAATGCCAAGTTCAGCTTGGGTGCATTAGCCTTACTGACAGTGGGTGAGAGACCAAGCTTCTCCGCCAGAGGAGGGCTGAGTAAAGTGCTCGTTGAGGGGTGATTTTCATGCTGAGGCCAGGGCTAAAAGCCGCTCTCGTGGAAAATGATGACCCAAAATTTCACCGCGCCTTTGGGCACTCTGCCCCCCCCAGGTTTAAACGTTACGAGTCAAGCTCTTAACCCTAACGGTGACCAATTACGCCCTGGCCCTCATCTCCCACATCGCAATGCAGCTAAACCCATTTCGCTGTTCTCCACGTAAAAAAGACGAAGCGGCAGCACCTGCCACAACAAAGAAGCATTTTAAAATGGCACCGCAGACAATGCTCAGTCTGAGGAGCACAGTGAATGATAAAACGTGAGCAAGAGTACATAATGCAATGTTTATGCAATGATCACTTATTCATTATAAACCGGGCCCTTTATTTATATATATATATATATATATATATATATATATACATATATATATATATATATATATATATATACATATATATATATATATATATATATATATATATATATATATATATATTATGCATGAAATGGGGCCCATGCTATTGGATTAGATTCAATTTATAATGGCCTTGAGTTGAATAAAGGGCTTATTTAATGCAGGCTCTGAGATACCGCACCTCCCACATGCCTTGGTCCAAAACCTGCTCATTCTATCTCATATGATAAGAAAGATGAATGAGGGAACCGCCATTCTGTTCCAACAACATTGCACTTCTCCTATAGAAGCAGCAGTTCTTTAATCTACCTTATTTCTAAGTCAGGCAGATACATGTGGTATTGCAGCTACGCTGCCAGTATAGCAGAGATTAATCAGGTCACACTTCTGCTTTCGTAAATATTTCCTCGACAGGTTTTTGTTAGCGTTATCAGTGCATATTTTGAGGACCCTTGGCATAAAAATGCATTTGAATATACTGTTGTCCATCTCCGACGTCTCGTGTTCCGCTGGCCTTATCACATTTCGAAAGTGATTGAAAAGTCACTAAACATGAATCTGCACAATTAAGCGTCTGTAATATAAACCCTCTTCATGTGAGAACACTTCATTTTTCTACCCGGGTATGGGAAAATGGGTTCACTGGTATTCATGAAAAATATTGTTCATTATGGACATCACGTGTGAGCTGGAAGGGATTCATCCGTGTTTACAGTTAAGTGGTTTGAGCATAGTGACCTTTCTTTTGTTATATCTGTGCTGAGTAATCTTCGCTTCTAGTGACCGTAATTGAGAACAATACAGTGATCATTCAAAATCACGGTAAGCTTTTTGATAATATTTTATATACCCATGAAAAGCTTTCATTTTTATCGGTAAACACTTGAAACAATGTTCTAAAACATTTGCGTTGGATAAATTCATTAGCTCGCTGCACAGATGGTCACCGTGCGAGAGCGTCGGACTCTTGCTGAAAGCAGGACGTCACCGACTGGTGGAAATGCAGTTAGTACAGGATTCTGTGAGCAGATTTCTTTTTTGGCGTAACAACAGCTGAAGTACAAAAGGGCTCAATTCTGAATCCACCTTGCTCCTCTTCCTAATCCTGCCTGCCTATTCTGGTACAGCCTTCTCAGGTTAGAGACATGCCCTTTCACACACACACACACACACACACACACACACACACACACACACACACACACACACACACCGTGTGTAAACCGACAGAGTTCAGGCCTTCTTCCTTCACTGGGCTAAAAATAACAGTTTCCTTGGGACATCTTCCCTTGACCAATTGCCTCCCTGCGTTGATCTCTGTTGTGTTCATGCATAGCAGGCACACGAAGCCAGCTGGAGCAGCTCGTTAAAGGGCTCTCTTCTCTACTTCAGTCCTCAGAGACTCACCAAGAAGCATCACAGCTTCCTTCTGCTCAGATGGCTATCCAAGTCAAACGCTGCTTACATGACTGGACTTTGAAATTGATATTTATTTTCTGCTTACTGATATATGCTGTCTTCTATAGTGGTGACACTCCTTATGCATATGCATGGAGTTATATTTTTCTACAGTATATTTCCTCTTCTTTTAAACCTGTTTCAGGTAAACGATGCTGTCTTGAAAGAACTTCGAATAGTTTTACCATATGAGAACTTTAATACATACCTTCAGAAAAGTTACATACTATGCATGCAAAATTAGCACACTGCTTGCTGGTCTTGTGGACCAGTGACTTAATGGTGCACATCCACCTGAGATACACACAGAGTTCCACTAGATTATTTAAATCCTCCTAGAGTAAAAATCAAATCATTGAAGTATGACTTGTGCTATGGACAGGTACTGAGGACAGGTACTGAGGACAGGTACTGAGGACAGGTACTGAGGACAGGTACTGAGGGGTTCATTTGGAAGCCTTCTTTCCCATGATGGCCTATATCTGCTCCTACCATAGTTAATCCCTCAGACATGCCACAGCCATGAATGTTTGCACATCTGTAAGGCTGCTAGCACTGACTGGAATCTATGATTAGGGACTTCTTTGGGTCTGCATTATTTTTTACCCAGGGGCTTCTCTCAAGTCGACTCAGACAAGCCTGGGCTCACACACTCCCTCTGGCATAGCAGTTGGACCCACCTCCACCCACACTGAGTGAGAAGTGGCTTGCAAGCTCCATCTCGCATATCTTTTACTCAGAAGACCACCCCTTCCTCTCCCCCCATCCTATTGGCCATTCTTCTCCTGACCAAGGTAACACAAATCCACAAAAGATACGTATATGTAATTAAAGTTGTTTTACATTCAAGTGGCGTAGTCTTTCTTGTTTGGTCTCATTCAAATGGTGTCTGAGCAACTTGTACTAATGGTCTTAGGTATTAAGATATTATATCCTTAAAAAGATATAAAAAGTTATAAATCGTGTCTTGTTGGAAGGCGTGGTGTGCAAAGAAACTTAATCCCCTGTAGATAAAACTTCCACCTGGTTCCAAGTCTTCTTTATGGCTGTTTTTGATCCATTGCTATATCCTCTGGAAACAACGGTTTTAACATCTCGTCATTGATTGTTTTATTACTGTATTCCATGGTAATACCGATCATTTGGTTGGGGATTTAAGGAAGGGTCCACAACATAGCTAGGCAGACACCCTATATCCGGAGCTCCCGCATGGTTTTGTGTAATTTAGTGTAGTCAAGTGGCTGTGTAATCCCTACAGAAGTTTAGTTAACTGAAAAAATAATCGTAGATTAATGATTTAAAAAATGTATTTGTTTAAAAAATAAAATGTGTGATTTTACACACCATTGCCCAAGCAATTCTTTCTATGGAAAGTCGTTGGTGTCAAAAACCTTTAGGCTGAGTTAGAAAGTTGCTGATCAGGATGTGGTGTCTGGTATGTGTGTGTCACACTCCTGTAGAAGCCTTAAAAGTGATTAACTGTCATTGTTGACACACCACAGCACACAATAACAAGATGTGTCCTCTCTATTTACCCCATATGTGACATTTTGACATAACTGTGGGCACCTATTATATGAGCAGTGCCCGGGGGGTGGGGGGGCGGGGGGGTGTTACCTTGCTGGTTTGGGATTTGAACCTTTCAATCACAAACACACCTCCTCAACCATCAGGTCACTACTGAACAAGCCAGCCCTGAATTTACTGAATACACAGTAAAAGCAGCAAGTGCAGACATTTGCGGAAGACTCAACAAGGCTCCACCGGCAGATCTTGGAAGGTTTCTACATTCATGAGATATTTTAACCTAAAATACCTCCTGAAGGTTTTCAAGCTGGCCTTACTCTTTTCCCTGCTCCTCATTCTGTTGTTGTGCTGAATGATGCCATGGCAGAGCCGAGTCAAGGGACAAGCTCAGTTTCAGCTCAACAAATCAAATCCATTCACAGCTTTTTATGATCCAGCAAAAGGTAATTTTGTCATGAGTCCTTCACACCCATTTTTTTGGAGGAAATACTTTACAGCTTCCAAGCTCACACAGAGGGAAACGTAACATGTTGGTGTTGTCGTCATTAAAACATTGACATATGCTTCAGCAGTTTGCTACGCAGCTGCGTCGACACAAGGACCTCAGCCTGAATGAAGAGCATAAAATGTTGCAACTGGGCTAATTTCCTCCCAGAGTAAAAGGGGGAGAAACCCCATTACATCACAGGAATAACATCAGCAAAGGAAGTGTGTTCTCAGCCAATTTCATCTCTGCACTCCACTCAAGACCTCCTGTTCCTCCAAGTGCTGAAGCGATATTAAACCGCTGTGATGTGACTGTGTATATGCAGAATGCCGAGCGACAGGGATAAGCCCGCTTCCCAAGTGCAGAGGCTGCCTAACACTGCCCCCGAAAATGATTATGAACTTGGAAAGGTAGGGTGGGAGGTTTCCAGTATGCATTGCTCAGTATCTAGCAAAAGTGGAAGGGAACTGGACCATGATCCAGTGGAAGAAGGTGGCCTGATCTGATGAGTCACGTTCTATGTTACATCATTTTGACAGCACCAGGATGCACTATGGGAAGAGGGTAGGCTGGCTGAGGGAGTGTGAAGCTCTGGGCAATATTCTGCTGGGAAACATTGGGTCCTGGTATTCACATGGATGTTATATAAGAACATAAGAAATTTACAAATGAGAGGAGGCCATTCGGCCCATCAAGCTCGTTTAGGGAGAACTTAACTAATAGCTCAGAGATGTTAAAATCTTATCTAGCTCTGATTTAAAGGAGCCCAGGGTTTTAGCTTGCGCTACACTAGCAGGAAGACTATTCCATACTCTAACTACACGCTGTGTAAAGAAGTGCTTCCTCAGATTCATTTTAAAATGTTCTCCTGCTAATTTCCACTTATGGCCACGAGTTTTAGTATTTAAACTAATATTAAGATACAGTATCCAAACCTTTTAGAATCTTACTGTATATACCTGGATCATGTCCCCCCTTAGTCTCCTTTGCTTGAGACTAAACAGATTCAGCTCCTCATAAGACATTCCTCTAAGACCAGGAATCATTTCTGTAGCCCTACGTTGCACCTTTTCCAAGACGGTAATGTCTTTCTTAAGGTATGGTGACCAAACCTGCACACAAAATTCTAGGTGGGGTCTTACCAAGGAATTATATAATCGTAGCATCACCTCCCTTGACTTAAACTCCACACACCTAGAGATGTAACCCAACATCCTATTGGCCTTTTTTATTGCTTTCCCACACTGGCAAGAGTGGAACATGGAAGCATCAACATACATTCAAAGGTTTTATGGAGTCATTGCCTCCACAGTATGAGTTAGAGCTGGTGGTTAGGAAGGAGGTTTTAATGTTATGGCTATGAAGCATAATACAAAGTAATAGTAATTTCTTTTTTGAAAATAGCAGTTAACTTTCCTTTCAACTGACTTTTCTTTAGCATATTCCTAACTGCTTTAACTGTTTTTCTTGGCTTGCAGAAAATGTAATCTTTCATTTTCCAACTGTAATGAAACTGCCACATTTAATTAAATGGACCAGCTTAAATTAGTAAATATTAAATTCAAAACTATTTTTAAGCTTTTATATTGAGCATGTTTTTTTTTTACTCCAAGGCTTTTCTCTTCTCCCCAGCTGATCAAAGCCGATGCTTTATGCAGGCTGAGGGAGCTGGGAAACATATTATTCAATTCATAATTTTATGTGTGCTGATTATTCACAGTCGGTTTAGATTAGTGCTGATGAGGTGTAGGCTAAAGTTTTTGAAAAGTTGATGAACGAATGTGTCTGAGGGAATCATACGTATTCTGCTTCACTGAAGAGTGTGAACACAATATGCTGTATATACTTAAACTGCAGAATATGAAAACAGAATTCACAAATAAACAAAAATAACAAAAAATACATATGGTTGCATGATTAAGTATAAAAATCAGGTATACCACGTATAATATAACATAGGGGTGTAACGTTACACTCACGATTCGACAGGATTCGACACGATTCTGAGTTCACGATACGATTTTCTCATGATTTTTTAACAGAATGAGCTGCAGACAAATTAATTAAAAAATATTCCTTTATTTATCTTTCTAAACTGCACAAGACATGCTGTTACTTCTTAACAGTGCGACAGAAATTGAATAAAATACTATTAAAAAAAAAAATCCTAAATCAAAATAAAAAATTAAAAAAATGTACTTTTAATAACAAGTAGCGTATAGCTTGAAAAGCTACCATTTAAAAGTAGCTTCCCCGGCAGCAGGGGGGGGGGGGGGGGCAATCCTATCCACGAAGGACCTGTCTGTGCAGGTTGTTGGAATAACCTTTAGGTCAAACCCAGGTGTGAGAACTCTTCTGCCAATCAGTCTTCTAATTAGTAATCTAATTAGGGAGTTGCAGCGTAAACCACCACACACACCGGCACATTGTGGATAAGATTAACCACTCCTGCCCGGCCCTGTGTATAATAATGTACTTTACAGTGTACTTAAAAATTACTATATTTAATGTTGATATTGTCTTCCTATGGATAATTTATCAATTAAGCTTTATCATATGTATGAACAGGAAAATCACGTTATATATGTGGGCCGTGGATGGTTTGCTCTTATCCACAGCATCTGTGGTAGGTCTTGTAATATATCATTACAAGCGGTTTGTCAAGCTCTGTTATGGCTGCAGTATAAAGGCAATAGGAGCTGCATTTTAATAATGGGCCAAAGCGGGTGGTAATCTCAGTTTAGTTACTTGTTATGCCTGTGGTTATTGCCAAAGTTTAATTGGAAGGAGAAACCTAATGTCCAGCAGAGGTACAAATGAAACCCTTACCAGGGTTGTAACAATGCAGTTTTGATCTCTGCATGCTGCAGTCACACTGTTAGAACAAGTAAGCTGTTAGCGCTACATAATCAAAAAGGCTTCATTGCATATATTGAAACCAATTAAAGGGGAAGAATTCAGTATCAGAGCTTCTATTGTCGATGTATAATGAGCCCAAAGAAATGTAGTTAAGGGGACTGCATATGTTATTTAAGGTCTTGTGTTCCCATGGGAGTTCCCAGTTGGTCTATTCTTGAACAACTTACATAATCTGAACTTTACCGGAGATTCTGAATGCAAAAACAATAATACATGTAGGTTTAAAAGCTCTTTTGGACAAAGGGTTAGTGCCGGAGGCTAATAACAATATTTGTAATAATATACAAAAGGATAAAATGTAAGATTTTGTATCTTAAATTATAGCTGTTATGTGATTGAAAAATACTTTTAGAAAGAATACAGTAAGTCACTAGTTTTACACAGAGAATTCAGATCTGCCCAGTGTCTTATGCAGTCTAATATACTCAAAGCCAGGTGCATTTCAGCTAAACCAATAGTCATAAATGAGGTGCTTAAAATGGTTGTGTGTTTGTAGAACATGTATTTTAATGTGTATTAAAAATTGCTCTAAGGAAGTTTTACCAGTGTAGGGTAGTCCAGTCAGCATAACATACAGTAGTAGATCTGTGGACAGTGACAAGCATGTTAATGGTTTGGTTCTTTTTTCCAACCTTGAACATGAAATGACACAATGACTAATGGGCTCTAATGCAAAATGTCAGCATTAATTTGTGAGTCTTTTCACCCACAGAGTATGAACTGCTTTGAAATTACGACGCTCCGCATGCTTTGTTTACCCTGACCATCGCCTTTCTCAGTACCTGGACAACTGACCCACAGCTATTTCTTATCAGAGAGGTGGATTTGAGTTGTTAGTCCATGCAAAAGAGAGCTGTCAGAGTATGTTATTCATTTCTCACTTTGCATTTAGCGTCTGACAATAAGTGGAGCAGAGAAATTAATGTGGCATTAGGCGTAGGAAGAATGCATTTCATTTCGTTATTGTTTATCATACTTCAACCTTAATTTTTTAAGGTTAAATAAAACACAAAATGCACTACTAGATTACATTTAATGCATTATTATTATTGTTGTTGTTCTTGTTTTTACATAAATTCATTTATTTATGTGCAGAAATGTCCTTTGCAAATGCAACATACACGTCCTTTGCAAACGTGTGCATCTTTGCAAGTACTGTATGCGGATATTGAAGTTAAATCCAACAATGGTTAAATATTTCTGACCTTCTGTACAGCCATTTATGTTTTAAATAGCTTGCTTTGGAAAAGTGCAGAAAAAAGTGACCCTGAAGTTTTCCTTTTAATATCAACAATTCTTATTTCTGTATTTGTTCTTTCAAGTCATTCCTTAATTTAAAATAAGTTATTGCGTTTTTTTTTCCAGCAGAGAATATAATCACTGTTTCAAAGAATAGCATGTTATCTTGTAAATGTATTAAAGTCTTTTTTACTTGAAGTTCATTAAAAGGCTGTTGGTTAAATTTCATTTCAACTGGCATTTTTGTAATTTTATTTTTAATTATAACATTATGATCTTACCAGAATCTTAACTTCTATATTTCTATTTAAATAGAAATACAATACATTTTGTATAAAAATAAAATTTTGTTTTTAAAAATAATATATATATGTATGCATATATATATATGTATGTATCCATCCATTTTCCAAACTGCTTTTCCTACTGGGTCGTGGGGGGGCTGGAGCCTATCCTGGAAGCAATGGACATGGGGCAGGGAACAACCCAGGATGGGGGGCCAGCCCATCGCAGGGCACACTCACATACCATTCACTCACACATGCACACCTAGGGGCAATTTAGCAACTCCAATTAGCCTCAGCATGTTTTTGGACTGTGGGGGGAAACCGGAGTACCTGGAGGAAACCCCACGATGACATGGGGAGAACATGCAAACTCCACACACATGTGACCCAGGCGGAGACTCAAACCTGGGTCCCAGAGGTGTGAGGCAACAGTGCTAACCACTGCACCACCATGCCACTCCCTTTATATATATATGTATGTTCTTGTGGATCTTTATATATTTCTGAAGTGATAAGTCTTCACTGTTATATCACAAGAACATGCCACATCTATGAAAGTTTTTGCTGGAATATACAATATACTGTGTTTCTCTTGTTTCTGTTGGCATCATTACTTGTGGAATCTTCTCAAATATGCTGTAGCGCATTATAATTGCATGAACTGCGGCTAACTGAGCAATGTGAAGACTTCTCCTAGGTTTGCCGAAAAACCTCAAAATGATGCTTTCCGAAACAAAAAAGTATAACTGATAGATCTACCTCTGGTCTCAGTATAGTGTGATGGACCCTGTGGTATCGCATGACTATCCGTAGCGAGAAAATGTCATCAGCGTCAAATGTTTAGGCTGTTGGGCAGAGTGATGGCATGGCTCTGAAGCAAAGGAGGTGTTCCGGTAATCGGAAGGTTGGTTTGAATCCCGTTAATGCCAGAAGTGTTTCTACTGCATTGGGCCCTTGAGCAAAGCCCCTACCCTGCAATGGCTTCATCCTGGGTGTGACGTTAACCTACATCCAGCCCTGCAAGCAGGTCCTCCAGCTTACAGGGAATATGTGGGGGTTGGTTGGAGGATTGACACCCCAGCCACCAGAGAAAAACTTCACACTGAGGTTCCACTGAAACTAGCGTGGTGCTGAGGTATCATCCGTACCACAGCCGCACTCGTGTTCTCATCCCTGAGGAGGTTCACCATGTGGTGGGTGTGGTAACGCGCTGCACTGCTCTTTACGCTATTTGTCCTGTCAAGTTTCCTATTGTTTAGTATTGATCTTTGCTTGAAGATATAATACCAAATACACTAAATATAAATATAATATGCTAATACCATTTTGGCTGTATTTCAAGTTAAAACATATGCAGAACTTTTGCAGAGTCAGGTGGCGCACACAGGAACCACAAAAATGAATACCCTCTGATCTGGGACGCCAGAGGGGTATAGATGCTCTGGGAGATTCAGGGGGCCCAGCACTTCACAGGGGCCCCTAAAGACGAAACAGAAACAATACCACTGGCCAGGGGGCCCAAGATTACATTTTGCTACAGGGCCCTAAATGTCTAGGTACACCCTCTACCCTGCTTATAAACTGGAATCCTACAGTAGTATATCATTCAGCTTTCCTGACCATTGTCCATAATCATTTACCTAAGGATTGTACAGAGAGGTTAAATATCATGGACATTACTAGACAGCACTGCTACAGAGTGTTATGACTGACAGTCATCAGAATTGGAAGATTATAAGCCCTGAAGCACAGTGGTATAATGATGTGCTATGTATTTTTCATCATGGCAAGCTTTCCCTTCCTCTAAACTACTTAAATGGTCTATTTTTTGTTATGCCAAAATATCTGTGCATATATCAGCTCTGATTTCAAATAAAGTATTGGCTCAAGGGTACATTTTAATGAATATTGCCTTGCAGAACTGGCCATTTATACAATTTCTATAATTCTCATTTTGCTTCCAAGCAAACAAAAGACACTCCACAACCACACCTAAAAAGTCCTTACCGGCTAAAACAATAAAGACAGCAGTCCTGAATGTTAAACGATTAGTATAACAATCAAAATTGTACATTTAAATGAATAAATTGGCCTAAAGGCTGATGAGAAATGTTCAAGATATATGCAGTGTTCACAATGTGCTTCATTCAAATCGCTATTACAGAACAATTTAAGGCAATATTTGCTTAAACAAATTAAAATTTACTGCCTCAACAGACATTTTGAGGCCACAGAGTTAATGTATTAAAAAATACCCAATTTAGTTTTCAGTCATC
Organism: Brienomyrus brachyistius; assembly: GCF_023856365.1. Taxonomy (NCBI): domain Eukaryota; kingdom Metazoa; phylum Chordata; class Actinopteri; order Osteoglossiformes; family Mormyridae; genus Brienomyrus; species Brienomyrus brachyistius. Next base: position 7,443,766 of record NC_064538.1, on the reverse strand, counting down.
ATTCTTTCTAAAAGCAATATCTGAACATTAGTTACTGATAACAAGGTTGTTTGGGTCCAATATTATCTATATATTTTATTACACCATAAACACAAACCGTATTGAAAGAGCAAAAATAGGGGCAATAGGAATATTAGAGTGCAGAGCAGGAGGTAAATTAAGAGCAAGAGGCAACATAAATAATGGATACATTGCCAGAGGGCAAAGAATAAAGGTGCCAACCCATGTGAACAGGGGCTGGTCTTAGTGCAGCACAGCTACTTCTGTTCACTCATTTATCAAACAGAAATATATTACTCTTAATTCCCTTTGCAAAAACCACCTTAGGCCTGGCAGAACCTTTTAGTATAACCTTAACAATGTACACATTTATGGAGAGTTCCAATACAAATTTAACAAAGTAAAAAACTTAAGTCATCTGGAGGCCAGTACTGCATGCTCATCTGAACACTATCACAATTATTTATTTAGCAGATGCGTTTGTCCAGAGCAACACAAGGGACCAACTGTGAAATCACTCTCAGCCACAGGACTTGAACCAGTAATTGTCCTATCAAAGACACAGGGTCCTAACCTGGAAAGCCAATCACACAGCATCCCTATCAGCGTGCCACCAAACATTTCCCAGCCGAGCAATGATGAGGATGGTCCCTGTGATCTTGCCCCAGCTTGGACAAATCAGGTCCAAGCTATTTAAGAATAATAGGCCATTCTCTCATCTCATTCGGGGCTTTCTAAGATGTAGCTCCTGATCCAAATAACTTCCAAATCCGACCTGCTAGTTCCCAATCCCAGGCTCCTGGATCCTGATTGGATCCTGCATTCATTCTCTTTTCCGGTCATTTCCTGCTTCCTGTCTCCTGTGCGTATCAATCTGCCACACCTGAATTTCCCCTGCATGTCTTACTTCCTGCAATATCTTCCTCCCATAGACTCTGGGATTGTGGAAGGCCTGGAAATTGGGTGGGCCTTGTGTTGACCTGACCTGACCTTGTGTTTCCTTAATGCTTGAGTAAATTAAGATGAGTTGCAATAAGATCACTGAGTCTGACACAATTAGAATTTGTAAAGCATTAATAATGTCAAAAGAGGTACACATGGTGGTATAGGAAGAACATACTCTCAAGTTAATAATAAGGAGGAACAATAATTTTAAATGCAACAGAAAAAAACTAATTGACAAATGATTTGTCATTGTTTAACTGTACTATTTGTTTTTCTTCATTATATGGTCAATAAAATACTTAAGTTTATTTATCTAAAAAAGCCCATTAGTAGGATCTATCCTGTACAATCCTTGGCAACACAATGTCATTTTTGTATTACGGCAAGTATATTGTAATGCAGAATACAAATATCCTTACAGTATACGAAATCTTATGAGGCATAAATAAAGCCTGTGTAACACTTTGATATTAGTGATAATGCAGTGTGAGAGGGGGCAGGGGGTGCGACTTGGAGGTGCGATATAGGGGGTCAGGGTTTTTCATGTGAATTCATTCTACCTGGCACTGGCTTTTGATTGAACATATAAATTAGTGTGTTATGTGCTTTTTTGCTCCAGTGAATTAGAAGAGATACCTGGACCCTGCTACAGTCACCTTCAGCTTCTCATTCACTGAAATGACCACTTATCTTTGTGTCTCCTTTACCTGCCGGGTGGATTCCATTCTTGGTCCGTCCCTGTAAACTCTATGTAAGAACAGGACTGCCATCCAATCCCCTGCAGACTCTTTAGTCCATATTCTTTCCTTGTGTCATGTGCATCTCTTACTACCCCAACTTGAGCATTTTGTACATACTGGTTCAAGAAAAGGGCACATAGTACAATAGCTGGAAACTAATTATATCAGAGGATAAAAAATGAGAAGTGCCCAGGATTTGAAGCAAGACTTTTTAGCCATGTTATGGAAACGTATTTTCGAGGTTCATTAAAATCAAGAATAGATCAAATCAGCAGAATGATCTGGATGACCTCATTATATGCGGCTGTCTTTAACCTTAGAGCGATTCTCTTCATCCATTTTCATGGCTTTTGTGCACATTGTACTACAAAATGGGTTGCATTCCTAGTCATTTCTTTGAGCAAAAATGTATTTGAATTTTCAAAATGGGACAGATCACAGGCGAAGACTCACTGTCTACCTTCAAAGTTAAACTGCTCTGGTCTTAAAAGACATAAAATGATTATATTTGCCCTACTTTATGTACCCTTCTATAGCTAACAACACAAAGTAAGCCATACAATGCTCTAATGATATTAATGTGATATAGTATGCATTATAAACCTCCGTTTCTCATTATGCTGTGCATATACTGCAGCTTGTTTGTTTGTGAATTTTACCTTGGCTAACCAGCATCAAAAACCAGAAACAAAGATGTTGTGAGTGGCAATAAAAATGATGCATAGAGTTGGTGACAATTAAAAAAAGTGACGGATAACTGTAAACAGGGCAGAACATACCTGCCATTCTTCTTCACCTTTCGGTGTGATTATCTTTGTGCATTCAGCCCACCTATTCGGCTATTTTAGGTTCCCTTACTTTTGGCCCCCTTTGGTGTTTGCCCCATCCCTACACTAAACTCAGTCAGCCCAGAAAAGAGCAAATTCCCAATAAACCTCTGGTTTGCTGCCAGGCCCTTGTGTCACCAGGTGTCACCGCTGTCCGTGTCACACATGCTCATTAGCAACAACAGCAGGTGTTTCTTGCATTGCTACAGTAACAGCGGCATGAGACTTCCTGGTTGCCTATCAAGGTTCAAGCAAAGGGTAGAGCAGCTGTCCAGTAGCTACAAACTAGACAGATAGCATTATGGTATTGGTAAATGAATAATAATAATCGTAAGATGGGCACTTCTTCTTCCCCATTTCTTTTGCTTAGGCTCATTCTACATTTAACTCAAGGCTACAGTAAAAGTAAAAATACACTACTATATTATACTATACTATACTATACTATGCTTAAGACATGTACTATATGGACAAAAGTATTGGGACACCTGACCATTACACCTACACAAACTTTTATAACACTCCATTCTAAATCCAAAGGTATCAGTATGGAGTTGGTCCTCCATTTGCAGCTATAACAGCTGCCACTCTTCTGGGAAGGTCTTCCACAAGATTTTGGAGTGTGTCTGTGGGAATTTTTGCCCAATTAAACAGAAGCACACTTATGAGATCACGCACGGGTGTTGGATGTGAAGGCCTGGCTCTCGATCTCTGTTATAGTTCATCCCAAAGGTATTTGATGGGGTTGAGTTCAGGGCTCTGTGCAGGCCAGTTGAGTTTTTACACACAAAAATTACCCAACCATGTCTTCACAGAGTTGGTTTGTGCACTGGGGCACAGTCATGCTGAACAGAAGAGGGTCTCCTCCAAACTGCTCCCATAAAGTTGGAAGCATAGAATTGCCCAAAATTTCTTGGTTTGCTGAAGCATTAAAAGTTTCCTTCACTAGAACTAAGGGGCCTATTCCAACCCCTGAAAAAGAACCTCATACCATTATCCCTTCTCCACTAAACTTTACAGTTGGCATAATGCAGTCAGGCAGGTAAAGACCTCCTGGCATCCACCAAAGGGAAACATGATTTGTCACTCCACAGGACACATTTCCGCTGCTCCAGAGTCCAGTTCTTTGCACCGCTCCATCTGATGCTTGGTATTGCGCTTGGTGATGTGAGGCTTGCATGCGACTGGTTGGCCATGGAAGCCATTCCATGAAGTTCTCAGTGTACAGTTTTTATAATGGGGTTAATGCCAGAGAAAGTCTGGAACTCTGCAACAGACCGTTGGAGACTTTTACGCAGTATGCACCTCAGCACTCGGCGACCCCACTCTGTTACTTTATGTGATCTTCCACTTTGTGGCTGAGTTTCTGTTGTTCCTAAACGCCTCCACTTACAGTTCACCAGGGAATATCTACTGTAGCAGGGAAGAAATTTCACGAACTGACTTATTGCGAAGGTGGCAATGACAATACCACGCTTGAATTCACTGAACTCTTCAGAATGACCCATTCTTTCACAAATGTTTGTAAACTGAACTGCATACCTAGGTGCTTGATTTTACACACCTGTGGCAATGGATCTGAATGAAGCACCTGAATTAAATGTCCCAGTACTTTTGTCTATATAATGTATAACACTCTTCGAATAATCTACTGTCTGAAAGAGTCCCAGATGAAATATAGTTGACCCTTCTGCATTGCAACTTTCTCATCGCGATGTCCATATATCAGGCGGTCAGAATAAGAATTTAAATGGGAGTGTTTTGGGAGTTTTGCGAAACCGCAGACAACACACAGAAAGTAAATACATAAAATATATATTTATATAGTGCTGGTTTGGAGGACGCCAAGCGTTTTTATGGCAGCCTCTGGCATGATATCTCACAGTGATCACTCACAGATCTTTGTATCGTTCCACTCACGAAGGGGACCTAAAAATTTGATGTGCTTTTTCCAGATCGCAGTTGGCCCCTAACCACAGTCAACTGTAATTCATTAACAATGCGCATGAAACCTTAGCTGTTAATTCTAATACTGTTCTTCCTCTTCTGTCTCTTCTTCATTTCTAAATGAGCTGCACTGATATGTTTAGATGTGTCTGAGGAGTTCAGGATTTCCGACTAAAATTATTACTTTTTCCTCTTAGATATAAATGAGAAACAGCATTTTGATTATCAGTTCCACTTACATGGTGTCATATAATATTTATGAATGACTATAATAATATAATATAATGACAATTATAATCTCACGACAAACCTGCAATCTGCAGTATATTTGAAAAGCTTCTCAAGATTTGATTATATTTCTTGGATGGAGAAAAATATTTGTCTATGTTGTAGAACATTATTGATTTCTTTGCACAAGAGTTTATTTTGTTTTCCTGAGAGGAAGACATAATTTATATATAGTAAGTATTACAGTAATAATGCATAATTGCAATATGGTCATATTGATTTAACTCATTTAATGCTGAGAATTACAGCTCTGGGCCGGAGCTGCAATGGATACCATTTCGATATCCTGTATAAAAAGTTTACCACAATTAATTCAGTGCCACATACTAGTCGCAAATTCATTTTGTCATTGATTCCACTTTTAACATAAACTGTAAATATGGTTAGACAAACAAAAACTAAACTTATTTAGTCCAGATGTATAAGCTGAGTTCCTTTTGTTTGTATTATAACTAGGCACATTAAGTGATTATTATATAAAATTCCAGATTCACAGCTGCCGCCCCAAAAAATTATTAATAACGACAAGGAACCATAAATAACGTCTGTGATATATACAATAAAACCTCGGATTGCGAGCATAATTCGTTGCGGAAACGTGCTCATAATCCAAAGCACTCCTATATCAAAGATATAATTAGAAACAATGGAAACCACAACCTAAAAGTATTCATATAAAAATAATTAATATGAATTATAAAGTAAAAATACATTAAACAAATCAACCTGCACTTTATCTTTGAAAATAATCGTGGATGGTGTGAGGGAGGCGAGAGAGAGAAGAGGAGGGGTATTTTGTAGGACCACTGTATACCTAACGGAATCACTACTGTCTGTTGGCTCACTGGAATCCTTTTCTTTTTGCGCGATTTTAACAAGGAACCTATCCAATCAGCCACAACATTGTATTGTCGTTAAACAGATTCACCGCTCGCACTGCTACACCCTTATTCGGGTGGCGCTTTTCCAATAAATTTTGACTATACGAGTGAGGCACGCCGACTGAGACTGAACATAGGAGACAATTACCCACGATCCCATAGAGAGAGAGATTGAGAAAGAAGAACCATCGGCTCAGTTGTGATCATGTGACACTCGGCATACATAGCGCTTTCATAATCCTCGTATTGCAAGACCTCACTAGTTTATCAAGTTAAAATGTATTACAAATTTTTGCTCGTCTTGCAAAACACTCGAAAACCAAGTTACTCGCAATCCGAGGTTTGACTGTGTAGTAATTTGATTAGATAAATATAGAAGAAGGTTTTCTATATGCCTATGCATGTTAATGTACAGCAGTCATCCAATTATTTTCAATAATAAACCTGTTATTATTTATATCAATGTGAAAAGGTGCAATAAACGGGAAACAATTCTTTTCTTATTTTTTGTCCACAAGCAGAAAAATGAACACATCCTAAAACCAATTATCAGATAAGGAATAAGGTACCACACCATTCAACCATGCTTTGGTAAGTCCTCATCGGTGTCTGTCTGCATTTTTTTAAATGACCTGTGTACAATTTACTGTTTTGATAAATATTATGAAATGATATGTCATAACAGAAGCAGCTCACGTCCTGGCACTGTGTTCCTGTTGTTGATGACAAACATACTCCTGGAGAAGTCCTCTATCTTATTTTATCGTTAATCTCTTTCAAGTCTATCACCATTTTCTTGACTTCAATGTTGTCATATCGCATATCAGTGTATTAGAATTTCATCTGCATTTATCCCATTATCACTATCAATCAATATTTTCAGTTTTTATTTTATGCCTCATTTAACATAATCATTGAGACAGAAAACTTTGTGCTGACATGTAATTAGAGAATGTCATAACTGCAAAACTGAACATAGAATAGGACTTTTAGTACTTCTGCCTTCAAATCATGACCTGAGTAAAAAGATTACTGTTTGTTCCCTCTGTGATCACTGATTACTGGAGCAAATTGAGATCCCCTGCAAATTTTAAGTAAATTCCCTCCTCTGAAATACATGGGCTGCTCCTTTGTTACTTTTTGATCAATCTCATTAAAGCAGGCAGGTCAATGAATATTAACACTGACAAAAATGTAACACTGAAGAACATCCGAGATCTGGTCAGACAGGACTTTAGTCAGCTGGAAATGAGCAGTTCTGCTAACAACTGCAATAGAGTGTGATTTTTATTTCCATAATTTACAGCCAGCAATCTGTTGTCAATGGCAATTTAAAAAGAATTACACAGCAAGTACAGACATACCCATGAACACTGATGAAAAGATTGCAAATCTAGTTTTGTGCCTTTTGTGTTGTTCAGTCAATTATCTTAATGGTTCTCTTTATCTATCGCAAAGATGCAGGAATGGGTGATACGGGCCATGACGAGAGGGAGGGTCAGGTTACCCGGCTGTTTGCATTCATTATTTCCACCTGTGTGTTTTCTTCCTTGATTCCTCCTCAATGTGCTGTGTCTTGTTTTGGTCACGGAGCCCAGATGTATCTCACACGCTTGTCTTTGAACTCTGCCTGTGGTTGTGCTTTTCATTTGTTCTATTTTGCCAAAACTGCGCTTCTTGTTTTTTAAAAAATTCACCTCTTTATGTAATAACCGACAAACAGAGAACCGTGTCTTGATGACTAACCTCTGTTATTTTCCATTCCAAGCAAAAGTTTTCTCACAAATTATTTACATTTAGGTTAGGTAAAACATCGAAATAATACAATAAAGAATGCAGAAAAGGCTCACAAACTACAATGCCTGGGCAAAAAAAAAAAAGCCACCGTTTGAATTTAAAACAGCAGGTATTTAAGAACCAATGACTGGATCATTATTACAGCTCAATGTAATGCAGCAATAAAGTGAAGTCAGCTGAGTACCTGAATGGGCAGGTTATCTCATCAATGGATTTTTTTTCTTTCCTGAAGGCAGGGGCATATTCCTGGATGGTAATGCCAAGATTCTTGAATCGTCAAAGAGTGGTTTAGGGAGCATGAGGAATCATTTTCACAGACGATTTGGCCACTACAGGGTCTTGACCTTAACCGTATTGAAAGTCTTTGGGATGTGCTGAAGAGGACTCGTCTATCATCAATACTGGATCTCAGTGAGAAATTGATGGAAATCTGGACTAAAAAGAATGTTGAGATGTTGTATAAGCATGTGGAAACAATTCATTGATGAATGTGCACCATGATCAAAGCTAAAAGTGGCCCAACGAAATATTAAAGCGTTTGACTTTTTTTGACTAAGCAGTGTATATCACAATTGTAAAATAAGGTTTATGCCTCGCAGCTCTTACCTGCACCACATTCAGGCATTAGAAACTTCAGTAACAACTGCATTTTTATTTTTTTCTTGAAATTTATACTAAATTGCAAGCATGTTCAGGCAAAAGAAAAAAAATCGAAGTTACTTAGCTGTTATTTTTAATTTCAGCGTATCGAACGCCTTCTGTATCAGGTAGTCTTATTAAACTGAAATGGACAAACAAATAACACTGGAATGAACATTACCAAATTTCTGCTTTCCAGTTGAAGGTGAGAGGGCCTGGATTTGTCATTCTTGAGTCCTACTGATGTAGCTTTGAGACAATGCTTTGGGCCCTTATCCTGCTGAGGGAGGGATCTCAGTCCACATTTAGACCTTCAGTATACAGGAGCATGCGATCCTGTCACATGAACGTTACCTTATACCTTATTCCTTACAGCCTATCAGCATTTACAACCCCCGTTTAAGAGATCTATCTTTACAGCAGGGGTCTCAGAGGGGCCTGCATACCATGACAGATTCAGGGAGCCCAGCACTTGGTGGGGGCCCCACAATACCCCCTGCTCAGCAAAATCAACTGAGCAAGTGGAAGTGCCAACCTACGCAGGGGGCCCAAGGTGACATTTTCTCAGGGGCCCAGGGATGTCTGGCAGCTCCCCTGCTCTGCAGCATGATGAATCAATGTGCTGCCTGGCTGTAGCAGTGGTGGTGGCAGTGTGCCAAAGATAATCATTGCATTTGCATTAAAAAGCCACCATTTGGTCTTACCTGAGACCAAACTGTGCGCGCTTTACTGCGGACTCCCACCTGATCCGTGCTTTTTAATGGCTGCTCGCTCACTAATTGGATGACTTATCGCTGAGCTTTAATGACCCCTGATTTTGAAATCTCTTTGGTCTCCATTGTTGAGTCTTTGCCGGGAATTTGCTAGCTGTACATAGACTTTCACGAAGCCACTTGTTCTTATAGTGAAAAGATGAGAAACTTTCCTGTTGCACTGAGGACAAGTAATTGTCTGGCTTATTAAGGGTAATTTTGTAAATCTATATTAATTTTGGCTTATCATGGGTTTGAATATAGTACTTTGATCATGAAGTTTTCATTTTTCTTTCATGTTTCTTAATTTCAACTATTTTTTACTTTGAATATTTGGAACAGATTGTGTATAACAAATATTATGATCTACTTCAAAGTGTTATTGCAACAAAAAAATGCAGAGGTCTGAATACTTTTCCTTGTCAGCTCATGTTGCATCTGATATCTAGGTTCTTTAAGACTGAATACTGCAGTACAGCCATTCGCAAATTCATCGAAGCGGGACACTTTTACCAACTTCACTGGCATTGTTAATAAAAGTCGTTGTTAATTATTGTCACTTGTTAGTCGCTGGATAATTATGCCTCAAATTGTGCAAGACTTTCCGAAGATGCAAAACGTGAAGTAACAGAAATAAGACGTATCCATCTTCCGATTGCTTATTCTAAGCAAAGTCACAGGGGCCTCAAGCTCCTCCCAGGATTTGCACGGCACGAGGCAGAGGTACACCCTAGAAGGGGCACCAGGCCTTCTGAGGGCCTGCTACAGGCACTCGGGCACTCCACACACGCAGCGCAAAGGCAGGCCTGGAAGCCCCAACCTTGGCAAAGTCAGAAGGGCCGCTCGCCCTACCACCCAGAAGCAACATCCTGGCTGGTACAGTACTGTGCAAAAGTCTTAGGCAGCCAAAAAATATATATGTTTTAATAACTGTCATGTTGGTGTAAAACTATGCTGTTATGCCTAGCATAGTGTGTCTGCTTAGCCATTTCAAAACCTCTGCTAAAATAACCCTGTTATTTCCAGCAACCGTACAACACACCCGTGTATTTTTTGACCTGACCACTAGCCCACCTCATATATCTATTCAATATCTCGTTTTTATCTAATTAAGTTCATTAATTAAGTGAGATGGTGGTGAGATTTCATAAATAACATAGAATGGTTCGGGTGCCACTGAGGAGAAGTTTGGGAACTGAAGTGGTGTTCATCTAGCTATCCAAGTAGATATCAGTAACTTTTTGGAAAAGAGAAGACATTTTTACTAGTTTTTATTGTGTTACTTGTAATTTTCATATGTTCTTATGTTAAATTATATTTTTTTGTTCTAAGAAAATGTGCACTTACTACCCAGATAAATAGCATTAAACATTTCTTTTGAGTGCCTAACTACAGTATAGGTCAACATAACTGCAGAATAGACTATTATAAGCATATAGTCTTATTGCAGTACTTTCCGAAGTTTCCCATCTCTTGAGTTGTGTTCCCACCTTCTTCATCTTACCTTATTGTTGATATTCTTTCCTCTTGTCCCATGTTTGTAAGGCTTTAACTGTTTCAGAGCCCCTAAACGCATTCATTTGTTCAGTGGTTTGGCTCCATTGTTAGCAGATTGATGGTGGTTTTGAACACAGCAGTTTGGGAATCCTGCCATTTCCTAGGTATCAGAATCAATCATCTCGGGTGCGGCAATTTCACAAGCTACAAATTTCAAGTTACAAGGCGCTGTTAGAAAACCACATTGATCAAAAGGGTGGGATTGGACAAGCGGATATGGATAATGGATGGATGAATGGATAAAGCGTGTGATTTACAGAGCAAAACAAATAAATGCTGTTTACATTAAAAATGTAATTAAAAAAACAGTAATTAATTGGTTGCAACATTTGTGCTTCTGGCTTGTCATATTAATATTTTATTACACATTTATTTAATACATCAGGTAATAAATAATTTAAATTCTCCATTATCTATTGTCTTTAATGTCTTTAATCTATTGTTTGAACCAGTGTGGGTTAGCCTCATAAAACATTGTGTTTTGTTTGTTAGGCACATCGTTCTTATCCACTGTCCTCTGTCATTGTTTATGCACTCGGCCACTTTCTCATCCTAACATATCATTTTACCAGAAGCATAATGAGGAAGAGATTGGATCGAAGTGCAAAGATGGGTATCCTAATGATCCAATCCACAATCTACATGCAGAAAACAGAGGCCAAAACCGGGCATGCCGACAGTGTAAGCTGGAATCCAAACACGATTGATCAACAGCAACTGATTGGAAAGCAGGCAGGCAAAAGAGTTGTAAATGGAATCCAAAACCAGATCTGTGAACAGGTAATAAAGGACTCGAGACAAGACGCTGAGATGGCAAGAAACACACAATAAACTTTCAAAAGTTCAAAGGGAGGAAAAGGTTATATACTGGGCTGATGTCACATCTGGATTCACACCCCCCCACCCTCAACAAACAACACACAATGCCCAGAACTGTCTCCTTGGGAGCTAACCTTGGGGTCATGGACTTCGGGCACGTTGTGAATTTCATTTGTGAAGGAAGGATCCAAAACATCTCTCACCCGCTCCCAGAACTGCCCCTCTGGGCAGTATCCCTCCCAGCCCTTCACATGGCCTACTTGACCTTTCTTTCACCTACTGTAAACTGCAGCAAAGCCCAAGCTGATTAAGTGGGTTCCTCATCAATGTCGAGTGATGGAGGAGGTTCAATGTGTGCTGGAAGGAAGATGCATAGGGCTGTAGTGGACAGATTACATTAGGGAGAAGTGAAAAAGCGGTGGGCAGTTGATGCTGAGATGGCAGTTGTAACCAGTAGGTTAGGTTGATGCGTTGGAGGATCTTGAAAGGGTAGATGCACCTTAGGTGGACTTTCTGTGACGGGAAGCAAAATTTGACGTCCCCAGTACACAGCCAAACATGTTGACCTGGGTGTAACAGGGAATTAGCTGACTATCTGCAATCAGCAACTTTCTTTTGGATGCTGACAGCTTGCTGTAGCTAGATGCTGGTTGTTTCTCACATCTGTTCGTTCCTCCTGAACCAGCCATCCGCTGCACAGATATCCTTTGGCTCTACCTTATAAGGAAAGTAAACGCTGGTGGCCTGAAAAAGCATTGGAAGTAGGAACAAAGCTATGTACTCGTGAGGATTGAACGTACTCGGCCCAAGCCAAATACATACTTTGGAAATATGAATAGAAATATGACCATTTACTGTATGAAATTTCAAGCAGCCCCGGAGTTAATTAACTGGCATCGAGGTGGGACAGGGCCGTTGAGATAAGACAACCCCCCACTCAGAAAACATTCACTCATATTGCAACAGGGAGTTCTGGATTGTATTGTAAAAGGACATGGTCGAAAGAGAACAGGGATTTCACCTGAGAGAAGCCTTTCAGTGCCGGGTTGACCAGGTCAGTGTTCCGTGTGAGGGATTCCCAACCTTTGGTCCCCGGACCAGTATCAGCCCGCGGCCAGTATTCCACCAGACCCCGGAACACTGGGGGTTTTGTGGAGGGGTTGATTAGTTTTCCAAAAAATAAATGTAGATCAGTCCACGAACATCAAAAGACTGAGAACCTCTCTTCTAGGGGATTTCCTAAGCAGTGAGTGAGAGGTTCAGCCACATTACTAAATTCCCATATGAGCCTCTGGAGCTCGGATGTAACCCAGGAAAGGGATTGTCTCCGCATGGAACTCACATTTTTCAGCCTTTATGTACGGCCCATTGTCACCCCGAGACATTGGAGCACCTGTCTGATGTGGTCTCGAGGTTCTGCCAAATACATGGAGTAGATCAAAATGTCATCTATGTAAAGGGGTGTAGGAACCAGAGAGGCATGTACATGTAATATTTAATTTGGATTCATTCATCTTCCCAATAAATAGACCTTTGTATATAATTTTTTTAATTGTGTGCCTCCCACCCCCCAATATTAAAGTCTCTCTATACCATTGTCTATGTACATTACTCAGATTGTTCAATCATATTTCACAAGCTGGAAGACAGAGGGGGCGTTAGAGAGTTCATAATAATACCAAGCATTCACAGTGCCCTCTAGTGGTGATAAAAGCCATTTACTAAATCATAAAAGGTGAAATGCACTCCTGAGATGCGACTTCATGAATATGGCAGCAGCTGAGCTCTATAGATCAAGAAAAATGGGTAACGATATATGCTATGACATCATTGGGGGTTCAACAGTCAAGGCAGAGTTAGAGGCCCCCCAACCTTCTTTTGTACAATGAAAAGTTTTGGAAACTGCAGACAAAGTAAAGAGGTGGATTACACAAGGTCTGGGGCTTCATCAATACACTGTTCAGGAGCCTGAGATCCAAGATGAGACAATGGGTTACATTTAGCTTTGAGGAAGCAATGCACCAGGGTACCGTACAACGGAGCAGTCCTGGGTAGGCGTACAGCAAGCAATGCCGCCTTTGTTTCACAGAATGCCTCTCGGAACTCGATTCTGGGGTCGATATTTAGGGCTTTCCACAAAGGTAGCACAGCATGGTAAGATTAAGCAGTGGGATCAGCAGAGGCGGCTCCACAGTTTGCTTTTTCCGGGATAAAGATGGGACATGCTGGCATAAGCATGCACGTCCAAGAATGAGGGAATGAGTGTGTGAGGACAGCGCAGGCAGCTGCACTGCCGCTCGCTGAATCACGCCCACCAGCACAGGCAGAACTTGATGGACAATTTTCCCAATTCCCAACGGCCGGAAAGTAATTTTCAAGGGGGGGTTTCATCCGTTGGGGGCAAATACCTAAATGCTCAGAAGTATGAGCATTCATTCAATTTTCGGCGGCTCCTGAGTTGTGTAACGCATCTGGTGTCGAGGTGGCAGAGGGCAGCTGAAGGGCATGTATCCTGGACCACTGGGCTACGGGCAGAGCCACTCTGCGATATCTGCCCTGCATGCCAGTTTCGACTTTAACAAGACGCACAAAGAGATATATGCCGGCTATATATACAGTATATATCACTTTTATACAAAAGAAATTTTAATGCTGTGCTTGACTGGGCAAAAAATGGAGTGTATTAGCTGTTAATAAGTATATAGCCTGTAGGCTTTTTATCTGTTATACTTTATGGTTAAACAGCCAACAAACTGGAAAAGTAGTTTTATCTAATTAAAAATACATTCTTAGACTAGCCCCTTGGCAGATTCATTATTATTTAAACAGTCTGGCCTTGAGAGAACATCGTCTTTTAAAAGATACATATCATATTCTAAGGAGCCTAATGATGCACAACAGAGATGCAAATTTTACAACTGGGGTATTCAATGTCTTTTGTGTTACATATTCAGGTCCCCATTTGATAACCTCAGCTTTTTAAAAATCTGTGAATTCTCAAAGTCTTTTATTTTGGTTGTTTACCTATGGTTAAGGTTAGGGATGGGTGGGGTTAAGGGTGTCGTGATTGGGATTAGGGTTTTTCCCCTATAAATTAATGGATAGGTACACAAATATGTATGTATGTACAGTATGTATGTATGTGTGTGTTTGTGTGTGTGTGTGTGTGTGTGTGGCCTATGTGCATATATATATATATATATATATATATATATATATATATATATATATTTGCCAGTATATTGCAGGTCTAAACATTTAAATATTTCCCTTTATATACACTATATTGCCAAAAGTATTGGGACACCCCTCCAAATCATTGAATTCAGCTGTTCCAATCCCTTCCATAGCTACAGGTGTATAAGATCAAGCACCTAGGCATGCAGACTGCTTCTACAAACATTTACGAAAGAATGGGTCATTCTCAGGGGCTCAGTGAATTCAAGCATGGTACTCTGATAGGATGCCACCTGTGAAATAAGTCCATTCCTGAAATTTCCTCACTACTAAATATTCCACGGTCAACTGTTAGTGGTTTTAGAACAAAGTGGAAGTAATTGGGAACAACAGCAACTCAGTCACGAAGTGGTAGGCAACGTAAAATCACAGAGCTGGGACAACGCATGCTGAGGCGCACAGTGTGCAGAAGTCGCCAACTGTCTGCAGAGTCAATAGCTACTGACCTCCAAACTTCGTATGGCCTTCAGATTAGCTCAAGAACAGTGTGTAGAGAAATTTATGGAATGGGATTCCATGGCTGAGTAGCTGCATCCAAGCCATACATCACCAAGTGCAATGCAAAGTGTTGCATGCAGTGGTGTAAAGCACACTGCCACTGGACTGCCAGTGGAGCTGTGTTCTCTGGAGTGATGAATCACACTCCTCTGTCTGGCAATCCGATGGACGAGTCTGGGTTTGGAGTTTTCCAGGCGAACGGTACTTACCTGACTGCATTGTGCCAAGTGTAAAGTTTGGGGGAGGGGGGATTGTGATGTGGGGTTGTTTTTCAGGGGCTGAGCTTGGCCCCTTAGTTCCAGTGAAAGGAACTCCCCCCTCTTGATGCTGCAGAATTTGAAGCCATTTTGGACAATTCCATGCTCCCAACCTTGTGGGGACAGTTTGAGGATGGTCCCTTCCTGTTCCAACATGACTGCACACCAGTGCACAAAGCAAGGTCCATAAGGACATGCATGAGCGAGTCTGGTGTGGAGGAACGTGACTGACCTGCTCAAAGTCCTGACCTCAACCCGACAAAACACCTTTGGGATGAATTAGAGGGGATCCAACATCAGTGCCTGACCTCACAAATGCTCTCCTGGAATAATGGTCAAAAATTCCCATAAACACACTCCTAAACCTTGTGGACAGCCTTCCTAGAAGAGTTGAAGCTGTTATAGCTACAACGGTTGGGTCAACTCCATATTAAAGCCTATATATTAAGAATATAATGTCATTAAAGTTCATGTGTGTGTAAAGGCAGGTGTCTCAATACTTTTGGCAATATAGTGTATATCAAATTATACAAACATGGAATTTCAAGCAATACCAGTGACCACTCACTTTCTATGCCTTTGCATTCCATTATGTTCCCAGTACTTCATCCTTGTGAATAAAACTACTAAGTGATTCTTGAGTAATGAAAATAATTCACTGATGTTAGATTATTGAATTGTGGGCGTTAGTTCATTCTTTCAGTTAATTTGGCCAGACTGCAGTGTATGTGGCTATGCTTCAATGTAGCTGGAAATTTCTCTTTTTATCTGAAAGATTACAAGAGGGTGGGGAGCAGCACAGATGGTCGAAACATGTAGACCTACAAAGTAATCTGATGTTTCATCCCACATATCCATCCTGTAACCTATCCCGTGAAGTATAAGGCATAAGGTAGGGGGAAGTTTTGGAGGGAATGCCAGTCCATCACAGGGCAGACTCATGCATACACTCACAAACATGTGTACACACAGAAAGGCAGCGGGACTCAGACTCTCAACACTAGATGTATGTGATGCAACAGTACCAACCACTAAGCAATTATACCCCCTAGTGGTAGAAGATGTTCCTACATATTCTCTTCTATTCAAAGTCCATGCTTCCATTATTTCACTATATATAGGCGATTTAAAGAACGGTGTCTATTGCATTACAGTGTGTCTGATAAAGAAGAAATAGTTACTCGTCAGTGAGAGCAATAGAAACACTACATATATTTTAGTTGTTATGGAAACACAAAGCTACGATGTAAGAAGTGTTTTGGAACAGTAAACACTAAACACACATGTATTGATTTGGGGCTTCAGTTATCTCTGAAACCATGACATCTGCAAAGCAGCAGCTGTCCCTGACGGGGCACCGTGATACTATGGTCTCTGATATCAGGAGTATCTTCATGGGCTGAGCTTGAGATCAGGCCTTAGCTTCACAATAAACATAAAACTGGACAGATGTCCCGGAACACAGAGATTCTTCAAGCCGCTCCCCAAGAAGACGGAGGAGTGCTTGCTGAGAAAGGAAGGCTGTCCTCAGCTCGGCCTTCAAGCCTCCCTGCCACGCACACAGCCAGTAATTAGACCAATGGGAGCTCATTTGAAGCTGTTTGTAGGAATGAACAGCAGCTTTCAAATTCCATGTTGTGAAAAGACAGAGGCATCACATGGACGACAAATTCCTTTGTGTTGCTACATAAGCATAGTCTGCTGGGGGGAAGAAGGGCATTCCCTTTTTTCTGAAGGCTCAATTATTGTTGACAAGTAGAATATTATCAGTAAAATCAGGCACAAAGCTGTTTCTTCATTTAGTGGTGCGTATCCAAGGCTCATTGTTCCCTGCAGCATGCCTGGAACCTATAGTTGCCGCGATCTCATTGGAGCCTGTTTGAGAATACCCACGATGCACGTCTGCTTGTGTCATGGTATCTTTTTTCTTTGACTTACTTGGCTTTCCTCCAAAGTAAGTGGGGTTGGGTTGCAGCTCAGACATTTTCAATGAATATGCTTATTTGTGAATTCTGTAAATTTTCGTGTTTATACTTATGTCTCAGAAAAAAAAATATATAAATGCATCACAGTTTTCCAGACAGATATTAAAAATACAAGCGTGTTCCTCCGACTTCTAAGTGACAAATGTAAGATGATTTATCACCGTTCTTCATCAAAATGTGCTGAATTTAAATACATACATCTATCAGCTTTACTCATTCCCTCAGGTCCACTCTAGGCCAATAATCTTCACTGACCATATCTAGGTGTTAAGCCCAGCATACAACAGAACATTTCCCTTGAATTCAAAAAGTATACATGCCCTTGAGAGAAATCAAGGAGCTATTTTATGAAAAGGAATACACTTTTTGTTGGCTCCCGGTACATTTGACGCAATCTATGTCCTTATATAATTTAACATGTAAAACGTTTTGCAAGTTTCAATTGTATAAACGCCGCCCACAAGAGCCCCAAGGTACACCTGAGCTGTTTAGCACATGCATACACACACACACATACATGAACACATGTCCTGCTGAAATTAATGTTAGCAAAATCTTTGACCTGTGTAATTAAGTTTTCACATGCTTACCCTCTTCAAAAATACACAGATGACAACAAATTAAAATATATCTTCTCCATTATTGCTTTGCAAAAACCTTGCAATAAAATACAGCAGCAAATTTTATTAATGATATTTGAATACCGATGCACATTTTGTAATATTAAAATTAATGAGAACATTGCTGCGTTGGATTCCCCGCAGTAAACATGAAAGTAATCCAGATAAAATATATCCAGCGTACCTGTAAAAAGCTCCATACTGAAATTGAAAAGCATGAAATTAATATTTACATTGAGGGAGGAAATGACAGAATGTAGGGAAATGCACAGCAACACAGAAGCATGGTTTCCAGGGGAAGATGGAAAAAGTACAAATGCAAGGGCAACCATCGGTCTGGAACAACCACTACGGGGCAGACTGAAAAGGAATGATTTCCCGTCAAATGTATTGACCTTAATTGGAAAGCCAAACACCTCCAACCATTAAACATGTGAAAAAAAATTGTATGGATATTTGAAAGAATAGGAAGAATCGAGAATCCATTTATTAAGCAGATTATGGGACAACTGGGATACTGATCGGTGGTCAGGGGGTCAAAAATTGTGCAGTGGGATGCAGTCGGTCATTCATTTTTACTTCAAGCTCTTTGGTAATCAGCAAACAATTACTATGTCCACCTTTCAAATATATTTTTCTCTTCTCCTTCATTTGGCATCCATTCCAACCTCTATCCCTCCTGTGTTGTCCTCTGCTGCCTGGGATGGGCTGCAGACCTACAGTACCCACAACCCTACCCAGAATAAGCAGTTGGAAGATGGATGGATGGCTGAATGGATGTTCTCCTCCATCTTTTGTCTGCTATTCACACAAAACCGCAATTCTTTGCTAAAAGTCTGCACCTGAATATGAAAGCTACAATAAAGCTTTAAACTTCTAAGAAAATCAAGACCAGTAAGAAAAAGATTTTAAATTGAGTGAAAAAGAAGGAATGTGGTTTTTGAAAGTGCTTTATCTACATCACAAAGCATTATCTTCCCATGTTAGAAGTGAGGACATAAAAGCGCAAATTAATTACGAAGCACGTCAATGAAGCTTTACTTTTAATTATGAAAATTTCAGGCTCGGCAATGTCCGATTGCCAAATTTGGAGTGAGGTTAATGAGGGCTCATAATGGTTCTTCTCCTGCCCAAAGTGGCATCTTTCATTAAATAATGCTTAGTACATGACAATCAGCGTCTGTTTAATGAAAACAAAACAGGAAACCAGGCCCAAGTGTGATGGGGGGGGGGGGGGCTTTGAGCTGGGCTAATTCGTCAGGTACAGTGCACCTATTCCTCCAAGTGATAGTTATAAAAGATAATGGTAGCTCACAGCTTATGTGCTCATTATATAAACAAAAATATGTTAGTGATCTGCATATTCAGTTAATTGTGTACCTTTTACATCACAAAATAAGGTTATCTCCATGGCTAGTCTTTATTTTATTTTTATGCCATCTTTATTTTATTAACATAGTTTGTTATTTGTATATTTCAATATTAATTTGGCAATGCTTACCTTGCCAGGGGGTGGCGGGATGTTTAACTGAAAATATCAATAATATATTGGTTACACTGAATATATAAAAACTGATCAGCACCAAGAAAGGGGGTTTTTACACAATATTTTGGACAGGAGTAGTTATGGAGAAATATATTTCCATTCTAGCAACATCTCTTACTACTTAGCAAGCAGGCAGGCAGCAGAAGGGTGTGCGTCACGGTCGCAAATCTTAGTAAATCCAAGCAGCATTAGGCGGCACCGGCAGGTATTGTGATCAGAGGAAGGGAAGTTCAGTGCAAGGGAGCAAGAATGACTGCAGCTTTGCTCAGTCACGCAAATGTCAGCAGTTAAGTTTCTTTTCAAAACAGTGTGCAGTGCTGCATCAGGGAGCCTCGCGGTGTGAAGCGTCCCTGAATGGGAGCGTTATCCAAACAAGTCGTACATATAAATGCTGACACTTCTAGAGAATAAAAAATTCAAAGGGTTTTCAAACAATTATCAAACAAATCAAAGATAATTACAAAGGGAATTGTAATGATCCTTAATTATAGTTACAGGGTAATTGTATTATAATAATTATTATGTAATTACAGTGAATCATTATGAAGCCAGATCTACAAAGGGCTCAGCTGGAATAGAAAATGGTCTCCAGGACCATTGGGGGCTGTGAAATGTATTTACAGGAGCTTCTGTCCAAAGCCGGCATGCTTATCATGAAAAATGGCACAGGCAAAATTACCCAGAAGCCACCTCTGGTTCTGCTGTGTCATCTTGTCCCTGCCTGCTTCCCACACGACTCCACACATATGGTACAAAGCCTATTTCCAAGGTGCTATGGTAGTACTGCAGAGTGCTATTTACAGCTGAGGAAGAAAAGACTTTATTTTTTGTACTTTTTTATGTTTATATATTTTATGGTGCAAAAAGCAATGATACGTCATAAAAGGAGTAAAAGAGATCTCTACCAAACCACTAAATAATTGACTTTTAGTAGAACTATAGGCAATTTATGGGCCACACATGGAAAACATTTTTTTTTACCTTCAAAGATTTCAATGCTTTATTATTTATTGACATCTGTAACCACCTTAAATGCAAATTATATTCTCCTACCCTGTGAATCACTGAGTGTTTTTTCCATCTCCTTGAACACACCGCAGAGTCGTTTCATTATTTTTCCCATGTTCCAAAAAATATCCCAACGTGTTGCATTTAAATGACAGCCAGTAAAAATGGGTTTGCTGTACTTCATTCTCCTCAACAGCATATACATAACCTCGCCACAAAATTAGAAAATGTCAAAGGAGGTAGTGAAGGAGAAAGTGTGGCATGCTTTGCACTGGGAGACAAATCATTAGGAGCCTGGAGCAGGCAGATCAGGAGGCACCTGCCAGGGAAGGTGTACAAACAAGGGCATTCTGCTTTTTAAGTTTCATGAGTTTCAACAAATGTTCCCATAAATACCAACATAATTGCTAGAAAAATGACTACAAACAATTTACAAGAATGGGTCCTTTTCTGAGTTATATCTTTGCTACAAACATCAGCAAAGGCAAATTGTCACCATACAATGGGTATTGAGAGGCAAAGTTTGAACCTACGGTTGACCTCACAATGCACTTGACGGTTTCGTGTTTGTCTCTGGTTTGCCATTTTAATGATGCCAGCAGAGGATCTTATTTGAGTTTCCAATAATTGGATTTCTCTACACTTTTTTAAAGGAATGCTTTCATCCATCTTAGTCATTGCAGACCCAGTCATAGCAAGTGAACAGAAACTGAGACAGTTTAGCAATCTTAAATTCTATAATGACACTCCCTTCATTTCTCGACATTAATAAAACTGTCAAACTAAGCACGAAGCCAGGATATTTTGATTTCATAAATATGCAATAAAAGTAACTGCTTTATATGGCTCTTCCAAAATGAGAGGTTTTACCTTTTAAATTACATTTACTTGATTTGGCAGATTCTTTTGTGCAAAGTGACATACAAGTAGTCAGAGGCTGCTTTTCGAGGTAAAATTATCTCCAGGTTCTTATAGGGACTTTACAGGTAAAGCATCATGTCAGATACACAGATGAGCAAGAATCATAAACAACAGGAACATTTTTCAAGTTCCTTCAAGAGTATGATCTATTCGATCTTGTCCAGTCAACAAAGTCTTATACATTCAAATCTATCTGGAATGCCGAAATTAATTTGCAATAATAAAACTCAGCCAGACAGTGAACACCTTTGTTGGCACAGAATAGAAAGTTGGCACTGTGAGATTTCTAGTATTGCACCATCCTACCCATGGAAGCATAATGTAGCCAGGCAGAGTTATATAGTATGTCTACCTTTCAGAGGCACTTCCAAGGCATTTATGCTTAAATCTGTACCCTAGTTCTGCTCAGTAATAGGAGAGCTGGACTGCGAAATAGCCCCGTAGAAAGTAGGAGAGAAGAGTTTTGTGTTTTTGGCACTTTTCTTTGCTACAGGCCTCTTCAGGAATAACAAGGAGATGGTCTTCAGGAAAGAACATATTCAAACCGCATGCAAGTGCTGCTCCCTGTTTTCTGGATATTGTTCACTGTACTTTATGGAACTCAATCATTTCTTGTGAACCAAAAATGCAGCCAGAGACAGAAATATTACGAAGAACAAAATAGTGTCACTGGTAAGTGACTGATAACCCAGATGGTGTGATAATTTTTTGAATGCCGAAGAAATCCCAAAGCAAGTGTCTTGCTACATGCAAACTTCCTCTTCGTTACGTCTCTCTTCAATGATGTCTTATCTCATGCAAATCCAACCAGCTAGTATAGGGCCCAGAGCTGAATACTATCACTTTGCATTTTATTTACAGGCAGTTTTCAAATTCCCCTATTTATGTCCAATTTAGTCCTATCTGAATGTCATAAATTCTTACCTGTCTGAAACACTTCTCCATATGAGCCCAAAAGTATCAAAAGTCTCTCTTGCCAGCTGACAGAAGTAAGAAATACAGGGACGTGTGAAGAGACACGCCTGCACTGGTCCGGAGGGGCTGGAAATCAGCATCTCACAGGCATTCAGCACATCCCCAAGAGGCAGTGGAGCCACGGTTCAGTGAAACACCGTGACTGGGTGAAGCCCCCCCCCCCCCCCCCCCCCCACAGTGAAACAAAATCAAATTAAGTGACTGACAGCCACGTTCCACAGAAAGCGGAGCTCAAAACTGCCAACCCAACCTCCTGCACACCAGTTTACTCACACAGTTGAAAACTTGCTCACAGCCCTGGTCTCTTGGTTAATAAAGGAGCCAAAATGGGTTGAGTCCAAAAGTTAAAAATGTAATACAATCTTCATGTTACGTTCAATTTAAATTTTGAGCTGAATCCAGACTTCTGATTGTTATTGTTTTTTTCCCAAGCTCACAAAACAATAAACTGCTCTGTTTCAGTTCTTACTCATGACGTGTTATTGCAGAATAGTCTAAAAATCGCTATCATTTGTTCACTGACAAGCACAGTTACCTCTGAAAGCGCAGCAAAAAAAAACTACCTTCTTGATAGATGGATTCTAATTTGTGAGATAAAACCTTATCTCATTTAAAGGCATAGCATATTTAAACGGACAAAACTTCAAATAATTTATGCAGAGTTAAAATTTCATTGTTTATGTTTAATATGCCATGCATGGAGGCCATCAGATCTGTATGTCATTCATATAGTTCACATGGGAACTCATTTAGCTTTGCTTGTTTAGCACTAACCCTGCATCCAGAACAAATTTCACACTGGAAAGTCACTGCACTGCACTGCACTGGATCACGCAGCCCCTCCGTCGCCTGCTCTTATGGATATCCTAATATACACTGATCAACTGTGACATTAAAACCACCAGCCTAACATCATGTAAGTTCTCATCATGCTGTCAAAACAGCTCCGACCCGTCGAGACATGAACTCCACAAGACCTCTGAAGGTCTCTTGTGGTTTCTGGCACCAAGATGTTAGCAGCAGATGCTATAAGTCCCGTACATTGCGAGGTGGGGCCTGCATGGTTCGGACGTGTTTGTCCAGAACATCCCACAGATGCTTAATCGGATTAAAATCTGGGGAAGGCCAAGGCAACACCATGAACTTTTTCATGTTCCTACAGCCATTCCGGAACAATTTTTGCAGTGTGGGAGGCGCATTATCCTGCTGAAGGAGACCACGGCCATCAGGGAATACTGTTGACGTGAAGGGTGTCCTTGGTCTACAACAATGTTTAGGTAAGCATGAATGCCAGGACCTCAGGTTTCCCAGCAGAACACTGTCCAGAGCGTCACACTGCCTCCACCAGCCTGCCCTCTTCCCATAGCGCATCCTGCAGCCATCTCTTCCCGGGGTAAATGACACACCTGCACGCCGTCCACATGACATATCAGAAAATGTGATTCATCAGATCAGGTCGCCTTCTTCAATTGCTCCATAGTCCAGTTCTGATGCTCACATGACCATCATAGGCGCTTTTGGCCGTGGACAGGGGTCACCATGGGCACTCTGACCGGTTTGTGGCTCCACAGCCCCATGCACAGCAAGCTGCAATGCACTGTGTGTTCTGACACCTTACTATCATAACCAGCATTAACTTTTTCAGCAATTTGTGCTACTCTCCTGTGGAATTGAACCAGTCTTGGGTACCCATGACCCCGTCGCCAGTTCACTAGGTGGTCTTCCTTAGGCCACTTTTGTTAGGCACTGATTACTGCATACTGGGAACACAAACAAGATCTTCTGTTTTGGAGATGTTCTGACCCAGTCGTCTAGCTATCACAATCTGACCCTTGTCAAAGTTGCTCAGACCCTTATGCTAGCTCCTTTTTTCCCACTTCCTCTTGAGTTTCAAGAACTAACTGTTCAGTTGCCTAATATATAATGGCGCCCTTGACAAATGCCATTCCAGTTAGATAATCAATGTTATTTATTTGGTTTTAATGTTATGGCTTCACAATGAATGCTTAGTGTGGGGCGCATGTCCCAGCATGCCTGCATGGAATTGTAAATAGCCCTTGTTATATTGTTGTTGCTAATGTTAATGTTAATGGTTGCATTTCCCTATTGTCGCTTGTGTGTTTGCCCATGTCTTGTCCAATCCTCGCATATATTTAGCTTGTGTAAATCTCTCGCCGTGTGCATCCTGCAGTTCGGCGCCTGACAACCTTGTGTTTCCCGTCTGTGTATTTGGTTCGGTGCTCCTTGGGTGCCTGAGGTAGTCCTTTTAAGGACTGCGAATGAAGAGCGTGTTTTTCTCAGCGAGCGAGTCTCTGTGTCTCTCTCTGCTCCCGCAATGCCTCGGTCCGCCCGGCACCACAATGTCTTCCTTCCTCACCCACCTACAACTGATATAACCTAAGTATGTCTCTGGCAGATTTCAAATTATACAGAATGTATTTCAGAGCATGGTCTTAATTAGCATAGGAAAGTGTAGTAGTTTAGTTTTTTGGGGGGTTTATAAGAGTATTATCAGCTGGATGTACTTCAGTTTTATATCCATCCATACATCAATCCATCTATCCATACATTCATCCATTTATCCATTTTCTGTAATTGCTAATTCTGTTCAGGGTTGTGTGC
The DNA here is from genome assembly GCF_023856365.1 of Brienomyrus brachyistius. Lineage (NCBI taxonomy): Eukaryota > Metazoa > Chordata > Actinopteri > Osteoglossiformes > Mormyridae > Brienomyrus > Brienomyrus brachyistius. The sequence goes on along the minus strand of NC_064538.1, from coordinate 7,418,905 downwards.
CAGAGTTTTAAATCTTCTTTAAAAGTGATTTGAAGTCCCCAGATCCTTGTGCAAAAATCTAATCCTACATGTACCCACATCCCCCATGTGGACACACACCCAAAGCCAATGTGAGCTCCACAGTGCAACACAAAGAGAACAAATTATCAACCTTATGTGACCCCGGAATAAGACGAAGGAGCAGAAAGCTGAGACACATGGACACATGGAGAGACACAGAGGCACCAGAGAAGAGTAGGGTATTAACTCACCATACAACAGCATTCTTCCATGAGAAATTGATGATGATGATGATGATGATGATGATGATGGCGGTGGAGGTGGTGGATAAACTCTCCAAAGCACTGCACCATAATCTCTTACTTTGCGATTACTGGGACTCAGGAATGCAGGTTGAATCATATTTCAGTCCCATTACATATTTTTTTCTCAAAAGTCACAGAAGAAAACACATTATTTAAACCCAGATGCATGGACTGCACTGTCACCATGTCAAAACTGTGTTGGAATTGCTTGTGGATGCCTTTATGACAGCATGATTGTAATGATTTCACAGATTCAATTTTAGGACATCATCCTGGTTAAAGCAAAATGTAGTTTTATAGTATTTAATGCAATAACTTTATGTTCGATGCATAAATAAATATTTGATTACAGATTAATTGACATCTACAGTAAGTCTTTTTAAGATATCGCTTTCCTTCTCAACAATGAATGAATAGTTCCCATAAATAAAATGTTTCTTAGTTGCATGTTTTTCCCATTATAAGAGACTTTAGCTTGGTGCAGGCAGGATGTCATTTATTTACTTTCATAAAGCATCATATTTGTCTGACGGTGGAGTTTGGCATCCTGCTGTCTATGATAATTTGGAATCAAGAAAATACAATATCGGCGACAGGCAAGCACATTTCTCACTCTGTTATTTTGAAATTAAATAAGAAAAATGTATTTTAAAGTAGGTTAGTTTGGACTCTGAACCTCAACTTTCCTCACCTCACTTTACTTAAACTATTCTAAAATGCATCTTTTTTTTTTCAGGGATGCTGAAGAAGGTTGAAATCAGAGGAATGTAACACTCGGTATTCAATCTGTCCTACCTGGGGACATTCCACATTTCTGGGCCATTTCTAAGAGGTTTTTTAAATTACCCATTTGAGTGATAAGTCCCGTTGCTGGGGTCCCTGCTGCCAGCAGGGAACATTCCCATTAACTGGGAGGCGCAAAGGTGTGGCGTGATGTCGCACTTTCAGCATAGCAGCTGGACACACATAGTAAACTGGGCAGATGATATTATAATGCAGGTAGAAGCAGCCTTAGAGTCTAAAGTTACTGAGGTGCTGAATTAAGAGGAGGGATGGAGGTAGGAAAATCCTCTGAAGTCTCTGATCTACATTCTGAATTAAATCGAAAACATGCTCTTGAAGCCCAGGGGACTGATATGACTTGTCAGCTTTAGACCTGGGGAGTTTGGTGGCATGTCTGCACCCATGACATGGAGAGGGGTAACCCTTTCAGCTCACTTCAACAGGCTATTTTCTTTGATTTTCACAAGAGAAGCACAACAGAAACCAACTAACTCTTGGCCCGGTTGCCTCATACCATATCCAAGCTCAGTTGCTCTGCTGTACCTGGACCTGACCTAACGATCTGGACTTGAGCAAGCTTTCGTCATGACTGTGCGAGAAAACATAGGAAGGAAAGCAGTATTGGACAGCAGATTGGAATTCATGAGTAATGTCCTAATTTCGTGGCTTTTTTTGGAGTCATTTTGGGCGCAGTGACACACATTGATTTATCTAGTATTCAACACAGTGATTTCTATTTATTCATGCTGCAAGTTTAAGAAGACAGTCCTTGTGTGTTCCTTGATACTCACGTCATATCAAATTTCCATCAAACACTGCACCCCTGCCGTATACCAAAGTGATCCTTTGCCACCATGTTTATGAAATGTTTGTCGCTACCCAATCTGTACATATAATTTTTTTCTCGCAGCGCAGTTGTGTGAAAAAATAAAATCGAATTACGCTGTTTCTAAAGCCTACCCAGTCTGTTCCTTCTGGGCCTGGTTCATATATGGTGTACATGTGGGCATGCGTGTGTCAGTTGCATCATTGACATCATGTCTGTGTTCTGTTTCTGGGCACAGATAGCGATCACACTAGATGCGTAATGTGCATGACTATAGGCCCTACAATGGACTCACACCCTACCCAAGGTGTCCTCTACAATGGACTTATTTTTTCTGGGATAGGATCCAAGCTCAGTGTGACCCTTTACTGTAGAAGCATTATGATAAACGGATGGAAAATAGGAATTATTCTACATCAGGCTGCTTTTTAAAGGCCATTGATTTTTTTGTGCAAATTTTGATCAATTCCAAACCATTCCTAACACTGGTTCCCCAGCTGCAGGAGTTCTTTCTTTTTGAATTGCAAAATGACTTTTGGCTCCTCAATTTTGTACAAATGGTTTCTGTTGCCTGCTCTCTGCCATGATTAAATATTTTTAATTCCAAAGACCTTTGAAAGTAAATTAAATGTGTACCCAAAGGGATTAGGCTCATTTATCAGTCCCCAAGGTCTGAGGTCAAATACATCTATTTTAATCTTATGACAGTTCAATGGAGTGGAATTCGAGTATGTACTATCCCTTCTTTTATCACGTCAAGCACACAGAGAATGTTGCAAAGGCACAGACGCTAGGGTCAAATTGCATGGTCCTAGACTTTCATAAATATAGCCGCAAACACTGAGTCACCCCATTTTAACAGTAGGAAGCTTGTGCCACTGTATTTCCATAGTCTGTGTTGATATTAATATGATAAATATTACAGCAGATAATATGGGAGAGGGGTGTTGAGTGCATTTTGTTATCCCTTTGCGGGGGGCTTTGAGGAGGGGCTGTCAGAACGCCACCCTCAGCCTTTCAACAGAAAGTTTTCTACAGTCACACATGGTCTCACAACTCATGTTTGCATGCGCTTCTGGGATTTTCCACGGCATGCGGGAGGAATGCCATATCCGTCTCCCCATTCATTAGCAGAAAGCCGAGCGTGGATCTCCGGGTGGGAAGGCTCTTCTGGGATCCTGCTTTTTGTGCTGTGAGGGACTAGGGTTTGTTGGCAGGTCTTTGGCATGGATTACTAAGGCTCTTGCAAAAAGTGCTGGCTTGGGGGAAACGAGTTAAAAGAGGGCCATGTTTACCACTGAGGACTTACACCTCAGCTGAGATAAGGGTAAAGATTTACCGTGGCATCCTGAACGTCTTGTGCACGCGTGGAAATACTAAAGTGACGTCAAACACCAATGAAGCCTCTGTCTCTGCAGTGGTGGCAAGGCTGTGGGGCCTTGATGATAGCCCGTGGGGAGTTTTCCCTCACACGCCACATGCACAGTATTAGCTGTGCTGCTGGTTACCTTCCCAGAATTTGTGGTTCATGCCATATGAACACAAGCCGCGGGGAAGGTGTCTCAATGCAATACGTTAAGTGAGCCGGGCTTTTCGCACATTTTACAACGCAAAAGCATTTTCTGAAAAACTGTAAAAGTATTGAAATGGAAAAGCTATACATAATTACTCTATTGGAAAGGATAAACTTTTAATATAGTACCTGCTGGAATTGGAGAATAATATTCCTCTGTGAATATTATGCTTTAAACTACCCTGGGAGATTCTTATTTTATTGAGCGAGACGCCACAACAAAATGGCTTCAGCAAGTTTTGTGAAATAAATGCCTGGATAAAGTGTTGCAAGCATTTTAGACCCAGAACAAATAAAGTGGTATCAGAAGAATGAAGCTTCCCACCTGGGAACTGATGAGGCCCTTGTAGCGGATGTCCTTGGAATGCACAGGCACGGAACTTCAGATGCATGGCTGCAGGTTCCAAAGACAGACCTTGTTTGATAGAGATGTGTTTTGCCTGAGAAAAGAGGAGAGAATGAAAAGAGAATCTCTGCCCATTGGTGGCCCTTTTATTCTCGCCAGACTCTGTACATCTCTGTACAGGCTTACCGTTTGACCTCTGATTTAAGAAAGCATAAAAAAAGGAGACCGTCTAAGGATGTCTATTGGTTCTTTTTTTATATTATTATTCTTTTTAGTCCTTCCCAGCTTTTTGTCTCGGTTGCCAAGCATTTGTGATTTTTTTTAAGCTTAGTTGCTATGGTAACCAAATTTGCTTGCGATAATGCCGTAATTGGTACATTACATGATAATGTCAAGCTGTGTCCATAAAATATGGTTCTTGCATTCATACATGCCGGTTGAAACAGATGGGGGGAAAAATCGCTACTTTATAAACGAACCCTTTCGATGATGAACGTCCTCCATTGTGAACGCGAGGCTGGGGGAAAGCATGTTTAGCGCCAAATCAGGAGGGCGAAGTCATATTCAAGGAAATGAGGTTAAATGTCAGACTTTTTTCCCCCTTGACAGTAGCTTAAGTCTGTATGCTTTAGGCCTGTTTCCATTCTGTTTATTATTTTTCCAGTCTGAATATAAATTTTATATCAAAAGAGTATAGTGCTCCTTCTATCTGGGTTACAATGAAATTCAAAGGTCTGTTTATGCATGAAAGGAGCACACATTGTTATGCTTAATATCTGCACTGAAGAGTTGAAAATTGGAATAGATATACATCCTTTATCTCAATGCTAGCAATTTGCTTTTCCCTTGATGTTTTTTATTTGAAGATTTGAAAAGACACACAAAAATCATCCAAGATAATGTGAAGATCTGGTGTTTGAGCTTAATTTTTATAAAGGATTGAAAACATAAAGAACACAAGGCAATGACTAAACGTGACGAAAGTAATATAGAATGTTTAAAATTGCTAAGCTAATGATAGCCAATTCAGGTAATTTTGCTACTCGGTGGATTTTCTTGAAAGGTGTTCTATGACCTGTTAATTTAGCAATAGATTGCCAGAGTCAGTCATCTTGGAGAAACTTTAACAGTTAACTTGTTTGAAGTATAACTCAATTAGAAGCAAACTACATCAAAGATTTACACAGCAGGCTGTGAAAATGATTATCCACTTCAGCATAAAAGCGTTATGAAAGCAAATAACCTGATACATGAGCAATGCCACTTAGGAGACTATTATTGCATACATGTAATAGCCATTTACAGTTTGCACGGACATCATATATAACTTCAGATGACTCAGTTCTGGAGACCATTTTCTCTCATTAATGTCAACTGAATCAATATTCTGCTTACAGCAGATATCAAATTAGACAAGCAGCTACTTACATGCAATAGGACACTAAAGGTCCCATTTTAAATTACTGGAAAACGTCATTAAAGAAAAATTATGCTTCAGGACTACAAATTGTCATATATATTCCTGTGACACCCTTTACTGATGTTGGATAGACCTCACACACCATATGGTTTACTGAAGAACTTTTTCTTCCTACGGACCACAATACTTGTGGCTTTTCTTCCGGCACATATTCAGCAATCTGTGATAAATAATCAGCAGGCACTCAAGATACAGCAGTGCATTTATGCTGAAATGATTGCGTCACCATGGCAGTATTACATCATTTCACTATTTAGATGTATCTTATCCTTAATGTGAAACTTGTATCCATATTTCACAAAATGTAACTCAGAACAAAACATTTCAATGACATGAGGAAATGCGGGATTTACGATGTTCCGATACAAATGAACATTGTGATGATCATAAATTCACTGCATAGGATGAGCAGGTGTAGAATACGGACGGCTTGTATCATGAGATCGGAGGTAACATAATAGACCCATATGCTTTCATGAATTTCAAACCATGAGAATAGCAAACACTTCATTTGGAAACATAAATCATAATTTTGAAATAATTATTCTGATTGGGAAACAAGGTTCATAATTTCAGAAACAAGACTGTTAATTTGGAAACAAGGACTCTGATATGGAAACGCAGCCTGCAGTCCTCGGCTGTGACCCAGAACGTTTTTTTTTTTCGTTTGTTTTGTATTTCTCTTTATTTGGGGTTTAGTTAGAAATAGCATTTATGCATTTTCTTCTTTATTTTATTTTATTTTATTTTATACGTCATACCTGCTCAGTTATTTGTATAATACAAGGATTTCCCAACAACTTTGAAATAAGTCAAAGGTTAATAGATCAGAATTTTTTTTTTAAAAAAAGGATCTTCCCAGTTAGCTTGCTTCTTATAGCTGTATAACAGTAAGCTACATCTATGCAGGCTTTTGTTTATAGTCAAATTCAACACAAATTTTCTCATGTGGAGTGAACTTGGAAAAATAAAATCTTCCCAATTACACCCTCTAAAATGTCGATTCATTTTAACAGGCAGACTGGAAGCTCGCTATTGTGACTGTTGACATAAAGAGATAAATCAGAAAGGTACAGTATCCTAAATTATTTACAATAGACTCAAAGGAGTTGACTGTTTCCCCAATTTAAGTAGATTAACAGAGTAAAATGGTAGAATATCTTGGTGTCATACTTTTTATTGTTTCAGGAGAGCTGACACTATGAATAATTCCTTTTTCATATTTCCAGCCAAAGCCGTTTTTTTCAGTCTTTTTGCTTTGAAAGAAGGGAACGAAAGCATTTATTATCTTTGGTGTTGGATGGCTGTGGTTTAATGAATTTTATCTCTTAGAGCGAGGTTTATCTTGCTTCATTCAAATTCCGGCACAGCTGCAGTTTTTAAAATAGGTTCCTTTAATATATGATATTTGAAGCACAGTGGATAGTGTCCGACAAAGATAATTTTTTTAGAAAAAAATTGTTTGATTTAAGGAAGAAAACATGGGTCTGTCTAGAGGGCAGTATCAAAGGAATGACTCTGTGAACCACACACATCTCGTCGGTGCCAATAAAGGGAAAGATACGCTTTAATATTCTTAAAAATACTTAAAAGAGATACTACTTTCTCCATAAGTCATATTGTAACATTTTCAGTGACGCTTTACTTGAGGGGGCACGAGTAACTTAGTTACTCACCTGAAGTACAAATCATGAACAAATATAGTAACTGTATGAAATATAAGAACCAATATGATTGATTAATGATGAACAAACTCGAGATCCGTATGTAACTAACATTTAGTTTCATAATTAGTGCATTAAATAAGTGTGGATTACTACAGTATCTGTACCCACTCAAGTAAAGTGTTACTCATTTTTCTTTGAATTTCTACATGGTGGGCAGAAGTGAGGTGAACAAATTCGATTCGCGGCATTACAAAGTTTCAGAAGGGGACCATTAACAGAACACAACAGGGCCACTTTTGCATGAATCTATTTTAAAAAGTAAGCAAATGAATTATGGAGTCTTAGCTCACTTCACCTGTTTTCAGCTGCCAACAAACTTGTCACTTGTACTGCTGTTGTTTCCACACATCGCACATCCTAACTAATATTTCTGTCCTGTTATGAAACAACTTCAAAGGCTTTCACAACTCAACAGCAGGGGAAACATGCAGTGATTACTGATGAATAGGTCTAATGGGTTTGACGCTTTAGTGCCAGGAAAAAATCATGATGCTTTTCAAAATTTTTAAAGCAGCAATCTGCTAAGTATACATCATCCTCTGTAAGTACCCGTGAGCACTGTATTTAATGTTTGAAAAGCATTATGCATTTCCATGACCACGACAAAACAAACTGGCTCATTTGGTCCTTAATTGGGCTTTTACCAGTGCAATGCACATTATTCAGGCAGAAACAAGAGACTTTTTAGTGCTAATATATTTCTTGTGCACTTTCTTTGTGCACACTTATCATTGTAAGGTCAATAGACACAGGCAAGCTACTATAAATGTAAAAGTAGGAAGGTGGTGAGTCAGCCCACTGACCAGCATGGCCTCCGAGTGTTTGCAGAGATTTCCTGCCGCAGTCTAAATACGTGGTTATGGAATGGTGTCCTTGTGATTGTGTGTAGAGTGTGCGCCCTGCGATGGCCTGCCATCGTGTCCAGGTTGTCCCTTTGCCATGTGCCCTCAGCGACTACAGGCTGCCCGTGGGGGGGTAATGGATAAGCAGCAAGATGGATGGAGGGTATTAGGGCCTTTTTAAAGAACACCTCAACAAATGGAAGTAGGCTTGCTACAATATGGTAGGTATTATATTGAAGTTACGTCTTCCGTCGTTTAACTTTTCCAAACTCAAACATACACAGCTAGTGCCCAGTTTCAATTCGCTGATTTGTAAGTTACCTGCGCCTCTCTGGATATTACAGAGAACACAAAGCATGCTGAAGTAAAATCTATTTTTGTTATTGTCTGCACTTTCTCCAAAAGTCTGGTTGATTGAAAAGACTGATAGAAATCTGTGCCCATATTCACAAATTATTTTATGTTACCACTAAGAGTGCTCCTAAATTGCACTAAGAGTATTTTTCTAAAAACGTGGCTGAGAGCAGCGTTTAGTTAGGAAAGGAGACAGTACTGTATTGTAGTGCATTTGAATTATACACAGTTCAGTAAGTTGAAAAGTGCTGGAAACTACTGTTCTATATTTTGAAAAAGTAAAAATTCAGTTAATAGCAACACTGTTTGTTTTACTACCGTATATTCATGCAATAAATATGTCAATTATATGGTAATCTGCCTGAGACATAAAGAAAAAGAAAATGGCTTACAATGATCACTATAAGCAGTTTCCACAGTATATATATGATTGGGTTGTTTTGGTTTGCTGGAGATGTTATTGCATTCCTCACAATCTCCACAACAATCATTATTCCCTCCCGATTGAGGCAGCATCCTTAAGTAATCCAGCGTTCATTTAATGTTTCCATGACATTGCAACATGGACTGACAGCAGTCATATGCGACTGTTTATGAATTGGTCTTCATGACTTAGGAGTCCTCCTGACTACTTTTTACTTCTCCTGGTCCATGCTGACATGGCTGCACCACGCAGTTTCTGCAGATTTGTCAGCTGCACAGTCATACTGCAAATCTCCCGTTCAGCCACATCCCAAAGGTGATCTATTGGATTCAGAGTCGATGACTGCGAAGACCACTGAGGAGCCCTGAACTTGAGTTCATGAAAGGAGTTTGACACGACTTTTGCTTTTTAACACGGTACATTATCATGCTGAAACTATCCATTACAAGATTGGTAAGTTGTGGCCATGGTCAGTAGAAATACTTAGATAGGCTGTAACATTCAAACGATGATCGATTCGCCGAAGGTGAGAAAGGTAAGAAAATATTCCTCACTCAATATATTACAGCACCACCAGCAGCCTGAACCGTTAATACAAGGCAGGTTGGAGCCATGGATTGATGCTGTTGGCACCAAATTCTGACCCAACCATCTGTGTGTCTCAGCAAAAATTGAGATTCATCCGACCAGGCTACGTTTTTTTCCAGTTTTCAGCTGTCCAGTTCTGGTGAGCCTGTGCCCACTGCATCCTCAGCTTTCTGTGTTTGGCTGACGGGAGTAGGACCTGACATGCTCTTCTGCTGTTGTAGCACTTCCACCTCAAGATTTGACATGTTGTGCATTCAGTAATGCTTTTCTGCTCACCACAGACGTAAAGAGTGGTTATCTGAGTTACCTTATCCTTTCCGTCAGCTTGAACCAGTCTGACCATTCTCCTCTGACCTCTATAATCAACAGGGCATTTCCATCTGCAGAGATACCCCTCACTGGATGTTTTTTTTTTTTGCTTTTCACTCTATTCTAGTAAACTCTAGAGACTGATACGCATGAAAATCCAAGATAAGTTGCTACATAAGTACTCAAACCAGCCCGTCTGGCACTAGCAATCATGCATGGTCAAAATCACTGAGATCACACTTTCTCCCATTCCTGTGTTTGGTGTAAATATTACCTGAAGCTCCTGACTTGTATCTGCATGATTTTGTTTATTGTTCTGCTGCCACTTGATTGGCTGATAGATAAATCCACGAATAAGTGGGAGTACAGATGTTCATAATAAAATGCTTTGAGAGTATATGTTGATATTAAATTTTAAAAATGAAATTGCAAGCAAGGGTTCTGACATGGAACCCCCTCTAACAATACAAGAATTTTGGCTACCAGCAGTAGTTTTGGCTACAATGTGGGCAGGACCAACAGAGCTGGAACATCACGCAGAGAGGCAATACTAATGTTCTGTGCACTGGGCTTCCTGGCCGGTTTTCATACTGGCTGCACTGGGATGTTGCCTGGTTACCCTTTCATGCAACTGTGTGTTTGCTTTATAAGGTTTCCGCTGCTGTAACGGTATTTTATTTGTATCCTCCGTGAACCTAACCGTCGTTTAACATGAACTGTAATACCTTATTGCACTGATTCTATTGGGGTTGCTGTGTGTGACTCCTTATGCGATATGCCATATGAGATACATCTGAGAACATGAACTTATGACACGTAGCAGGTGCATAGTATGACATACTTCACCATTAAAACGTGGCAAATACCTCATGCGGTAAAGCAGAGCTCTGCAGAAAATGTCTATAAGAGTGTTTAAAAACCGCGACATTTCCATATAAACAAACCCATTAAAACAATCGGTAAGGCTGAGCTAAATCCTGCCATTCATCTTCCATTATTACATGCTATTCATTTTATGTTCAGCCGAAAATAGGTGAACCTTCCCCACACACATCATATGGGAATTTCTCATCGTTAAACGTATTTCAGCACTCGCAACTTAGAATGAAGTACCATTTATGGCACGTTGTTATAAATTCATGCCATTTACAGGTTTAGCTAAAACCTGATTGTGTGGAACACGAATAATGTACCATCTGACGTACTGGCAAATGTCTGAAGGAGATCACACACGAAACAGATGTAAAAGGCGCCCAGATCCAGTCGTTCAACTCATACGGCATAAACACTGTAATATGCGGTAACCACAGCGGAAACAACAAACTGGTTTTTAAATAATTTCATCGGCTTTTTGCAGTGCAGCATTTGTCTGACTGTTGTGAAGTCCTGCACCCCCACGCACTTTTTACAGCAGAATGGTTCAATCTTTACCCCTGGGGGGGGGGAGGGGGGGGGAGGAGGGGGATGGGGGCTGCAGCTGAGCTGAGCATTTTAAAGGTGCCCAGTGAAGGGACCATCTGTTTCTCCTCCTCCTGTGCCGTATTCTTAAAAGCCGCCAGAGATTTTCTCTGTTTGCATCCCACTCTGCTGCTACAGGCTGCCGTGGCTTTTGTTCCGTGTCCTTATGTTTGTAGACCAATCATGCTGCTGCATTTTTCCATGAAGGGCTCAATGGAGTTATATCACTCCCTCACTACTGTGGCCTTTTCTCGCCTTTTAACGCTCTGCAAATCCCCGGAGTGAAGTTTCGTATACATCAATGCATAAATACACGCATGGCATATACATCGAAGTAGTGTGCAGCCCAGCAGGCTAGGATGTGGACCCTCTGATCAGAAGGGTGTTGGATCAAATCCTAAATTTGGCAGAATGGTTTTTTTGCCAGTGGGCACCTGAGCAAGGCCCTTAACCCCCAACCATTCTCGGCACTGGCTGACTTTACCATCTCTAAAAAGGTGTACTGCTTTGGATAAAAGTATCTGCTAAATAATCAAAATACCAATACATGGTATACGGTGGACGCCGTGGTTTCGAGATATTGCGGGGTCGGCATAAAAAATTAAATGGGTAGTTTGTGTAAGCCGCAGACTACTCGCGAAGGCCAAGAGATGACATGCATAAAGTTTATTAACTCATAAATGCATAAAATATATGTGCAGTGCTGGTTTGGAGGATGCCAGGAGTGTTTATGGCAGTTCCTCACGTGATATCTCGCAGTGATATTTGTATGTTGCATTTCCCCTGACGGATTTAGGTATGGGTAACATGGCCTGCTGCCCAGGGCAGCATCTTAGCAGGAGTGGCACAGGGAGACGCCCACACAAAATAACTCAGCTGTGATATTATTAGCGCGACCGGTTTGAAATCGTTAATTTTCACGTTACGCCAATGATGTCATTTGTCAGAGAGGGCACCCTGATTTTAGTGACCTATGCAGACTGCCACTTCTTCCAGATTGCGGGGGGACCTGCGCCCCTCACCCCTCGTGACATGGAGCACTCAACTGTATATCAATAAATAAATAAACACATGGTACGTATGAATGCATCAGGTGCGATCAGCCACAGGAAAGAATGCTGTTTGGCCGAGAGCACCATGGCAGCAGCTGGTGCAGTGATGGTCCTGCACTCACATAGCCTTCTCCTCATGTTCACAGGTTAGTTATATGAGTGCGTCTTGCTCTCTCACATAAGCCCAGACCCAGGGGAAGCCCAGTAGTCATACCCCAGAAGTTCTTTTGTCCCGTTTTCACATGCCTGTTAGGGTGGGGGGCTGGGACAAGAAGTCAGGTGGACTAACACTTTTCATTCACTTTATATTCATTGTACCTATAATTCAGCATCGTACAAGGCTGACTCCCATGGTCTCTGATACAGAAAGCATGCTGATTTCCCGCCAAATAGCTTACAGTTTATTTAGTAACACTTAAGGACATAGTGATTTAAAAACACATTCATAATGCATTATAATGCATCCATAAAACATTATAAACATGGCTACAAATATTTATAAAAAGGCATAACACATTATAGCCATGTTTATTATGTATTATGATTGCTTTATGAAGCTCTAGATACTATAGATACCTTTATAATACAGTACAAAGCGTCCTTAATGCTTATACTGGCCATTATAATGCATTATGAAGGTATATATTATGCATTATAGATGAGGGCTTCATAAAGCATTCGTTATGCATAATACACATGGCTTTAATGTTTTATACCTTTTGTTAAATATTTGTAGCCATGTTTATGATGCTTTATGAATGCATGAGGGGCGGCATGGTGGTGCAGTGGTTAGCACTGTTGCCTCACACCTCTGGGACCAGGGTTTGAGTCTCTGCCTGGGTCACATATGTGTGGAGTTTGCATGTTCTCCCCATGTCGTTGTGGGGTTTCCTCCAGGTACTCCGGTTTCCCCCCACAGTCCAAAAACATGCTGAGGCTAATTGGAGTTGCTAAATTGCCCCTAGGTGTGCATGTGTGAGTGAATGGTATGTGAGTGTGCCCTGCGATGGGCTGGCCCCCCATCCTGGGTTGTTCCCTGCCTCATGCCCATTGCTTCCGGGATAGGCTCTGGACCCCCCGCGACCCAGTAGGATAAGCGGTTTGGAAAATGGATGGATGGATGGATGGATGAATGGATGATTTGTTATGAATGTTTATAAATTACTAAAAACATGGCCTTAAGTGTTACCACGTATTCCTTTCTCAAATAGCCAGGTTACATGGTTCTGTTTGCTGAAATGCCACGAGAAAGTCTTACCGGTATATTTTTTGATTGTCTCACCCCCCTCCCCCCCCCCCCCCCCCCCCCCCCCCCCACTCCATGAGCATGGTACGGTCCTTAATGAAGACATAAAGACAGGCTCCGCTTTTCCTAATTCTGCATACGGTCCTGTCCAAAACATCCCTTCACTCAGAAAGGTGCTCTGTATTTCCGCCCAAGCCCAGGTCCCCACACTGCGAGCTCGTCGGGGGTTGGGAATGAAGACGAGGCCATCGCCAAGCTGAGATACCCAGCCGCATTGTTCGGGCCTCGCGCAGAAAAGTGGCATTTTAAAAACGTCCCACGTGAAACTCGGTAACATGCCGCCAGGCAACAAAGCACTTTGGATGAAATAAAGCAGCGGAGTCAGAGGGAGACGACCTGTCGCCGAGCAGCGGTGGCTGGCAAATAACTTCGCATCACTGTTTCAGCTTCAGCAGTTTCCCATTTATATTGTAATGTTACACCGGCGTCATCCCCGCCTGGCACTTCTCCAACATCCTGAGCGCGTAGCAATATAATTATTTATCCAGCACTTAAGAGCAGGCCCCCTGACACGTTCGGTGGAGTCGCACCATCCGTTAACAGCACACATTCATAACCGCCGCTGAGTATTGCTCCAAAGAGCCCAAGATGCAACTTTCACAGCAACGTTGTTTTCAGTGACACTGTCATTTAGTCTATTTTTTCCCAACAGAACCCCTTCAGCAAATATTATATTTATTGCAACAAAAAAAAAGGCTTTGGGAGCAAGACTTTTTTGCGGGGCAGCTGACTGACAAAATCAGCGAGGTCCTCACATGAACGGAAACCAAATCCTGAGTTCACAAGGTCATACACTTTCTTGTTGCAGCAGTTATGAGTTTTTGCTTATGTCCTTTGAGGAGTCAGGACTACTCTAAAATCTTAGAAACAAATTAATTGTCATTTCATTTAAATGTCATTTCATTTAAAGTTACGAGGGTAAAAAGCTGGGGCGGTTTTGTAACATGATGCATGCTGCACACATTTTTTTCTAGTTAAGAGCAATACGATGTCACACTGTATCCATTTTTGCTTTGAAAAATTCCCATGTTTCATCATCATTAACTGTCTGCGATGTTCTTTTCGTTGCACCCAAAACAACTCAGTAAAACTCAGGGTTATATTTCCAATTCAGAATCAGATTTATTGTCCAAGCATGTGAAATGTGAACACTTTCGTTGATGTGAAAAAATAAAAAATAAATAAATAAATAAATAAAATTAAAAAAAAATATATATATATATATATGCCCACACAGCCAATTCCCAGATAACACACTGTTAACCTTGTATGAAACGTTCATATCCATCTGCACCTTTCTGACCTGCCTTAATCTCCCTAATTAATATTGCTGCCATATTTGCTCAGCATGAATTTAAATGACCCTGTATTTTATTTAGTTTATGCTCTTCACTTTTTTAACACTTTGAACCCAGTTTGCCCTCATGGATTCTGTGCAGCAACTCAGATTTTTATGAGAGGAAAAGACTCATTACAGGGAAAACAATATTTGTCATGTCATTGCCGTGGGTCTTCAGATAACCCCAGCAGACCAGTAATTAGTAATACACACAGCAATCTGAATTATACTTCTATATATATTGTTTACAAAAGAAAATGTTATTGGGAATTAATTCTAAATGGAACAGGACAGTACATTACTGGGTGCCAATTCATATAAGTTGATACCAGACCTGATAAAAACCGCAAGTTCCTCATCCAGACCTTGTTAGTGTTCAATATATTTTGTCTGTAACCACAGGCAGGTTGACCTCACCAAGGGAAAGGCCTTACCTTTAATACACATAGAGCAAAAAGCCAACATTCATCACAATCAAGTAAATCACTTACACAACTATATCTCCTTTCGACCAGCCTTCGATTCTAGTCTATGCTGGCTATTACCTTTAATGGGAAATATGAAGCAGAAATTCAGTTTGTATAACCCCAAAGAATGCCTCTTATTTCAAATCTTCTCTGGGAAATCTTCAAATTAAATGCAAGTACTGAAGACTCCGCATAATACAGGTCGGTTTGGTTAAAATCCCTAACACAGCATAAAAAATTAAATATGAAATGTAGAACTAGAAACTACCCTTCTATTAATGCAGTGCCCAGACTAATTAATATATCACTGCAGTTTGTTAGCAATGCAATGCCAAAACCATTTAATGTGTCACTCCATTCCAGTGACACTTTTTTTGTAGCATATTAGTCTTGATGTTGAAACAGGCCTGTAGTTCTGTTAATTTCTTGTTTCCTTCTTTCTGTATTTTTGTCAAAAACAGAGGCCTGATCCACAGATAATTTGAAGTTTTCAGACATGTGGCTGGCCATACTGTTGACAGTATTAGCCATGTTACTGAGCTGAGTTTTGAGTGGTTTCAGACATGTGGCTGGCCATACTGTTGACAGTATTAGCCGCGTTACTGAGCTGAGTTTTGAGTGGTTTCAGACATGTGGCTGGCCATACTGTTGACAGTATTAGCCGCGTTACTGAGCTGAGTTTTGAGTGGTTTCAGACATGTAACTGGCCATACTGTTGACAGTATTAGCCATGTTACAGAGCTGAGTTTTGAGTGGTTTCAGAGATGTGGCTGGCCATACTGTTGACAGTATTAGCCATGTTACTGAGCTGAGTTTTGAGTGGTTTCAGACATGTGACTTACCATACTGTTGACAGTATTAGCCATGTTACTGAGCTGAGTATTGAGTGGTTTCGGACATGTAGAAGTGTTGATTTCTTTTTTAGGTGACAACTCAACACAGATACTGCCACATCGCCATTCATTAACCGCAGTATGTGATTACATTCCTGGGGCTGGATTTGATTGGATTTGCTATTTATCTGTAGGTATTCATGGGTCAAGCTTAAGAAATGTGAGATATTAATCAAGCTACACCGTGTGGCTAACGTCAATGCGACCCATATTTGCATTTTATTTTGTGATCTACTGACAAAGACCTAACGGGTAGTTAAATAAATCATTCAAACGGAATGACTGAAATTTCAGCCATAATCTTGAGCACGCACTAGCAGCAATGAGGGAACAGACTTTTCCTCAACAAAGAGCCATAGCTTTTGACCTCATTATCTTACTATTGCCTTAATTTAAAACGTCATACACATTTTGTGGTGCTTTTCTTTGCATTTTTTATTTCTCAAATTGTCCTCATTTTGTTCTCATTCTCTCGTGATGGATTGTGCCAGATTGAAAGGCAGGAAATTGGGGTGGTGATTCATCTAGGAAGTACAGCGATACTTAAATCACAAGCAAAGCAAAACATTAAATTATTTATAGTGTTATTCTAGTCATTTTGATTGTACGACCCATCAAGATTCAGTGGATAAACAGACATTGTTGAAATAAATGTAATTTTTTTATGTTCTTAAATGTCTGGAGACACAAAGCGTAAGCTGTAGAATCTTTCAGTAAACACATCAGATGATGCATAGATTTGTATATTAATAAATTTAGTCCCCTTTTTTAATATGTTACTGAAGTAGTGTGCCTTTACTTTGTGAAAGTATTTCCTGTGTTGGACATATTTCAAAATCATTATTTGTTATTGAGATTACAGGGATTGTTTAGTGAAATGTATTAATTAAATACTACTTTAAATAATTGAAAGGAAACTTCAGCAGGCAATGTGGATCAGAACATCATAGGTAACAAGTAAATGCTGTGAAATATTGTTTTTCAGAGATGACCTCAGACACTCATAAAATCTAATTCACCTTTCCCTGTATGTCCCCAAAAATATATAATATTTAGCATTATCAGCACATAAAATTCCGAGAATAAAGGGCTTTGCTGCCATCTAGAGAATGGAAAGTGTATCAAAAATGATAAAATAATGTATTCACCCTTCGTGATGAGAGAGGTTACAGCGAAACACGTCCATCAGAATCAATTACTCACACGTCACCGCTTTTAAATAAGTTAATTAACATTTGAAATACTACATCAGACTCAATACTGAGACAATTAAATTGAAACAATCTTGAAATTAATTAGGACTCATTTATCCTCAAAGTGAACACTACGTTTTTGCACATACGTCATGAGTGAACATGATGTAGGTTCGAACAGGAAGCGTAAACATGAAAAACCTTCCAATAAACCAAGATCTGAAGAGTACTACTCTGAGAGATGCTGCAGTTTACACAGCACTGGTCATTACTTTTCCAAGAATTCACAGTCCTGGGGAAAAGAGGGAGACAGTCATTTTTATTCCACTTATCGTGGTACTTAGTCCTGCTCTTTATGTAAGCTATATGAATTAAGTGAGTTAAGTGTGATGAGTCAATGAATGAATTCTGATGTAAGTCACAGGTTAATTAAGCTGAAGTGCAATGGCACCATGCCCTTAGAAATCATTTTACCCATAAGTCTTGTCACCTGGTAGGCCATCTACATAAAAAAGAAATAATAATAAAAAAAAAAAAAACGTTCTTTGCAAAAAAAAAAAAAATTAAAGAATGATATTTTTTCCATGAAAGGAAACATGGACGTCCACTGCGGTGCAAATTCATTGATATGTAAGGAGGCATAAGCAGCTTGGAGTCTGAAAGCCCGGGGAGCTGAGAGCATTTTCTCTGCCTTTTGGAAGACTCCATAATTAAACGTTTCACATATGCTGAAAATTTATTGCATTTCACTTCCCGCCTACTGAACAGAATGGACTGGTTTAGACGGCGCTGGCAAACACTTCTCTTAAGCATAAAATAAATAAAACTATTACTTTCAGCTGTACTTGCTATAATGCACATTTTCACACACCGGGCATTTGGCTGTTGTTCTTCCGCTTCCAGGTTGCCATGGAAATAATGATAACCATTATGCCTTTGCACTATTCTACAGAATTCAATACTTGCAGGCATAAGTGAGTCAACAATGCACAACTCTGGTATAAATATTGTTAGATTTCAATAAATAAAAAGACAAACACTGACCCTACCATGCCTGATCTGTTTACTTTCCTATATATGCAAAATGTACTTCTGCCCTTCATGTACTCAGAAATCTATTTGTTTCACATACATGAGCAGCTAATATGAGGTTAAGTAAACACTAATATTCTCAACAGCAAGACCCAGCAGCACACAGCCCTTCCCATTTGTTCTGAGAGACTGGACAGCAATGTACCAAACGGAGGGTTTCAATGTACCAAACTGGGTCCACCACAAAATGCAAATTCATGCAAATGACAGATTATCGCCAACCTTCACCAAAGCGCCCCCCCACCCCCCCAAACCCAAACCTCCCCTCCTCCATGCACCACGGGAACTAGGACTGGCACTTGGGCCTGATTAGCTGACAGGGTCAGAGTTTGCAAGTCAGTCCACTGAATGGAGCCTGGTGCATCACTGGGCACATTACCATCATCCATCTCTCGAATGCCCAGTACCAGGGAGTGGAACCAGCCCTGTCACTGTGATTTACAGGAGCAATGCATCTCTTAACCTCTGGGTGTTGAGGTGAACAGATTTGAATAATCAAAAAAAAAAACTAAATGATTTACAAAAAGTTGTCCATTGCAATGCCCTTTTAATGAAAAATTTCCCCCTCACAGCTCCGTAAACACCCCTGGAAATTACATTCTGGAGCACAAGTGGTGCAAAAAGCCCCCCTCCCATCTTATTCAGGAAAGGAACGTGACCTTGGCTGTCCCACACGTTACTGACAGGCTCTGCTTTGGGATGAGGAGAGGCCGATTGATAATCTATAGCCCCCTGCCGAAACCAGTGCTGTAATAATAAAGCTTGATTGTGCTGTGAGGTGAGAGATAGGCTGATAAATACTACAACATACTTCAGCTACCATGAGATTTATAATAGCAAAGTGGAGCACGGGGGCACCCAGGGAGGCAGGACATTTGTCTCCAGGTAGGGTGATCTTCGCTCCACCTTGCTCTCTTTTCCTTTGCTAGGCCTTGCCTGGAGGCTGACTGATGCAGCTGAGAATGTCTGCTCCCTTCGTCCAACCCTACCCTTCCAAGAGAAGAACGGGGGATTTGAGGAGGAGAAACAAAATTCCCCATGGCCCCCCCGCCTCGCGAGCGTGTGCCTGATGTGGCAGCTGACGCCATTCCGATCGAGAACCCAACACCACAGGGGGCGAGAGGAGCCAGGAACTCTGCTGCTAACTGAAACAACGAGAGAGTGGTGTACTTATGACATGCTTTGTCCCATTACAGTTTTCAAATGGTGGAATCAGCAAACCGAAACACAAAAGCAGGAGAGCAACTTGTCTATTGTTATTGAACAAAAAGATGAGGCCGAACGCAGAAGCCTTTTCCGCCGTGCTAGGAAAGATCAAAGTAAACAAGACATCCATTTCCCCATTAGCCTGAAAAATATTTACCATTACATGGTCATTAGTCAGTAAAAAAAATGTGAGTAATTATATATAAACATTAAGCCTAATAGTTAGACATGTAAAAAGCAATTACATGTAGTACAGACTGACCCTTCCTCGCTTAACGAGTTCCCGGTGCCCTGAGAAGAATGTCTTTGCGCATTTATTAATAGTTCCAGCAGATTTTTTTAAATGGCCGCACGGAACTCAGTTTTCAGTGCTAAAAAATAATGTATCACCATATTATGTGGCTGCATGGCACTGGCTCCATTTTCCTCATGTAAATTGTGTTTGGAGAAAAACTTTAAGGTATTTAATTAAATTTATGATATACTAATTAAATTGTTGACTTACCACTGGTTTTATTGTAACTGCAATATTTGGTTTTTTTTTTTATTTACTCTACGTTGTGATGCTTGATTATGTGTTTGTAAGGTGTCCTTGAGTGTCTTGAAAGGCATATTATTATTATTATTATTATTGTTATTATTATTATTATTATTATTCAGGTGAGTACACATATAGGCACAGTGGGATTTTGGATACAGTAAATCAGATAAATGACTTCAGGCTTGTTAGGTTTCACACGCAAAACTCAATTATACCATTAATGAGAGCCAGGTTATGCAATATAATTAGCCTCCACAATCTATAACCAATAAAAACGGAGCATTGCATCGCTCATCTGCTACTGCAAAGATGATAAAACATTATGAACTGAGCCAGCTAATGAAGAAAAGTCCATAATAATCTCTGAAAAAGCCAGGTAAATGTACAGCCTAGAATCGCTAATGGACTTAGCTGTCAAATGTCAATTAAATTGGAAAGACATGATTATTGACATCATTGATTATACGTGTAAATGACATTATACAGCTGAAAATCCCCAAGTGTATTTAGCAGCAAGTGATGATTAAAATATACAATACTCATGCAAAGTGGCAAGCATTTTATTAAGTTTTATTAATATATTTAAGATTCTGTGCATTCTCTCCCCATCCTGGGTTATTGTCTGCCTTGCACCCATAATTACCAGGATAGGCTCTGGATCCCCACGACCCTGCACAGGACAAGGGGGTACAGCAAATGGATGGATGGATGGATGGATGGATGGATGGATGGATGGATGGATGGATGGAAAGTTACCTAGCAGAATATGGCCTTTAGGTAAAGGTAGCTCACATGTTGTGTCTTGTGAAAATCTTATCAATTAACTACCTGCTGGTTCAGTACCTCTTAGGTACAAGCTTAAGCAATGAAGAATGATGGATCAGACCTTGGTAAGAGACACTGGGTGTGGGTATGCGAAATGTTACCTCTGACTGCGTGTGGAGCCTTTTTTTACTCTGGAGTTCTCCATGATGAAAGACCTCAGGTGGATGTGAAGATACACAAAATCCTAGGCTGATGGTCATTTCTCACTAGGAGCCCATGCTGGGAACTTCTGGTAGATCAGAATCATTGTAGCTGAAGCCTGAACTCAGTAGTGGAATGGCTGCAGGGGTGGACAAGATCCATACAGAGATGTTAAAAGCATTGGGTTTTGTTGAGATGGTGCGGTAAACATGCCTCTGCAATGTTTTATAAAAGGTGAGTGAAGTACGTCTGGCCTGCAAACCCAGCATTCCTCTAGATTGGGGAGGTGGTCCTGATTTTTAAAAAGGGGGACCAAAGGCTGTGTTTCAAATACAGAGGCATGAACATTTTCAGGGCTGCCAGCTTTGGTCGGCTGGCTGGAGTGAGATTTTCAACTCGAGACGTCTGCACACTCATTTACATGTAACAGTTTTATTACCTTGTAAATGCTCTGTAGGGTTTGTAAACCACCCCAATGCTTTTGATGTAGCTACTTTGAGGTTTATAATGGAATAAAATAGATTTGCCGTAAGATTTCTTGAGTGAGTGTGAGAGTCTGAAAGCGTGAGTGTCATGCCTGAGGCATAAGAGCTGACATTCCTGCACATATCGGCCTCCTTGGGACAGCCTACGCGTGGGTCCTGGAGAGAGGACACCACCCAGTGTTCGAACGTAGGATTCAGAAGGAACAATGCAAATTTCAGCCAGTCGTGCAACGGTAGACCAATTATTCCTTGAAGAATTTTCAGAAGACACTAAGCTAATCTACATTTGTACCAAGTACCGAGGCCACCACTGCATGCTAGTTCCTGTATGAATGCAGTAAAATTGTGTCCACATCCTCTGGATAAAATCAAATCTATTTGAAGTAATTTTTTGCCTACATGCACAGTATGTCTTGTCTCCCTACTTGTTTGTGAATTTCATTCACAGAATGTAGCGGGAATGGTGTTTGATTAAGCGGCTAGAAGTGGCATTAAAGTGGCATCCCTGTTCTTTGCAGATGAAGCACTTTTGGCCTCATCCGTCCAGGACTCCAGCTCGCCTGAATAATTTGTGAAGCAGCAGGGATGTGGACCAGTACCATGAAACAAAGCCACTGCCCCTTTGGATTGTGAAAAGTCAGCTGAAGTGGTTTGGACGTCTTATAAAGATGGCACTAAGACAGCTCCCAAAGGAGCTATTCCAAGTGGGTCCCACTGGACAAGGGCCTCAGGGAAGACCCAGAGCTTTCTGGAGGGATTATACCTCTCAGATGGCTTAGGAATGTCTAGGATCTTCCACAATGAGCTAGAGTCTGGCCATGGAATAAGATGTCTGACCCCCTCGGCAAGCTGCCTCCTCAACACTCATCCAGAATCGCAATGGGAAAGTGAATTGATCAATCAATCAATCAATTAATTAAGTGATAAACCTGTGATTTTGGTATCCTCGTTGAGCCTCCCACTTCATTCTGTGTTCAGAAAACTCTGCTCCCATAACTGCTGTTGTCCAACATCCACTAATAAGTGCATAGTCATAGGGGTTTAGAAGAACAATATAGAACCGTGTAGCTATAGATTTCCTGCCTTTTCCATCATATACAGACTGGAGATGAAGATAGGCATCACATGTATGCAAATGCTTTGTTTTATTCTGAGGGAACCTGGCATGCAGATTCTAAGACTGCACAGGACAGGATGTATGGTTCTCCATCTAAGATTGATGGTACAAGCCCTTGCAGACCCCTTATAAACAGCAGATGGAAGAGGTAAAGGGAAGAGGTGCTGTTATTATGTTAATGCACATGTGAAGGTATTCACTGAGATCTGTGTCAGCAGCCACAGAACTGAATGTCTTCTGTCATCTTTCCACATGACTCAACACAAACCCATATTTCTGATTAGGTTGTTGTCTTTCTAATGACATCTGTGAAATTCTGCACAACAGCATATAACAAATAACTACAATTCCATGACCAAAATGGACAGACAACCATATCGCCGTCGGTACTGAAACTACAATGTTCTGCAGTTGTGTCTTTCCCAGTTGTGTCTATGCCATGTGGGTGATGTAGATACCAGGGTGGGGGTCATGATGAGGAAAGGGTGCCAGGTGAGGAGCCCCCTCCTTGGTGATGACGTACGCAGGTGCCACAGTGACATCACACACCCTGCTAGGGAATCACCAGGCCATGAGTGCAATGAACTCTACATTTACACATTCTACACGTCAAATTAGCGTTATAAGCCTGGTGTTTAGGATGTCAGTGGGGTCATTAAAAAGTCACGCAACCTCTGCTCATGCACACACTGTTAGATTCCGTTACTAGGATACGGCACATTTCTTTAGTTTTGCCAATGTGATACCATGCGTCACACATTATAATGACATGAGTTATGGAAATGTACATTATGAACCTACAGTGAGGTGATGAGCATTACTATAACTCCATCCATCCATCCATTCTCCAAACCGCTTATCCCACTGGGTCGCGGGGGGTCCGGAGCCTATCCTGGAAGCAATGGGCACGAGGCAGGGAACAACCCAGGATGGGGGGCCAGCCCATCGCAGGGCACACACACACACACCATTCACTCACACATGCACACCTACGGGCAATTTAGTAACTCCAATTAGTCTCAGCATGTCTTTGGACTGTGAGGGGGATACCGGAGTATTACTATATACAATATAGGTAAAAGAATGAATTTAGAAAACATTTTACCTGTAAATTAATACAAGAAAAGGATTTTTGCTCTACAAAGTTAGCCAATTTCAGGGATTTATTATGAATGTGTTTCCAGTCCGCTTGTCACATCATGAAATTCTTAAAGAAAATGTGTAAACTGTAGCGTATAAATTTAGTTTGTAAGTCTACAATGATTATTTTTTGTATGTATTGCCTGTTTGATAATATTCACCAATGCATGACCAGGGCAGTTTGTACATTTCTGCAAGATCTTTTTAGTACCATAATCATTTGCATTACAGCATACGGTTGCTTAGCTGAATACAGTAGCTGAGGCACCAACATGACAAAATTTCAGAGGACAAGAAGCCAGATCCCAGTGCATTGTTGCACAATTGTTGGCTCTGTTATTAGTGTGAGAAGATGAAAACTATAAAAAAATCTGTGCTTTTATTCACATAGTCAATCTAAATTTGACCAAACCTGCAGGTTAGCTACTACTGTTGCTATGGTTACTTAACAAGATGAACTTCTACCTTGTTTTTATTTTGCTTTCAGGTGTTTCACGCATATAAATCTTATATACTGTATATATATATATATATATATATATATATATATATATATATATATATATACTGCTCAAAGAAATTAAAGGAACACTTTGAAAGCACATCAGATATCAATGGGGAAAAAATCATGCTGGATATCTATGCTGATATGTACTGAGTAATGTGTTAGGAATGAAAGGATGCCACATTGTTTGATGGAAATGAAATTATCAACCTACAGAGGGCTGAATTCAAAGACACCCTGAAAATCAAAGTGAAAAAATGATGCAGCAGGCTAGTCCATTTTGCCGAAATTTCATTGCAGCGACTCAAAATTGTACTCAGTAGTGTGTATGGCCCCCACATGCTTGCATGCATGCCTGACAATGTGGGGGGGATGCTCCTAATGAGATCTCCTCCCAGATCCAGACCAGGGCATCACTGAGCTCCTGGACAGTCTGAGGTGCAACCTGACGGAGTTGGACGGACCGAAACATAATGTCCCAGAGGTGTTCTATTGGATTTAGGTCAGGCGAGCGTTGGGGGCAGTCAATGGTATCAATTCCTTCATCCGGCAGGAACTGCCTGCATACTCTTGCCACATGAGGTGGGGCATTGTCATGCACCACAAGGAACCCAGAACCCACTGCACCAGCGTAGGGTCTGACAATGTCAAATGTCAGTGGCCCCCACCTGTTAAATCATTCCTGTTTTCGGGGTTGTCTCATTGTTGCCCGTCTAGTGCACCTGTTAGTAATTTCATTAACACCAAAGCAGCTGAAACAGATTAACAACCCCCTCTGCTAATTAACTGACCAGATCAATATCCCAGAAGTTTAATTCACTTGATGCTATACTCTGATTAATATTCCTTTATTTTTTTGAGCAGTGTATATACTGCTTTTCGAGTTCCACTGAATAAATGGAAAATTAATATCAATTCTTCGAATGCAGCCACATTTTATATTACAGCTGAGTCATTTTAGACATAGTTTCCTAGAAATTTAGAATAACTAGAAGTCTGCAAGTCGGTCACCTTTACTGAGGTCAGTGTTTACGCCCGGGCACAAAACGGGATACAAGTTGCAAGGCATAAATATTGCTTAGTAAGATCTGCATGAATTTGTCTCTTAACTTTGCTAAAAATAGCATGCACGATGTTTAGGAGTTGGTGGACAAATCAGACCATGGCGCCCCCTAGTGGTGGGAGCTGCAATGTCTTAGGATGCTCAGCTGCTTCAAGAGATCAACTTAGCATTACTGATGAAGTCATGCGTTCTGCACCATAGAATGCAATCTTGAGCAGAAGACGAAGTAAAACTCAGTCATGTGACACGACAGTGATCCAAATCGCACAAACTAATGAACTGATGAGGATTAAGGATTAAACAACTGAGTGTGGGTCTGGCCAGGACAAATTCAAGAGCTATACCTCGTTGGGACGTTTTGGACAGAGGTGAGATAAGTCCATGCTTGTAAACTCACAAATGTCAGTGTGTGCTGAAGCATCCTACATGGGACATTAGGGAGCAATACCTCCTCAGTATCAGTCACTTGATTGCAGTCATTGCTACTAGAAATACTGTAGCAACAATGTACTTTTCATCTAATTGGGATCAAGAGTCTCCTGAGACATGTGAATGTGTTAAATCATGAACAGATCAGCACACTGTGGCAGCTACAGTGCCTTATTGGTATATCATACCAACTGATCAATACTGTTAATCTCAGGCTGGCTTCTATTGGGGCACTGATTGTGACAAATGACCTATCGTAAACCAGCAGAATTCCAGCCAGAGGCAGACTATGTAAAGCCAAATAAGAATTCATACTACAATACTATTTCGTGTCTCGTATAGGTGTTGTGACTAATGTTGAATGACCACATCGTGTTAAATACATAAAATTCACAATGGAGTGCTTAACAGCTTGCATCAGGGATGTGCATGTGCATTACTTCGGTCCCTTGGCATTTAAAAAGCCACCTTCTGTATCACTCAACGATGAAGCGGCATGTCAAGCAGATAATGGTGCTTTTATCTGCATTAATAATAGGACTATTATGTAAATGAGATAATTGCTTTTATTTCATACTAAAGACCACACAGCTCATGGGACGGCACAAAAAATATAGTTTTTGCTAATGTTTCATTAATTTTTGTTTTGTTTTTTATGAAACTACATGTTTTGTCATTTTCGACAAAGGCTATTCCCTCAGCTGATGCACTTTGTTCTTAAGTGAAGCATGTAGGAGGAGAATTCTTTCACTACTGACACAACACAATTCAAGGGCTCAGATTAAAGGCAATAATAAACATGTTTAATGGAAAGACATTTGGAGTAATTTCAAGAACTGGAATAAAAATCAGCAAGCACATTTATTGCTTTGGTCAGTCTGAGACCACATGGGACCCTGCCAAGAGACGTTATGCATCTAAATGAGTTTTCACAAGATATGGGGAAATGCGGGCCTCTCTGGCAGCTAATGTCCTAAGAAAGCTGCTGGAGTCTCAAAGAAGGCAGCCAAAGAAGAGGACAGTGAATCAATGCATGGAAAAGAGGACAGGAACACGAGCATGCAGCCCCCCTGCAATGATGCACCTGCTAAACGGTAGAAAAACTGAAGCTTAATTAGGAAATTACACAAAACCAAGGCAAACAGACATGCTGAGAAAGTGACAAGGGCTTATGCTCATGCCCTATGTCCATAAACGCAGCTCCAGCCTCGAATAAACTCACAAGCTTGGTGAACAGGCCCCCCGTGTCCATGCCGTAAAAAGCAACGCCCATTACAGATAGTCTGCTGGTGGTTCAGTGGGTAGCTCTGTTGCCTGACTCCTCCAGGATTGGGGGCTTTGACATCCACCCCTGCTCTGTGCGTCTCTAATATGCATGTTCTCCTCTGCTATCCTCCAGCCGTGCGAAGACTTGCTGTTAAGCTAATTGACACGTCTAAACTGACAATAGCTGCTGTGCCCGCGATGGACTAGCGTCCTTCCAGGCTGATTCTCAGCCTTGTGTCTTCTTCATATGTTGGGTGAATCAAGCTTTGAGGAAACCATCGATTAAAAAGAGGGAAATCCATCATTCCGAGGACATGGCAAAGTGGCTGTGCTGATCAGGAAATCAGGCCAAAACAATAAAGGACAAAACTCAACTGATGTGGCTGAAACAAAAGATTTGGTTTTGGAGGTTGCACTTTAATCCTAACCCTGCTTCCCACCCCTCCAAACTCACACCTTTCATTTCAGTGGGTTTGCACCCTCCCTAACATTGGTACGGAGGCCTTGGCGCGTCAGATGCAGCTCACAAAACAGTCCCACGCGGAATAAGCGCTGAACAAGCTGCTAAGGCCGAAACAGACTGACAGGAGCAACCTCCCGCACTTTGATCGAACTTATCGCATAAATAATGGAGAGAAACTAGCTCACACACAGAGCCGCACAGAGCCTTGGGAAGACACTGCTCCAAATGTCTGCTCTGCAGCGCCGAATAAGAAAACCGGAGGATAGAAAAGTGAGAAAGAGGCCAGTGGAAGCATCACTGCCCAAACTTACACACGCCATGTGATATGGATGCAGCGTAAATCTGTTATTTTTTGTTTATCGACATTTTCCATCCATTTAACATCCCACTGCTTCTGTAGGGCAGCTCAGCATCTATCATATGCAGTTTAAGGCACCAAGCTGCATATTTGCATGTTTTTCCCATGTCTCGCACGTTTCGTTGCGATTTAAAAACTTGCAGTTAGGCTTAACTGTTCTCTCTAAATTGGCCATAATGTATTACTGGGTGTATGCATGCATATGTCCCTTGTAATGAGTGGACTGGCACCCCAGCCTTGTGCTGCCTGAGATAAACCCCAGCATCCCCCCCTGGCCCAACCCATCACCCAGCCCAGGATAAGTGCGCAGATGTTGGCCGGAGTATCTGGACGAGGTAAACCAATACAGATACAGAAGCCTATTGTGCTGGGAGATGCGAAACGGAAGGGACCCATTATAATTGACTATTTCAGGAAAACAAAGAATGCTAATTCCACTTAAAAAACAACTTCATTTACATCAATTACTTTTACATAAATGAATATCATGCCACTTCATTTACTTAAATCAGTAAACATTTTATATTTTAAGAAATGTATGCATAAAATGGATATTAAGAACTAATTTGTGCAGGGTTTATGATCATATAATAAACTAGATCAATAATCAAAATAATAATGCAAGAGAAGTAACATTTTCCTCTTCCAGTGTTATAAGGATAAATAATGAAGTTAATTAAAAATATTTAGACTAAAGCAGGTCATCATATATCTATGCTATTTCAATAATATTTGTATAAACTCATAACTAACTTGCACATAAAAGCATATACTAACTACACTGTAATGCAACACATACTAAATATACTATAACACACATTACCAAAAAATATACTATTACCAATTTTATTTTGTCTGCAACATCTCGTATTTTTTGCTACAGCTCTTCTCCAAGTCATTTACTTACCTTGAAAATGAACAGTGATTTGCAACTTTCTTTCTCTCCTTAATGCAAGGAGATTAAACATCCTAATCATTATAACTGTACAAAAACTAAATGTATTCAAGTGCGATGAAAGTGTGATATGAATATATATCCATAACAATTTTCTGTATACTTAAGTTCATTTAAATTGAGGTGTGTTGCGTTTCAGAGTAGCTCTCATATTTAGTTAAGTACAGTGGGTTCATGCTGACATGACAATGCAAAGGACAGAATTCAAAGCATCCCCAATGGAAAACAAGGCAGAAATTAAGCCAATAAATACACATTAGGATTCAAGATGAGTGTGGGGACTGTTTGTTATGCAGCTGCCAGACAGAAAAATTACAAGGAGTAAACAGAAAAACAAATTCAGTCATGCATAAATGCATAAACGTGTTCATCCATCCGTTCTGTACTGGCACAGCACAACGGATACAGCGCTGAGATGTGGAGGGTTTAGAAGCGGATTGGCCAGTGCGGCTTGACCGTAGGTGTTTACTACGCAAACAAGTCACCACTGTACACAACACTGAGAAATTCTTACTTTTAATAAATTATCAATGTATGTTATTTTTGCATCCAGAATGACTGCTAGCATTTTGTGACTAATTTATGCCAGTCTGATATCAAGGCATTAAGAGGCAGGTGAAATATTAAGTGAAAGCCAGCAATCTTGGGAGTGAAAATGATTAAAATCACTGCATCTCATTATATGTAATGGAAAGAACACATGATTTCTAGAGTTTTTGTCCTAATCAGTCTTTAATAATCAACCAGTGATGAGTTATGAATTTAAGTAAGTTCTGTCACACACACTTTTCAACCATGAATTCTCACCTGTGTATATAACCTTAGAAAAACTTTCTCAGCTTCCTCTACCAGCTCAAAGGAAAGCTGTCCCCTTCAGACAGCACGAAACAGCACGCAAACTACACACACATGTTCCCGTCCCCCAACAAATAAAGAGAGATCAGAAGAAAAATAAGCTTTAAGTAAACACAAGGAAAAGCAATCTCAATGCTTACATTTTTTGGAAGAAAATCATTTTTAAATGTAATTAAAGGCAGTCATTTTGATAGCATCGCAGCAAATCACACGCGGTTGAAAAACCTTGCAGATTTATATGTGGAATTAAACTATTCATGTCTACTCTCAATACTGAATAAGAACTTTATGATTGCTATCTTAAATAGATGTTTCTAGATTGTGCACTCTGTCCAAAAAGGACTTAAAGTTCCAAGCAAACACAAACACACACACATACACACACACACACACACACAAAAAAAAACATGATTTCCATAAAAACAGATTTACTGCAAAAACAAGAACCTTGGAAGTGGTGATTGAGTTTTTTTTTTTTATTTGTACATTCATTCTCCATACCACTTGGGTAGTACAAGGCTGACGTGAGCCTAGAGCCTATTCTATAGCTAGAAAACAAGGAGCATGAGGTGAGACAAGACATCAGTCCTTCACAGACCCTGTGACTACAAACAATTTTGGGAAACCAGGCAATCAAAATCACATGTTTTTCAACCGTAGAAAAAGCCTGGGGTATCTAGAGGAGATCCACAGCACAGGGGCAGAACAGGCAACACCCAGTGCCCAGTGAGACAAGTTTGCACTAACGTGATTTTGGGATTTACTTTGTCTAGTAAAGAGATGTCAGAAGAGCTGACTATAGCCTGAAGAAAATGGAAATTATATATAAAAAAAACACACACAAAAATGCAAATGCAATATTTACCAATGGGAGGCACTTTGTACCTGATATTTTGTTAAATTAGGGTCCCTAACGACAGAAGAAAATAATTTATTCTTTGTAAAGATTCCCGTAACTTCTGCTTTTCCCCTATTTATTAAGAACTGCTGTGAAATTTGAACAGTTAAACTTAACTGTATTTAAATGTTTTACAGACATATCTGTCTTTGAGATTGCAGCCATTTTTAACTCCCAATACCTGAAATTTTGCTGTATCTCTTCTGCTGGAAAATGTTTTTTGCCTGTTGTATGGTAAGTATCACGGTAGCAGTGTATCGGGACAGTCCGCCTACAGAGGATATACAGAACATCTGTAACATCACAACAACTTATTAGTTAAGATTTAACAATTCATATATCATTGGTTGAGTGAGTAGTTAAATTCAATTACATTATTCAAAGAATATATACGTACATTCACGAATTGTTACGAGTACTCTAAATACTGTATATTCTGTTAAACATCTACAGACAGCAAATTGTCGTGATCCAATCGTCTGCTCCCTCCGTTTGCCACGCCCCAGTTTGACAAGTAAATTATCCATAAACACGCTACACATCAGTGAAAGAAATTCATGAGCATCCTTCATGAAGCAGTGGAGTCTGGATTTATAGAATACGAGACAAAGGCAACAAAGAAGGGTGCTTTATTTATATATTTCATTTCAATTTAAGCGGTTTGGAAAATGGATGGATGGCTGGATGGATTTCAATTGACTGAAACTTTTAAATTTACATTAGTTGCCTAATGTGTAATTTAAGATGCTGGGAGACAAGTATTCTGCCTGGCTTCCGAAAAATATGCATAAAACACTGTCTGCATCGATGTAAGAATGTACGGAAAACACTGCTCTCTCTGAGATCAGGATTCTGCTTCTATCTCTGTTTCAGTAAAAGTCTGCATGAATCATAAGCTTCATGAGACAGATGACTAAACAGAGACACCATGAAACATAAAGTCTTCGATAATGGGGACAGAAGGTTCTTTCTTACCATTAGTGAATTACAGAAAGTGTCCCAGTTATTGTTGTTTTGTTCCTCATGCACTCCTCAAGTTTTTCTTACATTAAAAACTTTAATCTGACAAGGGCTGGATCGTGACCTTTTCTTGGAATTTAAAAGCAATGCTGCCCCCTTCTGACGTAAGTGTGCACATAATCGTGATTAAGAAAACAGCGAATGCGGCAAATCAATGTTTATGTCTACTTAGAGGGCTGGTTTTCAACCAGGGGAGCAGTTGCTGGATCCCACCCTCCCCAGATTTGAGGATAATAAAATTGTAGTGACTCCGAGTGTATTGTCTGCAAATTCATAGGAAACAGAGAAAAGCATGCTGGGTGATCTCTGAATGTTATTTGATGTACTTATTTGGTTGATCGCTAGTTTTGTTTGATATCTCTAGCCTGTTTAGTGCTGGTTGTAGTGCAGGGACGTGTAATTAACTAATTATGGGGGTTTAAACACACCATTGGTGAGTGCACTATGCAGATCAGTAGAATCTGGAGGGTGAGACGTTTTGTCTGAAGAGAGGTTATACAAAAAGTCAGTCTGTTGGGTACGTAAGACATTGCTTTCTGAAACATTGCTTTTTGGTAAATAGTCAAGGTAGGCTACCTCCTGAAGAAAGAAGCCCTTCGCTGCTTATGTGATCAGGCATTTGTGGTATGCTTTCTAGCTCTGCTATATTTTAATTTAGGTAAAAAAAAAATAAAATTGAAAACCCCAACCCCCTGCCTTAGCGTTTCACCGTCCAGACAGTTGAAAAACTGCATTTTTACTTATTCCGTTTCATATATTCTGCTACGTCGTAAGCACAGCTCTGAGAAATGCTTAGATACCAAAAGTGAAGAAGATAACATTTAAAAGACAACATGCAAGGAATGACAATCAACATCCATCCATCCATCCATTTTCCAAACCGCTTATCCTACTGGGTCGCGGGGGGTCCGGAGCCTATCCCGGAAGCAATGGGCACGAGGCAGGGAACAACCCAGGATGGGGGGCCAGCCCATCGCAGGGCACACTCACACACCATTCACTCACATATGCACACCTATGGGCAATTTAGCAACTCCAATTAGCCTCAGCATGTTTTTGGACTGTGGGGGGAAACCGGAGTTGACAATCAACAATAAAATTTAATTATATTAACGTTTAATGGGCAGTACCTTGCATCTTGACTCAGTTTTCGAAGGTATTAGCGGAACAATACATTAACTGTTGTTAAAGTTTTGTTAAAAATGTATTAATACATGTATACTGAAATGAATCCTTGCGTACCGCTGGTTTGACTTTGTGTCGATTGAGCGGTTGCTAGAGGAGTCACATGAGGCACATTACTTGCATGTGCCATGTGGCGCGTTTCCCTGAGGGTGATCCGGCTCGCAGGATCCTCACTGCTGAGGATCCAAGTGGCCGGACCAGGCCAAGGGGACGCCCACGTAACACCTGGCTGATGGATGGCCTGTTCCGGAGGGTGGGACTGGACCGTGTGTCTGCCTGGTGTACGGCAACGTGCTCCCCAACCTGACCTGACCTGATATTGAAATGCAGAGTGATTGAATATATTCTAGATGGAGTTTTAATGCATTGGGGTTTTAATTTTCAACATATGGGAAAATGCTGATTACAAATAAAATATATCTCATCATTGGTTGGAATTCTACATGGGATTTTTCTTTTCCAAGACTTAAGATGCCAAAACAGCAGTCTTGGTAATATAGGCGACATGCGACTATATTGTCCACTAGAGGTCTCTATGGCCACAAAAATGCATGATCACCGCACTGCCAGCAGGGCTCAAGCAGGCCTCTGGTACTTTTAATGCGGTAAATTATGTAACGAGCTAAACATGACTTATAATGTTACTGTTGGCAGTGTTTCTTATTTTTCATTGGGAGAGGAGTAATTTAGGTAATAAATAAAATATCAGTGATATGTCATAGATATAGATACATCAGAAATCAACAGTATGATTAATCTGCTGAAACAAAAATAAACTTGCCAAACAGCAAAAACACTGACAACGGCCAACACAGACATACATGTAACTGACTTAATTGAACGTGAGATGATTTGAAAAATCTCTCTCCTTCTATATCACCATGTGTCATTTAACACAGGATTTCCTTTTAAAAGCGTTTCCAAGGGAACGGGTTTCGCCTACTGCTTATGCATGGTTAACAATGGACGCGATATTTAGTATAGTCTGGTGACCTCACGGAGAAGCATTTAAGAGTCAAGTGGATTACATCAGTGTTTTTCTGTTATGTTTTTATATTTTCAAATAAGCAAATTAATTATTTTATATCACTGATCCAAAAATCCAACCCATTTAAACATTAAGTATAGTTAGGTCACAAAAAACAGACAAAATACATGTTTAAAGGTGGTGTA
Source organism: Brienomyrus brachyistius (assembly GCF_023856365.1). Lineage (NCBI taxonomy): Eukaryota > Metazoa > Chordata > Actinopteri > Osteoglossiformes > Mormyridae > Brienomyrus > Brienomyrus brachyistius. The sequence goes on along the minus strand of NC_064538.1, from coordinate 7,384,923 downwards.
CTTCAGAATTTCAGAATAAAAACAAAAAGGCAAACAGAAAATTACAGGCTGTTGTTTTTTAAAAACAGCTAAAAGATTATTCCATGATGTATAATAAGTCCAGTAACACGGTAAAAATATACAGGTCACGTGCAGCTGCTTTCAGGACAGAACCTACTACCAAATATTCACATGCAATGTTCCAAATTTCAGCTACCGATTCTTGTACAATACCATTACTTATTAGTTACAGTCACATCTCTATTGCAAGACAATTATCATTAACTCAAGTATCTACAAATCATTCAGTAGCATTAATAAATACAAAGCCAAGATATCTGTTGATCGGCATGGTGTGGTTGCCTCACACCTCTGGGACCCGGGTCACATGTGTGTGGAGTTTGCATGTTCTCCCCATGTCGTTGTGGGGTTTCCTCCGGGTACTCCGGTTTCCCCCCACGGTCCAAAAACATGCTGTAGCTAATTGGAGTTTCTAAATTGCCCGTACTGTATAGGTATGCATGCGTGAGTGAATGGTGTGTGAGTGTGCCCTGCGATGGGCTGGCCCCCCATCTTGGGTTGTTCCCTGCCTCATGCCCATTGCTTCCGGGATAGGCTCCGGACCTCCCGTGACCCAGTAGGATAAGCAGTTTGGAAAATGGATGGATGGATGTATGAATAATTGTTATACCGTACATGCTTGGATTATTAAAAGTCAGCTCTAAAAGTTAGTTTGCCCATGGGATACGTTAATGAATGCAGTATTCTGGGCCTGCTGACTGTATCCCTGTGCTGCTGCTGAATGCATGCAACTTGCATGTTCTCTGCATTCATCATAGATTTCCTTTGGATTTTCCAGGTTTCCAACTACAGTCCAAAGATATGCTGTCAAACTAACTGGGACCAAGAAATTGTGTGCAGTATGTGTGTGCCCTGTGGTAGATTCACATTGTGTTTAGGGTGTACTTTTGCCTGGTGCTTTATGCTGCCTGGGACAATCTGCAGGCCCCTCTGTGACCTGTCTATGATACTATAAGTGGTTGGAATTTTATTTTTTTATTTTTTTTATGTTGTACAACAGGGTTGCCGACTTGGGTCAGCAGGCTGGCATGAGATTTTCAATATACACGTACGTAACAGTTTTATTGCCTTGTAAATAGTCTGTAGGGTCTGCAAACTACCGCAATGCATTTAATTTAGCTCATTTTCGGTTTATAATGTATAATAGTATAATGCAATATAAACTTGCGGTAAGACTTCTTGCATGATCCTGAATGTCTGAAAGCGTGAGTGTCATTCCTGATGCATAAGAGCTGGCAGCCCTGGTACAGCCTTCCCCTGCAATCCAAAAATGTCAAGTTAGACTGTCTGGCATCTCTAAATATGCTGCAAAGAATGTGAGTGCATCCCCTGTGATGGACTGGCACCCCATCCATAGTATCCCATGACAACAGGCTACCTAGCATAAGATTCAGGTTTTCTGCAACACTGTATTGCATCAGTGGTTGGAACATGGATGGTTCTGGACGTGGAAAAGGTCTGAAAGTTTGCAGTTGAACTCCCTGCGGAGAAAGATACTTATCAGTAAGATAAGAAATAAGATAAGAAAAAAACTTTATTTATCCCGAGGGAAATTCTTTTGTCCTTTACATGCTCAGTGCAACAATAGCAATAAAGGTAAGGTAAAGAGTTTAAAGGGAACAGAAGTAATAGTCATAGAAATAATAGTGCAAATAACTATGAGTAATACTTTGTATTATAACTATATAAACACTCATAAATACTCATACTCTGTACAAAGTAAAAAATAAAAATAAATAAATAAATAAAAAAACTATAACTAATCAGTATGTTTACAAACATGTACTGTACTATTTGAGTGATATGACATGGAACTCTCTATGGTTGCACTGTCCACTATGATTGAGTCCACGACATGTCCTGCATGACTGTGCTTGAATTTGATTTGTAATTATGACAAAATAATAAAGAAACACTGGAAACGTAATACTACATTCAAGTGATAAATACAATAACTAAAAACTACTTACACATTTAATTTGTCAGACAGTTTTTGCCAGCCGATTTTTCTGGTTTGGGTTGCTTTTGATGTGTTTCCTTTAGTACATATTAAACCTTTGAATTCATCATGCCCCTCGAATAAAAGGTCCTGCTCGGAATGCGTGAAAAATTGCGCCCTGTTTTTTGACGTTTTGTGGAAGCAAATGAGAGATTTACCGATCAAGGTTTCTAGACTCGATATATATGGGCTTTTCAAGCAGCAATCATCTCGAATGAATGGATCCAGCCAGGGACAGATTACAGACCGGGCCAGCGGGGCCGCTGCCCAGGGGCCCTTGGGGTGCAGGGGGCCCGTGGGGCCCCTAGCCCAAAACAATTTGCAACGCTTATCAACAATGTATTTTCGTTTGTCTATTTTAGAGGGCCTACATTCTTTGATCCTCTGCCTACAAGGGCCCCTGACCCTATAGGGAGGGCGTTTGGCTGCTAAGGGCCCTTGCTAAGGTGGTGGTGGTGGTGGTGGTGGTGGTGGTGGTGGTGGGGGGAGGGGGGGCCCTCGCGAACGTTTTGACCCAGGGGCCCACACAACCCATAATCTGTCCCTGGATCCAGCTAGACTAATCTACTACATAGCTGCGTTTGAAAAACGGACTTATCCCGGTTGAGTTTCACCGGCATTAACTTATCCAAGGTGAGGCATCTGATCTCGGCTGATTTAAGCAACTTACGGAAAATACCTGCCCCCTCCCTTCCGCCTTCTGAAAATGTGCGTCAACTTTTAATACAAACTGAAATTACCTATAATGATTTAAGGGTCACGCATTTCAGTTCACTAAAAAAAAAAAACAACAGCAAAAGATAAGGGCTACAAAATGAAAATGCTACATTACAAAGTATTATTTACTAGTGTTGTATTTTTGGGCTGCACAGTTACAACCATTTTACATATACGATAAAAATGGTTCGCGTTGAAAGATAAGGACAAATCATTCACTGTGTAAATATACAACAACAATTTATACATGCCAAAGCACACAGGTCTATGTGCCGTTTTCATCGTGTTTGTAGTGGTATCCCGTGCAAAAGCCGAAGGAATCATATTTCCGATCTATAACTAAGTTTCAGAACTTCACGACATTCTGCCTAATTGTATTGCTTACTGCGTATTATAACTTATATATATAAGGAAGCAGTGACCTTCAAGGTTCTCGGCGCAAATGTAAACATGAATGTAAACGTGTTTTATTGGTCCAGAATGTTCTCTATACCTAACTGAAACTTTTAAATGAAGAATGAGAATTCTTGTGACAACTCTTAAGCTTTTAATCAATTAACTGAGCTGAAAATGACTCTCAAAGATAAAACAAATACAAATTATTGCTGTTATTTTTAAAGAAACAGAATGAATCTAAATAATGGCAAAAAGAGGCTTCGTGAATTAAGACATCTGGAATGTGTAGAAAGAACTTTTAAATGATACAGTTGCTGAAATACAGTCTGTCTTTTTAGGGTACATTATAAAAGCATGGATAAAAAATATGATCTCATTCCTAGCATGCACCAAAAAACGTAAATGTAAAATGTAAGAAGTTGTTCTTTATATTTTGAATGAACTATGGTTTAATGGGCTGCAGAGTTAGTGATGCAAGATTTTGTTTAATTAAAAAGTACAGACAGGAGATAAAGCTGCCAGTGATACTGTATTCCTTACCATACAACTAGATGAAGCTGCTAACATAAAAAAAATTTGTACATATAATCTGTTTTACGTTTTAGACTTACTGTGAATTGCTTCTATACACTTCATACCAGTACTGCACATCCCAGTCTTTGATGCCCGCTGGATAATGTGTATTTTACAGTCTCTGTTGCCTTATTTAAGTAACTATCCGTATGGAAAGACCCATGACCTTTGTCATAGCCGTCAGTAAAGTGCTCAATAAACTGCATTTTGTAAAAGCTCCAAGCCCACAAGAACCAGAGCTGGGCAACTCAGACTGATAATGAGTTATTTTATTGCAACGTATCTCCAGACACAGTGGATATATCCTTGAAAGTTACACATTATGGACACAGAACTGCAGTGTCACCTGTCTTACAGACCTTGATTCTCACATAACATTTAAATATGCAAGCTTTGAAATGTTATTGCCAGTATATATTATTACTCTACCAACAGTGCTGTTTACACTCGGTAGTTTACACTTGGTAGTTTACACTTAGGTATAAAATACACAAGGTAAAAACAGCAGAAATGATTATAGTGAATGGCAGTTTTTTGGTTTACTCCCAAATAAATAATGTTTTCACACTCAAACAGAGGCATTGCAAATGATGATTCCAGGGTTCCTGAGTGACAGGAGCCCTAAAAAAATTGTGAACAAAATTGTATTAATGTTGGTTGGGGGACCAAAATGATATGCTTTCATGGGGCCCGAAATCTGTAGCGGCAGCCCTGCACCAAAAGCCGTCTGCTACATGTCAGTGTCTGAGGCTAAATTAATCACTATAGCAATATGGTACAAAAGGAAGATTCAGAAATAATAACTTGTATATCATCCATCAATTGAACTTTGACTGAAGCAAAAATTCTGCCAAGACTGTGGAATATTATGCAGTTTACATGATCACACTCAAGAGTTTATATTCTTTGCTTCATTTAAAACAGAAAACCCATACTTTGTGCCAGTAGGCAAGATAATTTCAGCTTATTATAATAATATAAAATTAGCTTAATCTCTCATGTGACTGTGCTACAAAACAAGCAGTAGTTCACCACGTGATCAAAGGAGCAACCAAGTGAGCTATTATTAATAATAATGATAATAATACAATTTCATTGACATTTACAAGAACTTTGACAATGCCTTTCTGCAGCAAAATAGCATTGGTTGTTGCCGATAACTGTACTGTTGTCAATCATTGGAAACTTGTATAAATAATGCTACATAATTCTGTATATAATGTTCTCTGAGCAAACATTGCTGTTACGTAGAAAAATACAGTATCCGATTTGTACAATTGTGTTTTCTTGGACTATATGTGAACAAATTAAATTGACTTCCTTCGTGCAAAAGGAAAGTCCCTGAAATGTACGAGTCCAGGATTCATGGTGCTTACTGCGGAAGACAGAGCAATGCTGTCTTTCGTGCTGCAAAGACCTCCCTCAATACTGTAGGAGATGGAGTTGTAGTAGACAGAGTTGGTATGGCAGCCCATATGGTTGTGGTGCACAGGAGGGGGGCTGCCACAGGAAGCCAATTGGTAGCACATGCAGGAGAAGAGTGACCTCATACGGGACTCGGGCTTGGAGGGGCGTGGCTCTAGGGCGCCCTCCTGCTCCTCGGCCATTGGTGGGATCAAGTTGGTGTGGCTGGTGCCCTCCTCCATTGGCAGAAAGAGGGAGCTCCGGCTATGACCATCCTCCCCCATGGTCAGAGTGATCATATCCCTCTGTCTCCTCAGGGATGCCCGCTCCTCTGCATCGCGCCTCTCATCCTCCGTGTTCATGGTGAGGAAGCGCAAGACCACAAGGTTTAGGAAAGCCCCGATGACTGTCAGCCCAACCAGAATGTACATGAAGCTGAAGGTCACATATGAAGTCTTCTCTTGGAGGTCCTCCTTCTTCTGAAGGGCCACTAAGTCTCCAAAACCAATGGTGGTGAGTGTGATGAAGCAGAAGTAATACGCATGGAAGAACGTCCACCCTTCAAAGTGGGAAAAGGCGGCAGCTCCGATGCACAAGGTTCCAATGCAGGACAAGAAGCCCACCAAGACCATGTTTTCCATGGAGACCTCGGTCTTCCTCATGCGCAGGCACTCCTTAACTTTCTTTAGCAGGAAACGTACGAAAGTGTTCATTCTCTCACCAAGACTCTGGAACATCACAAGTGTCAAGGGTATGCCTAAGACTGCATAGAACATACAGAACAATTTTCCTGCATCCGTTCCAGGAGCCGAGTGTCCATAACCTGCAGAGGCACACAACCAGCAATGTTGGGGTGACTGATGAGCATCTATTTAATTAGCACTTTTGTCCAGTGCGACGTACAAATGAAGATCTGAGAGTAGGATCAGCCTGCATCTGTGGAGCAATTGGGGTTAAGGGCTTTCCTCAAGGGCCCAATGGTGCTATGAATGCTCAGGCAGCCAGAGGATTTAAACCAACAACCTTCTGGAAAGGGTGACACAGCCCTAACCTGTTGATCTACACATCACTTAATTTTTAGGCACGTGTATGCAGGATACATTTTTCATGTAATAATCAAGTATTAAATTGTACTGGTATTCGAAATTTCTATAGGACTGCTTTTAATTAATTATATTATTCGAAAAGCATGGCTTTGTTGATAAAAAAAAATAATGCAGTAAATTGCACCGTTTTAATTCAAATACTCAAATATCTAACGAGAAGTCCCTTCAGAAGAACCAAAAGTAAAAAGCGAAACTTACCTATTGTGGTAATGACGGTTATAGCAAAATAAAACGATCCCGCGAATTTCCACTGCCTGCCGGCCCGATGCGGTTCCGCTTGTAGGACTACCCGCTCTATTTCTTTGTAGTCGACCTCAGAAAATCGATATTTTTTCCTCATCTCGTTGCGCTTCTGTTCCAGGATTTTTTTCATGGAGCTCTCGGATTCGGATTCCAGCGCATCGAAGACAGCGGCGCCCACCAGAAGGTAGGAGAACATGCAGAGGATCAGAGAAACGGTGCGGACGTTCTGCTTCTTCATCGCAGCATAAGGCGGACTGGAACGGGACTGGAGAGGAGTTGGGCAGAAACAGGTGGCGCAATTTTGCTGCATCAGCGACGTGTGGAACTGTAAAACTGAGACAGGCTGGGAATTCAGCTGAAACTTGAGAAGATAAATGGAGATGGGTCGAATCTAAAAAATGCCACTTTCATATACAAATGTTTAAAATAAATAAAAGGACACATAGCTTTTAATATATGCGGGGTTACAAATGAAATACACTAAAGTAAACGAATTTATGTTTTATGTAGTTCATTATTCGGATGATATAATATGTTTATATTATATTATGTAATAATAAGCTTTGAGGTATTTTTAATCAGATAGGTCTATACATACAAACACATGTACATTTGTGCATATCATTAAATCATCGTGAACCCTAACGATGGAAGCAGGCCTTTATGCGGTTTATTTGTAGGCTTTTTCGCTAATTTTTCATTGATAAAATGTAAATGTCAAGCTTTCGACGTTTCATTAATTAGCGGTACACGTTACTCACACCCAGTAGTGAAGTTCCAGGTAAGCACCGAATGATTTATAACTAAAATTCTTTAACATTACTTTATTAGTACAAGAAAAGAAAGCAAGCCTGCAGACCACCAAAACATCACCTTTTGAGAGTGCGATTTAGAAGCTCCAGCGTTCCATAATAGGTAGATAAGTAAATACAAAGCCATTTTTTATAGCTGCTAATACAGACATGAGAAATCTGCTGGCCACTTGTCTTATCTGCAGGCTTCCAGAAGGCAGTTCATACTATCGTGAATTGTGTAACCATCGCCATCTGCCCCGGAGAGCCGAATCAGCAACAGACATTTCATCTTTTAGGTTTTAAATCCAGCGGTTCCCATTTACTGTGGAACTTTTAGTAAATAACATATAGCATATATGTTTACACCAAGGATGTGACACCTAGACGCAGAAGTATGAAAGGTTAAAGATGTATTTCAAAGAACCAATGCCACACTAACGGGCGCCGACTGGGCTGCTGGCCTTGGTGCTGAACATCTTCATCTGGGGGTTTTTTTTTTAGCACTCTGTCAATATTGAGTGAGAGCGGTCATGTGGTCACACATTAACTTCGCTTCTTCGAGTAGCCGAATGACGAAGGGGCGATTCTGCATTTATGTAACTCCCCAACTGCTTCCTAGCAGTGGCATGACCAGAAATGAAATCGCCGGTGGGCACAGAACAACAGTGGGTGGGCCACACAATCCAATATAGCACAACAGCATTTACAGTTCATTGCAGACGTGTTCTGCTATGTGTTGGCCTGTTTTGTCATCATCGTATTCGCATTCCGCTCTGTTCAATTTCTACAACAAGACACCATGAATAGAGACTGAATAAACGCACAACAGATGTAGGGACAGAGAAAACAGCTTCACACACACAGGCCGCTTAAAATATTAAGCAACAAAGCCAAGCCGTGTTCTATAATAAATCTGCAATGCCCAGCCATAGTCCATCGACACTGTAAAGTTCTGAAATCTCACTCCAACACAACAAGATATTTCTAATCTTCAATGATTTTATTGACCTTCAGTGGTAAACTGGTATTTATTGACTACCACAGCCATCGCTGCGCTCTGAAAATTTTGAAAACTACTGTAAAAAAGAAAATTTTAGGCCTACCTTTGATGTCTTCCTGGAGTCATATTAATCCATGATTTAAACATATTAGCTAACAATATATTTTATATTGAGGTTCAGGAACTTGTGTCCTGGTTCCAAGTTCCCGGGCCATCTCGAACTTCTGGAGTTCCTGAACACTTTTGTGTGTCGTTTACCCACTGCACTACTGGAACTGTAACCTTTATGCTAAATAAAAGCTCATAGGTGAAACGTCATACGTGTAATTTCATATGAAACTACACCGCCACAACAAAACAATGCAAGATCTTATTGGGGGGGGGGGGGGGGATCAATTGTGATCATAACTGGATACAGCATTTTATTTATATTTAATTTCTAGGACAAGCAACATGTTTATAATACATCATTAAATCAGTCTAGCAGATCGATCCTTCATTTTCCACAGAACAAAAAAATGTTGCAAATGTTCTCCCGCTAATAAAGAGCTGGCAAGTTTCACCATTAGACAAAAGTACGTCTATATATCACTTATCGATCAAATTTTCCGACACAGATATGTAGAAACGCAAACAAAAAGGTTTTCAATAATATATTAAATGCAACTGACATTCTACTTGCTCAATTTTTTCTCCATTCTATCTTTTTTCCCCGACACTTCCAAGTTAGCGCTGGTGCTTGTAGCAAGCCTTGGCTGTAAGCGCCTCCCCAGTAGCTCGGGTTCGTGTCTAGAGTAGGTATTGAAAATGTGGTCTGGAATGGCCTCTGAGGAACTACAGTCAGACTGAGTTCCTGTGGTGGGAACTCCGGAAAATAGTTCCTGCTGTGGAAAAGCAGCTAATAATAGCAGATTTGTGACAAAAAAAGCAGCTAATTTGACTGGGTGGGCCGAGGCAAAAAGTAGCTACGCCCATGCTTACTATAGTAGTATAACAAGTTCATTCTGGAAGGCAAATCAAAACAAACAAGGATGTCATTATAGTGTTTGTGATTGTGGTTTCTGATCGTAAAGTAAATGCACAGAGGATACCCTTTGGTATTTTGACATGATTAGTAGTAATCATACACACATAATCATAATCGAATACACATACACATATATATGTATATATGAATTTATGAATGTGTGTGCATATATATGTATGTGTGTGTGTTTCTGTGTGTGTGTGTATCCATCCATCCATGCATCCATCCATTTTCTATACCCATTTCTTCGGAGCCCATCCTGGAGGTGGCTACGGACTACGAGCAAGTTAATAAAAGCAAAACTTCCATATTAAAAGACCTGTCATCTTCATCATCAACCATGACCCACTAGCTCATCACATTGGTGTCAGAAGTGGGATTGCAAGTCATCGATTAAATTGACAAATGAATCTAAAAGCTGTAGCGGATCAAGACTGCAAGATGCTGTGGAAAAGAAGGAGTTGCGGCAGCTCAAAGGGGGCCCCCAGGAACTGAGCGCTATGCCTTTCCAGGGTGACCTGATGGGTATAGCAGACCTTGCCTACAGCACTGCCAACACCAGGCAGAAGAAAAAGGCCCAGCTCCACGGAAAGATAGCGGAAGCAGGACAGAGACTGCCAAGAAGCTTCCTTGCTACAGTGGGAAGGGGGCCTTGCAGCCTAACCTCACCCAGGTGCACCTCCAAGCGTGGCACAGCGACTAGCCCTCCACTGAAACAGTGATCCATCTAGCATATGGAAGGGGAGATACTGAAGGTCCTCCTGAACATGGCATTGAACAAACAGTGTGACTATGCTGCCCCGGTCACAATGCTAGAACACTGCATATTTGTAGCTGTCCAAAGACAGAAGAACAACACTCTGGATACGATCACTACTGGTGCCAGAACACTGGGACCCAGAAAGACTACTGCTTGCTACCTGAAATTGACAATGCAATGGACCATAACTCAGGGTCGACATGGTTTATCTCCTTAGATATTATCAGAATGGTCTGAGGATTGTGCCACTGCCTTCGAATGCCTTCACCAAAACCCTAGTTCTGGCGTACCCTGACCCAGTGCTCACCTTCACTTTGCATGCAGATGACAGTCACAAGGGTGTTGACATGGCATTGGACAGATGGTGTCAGGATGAGAACTATCGCCATTTTCTCAACTTCTATGAGCAGTGCTTCCACCTGCACACCGACTATGCATCCCTTACCAAGTTAATGAGTTTCCACAATCCTGTGGGACAGCTGGCATGCTAGCTGGTGGTCCTCCAGGGTTACAGTATGACTTCAAGGGTCATTACAAACCCAGCAAGCTCCACTGCCATGCCAGTGACCTGTCTCATCACCCCTGCAAGACAGAGTATTGTTGGCGCATTGAGGAGCACTGTTAGAGGCGGATTGTTCTGGCAGCAGTGTAGGAGGACATCAGCGACGAGGGATTGAAGGCTGTGAATTAGCAGTGGTTGCGGGTGGAGCAAGTGGGGGACCCGGTGCTGACCCAAGTCAGCGGTTGGCTGCAGATGGGGACGTGGCCAGAGTGGAAGGAGGTATTCAACTTTAACCTGGAGACAAAGACCCTCTACTCACAGTGGGGGGCCCTGAAGGAGCATGACGGACTGCTGTACTGGTACTGGCAGTTCCTGGATGGTGGAGGAGGTACCTGTTCCCCCTGCTGGTGCCCCAGAATCTCAGTTCCAAAATCCTGAAGGTGGGGTACAGCGCTATGGGAGCCTGGTATTTTGCAGTGGAAAAGACGCTGAGGAAGTTGTGGTGCCACTTCTACTGGCCCAGCTGCCGTTCATGCAATGCTGTGACATGTACACCAGCCAGAAGAGCCCAAGCCAACAGTTCAGAGCACCAGTGCAGCAGCACCAGGTGAGGGCTTATGGAGAGTGTTATGATAGATAAGTTATCCCTCAGTGACACCTACAGTAGAGCCATGACATACAAGTGGTCATGGAATTTCCCTCATGCCCATAGCTTCCGGGATAGGCTCCAGACCCGCTGCGACCCAGAAGGATAAGCGGTTTGGAAAATGGATGGATGGATGGATGGATGGATGGATGGATGAACAAAAAGAAAGCAGAGTAACATGATGGTACAGTGAGTAGCACTCTGACCTTGTTCATCTCCGGGTTTGGAGGATTGCACTGCACTCTCTTTGTCTCATGTTGATGTTGGCTTCCTCCTGGTAACCCAGTTTTTCCCCGCAGACCAAAAACATGCACTTAACTTGACCATAGTGCATTGTGTGCCCTGTGGTGGACTGGCATGCTATCTGGGGGGCACCATGCCTAGTGCCTTGCGCTTCCTATGATATTCCACAGGTTGAGGACCCTTACTGGTGTGGTGGTTTTAGTAGACGCATGAATATACTGTATGAGGGAAGACTGATCTCAGGTCAGAAGATAAGCTAGAATTCCATAATTGTGTGCTCACCATGCTAGTATTCTGTAATGCTGACATTCATAGCTCTTGAGACGAAAGTCACATGGATGCTGTTTTCATAAAGTGATATTTGCCACAGTGAAACCCCAAAGGATGGACACTCCTGAAGATATATGACCTATGATTTGGTGATGAGATCATATTGTCATGCTGCCGATTTAACATCAAGTGCATAGGTGAAACTTAATTTTACTAATTTAAAGTGAATTTGTTATTAAATAATGATGTGTAATTCTAATTACCATAAATCATCTAATCAGCTTCATTAATTTTCAGTAACAACTTAATAAAATTTATAAGATATTAATCATGTATTCCCTGCAAGCAATGTAAGGCAGACAAAAACCTGTTTGTTTAAATAATTACGTCTTGGAAGTGATTATATTTCAAATACTGATTTTAAAGAAATTAGTCATTCAAAAGCACAATTTTTCTGTGCGGAGGTATTGTGTTGATGATAAGAATCACAATAACACTAAGATTATTTTCTTTTCTGGCTTGCTGTACAGTACTCCAAGATAGGAACGTTCCACATTCTGGCGCTAATACACACTGAAGCTTATTCTTCAAAAAAGTTGAATTCATGTCATTTTTTTTTGCAGTTTCATGTTGTCATACCCGGCTCGTCCGCTCCTCGTGTGTGCCACGCCCCCTGATTACCCACGTGTATTTCCCTGATCGTCTCCTGCTTTGTCTAGTTACTTTGATTAGTCCTGTGTATTTAAGTCCTGGTCTCCCCGGTTTCCCTGGTCCGTCATTGATGTTTCCTGCTGTCTGTTGCCGTCCAGTGTTCCCTGACCCGCTTATCCTTATTAAAACCCCGTTTTCCCGTATCCCGCTTGCCTGCCTGCTCCTTACCCGCACGATCACCGCTTATCTCCGGCGTGATCGTGACAGAATGACGGACCCCAAAAAGAAGCGGAGAGGGAGGAGGAGGCTCCCAGAGGAGCCGATCTATCTCGGCGCCTGCTCGCTCTCCAGGATTTGGCTCCCGACGGAGGGCGAGAGGGAGGTACCTGCCTTACCTCCAGCCCGGGGGCCGACCACACGCGTCCCCGATCCCGCGTGGAAGTACTGGCTCTCTAGTGAGGACGAGGACGAGGAGCCCTTCCACTACCCGGAGCCAGAAGCCTGTCTTCCACCGTCCGTTTTCACGGACATCGCGCCGCCTCCCGCAACCGCTAGGCGCCAGCGAGGGAGACGGAGGAGAACGGCGACCGCCAGTACGGAGGACCTCCCTCCGTCATTGCCGGCGGACCCCGCTCCCGTGCGGCCGCCATTGCCGGCGGACCCCGCTCCCGTGCGGCCGCCGCCGCCTGCGCAGCCGCCTTCGCTGCCGCCGCCGCCCGAGGACCCCGTTCCCGTGCGGTCGCCGCCGCCTACGCAGCCGTCTTCGCTGCCGCCGCCACCCATGGTCCTAGCTGACCGATACTTCACCCTCCAGGGGCTTTATTGGAGGGTGATAGGAGAACCGGCCCCACAGGCCCCCCTGGAGGGGGAAAGACTCGCCACACAGCTGGGGCAGGACTTGGCTGCCTTCACTCCAGAATCCCCTTACTCAGATCTGGAGAGAATTGCTGAGGACCTCCGGAGGCTAATCAAACTCCGGAGAGCCTCGGCTGTGACTTCCGAGTCGCCGCCATTGCCGGCGGACCCCGCTCCCGTGCAGCCACCGCCTGCGCAGCCGCCTTCGCTGCCCCCTTCGCCTGCTGCAGCTCCAGGGCAGGCGCCCCCACTGCAGCCTGCTGCAGCTCCAGGGCAGGCGCCCCCACTGCAGCCACCTGCAGCTCCCGGGCAGGCGCCCCCTCTGCAGCCGCCTGCTGCAGCTCCCGGGCCGGCGCCCCCACTGCAGCCACCTCCTGTTCCTGACCGCGCTCCAGTTCCTGCAGAGGCGCCCCCTCTGCGGCCGCCTGCTGCAGCTCCCGGGCCGGCGCCCCCACTGCAGCCACCTCCTGTTCCTGACCGCGCTCCAGTTCCTGCAGAGGCGCCCCCTCTGCGGCCGCCTGCTGCAGCTCCAGGGCAGGCGCCCCCTCTGCAGCCGCCTGCTGCAGCTCCCGGGCCGGCGCCCCCACTGCAGCCACCTCCTGTTCCTGACCGCGCTCCAGTTCCTGCAGAGGCGCCCCCTCTGCAGCCGCCTGCTGCAGCTCCCGGGCCGGCGCCCCCTCTGCAGCCGCCTGCTGCAGCTCCCGGGCCGGCGCCCCCACTGCAGCCACCTCCAGTTCCTGACCGCGCTCCAGTTCCTGACCGCGCTCCAGTTCCTGCAGAGGCGCCCCCTCTGCAGCCGCCTGCTGCAGCTCCCGGGCAGGCGCCCCCTCTGCAGCCACCTGCTACAGCTCCCGGGCCGGCGCCCCCACTGCAGCCAGCTCCTGTCCCTGGCCCCGCTCCTGTCCCTGGCCCCGCTCCTGTCCCTGGCCCCGCTCCTGTGACTCCTCTGCCCTTGCCTCGGCGTCCTCGGCCCCGACCGAGGGGCGTGATGTCCGTGTCCCGTAAGGGGCGGGGACACAGACGCAGGGCTGGGGTCCCGCCCACCCTGCCCCCTGGCTCGCCCTGCCTCGCCTGCGCTGGGGCTCGGTTGGCGCCTGCGGGTCCTGGCCCTCCGGGTCGGCTGTCGCCTGCGGGTCCCTCTCCGATGCCTCGTCACCCCGCCTCGCTCCCCTCTCCAGAGCCTGGTCGGTCGCCTGCGGGCTCCCCGACGGCGGCTCCTCGGTTGCCTGCGGGGCCCCTACCTCCGACCCTCCGCCGGACGTCGCCGCCTGCTGCGGCTCCCCCCTCCTCTGGGCCTTCGCCGTGGGCCCCTCCTGCTCCCTCGTCCCCTTCCCCGGTGCTCCCTCCTGCTTCCTCCCTGGCCCCTCCGCGGGTCCCTCGCCCTGCCTCCTCGGCCCCTCCGAGGTCCCCTCCGGCTCCGGCCTCCCGGCCGCCTGCGGCCCCTCCGGCTGCCTCCCGTCGCCCGCTGGGGCTCCCTCGGGCTCCCCTTCCTTCCTCCTCCTTGTCTCCCTACGCCCCTGCCTTTGTCCCGCCTGTCTCTGCCCCTTCGTTTTTTGCTCCCCCTTGCTTTGTTCCTCCCGTCTCTGCTCCTCGTCCTTCTGGGTTCCCTCTGTTCACTCCTGGCCCTTTTGTTCCGCCTGTTCCCTCCGTGTCCCCGTTTCTTGTCTGTCTGTCTGCCTTTCCTGTCCTGTGTCATGTCTTGTCCTGGCTTCTGCCTCTGTGTCAGTTTTGCCTGTCTGTCTTGTTCCCTGTCCCTCGTTGATTTCTGGTTTTGTTTTTCAGGTCCTGTTTTGCCTCGTCCCGTCCGTCGCCCCCTTCCTTGGCGCGCCCAGAGAAGCGCGCCTTTGGGGGGGGGTTCTGTCATACCCGGCTCGTCCGCTCCTCGTGTGTGCCACGCCCCCTGATTACCCACGTGTATTTCCCTGATCGTCTCCTGCTTTGTCTAGTTACTTTGATTAGTCCTGTGTATTTAAGTCCTGGTCTCCCCGGTTTCCCTGGTCCGTCATTGATGTTTCCTGCTGTCTGTTGCCGTCCAGTGTTCCCTGACCCGCTTATCCTTATTAAAACCCCGTTTTCCCGTATCCCGCTTGCCTGCCTGCTCCTTACCCGCACGATCACCGCTTATCTCCGGCGTGATCGTGACACATGTCACGCAGTTTTACTTTAAAATCGGCCAGAATAACCATTACTGTGCTCATCTGTCCAGATTTGTGACTGTCAGAATTGGAATGTAACCGCTATAAGAAAATCAGTCGGGAGGAGCCCATGAATAAGCCGGACGGCACCGGCGTGGCCTGGTATCAGAGCTGTTTCATTATAGCTTATAATTTATCTAGTGAGTCATGGTGGCCCAGGAAAGCCCTGCTGTGGCCTGGCTGTTGTGAGGCGTGACTGAGCCGGCTGCTCTGCGGCTGCCACCCGGTCCACTGTGTCCCTGCTGGGAGGTAATTGTGCACCTCATTGGATTAATGTGTCCCTCTGGGCCTCCCTTTAATCTCCATGCACATCGTGTTCCTTTTGAAGTCGGAGAGGTCCTGGAAGCAGTTAATGTCCACTGACTGTGAGCTCAGACAACGACAGGAGCAGGCAAGTGGTCCAGCACTTGTATCGTTCCACCATGACTTCGTCCAGCAGCTGGTAGCTGGTATGCAGGAGAGGTGATGGGACTGTAGTGGAAAAACACTAACGCACTGTATGTCATGTCTGTTTGAAAGTGGTACATTTATTATGTAAACCTCATGGTATCCCCTCTTTGTTCAACTGTTTGAAACATGTCAGCTTAGACCTTGTGGTTTTCTTTTCGGTAAATTGATGAATGTTGTGATAGTTGGTTTTATGGTTGATGCCCCCTCCTGGGTGGTTCCCTGCCTCCCGGACAGGCTGTGGACTCCTGTGAGCCTGAATTGGACAAGCTGTCACAGAAAATGGATGGATGGATGGCTGGATGGATGGATGGGTGAATGGATGGCTGGGCTCCTTTTATTTCTTATGTATATAAGTATTATCCTCCCTGACAAAGAAGGCCTTGCTGTCACCCCACTTTCTGTGGTGTTTGAGACACCAGCTACTGAGACACCATTGAGGGAACCCTCTCAAAGTGCATCGAGTCCGGTCTCAGAACGCCGGTCCCTCCAGCGCCTAATCAAAACAGCAGAAAAGTTTGCTCTAACCGTGCTCTTTCTCTGCTGAATGTCTGTAACAAGCCCATCTCCCCTCTCTCATAACCTCTCTGCCCCACTGCCGTCTGGTAGGAGGTACTGCAGCCTCAAAGCCAGGATAGCGAAGCTTAAAACAGCTTTTCCCACAGGCAGTTTGATTGCCGAATGCTTGACCTCTCCCAGTCTAAGATCTCTTAAAAAGACCCCCCCCCCCCCCCCCCCCCCCCGTTAGAGAAATATGTACTTTTTTATTGTCATTTTGCTAGATGCCATTTCTTAGAAATAACACCCTGCAGCAGCTTGATCTTAACTTAGCAATCACCCTTCTTAAGAACTGTCGCTTGAATATTACCACCCCATACATGGTGATAAACAATGTTGAATGTTATTTGCATATCCTGTTTGTGTACCTCAATAAAAGATACTGCGAGGGGAGTTCCTCCTCCGATGTTGGCTGAGTTCGACTGAGAGGCTGACACCTCGAGGTCAGGACCGGACTTCCCTTGCAGCAAGTAAAAAGTCATCACAGCTGTCTGTGTTGTTCTGCGTTCAGAGACTGGTTGGTTTCCAGCGTATCTTTAGAAGAAGATAACCCTAACACCCCCCACTCTCCCCCACCACACACACACTGGAATCATAACTGTAACAAAAATCCATACTACACATTCAGTACTGCAACCGTAATCTATTATTGCACATCACGGCACATACAACTCATACCCATATGAACAACTGCATGTCCTTATGTATGTATGTATGTATGTATTTATGCATGTATGTATGTATGCGAATATGCATGTATGTATGTACAGTACTCATAGTCTTGGGACACTTGGGAAAACAAAAATCATTACTGTATTCAAGGGTTTACAAATATATATATACAGTATATATTTCACATTATAAACACTCAGTAGTTTGAAGTAAAACATGCATTTCAAGTAGCAATAAATTGAAATAATTTTTCTAAAAGAGCCGTTGTGATTTTTAAAGTTAATTGACAAGCAGTCTCATTGGGTGCTTTTTAATTAGTAACACCTTTGTAGTAACATAAAACACAAAACATTCGTGTTTAGTATCCCTGTGGGAGCCAGTCACTACAATAGCAATTAATAGGAAAATGGCAAGAACAGAACTGAATGACTAAGTCAAAAAAACATGACACTTAATAAAAGGAAAATGTCTGTGCTGAAGATATGTAGAAATAGGTTAAATATTGATTTTTGAAGGGTGTTATGGTGGCACATTGGTTAGTGCTGCTGCCTCATAGTGAGAAAGTCCTGGGTTCTGTGTTGGAAAATAGATGGATGGATGGATGGATTGCTTATCTACTGTATATACTTATGAAACCGATAAACTTGTGATATTGTTACAGAAGTAAGTAAGTGTTCCAAAGCCTTCTGCAAACACATATATATGCAGGAGCCCTATGGGTCACATGGCTGAAGATGGCAGTACAGATACTTGTCATTATGGTGCTTTTCCCTGCCAACAAGAACTGACCCACACGCAGCCATACTGAACTATGATGTTTTCCATTGTAAATTATGCAAGCTGCACCAGAGCGTGACCAAAGCAAGTTGCGTCATCACCATCCCATTGGTTGAAATGCACATTCCAGGATTCTGTACATGGATTACCTGAAGGAAAAGGTATACATTCTATATCCATCCATTTCCTGACACCATTTGCCCAATTCAGGGTCACGGGGTCCAGAGCCATTTCTGGGGGCTACAGGTACAAGGCAGGGAACAACCCAGGATGGGGTTGAAAGCAGTTGAAACCAGAATGACAAAATGGATTCATAATGCAAATTTACCAAAGCTAATACTAATTCCACTTGTGTTTCACCCTCACATAACACACCGGTTCTCACAGACGTGCTAGTGGATACTAGCACATTGTAAAGCATAATGTACACCAGTATGGCTCAGGTACGACTCGGTTCCTGTTTGCCCATGGAAAAGTGTCATATGGGCTTCCGTGGTCTTAGGCACCATCTCATAGTGCCAGTAGAATTATGATTCTACTTAATTACATTGTATGGAAAAGCTACTGTTAGACATGCATGTAAGTACACGGTTGGTCTGGTTGGTGTCCTCTTGATGAGCCTGTATCGTTAATGAAGGGGCAGCAGATTAGCGGTCTACCTGCAGCAAAGACCCCCCCCCCCCCCCCGCCCCTCACATGACGTGGCACTGAGGTCTGTGAGGAACCAACATCTAAAAGCTCTGCTGTCCTCCTCACACCTTCCTGTCTGTGTTGGACATTTTAAGACTCTGGCATCTTCCACACCGCTGCAGAGGGAAAACAGTGGAACTTTCTGCAATCCTGCAGTACAAATTATGCAGTATTTCTAGGCAGAATACAGCCATGAATAGTTGAAGAGTCTAAAAAGTGCTTTATGCCAAAAACAAGGTTTTTTTTATTAGGATGACATGTCCAGCACTGCCTTCTGGGGACAAAATGATCAGATACAATGGGGATTTAAGAATAACGGTCAAGCACGGCTAAGTAAGAGCTAATTATATGCATCGATATCAGTTATAAATGAATTGCATATAATTATATAAAATCCTGCATTCAAAAGTCATGAATTCATGATTGAGCAGTGAAGGTAAAGTTATATGAGAGCTTTCATAAAGGAATTCTAGTGCAGAAATTCCAGAATGAAAACGTGTACAGAAAACATGATTCCATCTAATTTCTGCACGAAACAGTGTCATTTGTAAGTAAATGAGTGTAATAAGAAATATTCACCATTTTATTGTTTTTTTTTTTCAATACAAAGCCTAAAATCAGCAGTGCCTGCATTTGAAAACACATTTTCCTACAGGTTAAATAAACTTTTTAACAGAAACAATAGTGGGTGTCCAAATGCAGGGAGCTGGTGCATCCCTCCGGTTTCCACAGTAACTGAGACAAAAATAGCAGCACTGGGTTGAGGGTACTAAGACATCACTGCCTGAAACAACAGGAATTATACCTGCAAAAACTCGACATGAATGAGTGGCAGCCACTGAGCACCGACAGATAGCCAATTAGCAACCTAGAACACCACAGAAGCTCAGTGGAGAACTTTCCCAGCAGTCTCTGTGGCGAAATGGATCATCACATGGGAAGTACTCAGTGCCCTGTTAAAAACATTCAAAAAATGCCACTGTGTGGTTTTCTAAACATTTTAAATGGCGTTTTAAATAAACAGATTCACGTCCCACCGGTGATATAACTTTACTTGTAGAAAGAAAACAAAATTCGACACAGTGCTGCGAAAGCGACACACGATCCACTGCGTAGGGTTGCTGTTTCCATGGTAATGGATGCATAGCATATGACAGGATGTGATGTTTGTCTCCTTTTACAGCATAGAAACAAAAAAAACTGTTAAAAACAGAAAACTTACACTTCACAGTTTGGCCACTAAGACAGAAGACCTGGGCAGCAAATGAGCATAAATGCTTTCAGTCTTTGAATTTAACTCTCAGTGCATCAAACTGCTTGACTACTATAACATTCAATTCTACATATCAAGAAATCATTAGACATCACAAATCAAATTACTGCTCTATATAGCGCAACATCAAAGAGAAGCTCTGAACAGCAAAAATGCCTCTAATTTCTATCAAGCGGACCCTTCCATCTGTAAGGTCCATCTATAGTCTGGCCCTTACCTAGTGACAGGAGGTATGAACATTGCAGCAGCTTATCTTGGACTAAAGCTGATGTTTGCCTCTGCCCAAAGCTTTCGTTAGTGGTATTAAGATCACTCCCGTTTTATTCCCAGAAAAACAGTGTACTGCTCACAGACGGTTAGACTGCCCCTTTGTGCTTACTGAGTCTTTTTAAAATCACAATCCTCATTTAATTTGGTAGTTTAATTTGAAGTTTGATTTGGCACATTTGGTGCTCACACAAATGGTGTCCTCATAAAGAGCACAGAACAAATAGTCAACAAGCTCTGTTTTCAATCTGGCACTCTAGCCAGATATGTAGACTTTTATACCAATTATAAAAGGTTGTATAATTTGGAATGCTAGAACATAACACAAACTCAACAAATTTAGAGCTCCGAACGAGATTATTAGTATTGAAAAACAAAATTTCTCCAAAATCATTTTGGAAGGTTTAGATAAAGCATTAATGGAGGGAAATGGCCAGAGAGGGCTGTGAGATAACCATGTGAGATGCTCACAGACTGCCAGAGTACTCAAGGGTCTCACAGTGGGGTCATATTGCACCACTCTTCCCAAGACCCCTGACTCACACTGTCTGCCACCGCTTTGCTTCTGAGGTTCAGCAACAGAGCAGAACTGAAGTATACTTACTCCCAAGTGAAGATAAAGGACATGCCGATACTGATATTTTAGCATATGTGAAAAGGGCACATAACTGAAAATGTCGCTGTGTCACTGCCTGCTACGCCTCCCAAATTTCCCAAACTCTCTTTTACTTACCTAAAGTTGCTTCTTACTGCATCACAGTTGTTAAAACTGGTGGGTAATAAGCTTCATGCTCCAAAAAAGAAGATATTCTTAGCTGAGACAGAAGGCAGGGAAAAATCCAAGATGAGGTGCCCGTCCACTGCAGGGCACATTTGGACTGTGGAGGAGATGAAGGGAACCCCAATGATGACAGAGGTAGAACATGCAAAGTTCTCACATGTAGAGCCAGCGTGGAGATTCAGACTCTGACCCAAGAAGTGTGGCACCAGTGCTGACTACCGCCCCACTGTGCCAACTCGCCGTGTTGTACAGCGCCCTCCACAATTATTGGCACCCCTTGTAAAAGGGGTTAGAAAAAATCCACCTTTTGGTGAAGCAGCTTTATGTCACACTGAAAGATTGAGAAAAATCCAGCCTTTCATTAACATAAATTAATTCCAAGAAAAAAAATCCTTCATCAAGAAATAATTATCTGCCTCATGCCCATTGCTTCCAGGATAGGCTCTGTACCCCCCGAGCCCCAGTAGGATAAGCGGTTTGGAAGATGGATGGATGGATGGATGGAAAGATGGGCATTGTAATTCTGGCTGTCACTGTATTTATTGCAGTGACAAAGTTGGCAATGAACATCACAAGCAGAAACATATCCAGGTCAATAAATGGTTATATTTGTGCAGTTATTTTTTTACCAAAAACAAAAAATATATATTATTTCATCATGAAGCACCTGTCACATTAATAAGGAAGTTAATTGCTTAGTCCATCCTGTCTTTAAGATCTCATATGATCTGCAATTAGTATTTAACGCTTCCTTATTTAAGCAGACTAAAATTCATGTATGCATAAAACACATTATAACCAAATGTGTCTTCTTTCTAATTCACAGTCTAAAAATGTGAGGTTTAGGTATATCGGTATTCCTAAACTGTCCGTAATGCGTGATTTTTGTGATGTGAGATGGACTGGGAGCCAGTCCAGAATGTAGCCCAGTTTGTGTCCTGTGCTTCTTGGACCAGGCCCCATGCTACATTGTATAAGCATTTATTAAAATGGATAGAAGCATAGATGAATATTAATGATGGTAACAGTAGTACAGTAGTATTGTCCATTTCTTTAATATTTAATGTTGTTTATCAAACCCTTTATCAACATTTTCACAGCAACAAGATTACTGTACTGAGGCAACTCATATTAATGGACATATTAATAGTCACATATACAAAATAGCAGATCTAACAAACACTCAAATAAGCAGTCACCTGCTGCAAGCTTTTACAATTATTGGAATTGCACAACATTTAAGTTGGCAAGCATTAAAAATAATTATTTGGATACAAAATTTAAAGGTGTTATCCTTTAAATGACTATTTGTTGCCTTAGCAGATAGTTGCAATATGTGGTGTAGTCTGGTAATTATGGTGACCTCAGTGCTCAGGAGAGGCTATGGATTAAGCTACAGATATATAATGAACAGGACATAGCTGGTCTGAAAATCGAAAAACACGACATTTCTCCAGAATGGCTGTTCGGTGATGTCTTGAAAGACTCCATGACACCTAAAAATACAGACGACTAATCATAGCTACAAGGTCCACAGGTTTTATTCTTTCTTATTTTCTGCGGTCCAAGTCCCCATAAGTTAAATAAAGTCATTTAAGGGATACAAACATCACAGGTAGTTTGTAGAAAATTCAACGGCTTTATCAGTATTGTTCACATTTGGCAAAAGTGGGTAATGTTATTTTCAATTGAAACCTTAATAAGAAAGATTAAAATTCCCTTGCGGCGTGTATATGAGAGCAGCAAAGTAATCTCATCAGTGACTTTCCTTTGTGGTGTGAATGAGAAAATACAACACATACACACACACACACACACACACACACACACACACACACACACACACACACACGAGTTGGCGTACCTATCTAAATAGGGACCATCCATTCATTTCTAATGGAATCCCTAATCCCAATCACGACACCTTTAACCCCTACCCATCCCTAACCTTAACCATAAGGTTTAACCCAAAATACAAGACTTTTGGCATTTTTTCTTTTTTGATTGCATTTGCAGATTTTTATGAAACTGAGGTTATCCACATGGGGACCTCAAAAAATGTCCTCAAAAGTTGGGAAATTTCAGGTTTTAATACACTTTGGGGACAATTTGGTTCTCAAATGTGATATATGCAAACCCACACACACACACACACACTCGTGTCCCCGTTAGTTATGTGCAGCCCAGACCGCTCGCTTCCAGGCCCCTCGAATCAGTTCGTGCAGTTCAACCCGCGCCTGCAGTCAGGCAATGGCACTGTCGGGTTCTGCGCCAGAGAGGCCTAATGGTTCGGGACGATCTGTAACAAAAGCTCGCAAAGGCTCGCCTGGAGCTTCGCCCTTTGTACCTAGAGTCTACCCTCATGCTGGATCGACAATTTCCAGTCAGTTATGGAGGACGATTTAGTTTGTGAATACGACTCCACCTGGGACACAGAAAGCGATGGAGACGACCTGGTGGAAAACGTAACACGGAGATCCAGCCAGGATAAAACACAGAAATCCTGGGGTTTTGTACGTATTTCTCTCAGTGTGTTATATTCGCTTTCATTAATGTTAGGTGGACGTTTCGATCGTCGGTCCTTTCCGTCCTTATGGTGCGATTTCACGGCGCTTACATCATTGTTAGCTAGTGCTAGCATTCTAGCTACAATTACGCAGTTAAGAGGGCAAACTGTATGGAAAGAAGCGTAAATGACCTTGGAAGTGATGGAGTATTTGTTTTAAGGGATGCTTTTGACTGAGCTGTGTGAGAATTGCTGCTTCTCATTGCCGCGGTCTCCCTGTTAGCCGGTTAGCTCGTTAGCGTTTTGTTAATTTTTATCAATGATATAAACGATGCGTTGCGCTACCGGAAGCGCTGGTCTCAGTCAATGAACCAAGCGGGCACGTTCATCTAATATATCACAAGCATCCATTTCTAAAATATTTTCATATTAAAATTCCTTCCTACGAATACTTTGCCTTGTTCGTGATCGTATTACTGTATTAGATTAGTGCCGTAAGACATTACGACCGCGTCCCTGCTACCATAAATGGACCTGCCGCCTTTCCGTCCCATTGATTTCCTTACAAGCTCCTTCAAACCAGTTACCATGATCCGGCGAAAATGGTTACGTTTTATAAGGATCTGTATGCATTATCAAGTAATGAATAGCGGCCCACGTTTTATCTGGCAGGTCAGCAGTTTATAGGAAAGGATCTTGCGGTAAAGGAGAGCGCATGCTGTTCACACTGGGAGCCGTGGACCAGACTGCTACGTTAGACAAATGGCTGTCTGAATTAATTCAGTTTCATAAAGTCAGAAAGCGAGGTTGTGCGAATAGGTCTTGTTGTGCCCTGGACTGATTGAATAATTTGGGTGCAAACAAACAGTGCCGATCCTCCATTCATCTAAGGTCGTTTAAACTACTGATTTTTTTGGCGCAGTTAATAACCGAACACATTGTTATGTATTTTTATACCTACTTCCTGATATTGCGTAACTGTTATCTATCTCCTTCCATATAAAAGTAACCTTAAATGTGCATGAATAAAGGATTCCGGTAAATTTCTTTTTGGACCGCAATCAAAAACAGTGGTACCTGCATTGTAACCTGCAATATGCAATGCGAAACAATTCATTGGCCAAAACCCATTTTAATGGCAGAAAAGCTTTGCTCGGTATATTATAAATTTTATAACTAATCCTGGTGCACTGGTAAATTTAAGCCAGAATTTTAGATGATTCAGATATCACAACAGATTAATTTTGTGTCTCAAATAAGGTCCTATTTTTTATTTTTACATTTGCAGTCATCTTTTATACTAGAGATTTGTGATGATCAGAGTGGGTAAATAGAATCAGTTTGGGCTACACTTTGTTGGTACTTTAAAGAATTTGATTATATGGACAGTTCCAGACACCTGGAACCATGGTGGTAAGGATAAGTGATGCAGTTAATTTTCAGCCACTGAGAACCGCCTGTGGGAGGTCAACACTGAAATCAAGTAGCAAAGAAAGTGTGTCAGTGGAGATGAAATGTTCTCAGTAGCCAGTTAACTGATGTAGTTTTGTTTCTAGGCAGCAAAAATAAGGGCACTTGAGTGAAGGTGATTATTAAATTAATAAAACAACAATCGCACGATGGCTTGGTACTGCAAGCTGATTTTTCTAATTATGTTTTCATTTCTTTTTGCAGTGGTCAAATCCATCTTCACGAAACCTGCGTGCTGCAAAAGACATGCAGAACTACAGGCGGGGATATCCAGTGAGTGTGTAAACTGAGTGTTTCTCTTATCTGGGCCAAGGAAACATGGGAATAGATGAATGATGTTCCTTCGCTCATATTCCTTCTTGTTATCCACAGAATATCCAGGAAGAAGAAAACCAAGAGGAAAGAATGAATAATTTAAAATTTTACCTAAATGAAATTACTTCATCCCCTGATGGTACGCTTCCTGAGCAAATCATGTTATTTTTTTCATTCATTCATTCATTCATTCATTCATTCATTCATTCATCAGTATTCAGAAGTGTAAATCTCACTTGTTTTTGTACTCCCTGTCACAGAAGTTTCAATAGAAGCTTTTCACAAAGAATGGAAGATGGACTATAAAAGATTGGAGAGAGTCCATTCCTATATTCAGTGGTATTTTCTTTTTATACATTTTATACAATTATAATGTATGATCTTGTACAACAACACTTTAAATTTAACTCAAAAGTTATTAAATGTTGCTAGGTTGTTTCCTCTACGAGAACCTGGGGTGAACTATATGGCCAGTGAACTTACCAAGAAGGAGATCCAGGTATGTTAATGGCGAGACCCATTAGAGTAAGAGTTAGAGATCCACCGATCGATTGGCCAGGAACCAGAATTGGCCAGTTTTTAGCGTGCTTGGCCCAGACTGGAGACTGGCCGGTCAGTCTCATGCATTTCCAATACCAAACTGGTCCGTTTTACACATAAACCATATGTCATACGTACAGCAGTGCAGGCAATTGCCTCATAGCCACATGCTAACATGTCCTTGGAATGGAAGGTCGTCACTGTGAGAGAAGATAACATGAGCAACAAGCAATTTTTAATACATGTAGAGCCAAAGTTAACTATGAGGGAACCACCACAAAAATGTGAAACATCGGAGGTAAACTTTAATATGATTATTTAACATATACTAGATAATCTTGAAAAGGAATAATCATTAAAATTGCAAAGCTAGCTAAGTTTAAAATGTTTTAGCGAAACTTTAACCCTCTGCACTGCAATGTTCGTACAGTATGAAGGTCTGAAAAAGCCTGATCTTAATCTAGCTAACAAGTGATGTAAGAATTATAATTAATATTATTACCCTGCAAATATTATTATTTGGGAGAGTAAAGTACACTTCACGTTTAATTGGAGGTTTGTAAGCTACGGACTTTTATCTTAAGACCAGTGAAAAAAGAAAAACGTTCGCCTTAATTTAAACATACTGAAAAATTGTATAAGTAACTGACATTTGTTATTTCACTTTGTTGAACCTGCTCTGGTTTGGTTAGGTAAAATATGTCAGATGAGGTTGGGTGTGCAGTCACAGAAGACTTTTATTTTGAGACTTTTATTTTGAGACTTTTTTAAGTGAGAGACAATCCTGTAACTTACTGCAGTTTAACGATTTCCTTTATTATCAAAGTAAAATTTTGCATTAAAGAAAAATGGATTTTTGTTTGCATATGCTGCCAATTATAGTTCTTAGAAAATCAGCAAAAATCGGTATCGGCTTGTCACACTAGCAAAAAAAAATCGGAAGAAAATTGCATTGGGTGCATCTCTTGTAAGAATGCATGATGACAGTATCTGGGTCCTGCCAACCTGAGTCATTGTTCTTTGTCGCAGGAATTCAGAAAAAGCGAAGAGGCAAAGAGGAAACTCATGGAATCCTATGAACTGATGCTGGGATTTTATGGCATACAGCTGTTTAACAAGGAGACTGGAGAGGTCAAGCGTGCTGAGAACTGGAGGGAGCGATTTGCAAACCTTGAACGGTCAGTGAGCACTGAGCTTTGCAGTGGTGCTGGCTGTGAGTTGTGTTGTCTTCAGATTGTAGCTGTGGTTGGTTTAGGTGCAGCAAAGTGCCTTCTTGTTGCTGTCTGCTGGTAGTATTTCCTCTACTGTACAATATGCCCTTTCCTGCACAAGCATATCAGCAGATCAGTACAGTTTATCTTGTATTTTTCTTATATACATATAACCCCTCCTCACGTCTACAAAGCGTGATTGTGTGTATTGTGTTTTTTAGAATTTGGTGATCAGTGGTCATTGTTGACACACCACAGCACACATTGCACAGCAACGAAATGTGTCCTTTGCATTTAACTCATATGTGACATCGGGATATAGCAGGGGGTAGCTAACTCAGCTCCCGGGGAGCAGTGCTTGGAGCCAGTACCTTGATTAGGGTGCCTTGCTAGTCGGGGGTTCGAACCAGCAGTCTTTCAATTACACATGCGCTTCCCTGACCATTAAGACACCACTGTAAAGTAAGACCATGAAGTACATGAGGTGTGTATTGTGTGTGTGTGTGTTTTTTTAATATTCCTTTTTTTTCTTTTTTCTTTTTACAGAAACATGCACAACAACCTTCGCATCACTCGTATCCTAAAGAGCCTGGGGGAACTGGGGTTTGAGCACTATCAGGCCCCACTAGTACATTTCTTCCTGGAAGAGACGCTGGTTCGGAAGAACCTGAGCACAGTGAAGCGCAGTGTGCTGGACTACTTCGTGTTTGCAGTGCGGGATAAGAAAGAGAGGCGGACACTTATCAAGTACGCCTTTCAGCACTATGAGCCCAAGGACAAATTTGTTTGGTGTCCTCGGAAGATCCAGAAGCGACTTAAGAAGAAGTCTGAGAAGAAACAAGAGGTGGCCAGCAACCGAGAGACCCCAACATCCGAGGAAGTACGCTCAAAAAACGTAGCCAAGGGTGGTGAAGCGCTGAGTGCTCGGAAGGAGGAGAAGTCACCCAGCAACCCAGCAGACACCCAGAAGCTAAATGCAGATGAAGCAAGCACAGACTCCAGCAAGCTGCTTGAGGGATCTTCAGTTGACCTTGAGCCATCAACAAAAATGTCAGATGATCAGCTGGTCTTGGACCAAGAAGAGATGGATCAATCTGGCAGCACTGAGTGCAGCCTTGAGAAGAACAAAGATGAAAAAAAAGAAGAAGAAGAAGAAGAAGAAGAGAGCCTTTGCAGATCTAACAGTACCAAAGCACTGGTGCCAGATCCAACTGATTCAGAAACTGCCCAGGAAAAACAAGCCAAGAAGAAGAAGGAAGAATCAGCTGAAGACTCGAACAATTGCATGGGGGAGGAGCTTCCCAGCAACCAACTGGAGAGAAAGGTAACTGAATCCCCTGTTAATGGTCCCATGGAGTCCCAAGAGTGTCCCCCAAGCGCAGAGTCTCGTAGAACGGCAAGGGAAGGACCTGGAAATGTTTCCCCTCCACCAGAAGAAAGGCGAGCTGAAAAGCAACCCAGGACCGACTTTGGTGACCTGTCCCACGCGATCAGTAATGGGGAAATGCCAGATACCGCCAACATAACAAGCAAAGATGCATGCAACGGTTCAAATGCATCAGTGCAGAGCAGTGTCACAGCTGCCCAGGAAAACAGTACTACAGCTGGAAATAAATGGACAAATGGAACAAATGGCCATAACTGCAGTGAACCAATGGACACTGAGTCTGTTGCAAGTACTGATATGGAGGTGGAGAAGCTGTGAATTGTCCACAGTGGGGAAAAGCTTACTGAATTAATGTTCTTGGACTAGAGTGAAATGGTTAAACTGTTATGAAAAAACATTAGACTTCTTGATTGTATTCCAGGCCTTGATGCATTAAAAGTAAAATTGTGGTCCTTTGTAAACACTGGAATATTTCCTGAATCTCACTTTAATATTGTCATCATTCATATCTTGTTTTTTTTCCATTTCACTGCTGCAGTTCCCTTGGTAACTGTCTAGACAGTAGGTTGCCTGTCTTGAACTTAATTTTGAATACAAACGAACACACGTTTGAGTAATCTCAGATAACAGATTATGGTTTAAAATGTGGTTTTCAATTCTTTCGCATACTCAGCCTGGAATTTTGTGTGTGGAAAAAGTAAACATGATTTGTGCATTTGACATTTTTGAAACCCGCAAAAAAATGACATATCAATTGACGCCTTGTTCTGTATAGATGATGTTTCAATTGTTATTCTTTGGCACTGGAGAAAAAAATGACATTTTTTAAGGCAATAGAAATTTTAAATTAACTCCATTCTTAGACTCCAGAATAAAGCATCTAATGGAATAAGAGGCATTATAAGTGGAAACATGATTGTACGTCACCATCTCTCAAGGAATGTTATGCAGTTTTCCTAACAGTTGTGTTCATTGCAGCTAACCAAATGATTGACTCTGATTGTAAAAATTGCAAAGTTAAAATGTATTCAAATGATTAACCCCTTTGGTCATTAAAACTGGATTCATCTGTTGCCATGGATGATTATTAGAATTGTGAGGAAATCCTCTGAATATTATTTATTTCAATTGTATGTTTTTCCTTGGCATGTCTCTGTTGATTATGGAATATAATTATAGCCAAAAAGCTGAAACCCTAATTCTCTGAAAATCTCAGGGAAGATCATCACTGAGTTAAAGGATTGTGCTCCTCTTCTGGCGTTTGCATTCCACCATAGTTTTTGGTTAGTGTATCGTACGTCTTGTTAATTTTTGCTTGTAGTTCGGTAGACTTGGTAGTTCGGTAGTCATAGGTTTTTGTTGGATTTTGAAAATCTACCCAAGCCTTCTCAGTGTGACACAATAAAATAAAATGCACAACAGTTTGTTTGTGTTAATTCCAAAACTAAGCTGGTTTCATGACATTTATCTTGTAGCATAATGTTCTTTGTAATCAACGTAGGCTATGTCGTATTAATTGTCTATGAAATACAAGAATTTGTAGAAGTATGTCCAATGGCCTGTTATTGGAAGTAATGTAGGTCTCTTAACTGGACTTAAAACTGCTCAGAATTTGGTATAAACGCTGTGAGATTTGGTATAATTGCTTTCCCGGTTAATCGCATGATTATAACGTGATTTACAATTAATATATATAGCAGTTAATGGAAACTATAGATATAGTTAATGGAGATGTGCAGGCAAAGATTTTCTGGTTCCCTGCTCCCCTATTCACATGCACATGGCAGCAGCAAGGCCTCATGGCTGAAAGTTTTTTCAAAGTATTCCCTTCCACTTCCAAAGCTGAAATCAGAGTTATATTTTGACTTACTGGAAAGGCTGTCAAAACACTCCTCGATGTCTGTCATGTCACTTCTACTAGTCTGATAGTTGTGGTTGACAGATAATTGGGGTTCCTGTGCCCCCTCCCCCCTTCCTTCGGTCCCTCGCTTACTCCTACCCCCCCTCGCCATCCCTTTTTGACGGCGTGCGATTGAGGTCAGCCCCTTCTGCTGGAGGACCGGGTTTATCTGTGCTCAGTGTGAAGTCACTCAGGAGCTCTGCGCTGCGGGGCGATCGCACCTTAACGGAGCGATAAGGGAAGGTAACGGGCTCGCGTTTTAGAATATAAATCCGAAGCTCGGAGGAGGATGAGAGCCATGGCTATGTTCTCAGCTCTCGGAATGTTTCTTCTTGGCCAGCTTTTAACATCTACCTTGGCCCAGGTAAGTGATGACTTTGAAGCAAGTGAGAGACGCTGAATACCCCGCACTAAAGCGAATCAAATTCGAAAGCAGCAGTTTTGACACGCAGGGCGTGAAAAAAACTTCAAGAAATATCGCCGAAAAGCCAAAACAAGCATCAAGGTTTCAATATTTGAAACGTCGGATATTTCTTTCCTTGTTGGGCGGCTTTGTGATGCGTTTGTCACCCTGGCTGGCTTCACTCTGCGGAATTTACAGGCTAATAAGTGTGTTTTAAAATGGAAATACAGAGGTCAGATATGACTAATTGAATTACTTAGGGTATAATTTCTTTTCTGTAATTTTCAATAGATAACGCTATTTACGTTACTCTACGTTATGGATAAAACCATGACCTGGATGAAATGTAGTCCTTAATATAACTGATTGATCGATGCATTGTATGCCAATTTATTTATAAGGAGTTGTAATAGTTCTGCCTATCTGCGCAACTTGGAGTTATTGTGATTTAGATTTTTTCCCCTAAGAATTTGTAATATGTTACATTTTTAAAATTTCTGTCTGGCAAAATGTAGTATTTTTGTTCATTCATCGGAATTTTATTCTATTATTTTCGGGTAAATCAATAAAATCATGAAAAGGTGTAGCTACGGAATGCAGTATCACGGCAGATTAGCGCCCATCGCACAATGGTAACCTTTGTTCATAGACCAGGTTAGGGAATGGCGTAGTTAACAAGACTTCATTTTACCACAAAAGCGCTAACCTAAACCAGCAGGTGATATTTATATAAAGGCATTTAGTTTTCCTTTCTTTTATTACCTGTCTGCTGACAATGACTGCTATATGTTATATACTTGATTCAAATAAGTTATGATTTGAAGAATATCTGCTTTAAACAAAACTGTTTTACATTCAGAAGTCCCTAAACTAGATTACTGTGTGCTGAAAGCCCAGGTTTACCCAGTTTATGATTTTTGTGTAATAAAATCTTTGATTTTTACTTGAGTTTCCCATTGAAAAAGAATTGATGTATGCCAAAAAAAAATATTAGAGGCTTTAAATGATTTTTCCTGTTGTATCTTTAAGCATTATCCACGTAACAATATCGCTGTCTTGTTTTGGCAAATAATTTTTCTTATCGGGTAGCATTAGTAGTGAAGCATTAAACTCCATAGTGGAATGTTTCTTCTCACACTGGAAACAACTTGTGTTGCAGAGACCCAGCCCACGGGGGCCAGTCGGGCTGCCAGGACCTGCAGGACCACCAGGGAAGCATGGCATTGATGTGAGTGAGATACCATGTCTTTTAGGAGGTTTGGGTACAGATGTAGCGGGCAAGGCCATTGCTGATGCTAATCTCGGTCAGTAAAAAAATATATAAATTAATTAAGATGTTTTGTGCATCAAATAGTATGTCCTCTAGCATTTTTACAAACATCAAATTTATTGTGGCAGCTTTTAATAATTGGAGAAGTTATAAAGCTGTCTCAGTAAGGAAATCTGTCTTTTAGGAATTATTTAAAGCTGTAATCCATTTTCACGTTCTGCTACTTCAGATTCACTTTTATTTTTTAATATTATGTCACGGTAGGATTTCCAGGTGTGAGAATACAATGGTCAGAAATGCTGCGGCCATCCCTTCTTGTAAGCTAGAGTCCTCCCACAAACGTGCTTGGACGGTGACGTCAAAAACAGCAAGAGTTTTTTTTTTTTTTTCATTTTGATTTAACCAACCATTGATTGTCACGGTGCAGAAGAACAAAACAAAATCTCAGAGAGATTTTTGTATCAAAATAGTATTTCCTGATATTTAACTGATGATCCACAGTCAGATGCTCTGAAATGAGTCAAATAAATAACTTTAGGAGAATGACACAAAGTTTTATTGGAACAAACAATATATTTTTATACCTTTTTTGTCCCTTCAAGCACACAGAATTTTCAAGTTATGTATCTGATAAACACTCAGCTTTGTAAGTGCAAACATAAATAAAAGAGATACACATATGTCTAATAGAGATCAAGGTTCATTCCATAAGAAATATGACAATCGCATACTGCTCATCTTCATAAAGAGAATAGCTGTGTTTTTTTCACTTTTGTTGAATAAATAATTCAAGTAGAAAATATGTTCATGACTGTTGTACTCTATGTACTTCCTAAACTCAAAATGCTTCCAAATCCAGTTACTGCTGCCTAAGAGGACAGCCTGCCTGGGGAGGTCCCTCTGTTGACATATGGCTGTTGCAGATATGTGTAGGCTTACTGTTTCATCTGGGTGGGATTTTCAGTAATTTGTTTTTCACTGCCTATAGGGGAATACACAGCATTCTCCTTCCATCAAGCTAAAACAAGACTACAGATACAATTAGTCTCATGTATTCTACTATATCTTCATCATCATTAAAAATGAATGATACTCCTTTTATCCCCTAGTATAGTCAGATTATAATTAAATAATAATTTTGGCACGAAGTACTTATTTGTAAATACACAATATGATTTCTGTTAATGTAGTTGGAAAGGGATATTTAGGGTTAAAAGAAGATAGATTGTATTGAAGCAGAATTGTATTTTCTGTACCTTGCTAAGCTTAGCACGTTTTCTTCTATTTTAAGTGTTTCTAGTGACAAGTATCTGGAAATACCTTGTTTTTGGTTCGCATATAAATATGAAGGAGATATTCAGGCAGCCTGAAGATAAGCACACATTTGACACTGAATTTCTGTGGTTGTCTTTGTCTAATATTAGATATCAAGTAATTTGATAAATTTATGTCATTCTTGCATCTGCCAAAATGTTTTAATCACAGCTCCATAAAGCACATTCATCCAATGTTTGGTTGGTGCTACTTGCAGGGCAAACCCGGCCCTCCTGGATTCCCTGGCAAACCTGTGAGTTCTACCTTCCTACCTACCACTGAAGTATGCTGCAGTGTGGGCCCTATTATGACTGGATATTTCAGGATATTTTCAGGATAATTTATTTGTGCGCTCTGTACTTTTAAATTTGCTTACACCATGTTTACTATATGTATCTATGTACCTATGTATGTTTTTGCTGCTATATGCACCTGAATTTCCCACTGGGATCAATAAGATCCATCTTAATGTTCCAGGGACCTAATGGGAAGCAAGGACCCCCAGGGGCCCTGGGCAGCGCGGGGCTTCCTGGCCTCCCCGGAGTCGATGTGAGTTCCTGCTTTATTTTGCGTCTGTAAGAACATATATAAACCACAAGGTCAATAAGTGAAAAACGACCCAGTAAGCATAGAGTGTTATTCCTGTTATTGCCACAGTGCTATTCATAAATGACATAAATTCATAAACGGCATGAATCAATTCTGGGAAGTCGACTGATAATCGTGCCTGATGACAATTATTGTTTGAGTTTTCCTTGAGGCTACAGATTTTACAGGGTTACTGTGTTTCTGTTTCCAGGGTTTACCGGGTCCAGATGGTCCTGCTGGGAAGGATGGGCCACCAGGAACAAGGGTTAGTGGCAGACAGTCCTGCCCATCCTCTGTGCCACTTTATCCAGACGTATTGTACCCTTCCTTTTCCCTCCCCCAATGCGCACATGCATTATGAAGATAGTATTCACAGGTTTGCTAAGAGACTGTAGAGGTTGCTAAGATTGCTGCAGAGGATGCTGGGATTGCTGCAGAGGATGCTGGGATTGCTGTACTATGAGGGAGTGGTGTAGACGCGGTGTGCACTTGTGTTGTATTGTGCTGTGCTGTGCGCCTGTTGAAGCGGTTGATTGGAATCATTTGGAAGTATATTTGAGTGTTTGTGTGCCCGTGTGGTTATGTGGGTGGTTGTTGTTACTCTTTTTTTTTTTTTGGTCGGCATGAGTGTTTGTCTGTCTTTGGTAATAAACAGTGTGAGTGGACAGCTGTGGGTATCGTGTGAGCAGTGTTTCTTATGTAAATACACAGCACTTACTGAGGTGTGATGAGTTGTTCTTGTAACATTTGGTTTTTATGAAAAGATTTTAATAACGGGTCTTCCAATGCAGATCTATGTAAAGTGAAAGCAGTCTGGGGGGAGAAGAGCAGATTTCAGCCTGAATTTCTGTATCTGCAAGCCTGTCAGCCTTGATCTAATTACACTTTCAGATCATTTCTATATAGTTTTTAATGAGGGACTAGATGCCTTTGGATCAGATTGGATTGTTTGAGCTTGCAGGGGCTAGCAGGGGCTAGCAGGGGCTTGGCGGGGCTAGCAGGGGCTAGCAGGGGCTTGCAGGGGCTAGCAGGGGCTTGGCGGGGCTAGCAGGGGCTAGCAGGGGCTTGGCGGGGCTAGCAGGGGCTAGCAGGGGCTAGCAGGGGCTTGGCGGGGCTTGCAGGGGCTAGCAGGGGCTTGGCGGGGCTAGCAGGGGCTAGCAGGGGCTTGAGGGGCTAGCAGGGGCTTTGCGGGGCTTGCAGGGGCTAGCAGGGGCTAGCAGGGGCTTTGCGGGGCTTGCAGGGGCTTGCAGGGGCTAGCAGGGGCTAGCAGGGGCTTGAGGGGCTAGCAGGGGCTGCAGATGACTTAATCCTGCCTGGAATGAGCACATTGGGTGCCATGAGAAAGATTAGGGTTTGGCAAAGATTAAATTGTTCTTCTAAAATTATAGCGTTAATAATGGTAAGAAATTTAATAGGTTGAAGTTGTTTGGATATTGACCCTGAGCTGCTGAATGTCTTAATAAACTTGGCAAGTCCCATACATTGACATTCATCTCAAGGTAAACTTAAATGTTTTTGACACATTATAAGAAGAACCTCCCTGTCTCCGGTTGGCGCTTCATCCAGGGTTGGTCCTTACCTTGTGCATGTAGCCTCCAGGTTAGGTTCCAGACCCCCCGTGACCCTGAATAGTACTAGCAGTTACAGAAAATGGATGGATGGATGGATGGATGGATGGATGGATGGATGGATATAAGAAGAATGTCAATTCATTTCACTTTCACATCATGCTTTGTAGAACAATATTGACACATCATACAGTGGTGTTTCCAACAATTACATATAGACTCTAAACTCACATTTAAATAATACCAAAGAACAGCAAGGATTTATAAGTGAATAGTCGTAAATAACATAAAATGACTGGATGATAATCAGTAAATCCATGCATCCCTGTACTAAAGCTACACATGTCTTGGTGTAAATATAAACACATGTACAGTGCTACACAACACTGCGTCATATTTCTGGTTTTCAAAACAGATGACAAATCCCCAGCCTAGTCATTATGGTATGAATGAAATATGAAGTTTCTTTGTCGACAAATTTTAACATTTTTTATTACATGGAATGAAAGTGAAAAGAACATTTTCAGAAATTTCACTTGTCTGAACAATTATTACTAGTCACAATAAAGATTCTGATGATGATACTCAATAATGATTCAGTGATGTCTGTGTTAGCTTTTAAAAATACATCAGTGTAGACAGATTGGGTTCTTACAGGCTTTTAGCCCATTTGCTGTGTCCTTCCTCACCACTGTCTGTTACACATCTAACATCTAATACTCAAACTTAATACTCAGATAAAGTTACCACTCAAAATACCTGCTAGACTCCTTAGCAGACAATCCAATCCTTACCAGGTTAACTTTTTTTTTACTCTTTAAGAGACCCTCTAATTATGTCTGTTGTCATTTATATAAAGTTTCTTTGTGGATATTCTGGGTTTTGAACTACTTCCAGCTTGGCTTTATACTCTTTCAGGGAGATCCAGGACCTCCTGGGCCAGCAGGACCTCCAGTAAGTACCCTACTTCTTGTCTCATGAAGTAGTAAGAACTCAGTGCTCCTCATGACTGGCACTGGGGAATGTGGAAGAGTTTGGTGTAGAATGTTACATGGTTTAATATTCACGTTCCTGTATTTGTACCAAAGACTGAATGAATATTTTATTTTTACCAAAGAGTCTCTGTGGACATTTAACTGTAATCCTTAGCATTAGCTGGGCAGTTAAATTAGGGTGAAAATATCACAATATGAGCACTCATTTATGTAACACACCGTTTCCTGTCTTTCTTAGGGCAGAGGGAGATCTGGGGCCCCAGTAAGTACAAGAGGATTGCAGGAGGACTACAAGTTACTCATATTGACAGCAATTACAAAGTTAATCCTAGTAAAACTCACAGTAAAATTTTAAAAGTATGATGTGTGTCTGTATATTTACTCTGATCTGTATAGGGGCCCTCAGGACCGAATGGGCTCCAAGGTGCGCCAGGACCACAGGGGCCAGTGGTGAGTTTCAGTCTCCGCAACCAAAGTGTTTCTGAAGCGTGAAGGAGAGACAATACAGTAACAAAGTACTTTTGATTGCACATGTGCCCTTTAGTATGAAGTAGCATTATTGGATGGATAAAATAAAGAATAAACAACCTATGGTAAGAGATGCAATAAAGAGAGGACAATGAGCTTTGAGTTAGTAGTATGAGCTACATAAATATCTTTCTCCAGAAATTATATATGTTTTTCTAATTCTTCTAGGGGCTTGAGGGTCCTCCAGGTCTTCCTGGTCCACCAGGGCCCGATGGACCTCCAGTAAGTACTGAATCGATCTGATGGCTTATATGAACAATCCATATTTATTGGTTGATAAGTCGTGTTTATACATTCGGTGACCCGTTTATAATTTACACCTACTTCAAACAGCAAATAATATGGCTGCAACTCAAGAGATTCAGTTACTATTCCGCATAAGTTACTGTAATTAATCATTAGACCAGCTATGACATGATAAGAATTGATTTTGAACATGGTGTGATGTGGTGGTTCCAGGATCTCAGAAACAAAAACCTTCTTGTGATGTTCAAGGACCAACAGTTTCTAGAGTTTACAGGGAATGGTTTGATAAACAAAAAAAAGCCATCGGCACTTTCATGGTCAGAGGAGAATGGCCGGACCTCTTAAAGCTAACAGGAAGGTCTCAAGTGGAAAAATTAGCTTAGTTCAACAGTGTGAAGAATGGCTTCTATGAAAACACCTCTACCCCTGAAGGAGTTCTGTAGATAAAAGTGGTCTTTCGGTGTAGATGTAACCATATAAGCTGAGGACTATAAAGTAAATGGTCCTGTAAGGAGCAGGTCACCTTGAAAATGCCTGCCCTACCAAGAAAACCTTCAGGAATCCTTTTAACTCATTGTAAGAATGATGTCCTTCTGAACAGAATGTATATCCAGTATCATGCTCTCCTGGTACCACTTGGATATAATGTGCAACAAACGCACTGCCAGATCAATGAGAGTGGATCAGATCTGCGGTCTGTATGCACATACAAGCAGTGTCTTTGTACAAAACCCTCATAAAAATACTGCATGTAGAATAAAGTAATATAAAAAAAACATTGATTCATGGCATCCTGAAAGGTTGTCATGAACAAAGAAAAAAAGAGTAATGTGTTCTGGGTTTATAATTAAATAAATATAAACTGCACTGTGTCTTGTACTTAACTAAATCCATAGTGAACTATACAGATATATAATGTTGGTCATTCCTTAGGTTTCTATATCATTGTTATTAATGTTTCCTATTTTATGAATTTATTAGGTTTTATGAATGTTTTTGCAGAGAGCAATCAACAGTGTTATATATCATGCAACTGTTTTCCGATTTAAACACTGATACTGACTTGGGTAATAGTTTGATCTATTTCAATGTTTTACAAGGACATTTGCCCTTCAGGCAAAGAAAAAAATGCTATTCATGTACTTTTTCATTTGTTTGAGGTGGAATGAGCAGATGCTGTGTATCAGATGCTATCGATATGCCTTGTTGGTCTTTTGTGCCAATGACAGAGACCACATGTACTGTTTTTAAGGGTCTTTCAGGGGCATTTCCTGATGGCAATGGAGATGTTCTGGTGAGTCCCTCAGAATCCATAGTGTCAAGCATTCATAGCCAGAGCTAAAAATATCAACCAGTACTTTCAAAATTCCATTGTTCCAGAAATTGTTCATTATTCCAAAAAGTGTTCATTAGTGGGATGGTGAGATTACACTATGCAAACATATATAGCACGATTTTATGTTATTGTAAAATTTGGATAAGCTACTTCTTTGTTACATATGCATTATAATTGAATGGTCACATGACCTGTTCTATTAATAATATATACACATGGACACACTTGTAATCTGAGTTGAATATGTGAGCCTTGCTTTGTTTTGGATTCTCGTCCTCTCAGTGCCCAGCGATCTGCCCTGCAGGTCCACCTGGTGCTCCTGGGATGCCAGGATTCAAGGTGCCTCACTGCTTCTGCAGAAGCTTTATTTAAAAATACCAAGAATTTGTCAAAAGCTTTCATGTCAAACGTGCACATCTCATACTCCACTCCGTAAGGCTGACAGTGCCTCTCTCTTCGTGCTTCCCAGGGTCACACAGGTCACAAGGGTGAAAAGGGGGAGGTTGGCAAAGATGGAGAGAAGGTGAGAATAAACACATAATCTCTAGTTCCCCATTGTCAGATTGCTGAGGGAACTAGAGACAGGGCACATCCACTGTGCTTATATTTGTTTCTGGTCTTATGTGATGAGTTTGTGAAATTGCACATGGGTTCCTTCCAGAATCCTTAAGCAGCAGATTCAGATATTTTAGTTCAGGTAAAGAAGAATTGATCTAGTCCAATAGAGAGAAACAGAGCTTTTTAAAGCTGCTTAACCAAAGCCAACATTGTGCACGTGTGATGCCTTCCCCCACTTAATAAGCATGTTTCCTGGCAGGGTGACTCTGGGCCACCTGGGCCTCCTGGCATTCCTGGCACCGTCGGCCTCCAGGTTTGTGCTTATGCCCATGCATGGAAAAATCAGCACATACCAGACACAAACTGAACTTCCTTAGCCTACAAGAATCTCCTAAGCTTAACCCTAACTGTGACTTAACTGTGACTGAGGTTATGCCTGACCAAACCCAAACTGTTACTGCTGTCTTGCAGGGTCCCCGTGGACTGAGGGGACTTCAGGGCCCCGTGGGGCCAGTGGGTGACAGAGTGAGTTCCATGATTTGTACGTCTTGGAGGTCACAGGACATGGCTTCGCTTCCACACAGCCTGTCCGTGGGGGCATTTCTTTGAACTAGCTATTGACAATCCACGTGATGCTTAAAGGAACCTGAGAACACAAGAGCGATCTCCATACTATTGACAATAAACACTCTTGCACATTATCAGGTGTCTCAAATAATTCAGAATAGATGTGTTTGTTTGACATTTTTCTTCTTTTCCCACATTTCTCTTTTTATTTCATTTATTTCAGGGTGCATCCGGTTTCCGTGGCAAGCCTGGTATTGCTGGTGTCATTGGCAAAACAGTAAGTGTTCCTTTTTGCAAGCTGCTTTGTACACATTAAGGTTGATGATAACAGTGCATGTTACTTGAGAATGAATCATGACCCCTTCTGATTAAATAGACTGATTCTCCATCGTAATGCTGAAGGCTTATCTTCTCTAAATACCATTATCTATTCTACTTGACATTTGAATTACTGTAGGATGCTGGATAATATCAGCTGCACTGCAAAGGAATAATAAGTGATTACTCTATCCATGGATAATAAATGATTCTAACACGTTGGAGCGTTGTAACTGAGCTGTACACATTTCCATTTGACTTGAGTTCTCACGGAATATGCAATATTTAGTTACTTGTTAAAGAAATTATCCACCTAATATTGACTGCAAATTGAAATTATTACCCCTTCACCTTTTGACATTATACCCCTTATTTCAAACAATTTGTGAAAGAAACCCGCATCTAGCCATTCTCTAACTTCTCAAACATATATAGCATCTTAAACGTAACTATTTCTAGGTTTTTACTGATTTTTTAAACGTTCATAGACAAGGCCATTTATAACTTAAAAGTAGAAACCAAGTACAACAGGATTGTGGTCTGAAAAGTTATGCTGGTTTTGGTATCACACATGGGCCTTGCTAAAGATTTTGGGCCCCATAAACGCATATCATATTGGGCCCCCCCAGTCCAGACCAGTCCAATTATTTTGCAATTTTTTTAGGACCCCTGTCACTCATGGGCCCTTGGAATCATCCTAACTCCCCCCCCCACACCCCGTACGGCTCCCCTCTACAGTTCTAACACACTCATGTAATATGTCACTTCTGGCATAATCAATTAACCCATATTTTCTCTTTCCCTTCTTTTACGACAAACTTCCCTTGGAATTCTGAGGTTTTGCCCATTGAAATGTAGTTTTAAATAATTCAGCCAATTTTATGAGGGTTGTCCTATTGTCACCTGTTGCTTAACTATTGCTATCATATTATGAATAACTATGCCCGCCCTTTTATGGGCATCAGATACCTACTTCTGGAAATGACTTGCCTTCGCCTTAATTCTAAACAATAAAGAAATATGTGTCTAACATTTGATAATTCCAGGGTGGAGCTGGAGAGAGAGGCCCTGAGGGATTCAAGGGACCAAAGGGGGACATTGTGAGTAACACGCTCGTTTCCGGTGGATCTGAAAGGCCCACCAGATCAGTGCTCTGCTCTGTATACGTTGTTCTGCTGGAAAGGTGATGCTGAATGGTCATTTCCTCAGAATGCTGTGCTGTTCAGTTTCCTAGAAAGGGAAAAAAAATCAATCAGATAATATGTTGTAATGGCTGTCCTCTACAGGGTAAAATTGGTCCAAAAGGAAGTCCAGGAAGATCAGGACCTAAAGGGGAACCAGTAAGTGTGTGTGTGGAAATTTTTAAGTGTGGTTCTACTCCTGTGTGTGTGGATAGAAAGTAAAATCAAAGTTCCATTTTTCAGGGAATTCCGGGCAGGGATGGGAAGGATGGCACTCAGGGCTTAGATGGAGAGAAAGTAAGTGATAGACTCATTCTGTTTCTTTTAATACGGTACGGTGCATGTAACAATGAGACCATTTTTCCGTTGGCAGGGTGATG
This sequence comes from Brienomyrus brachyistius, assembly GCF_023856365.1. Taxonomy (NCBI): domain Eukaryota; kingdom Metazoa; phylum Chordata; class Actinopteri; order Osteoglossiformes; family Mormyridae; genus Brienomyrus; species Brienomyrus brachyistius. The sequence continues at coordinate 7,343,436 of NC_064538.1, read as the reverse complement.
CAGGTCGACCCGGGGTTCCAGGCGAAAAAGGCCCTAATGGTCTCCCTGTAAGTCAAGTGGACCTTTTCTGTATTTATGGCACAAATCATTAGCCAGCCACGTGGGCTGTGTTATTTGTAAAGTCATATTGGGCTCTGCAGAATGGCTCGCTGCCTACACTGAAGGTAATGAGAGAGCCCTGGAGGTCGGTAGTGTGTGGCACACTTCCACCGTAGACCATGTGCTGCGTGCTGCCCAAACTTGACAGACTTTTACAAACTTTTACATGGTAATTATGCTAATCACCACTTCAAAGTAACATTAAGTCTCTAATCGATCATCCCTATGATGAAAAACATTTCTAAAACGTTTGCAGATTCATTTCTCTTTTTTTAATCTAATTCTCGTGATTCAACTATACAATTCTAGATCATTTATTTATGCAACTCTTGAAATGTGTTTCTTATCTTTATTTTAGGGTTTGCCAGGAAAAGCTGGTGCCAAAGGGGCCAAAGGTGGTGTTGTAAGTAATATTTCTTCCTTGAAAAATTCTGTGACAGTGCATCCTGACACTGTACTAGGCCACAAAGAACAACACTTATATTGTGCCACAAAGGTTCCGTTGCAGTGTCTGGGCGTATGGACATTCCCTATGTCTGATGCCCCCTGACGTAACACTACTCTGCTGATGTATCTACTTGGATTTCAACCTGAGCGTTCCTTTTGTCCAGGGTGATCAAGGGAAGATGGGAGAGGCGGGACCTTCTGGAGAGCCAGGTATTCCTGTATGTATCTGATGGGCTTTGTAAGCCAGGCTCTTGTTGGTCTGAGCTGCATGTCACTGAGACATATGGCTTTGCATATTGTGATGGAAAAATGCACCTTCTATGCTGTTGATTAAATTTATTTTCTCTCCCCTGAAGGTGTTTTCTTATGGTTTCTGTTGCGCAATTTTGTAAACTGCAATGTATAAATAATGTGTGCAAGTAATGGTTTTGTCGATACAAGGAGTAGTTTGAAAATACCTTTTTCTATTGAATTTAATACAAAGGCACTGATTTATTGTAGTATTTTTCAGCAGCAGTGTATTATACCTGACCAGGAACTTAATTACAGATTTGAGCTGACCATACGTTAGTATAACCACTTTCAGTATTAGCAGCACTCCTGTACTTTGTTATTGTTTACATTAAAATCGATTGGCTCCTTCCACAGGGTGATATTGGCATTCCTGGCGAGAGGGGTGAGCCTGGCCCTAGAGGACTGGCAGTAAGTATTTTGGTCGAACACCGGGCCAATGTGCATATCAGCATTACCCAGTCTCCCATACAGCTACATTAACAGGGGAAAAGCTACTGACTCGGCCAGGGACGGATTATGGGTTGTGTGGGCCCTTGGGCAAAACGTTCGTGAGGGCCCCCCCCCCCAGCACCACCAGCACCACCACCACAACCACCACAATTCAAGGGCCCTTGGCAGCCAAACGCCCTACCTATAGGGTCAGGGGCCCTTGTAGGCAGAGGATCAAAGAATGTAGGCCCTCTAAAATAGACAAACAAAAATACATTGTTGATAAGCGTTGCAAATTGTTTTGGGCTAGGGGCCCCACGGGCCCTCTGCACCCCGGTCCGTAATCCGTCCCTGGACTTGGCCAGTGAGTCTGTAGTGCCAGTGATGAACCAGGGAGACCTTTCAATTTCCCTGCTGTGTATTACCTAAGAAAGCGTTTGAATAAATTGAAAAAAAATATTTTTAGAATTCATTATTACTTTTCAGAGAAAAAATACTTTTCATTTTTAGTTAAATCAGCAAAGCAAATCATGTTTTCCGTGAAATTACATCTGATGTTTGATTAGAAGAATTTCATGGACCTCATCTGAGAGGGTGGGGTTATTTTAGTACGAATTTCATCTGAATACCTCGGAAAATTGAAGTAATGTCTTTTTTCAGCCTTCGGTTTTTTAAATTTTGTTTTGATTTCAAGACACCGTCAGCATGGAATTATGTTGATATGTATTATACTATGAAATATGAAGAGTGAAATGTGTTTTACTGTCTTTACCTTAAAGTGAATCTGAGGTAGAGACCTAGTTGCTTACTTCCAAACTGAAACCTTTTAGGACTTCAAACATGTTTATTATTGCCTATGGATGAAAGCATTTAGCCAAAGTGAGATCTATTCAAAGACCATTTTCTCCCCTCACATATATTCAGACATTTTCTAGGAAAATTGTTTATCGTTGCAGAACGAGGAAAGGTAAAGCTTGGCTGGATTTATAGAATGGGATTATTGATACTGAGAGCTATGTAGGTTGGGTACACAGGGGATAAGAATTGCTCTGGAGCTGGGCTCACCAACATGGTGCCCACGGGCACCAGGACGCCCCCAAGGACCACATGAGTTGCCCGCGTATCTGTTCTAAAAATAGCACAGCTCACCAGTGAGCAGCGTCTAAAATTTTATTTTATCCTGTTGCTATTCTTCTTTAATCACATTTGCATTTATATAGATTTGAAAATGACAATATCTATTTAAAAAAAAAAAACATTTTCAACAGGTTTATTATACTGAGCAAATTTGTTATTTAAAAAGCGTGTATCAAACTGGTTGCCCTTTGTATGGCTCAGTACCTGTGAAGTAGCCCTTCAAAACAGTGAAGTTTCAAAGCAGTTGGTGACCCCTGCTCTGGAGGAAGTATTGAATGTGTCTGTAGTTACCAAAGCCAGCCTCTGTGCTGTCAAAACATTTCTGTATTAAATGGCCATGGAACACAATCATCAATATATTGTATCAATCAATTTATGCCACGTGAGTTAAAAAACTTGGAAACTGTGTTAGCGATAGCAATGTCCCACAATGGAGTATAAAGTCTAAAGGTTTTCATTTGACTCCCTGCACTCTTTCAATCAGACCTTTGTTTTGAGAACAAGTAAAATAACCTGGAATTTGCAAGGAATTAATAATTTGCTGACTGGACTGCTGATCGGCATACGATGTTTTAAGTGCAAAATCCAGGTGACCAACCAGACTCATGTTTCATGCAATCTTTTGCCTACTGGAACACTACGGAAACCCACAGCATCTGTATAGCCTGCAGAATATGACAGCCATTCCCTGGTTATAAACATCTGCCAAACACTGGCCAATAGAGGCTACTGTATGTCAGGCAGCTTAATAATAACCGAGTACAGGGACATAACAGCGCAGCCCCTGCAGCCTTCCTGGACATAATCAGATACCACTGTAATACGCTGAGAACGTTTCAGGAGTCAGAGTGACATGGACAGTGAGGAAGTGTGAGGGAGCACTGCGAGTTGCTGAGGTCTCGTTGTCTCTTTCCCAGGGGGGCACTGGACTGCAAGGACCCCCTGGACCTGCAGGTGTCAGGGGTTTCCAGGTTGGTGTGTTAAATTTTATGTGTAATTCTTAATAAATCCATCAATATTGCATCTTCTTTGTTAAATACCTGTTGATTAGCAAAAGGTACGTTATGCATGCAATACGTAACTGTTAAGGTCAACAGTATACAGATCCTTAAAGTAAATGGCAGTTCAAACAAAGCAAAACATTTCCAATTTGCGTCACTTAAATCTGTCTGAAAATCAGATTAGGAAACTGCGGTTGCGTTATAGCGAGCAACCTGAAATACTGTAGATGTGGGAAACATTTGCTGTTTTACTGCCATATACTGCTGTGTCTTCAGCCTGTGTAGCTGCGATTGGTGCGTAACCCTCGTGAATGTATCGTGTCGAGTGCTGAGAGAGAATAATCAGCCTGTGCTGTGATTGGAAGGGGCCAAAAGGAGATCTGGGAGAGCCCGGCCTTCCTGGTCCGACCGGAATCCGTGGGGAATTTGGTGAGAAGGTGAGTGGTACAGCCTAGTATGACAGTTACACTCATCATGACAAAGCTCTTCTTACGCAAATTCCTGCTTTGCATTACATTCATACTGAATCATCTGAACTTTGCATAATGTGTCACACTTATGACTGTAATGACTGTAAATTTAGTTTTGTTATAAAGGGTAATAATGTCCTACTCAAATTATGATATTACTGGCGTTTGTCATTGTATTAATCTTCTAAGCCATTACCGTTTTTCTGGTGTACTGCTAATAAAGACACTGAAACAATCCACTGACTATACCTAACCGCACCGGAGTGTGCCTTACCTGAGCCTGACAGTGAGTAGAGGTGCTAATGCACAAACTTGCACGGTTGTCAAAACCTCATGTGCAACAAATATCCCACCATTAAGCTTGCTTTTGTTAGCAGTATGACCACAATGCCAGAGACTATCAAACAGCCTCTCCCAGATCACTAACCTCTTCATCTGAGCAGTTTGACCTCGGTCTTGGGTATAGTAAGGCGACTAAAATGAAGTGGGACAGATCTCAGACATACCAGACCGCCATTGTTACATAGAGTCTCTTTTAGCACCCTAGTGTTTGTGGTCACATTGGCTTATCAGCTAACTGTTACAGCCTCCTGTATATACTATAGTCAGACAGGAAGCACAGCAGCTCAGCTTTTGAGTGGCTGGAAAGGATAGCGCACAATTATAGTAAATCACATTGCAGTGAACTACTGGTGATTCAGCATTAACCAGAGTTACTGAGCTAATCACTATGAGAAAAAACAAAGCATGAACACAGCCTCTTAGCATAATGTCACAGAGCAGGAAAATAACACAGAGTGTGAAATGACTGTCCAGCTCAGTTTGGGACAGAAGAGCAGATATAAGGCTGGTGAGAGTCATAAGTAGCTGAGCACCTGAGCAGGCCATTCGCAATAAGAGCACATGCTGCACACAGCGATGTTCATGTGAAGGCCAGCAGTCTGGCTGCTCTCCTGTCACAGGAGGAAGCGTGGCTGTGTAGGAGGACGGGGGGGGGGGGGCAGAAGGCGTCTCCATCTTGGCTGCGTTTGCACCAGCGGCTCCTGGGAGAGGCAGAACAGCAGCCCCCTGTTCAGTCAGCGGTGGCAGAACAAAGCTTGTCTTTATGCTGGCCACCCGGAGCCCCTCCACAGCCCCCCCTTGCCCGACCGCACATCACAGGGCACACAGCAGCCCCACTGGTTTGCCTGAGACAGTCACTACCTCCCGCCTGCCGCTCACTGACTGACTCTCTCTGTTACTCTTAGGGTCCAATCGGAGCTGGAGGCCCTAAAGGAGACATGGTGAGGACATGCGTGCTGTTCATGGCCATTATAAAGTACAAATCCCATCAGTAATACAATTCGGCATCCTTGTAGGTGGAAGATAAGAATCAATAAAAAATGAGAACTCAATAAACTTGTTCATCGAAATCTAGATACTGCTCTGGCTGGCGGAGGGAGTAGGCATGCAAACTTCATGTGGCTTCTTATTTATGTCACGCTGACGCTTAGTCCTCTGCGGTTTTGCTGCGTAGGGTGTTGCAGGAAGTGACGGTCTTCCTGGGGAGAACGGAGAGCCGGTATGTGCCAATACCCATCCGTCCTGCTCTGCTAAAATTAATGTTGACATTTTGTATATTACTTTTCAGCAATATCCATGGCTACAGATTCATATGTTATACTTTATCAACATGTGAGTTGTTTATCAAAATGGGACATAGAAAATGTCTATAAGTACTTTGGCTACTCTTACTACTTATGACTTTTTTTCCCCTGCTTTCAATATTTTAGGGTCCATTTGGTCCAGTAGGACAGAAAGGCGAGGTGAGTCGTATCTGATTTGGGCATTAAATCCCACCCCGTCTGTGTATGTGTGGAGTTTGCACATTCTTCCTGTTTCACGTACATTTCCTCCTACAATCCCCAAAAACAGTTACATGAACTGATTACTTTAAATTGCCCATCATGTGAGGACATGCATGCGCCATGTACCGGAGTGACATATCACCCGGGGAGTACCCTGGTCTTGTGCTCTGTTCTGCCTGGAGTGGGCCCAGGCCACACCCACAAACAGCAAACAATGTGCATCCTTCACACTCTCCTGTGTTAAAGTGCATGAACTGATAATGTACAATTCCTGGCTACATCCCAAATTTAACTGGATCACTTACTATAGCTCTGTTCTGTTTCTGCTGTCTATGCCCCAAAGAGCATGAATGATACTGCGCTTTGCCAGACTCGGTGCCCAATTAATATCAGTATCTCACGTGCTCTCGTGCACCTTGTTCGCACTGTTTGATTCCCATATTTAGAGAGAATATCCATATGTATAATATCCATGTACCTTGTGTGAATGCATTTAGGAACCAGTCATCGGCAGAATTTCCAGTGATGATTCCTTTATTATTTACATTAATCTGACAAGCATAGAGACCCTCCTGTGTTTAATATGCACTCCCACTGCCTTCTTCAGCCAGGGAAGCAGGGTGAGCTGGGGCCAAAGGGTGTGCTAGGGCCCCAGGGTGAGATGGGCCCCAGGGGATTGCCGGGAAAGCCGGGACCGATGGGCTTCCAAGGGGAACAGGGCCTGCCTGGCATTGCAGGAAAGACTGGAGTTCCTGTGAGTGCCTCTGGTTAACCTGCTGATTAAAGGGGACTTTTAATTAAGCACATCGTGTTACACGCCTCACAAACATCACACTGTATACACAACATAACTTCATCCTACCATTTGTTACATTTTTCTTAAACTGCACTTGGTTTTTCATTGAAATGTCCTTTTTTTAAAGGGTAAACTGGCAAGTGAACAGCACATCAGAGAGCTGTGTAGCGACATGATTGATGGTGAGAAAAAAGATTGCACCTACTTCAAAATGTAAACAACGGAATCGAGAAGATATGTATGTTGTTATAACATTTACTGTTTTGAAATAGATGATTAAAATATGTGGTTTATGAACTTTTAATTAAAACTGAAGTCTCTGCATTCGCTCCTTAGACCAGATGGCACAACTGGCCGCTAATTTACGGAGACCGCTGGCTCCTGGTATGGTCGGCCGCCCAGGACCTGCTGGTTCTCCAGGTCAGCCTGGGGAAACAGGTGTGATAGGACATCCTGGACCTCGTGGTCCACCAGGATACCGGGGCCTTCCAGGTGATCTTGGTGACCCAGGTCCCAGAGGTAAGAAGCAAGACTACCCATATAGCTATGTATACTACACACAAGGTTATGTATACTACCTGTAAGACAATGTACACTACCTATTAAGCTGTCTATACTACCTGTAAGGCAACATATTCCACCCAGTAGGATACACAGTATATTACCTGTAAGGCCGCGTATACCACCCATAAGGCCACATATACTACCCACAAGGCTATGTATACTGCCTGTAAGACCACATATGCTACCCATAGGGCTATGTATACTATCTGTAAGATCACGTATATTACCCATAGGGTTATGTATACTATCTGTAAGATCACATATACTACCCACAAGGCTATGTATACTACCCATGAAGCTGCATATACTACGCATAAGGACAAGAATACTACCCATAGGGCTACAATTGCTGAATCTCTTCAATCTGTCAGTACTTGAAACATCTTGCTGTATATTTCATTGAATATTACTGTTCCATACCTGCAGGTGATGTTGGTGAGCAAGGAGACAAAGGACCACTCGGTAAAGCCATTGAAGGACCAACAGGAGACCAAGGACACCAAGGTACACCCGAGTAACGGTTACGTCCACACCCAACTTTTACAAACATGCAAAATTCATGCGGTTACCAGTTTTTGCTCAGGCTTGCCTTTTCTGTGGTTTTAGGTCTTCCAGGAGTGTCTGGAATAATCAAAGACGGGCGAGACGGTACCCCTGGAGATCCAGGTGAGCCAGGAGAACCAGGGCGGATGGGCAGGCCAGGACACCAGGGTTCTCCGGGGATCTGCGACACATCGGCATGCCAGGGAGCAGTCGCTGCCGGGAAGTCAACCAATCCCAAGAAACATTAAACTGTCCCAAGAAAGAGGAGGTCCCATGTCTTTTAATATATGTAAAAGTAAATAGAAACAATCATAGTGATAAGTGAAGAGACAAAGAGAACAACAATCAGGTAAGTGACTGAAAGAATATACAAGGAAAAAATATCAGTGGAGAAGACAGAAAATGAGAATTAAGAGGAAGACTCCCTACACTGACTGGACTGAAGTGAAAACATGCTAGTTATGGAACCAAGTTCTATAAATAAATGACAGAAAACCAGTGAATGACTTTAATGCAAAGATACTTCAGACAGTTGCTTTGAAGATGCATGTGACTAAATGTGTTTTTTTATTTCCAATACTCTATATTTCAAATGCATCCCTTCTGCAAAAGCCCTTTAAAACATCTTTTGTCTTTGCAGTAAGTCTGTGGCTGCACTGTCAGGCTGCATGTGTGAAGGTCCATTTTTATGGCTTGAAGAATTTTACCTCACAAGAAAAACCTTATAAAATAAAAACTGTCGAATTAAGAGCTTATCCTCTGTGAAGGAGATGTGTGTGTAACAGGAAATCACAACATGCATTCACATATTTGTAAAGAAATATATCTGAAATAATGAGAAACACTTCGTAGGTGAGGATTTTTTAAAGTGACTTGTGAAGTTTTTTTTCTTAAGGGCAATTCTTTTGTCATAATTTGATTTTATATTCCCTTTAAAAATTCTACAGTGGATGTTTACAGCAACTGTAAGTAAAATGCCATTAGTGTTCAGAGCTTTAACATCTACATCTCTTCACCATCCACTATGTACTGGTGCTGTAACTAATAAATCTACATTCTTTTAAATAATATTTATTACTTGCGGGTGACTGTTGTATGTACAGTAAATGCTATAGCACCATGTTGTAAGAAAGATTGAATAAAGCCACTTTTCAGTAAATAATTCTTTTCTAAGTATCCAACACTATATTGAATTTTTGCATTCCAGTTGTTAGTAATACAACACTGATTTTCACCACATAAACACACAATTATATGTGAAGAAGCTGTCATATGTGATTGGATTATATAAATATGCCCCAGCAGTAAATACAAAATAAAAATATGGTGCTAACAAACATTGCATTGGCTACTGAAATGATTTATTGCCAAATGACACTGGCGTATAAATGATGTGGGTTTCTTTGTATAAAAACAATGTTGTATGCAGTAACAGATGGTGTTCACAATTGTCTTTTCTTCCAACATGGACATATAGTGCCATCTCTGGATGATTTTGAGAAGTGCAAAAGATTACCTTCCCTTATGAGGATGCTCTTCTGCAGAGGAACGCAGACAAGAGTCATCCATTTTTTTTTCAATGCCACAAAAAAAAAACTTTGAAGTTCTATTCTCAACACCTCAACACACAGAACTTCTGAAATAGTTGTGAAATGCAAGATACAATTTCTGACTTGTTTTTTGAACTCGTACTATTCATCAGCTATAATTCTGTATGAAGTGACATTTGTGACAGATGATGACTAGGTACCGCAATGTCGTAGCTGTGATGATTTGTTTTCATTATTTACAAATTAAGTAAACAAAAAAAAAAAAACAGAAATGGAATTGAGGAAATCAAGGCTGTTTTGTAATAATAATAATAATGATAATAAAAACTGTCACATTTGCAGCTGTTGTTGGAACGACTGTTACACATAAATATATGACATGGGTTTCAGTTTTGAATTTGAGGCCTCTCTCCAGAGTGCCGTCTATGAAACCGTTCAAACGGTTTCATTTCTGCTTTTTGTTCCTGCTTTGCATTTTATATCTTGCAAGAAAATGCTTACCCATGTGCTCTGCAGTTTTAATTGAGTAATTTTAAAGTATTATAATGTTTATTTAGACATTTATTTAAGCAGTGCTGTATAAATACTGCATTTCATCTGATGTATTACAAGTCTACATTGTAAGTATTCTGCGCCTCCACTGCGATCAAAATTCATGTTTTGCAAAAGCAAATGAATAAAATAATGAAATTAGAACTTTTTGACAAACAACGTGCAGCAAAAAAATATACAAACTGAAGCTATTCCTAATTATATAGGTTCTTGTGCATAATTTATGTCCATTATCAATTAGCATCTACACAAATTTTCGAGATACTGGAATGTTGTCAACAGTAATCTGTTTCTGGCCCCCAATTCTTCTTTCAACTTTCATACTTCAGGTCCTTCCTTTTTCTCTTCTTTAGTAACATAGCATCAGTGTCTACTTCTAAGTATTTATCTCTCTTCATGTCCTGTCTATGACCTCTGGTTCGGTCATGTCCAAGATGTTTCCCACGGTCCCTGTCTCTGCTTCTTGACTGATTATGTGCACTGTTCCGGTCCTTCTCACAGTCTCGGTCACACTCTCTATTCCTGTCTCTGTCTCGATCTCCTTTTTCTTGCCTTTTGAGATAGTTTTCCCTCTTCATATCATCATCTTTTGTCCTGCCCCTGCTGTCTCTCTTTTGGTATCTTTCTGGTCCTCCTGGTTTATCTACTTCTAGATCAGTCGTCCATGCATTGAGGTCAAATCCACCCTGACCTCTTCTCCAGTCTTCAGAATACTTAAAACTCTCCTTTTCATGGCAGCCACTCTGAAATCTGCTCACTCTCCTTAGCCTAATTCCATTGTTCCCCAACTCTGAATTGTTACTGAAAGTGCTTTTTCTCCCCACATCAGGATAGCGATTACAGTAGCCTTGATGATAAAAGCCTGAACTCTGACCATTGTGCTTAGGTATCTGAATTAAATATTCAGGAGGAGTAGGAAGTAAAGGGCCAGACCGCCGTGTTGGTCTTGCTTCCAATGGAATATGCTGGTGCTGAAAATGTAATTGTTTTTGCTCAGTAGAGCCTGAAAAATGATTAGTGGGCTGGTTTAGAGGACCACTACATTGTGAGGATGAAGGACTTACTTTCACTTGAAGTGTAGAAGGGGGAAACCCTCTGTAATCTCTAAAGAACCCTCTATGTTGAGAGGAGGGCATCTCTTGACTTTGAGGAAAAGGACGATGCACTGGTCCGTTAGCCCAGTCACTCATGTTGTGAGCCGACCCACTATAAAGTTCTTGAGAATAAATATGTGCTTCTCTGCTCATGCACAAGGATTCATATACATTTTGATTTTCCATCTCATTCAGAAAATGATTTTTGTGGTTAGGATATTGAAGCTCAATGTCTTTTGGTGTATCTAACAAAGGCTTTCGAGGCTCATGACTCATTAAATTAGAGGAAGAGAAAACTCTTAGATCAGGAAAATGAGGGTCCCTACTACCAGAATTGTTCTGGTGAGTCCTAACGGACTGGACAGGGACATTAGGTCTAGAATAATTAACAATGGATCTTGGTTTTTTAAACCTTGATTGGTATGAATGTCTCTGCCCATCAAAAATCGGAGACGGCTCTTGGCATTCTGTAGCTTCTCTTGAATGACGGTCCATCTGTCTCATTTTCTGAGAAGGTGATCTTTGGTCTGTATGTTCACATTTGGTATAGTCTCTTAGTCCCATGATGGATCTATTTACAATTTTTTGAGAACTACAAGACTGCTGTTGAGTGTCTCTCAAATCGTTCTGGAAAGGAGGGTATATATATGAGGGCCCACTCTGGTCACTTTCATCCTGTACTTTGTGTTGCTCCATTTGAGACTGTAATGTTATAGGATTTGGCATTTCCCAAGTGCTCCCAAAGTCATGCTTTTCCAGTCCCACAGTTGGAATATCAGGGTTGTGATTATCACCCAGACAGTTTGTGACTCCAGGAAGCTGTGATGATTGTGTGTCAGGCATGAAGGTAGAAGTAGTCTGGGACTTCGGACTTAAAGTATTTAAAATGTGTGTTGAATTTTCCCAAAAGACATATGAATTACTTTGCATCTCATCCTCGCTATAATTTTTTCCATCTTTCACAGCTTTAATGACATGTTTTTGAGGTGGAGCTTTTTCCATCTGAGGATCTTCTTTCTTGTGAAACAATGGATTGCACATTTCTGTATTTTCGGTATCAAGGAAAGAAACTTCCTGTGATGAAGGCTGTATGGTTATTTCTGATCTGTATGCACATGAAACGTTTGCCTGTGCACAAGTCCTCTCTTTTGGAAGAAATTGGGATATCTGGCTTGTATTTGTGGTTTCGTGCAAGATATCACTCTTTTTAGAACTACCTATACTGCCTATTGTTAGTGCTGCTGAATGCTTTGACAGTAGTCCCACTGTGTTTTCGCCTAGCCCTACCAGCCTACTCTTTGACTGTAAGGACTTTGAAGGTGGTGACATTAAAGCATCAGAAACAGAAAAATGGGCCATAGACAAGCCAATGGCTGCTCTCTGTTGACGTAGTGTTTCCTCCTGCTCTTCCAGCTGCTGTTTCTGTAATTCAATTTCCTTGTTCAGCTTCTCCAGCATTTTCTTTTTTTCCATCAGAACTGAGCAGTCACTTCTAGAGCTGTCAGGTGAATTCATCACTTGGGCTGTGGTGTCCCTAGTGAGGCTTTGCAGTTCCTCAAAGATACTTCCATTCTCTGGGTCATAGGCTCCATCGTCAACATTGACAGCTGAAGCATCAGTAGATTGGTTCACTGCAAATTCATTCACACTGTCTCTATTACTCCTGATTTCATTCATGTCCATCCCTGTATTATACTCTTTCTCTGGGTCATTTTCATCATCATCATCTTCCTCACCTTTGCAAATCTGATCAAATATTTGCTCTACTGGATCACAGACCTTAGGTTTTATGATTTCAACAGCAGAGCCATGATATGAGGCACTATCATCAAGCTTTTGCTTTAAAAATAGTGCATTACGGGGAGCTGAGAATGGTGAGACGTCAGATGTGGAGGATGGAGAAATTGTGACCAAACTACTATCAGAAGGTGACCTGACAGATGATGGCTGTGCCACAGCTGGTGATGTCATAAATGAACTTTGTAAGGAAACAGGGGGGTGAATGCAGACCGAGGAATCTGAACTTGTATAGGACACATTGGTATCAAGCAGCTCTGCGTTCCCATGCCTCATGCCAGATCTGGGAACAGGCTGTTGAGCTGGAAGAGCAGCTTCTTCTGATGCAATGATTTTAACGTTTGTTATCTTATCATTGCTCTCTGAAGGGACTGCAAAGCACTTTGGCTTCTGGCAGATGACCAGCCCAAGAAGAAGATCAGGATGACTTGACTCCAGTCCTTTAAGACAAAGGATTGCAAAATTTTAAAGAAATTTGTTAAATAAGGAAATTATAAAAACAAATATTCAAAAGTGGAAAAAAATAGACTTAACAGATGCAAAATGAAAAAAAAAAAATTAACCATACAATGCATAATTGATAAATTTACAATATTTCACATGCTACAAAACAACATGCATTCTATGAAACATTAGGCAAAATATTACAATTACCACCCAGGAAGAATTCCACACTGGAAAAAAAATGCTTTAGAACTGATTTTCTGCATAATGTGCTTTAACTCTAAGAACACCTTGTTTTTTTACATATTTTATGGGAAGTCTGAGATCCTGTTCTGAACAGTCAATACTCATGTTTGACCATCCATCATGGTCTCACGTCCTGAAATGGGCTTTAGCATCATGAAAGCAGTTGAGCCGCGACTGTTTTTGCATGTAGAACAAATCTGGAAAACCTCACATCTAAAAGACACCCTGAAATCACTGCACCCAACTGTGTGTTTACAGATGGTGCCTTGTGCAGGATGCTAATGACACTCACGTTTTGTACACCCATCACGATGAAAGTCTTCCACCAAACTCAACCCCCCTGACGAAGTCATGTGAATTATTCTTAATTTAGATTTGACCTACTTAGCATTCATGGAATGGACAACATTTTTCAGAAACAAAGAACTTAGGCTATATCCAGGGGTGGATTAACTTCTCTGCCCCCTAACTGGGCCATCGTAAATAATATGGCAATCAAAGTGGCCAAACTTACCAATCAGAGCAGCAGAGGGAGAGCTATCAGTAAAATTTGCCAATCAGGGGGCAGGGAGGTATCACACCAGCAGATCGAAAGACTAAATTTAAAAAGTTTAAATCGTTTCCTTTTGCCATGGTCCTAGGCATAGCCTATGATAGGGTTGGTGTAAGGCTAAGGCTGAGGCTAAGGTTTGTATCCAATCATTCAAATGTGTCCATGTCTGTTCACAATTTGTCGACCACTTTAGTGGGAGAGTAACGTGGGAGAAGTAAGGCCAGTCTTGCATCCTTGTGCCATTTTCTACTATGTTCGCTTGCTAGTGAAACAACCCATATCATTAAAGTTCAACATGAAAAGAAAGCTGGGTAGCTAAAAGTCTCAAAGTAGGACCAGTCCATTAAAGCTGGGTGGGGGGGCACTTTGTCTAACCTGAAAACTGTCACCAAAAATGCACACAACAGATGTGTTGCTAGCGCACCTAGTTCTCTGCTAAGCTATACTGAAAAACAGAAAAATCTTAAAAAGATTATCTTAAAGGTAAAAAAACACTTTCATCCCTTTCCATCTACAAGTATTATTTTCATACTTACCTGTAATTACAACCTTGACCAGTAAAAGGAACGGAGGCAGAATATACCCCCAACAACCATGCTACCATCAATATCCATGTGTACATTTTAGACTTCATACATGACAAATAAAATGTCCAATAATCCTGCTTTTCAAATGCTTACCTGGTCCTTCAAAAGGTAATAGTTTGGAGGGGATGGGGGCTTTGGCATTTAGTGTAATGATATAGAGGTCTTTGATGTGCGAGCTGTTATTGGCCACCACACCGAAGCGTCCTCTACTGCTCAAATAAGAGAACAGCGAGACATAGGCCCTTTCCTCCTCTCCCACTGATGCGCGGAAACGAATGAGGCACAAGTCCTGAAACAAAAACAGCAGCACTGATCCAATTCAGAATTCGACAGACACTGTTGGGTTGTATAATTATGTTAAGGCTGACAGAGCCGTTTACCTTTGACAGAGATGCCTTTAGCCTCCCCACATAGTCCCACACTGTGCTAGGGGAGATACGCCCACTAATCTGTATAGAGCACGGCAAGTTCTAAATAACAAAAAAATATATATATATTAGCAAAACTCAGCTGTATAACCATTTGGTTTCCCTCTATGAAATTATTTAAATTAAAAAATTTTGATGAACTGAAGACTTTACATGCTCAGATTAAACCATTTTGCAGGTCATTCCTATTTAAGAAAAGCACCTGACTACAGATTAATAGGACCTTTAACAATAATGGCACCACGGTCTGACCTTTTCCAGGTACTCAGAAGATCCAGAGACCAAATAAGCCTTGGCAGAAAACCTGGTGACAGTGTGCATGTTGACAGAGCCTTTCCAGAGAACCTGCTGCTCAGAGAGAAACTGAGCAGTGTCACTTTTCTGGGGTGTGACTGTGTCTGCCATACTAAGAAAAAGACAGGTGAAGCCCCATTAGAAGCAGTCTTACTCCAAAATAATCATAAGGAAACTAATTTCAGGCTTTCAGCCTTCCATTTGATGTTAAAAACTGGGGGTATCAAACAGCAAAAAGCACCTGATGGAAGAATCAAAGGTGAAGTGAGGTGAAGATGCTAGATTCAGCTGGGAGAATCTGGAAAGAGAGAGAGGGGAGTGTGTATTCAGGGACTGTACTGGTTTGATTTCAGTCACTGACTCAGTGGCGGTACAAATGGTGGAGGGCGCTGAATTGCCAACAGGACTCAGCTCCTGACTTGTGGCAGAAGATGGCCCTGGGTGGCTGATGGCGGTTGAAGACATAATTAAAGATGAAGAAGTGATCGTGGTTTGGATATCCTTTGGGGCGATGACAGGTTTGTTTCTTGCTGGCTGAATATCTGAAGTTCGTTCACCAGAAGGCCAGCTGTCCTGCTCTACAGTTACGTCCAATTGCTGAGCAACAGAAGATACTGAGAACTTGGATATGTTTGGCTCCTCTTCATCTGGCATCTGATCTGGAAAACGGCAATTCACAGCACATAAAGCAAAGATGGCATGGACAGGTGAACAGGGACCTGCTTAGCTACAGGAATAATAAACTGCATAGGTAAAATTTACAAAAACTAGCTAGTCTAGATACATTACAAAGCTGATGTATACTGGGTACCTGCCCTGATCTTGGAGTTACAGTCAGATGGATTATTCATGCACTCAGCACTGGAGGTCTTCACCATGCTACAGTGAGTGTCCAAGGTAGTACCAACCACGCTTTGGCTGTCTGCAGGAACTGATAAACACTCCTTGTGTTCCTAAAAATAAAATAAACAAAAAAACACAATGATGCCCAAAATCAAAATAGAGCACATAGTAATAATCACTGTTAAACCTGACAAACTCATTTGTTAAATTCAGATTATTTAACCCTAACAAATTCCCAGTACCGAAGAAATAATATGGTTAATATGGTTCGTCTGAATCCACATCAAGATCTGACAAAAACAAGATGTTGCAGTGAAATAGTGTGATTTTTGTGCAGAGCAATTGACATTACCTAATTAAGTATATTAAAATTGTCATTTGGTTGAAGGATCATTAAATCACAGCTATATTTTCCCTAAACAGGCACAACATTTGCAGTTTAAAGAACAAATAACACAGAGCTAAATATGTTTTAAAATCTTTCAACTTTATTTATAACCCACACATTAAACACAGAATGATTACTAATGATTACTCCTGGACAGGTAGCTCCGGTGAAGACCCCTGACCCAGTACATGTGGTGTATGTGTGAAGTGTATAAGTATGAAAATACAGAACGTATTTAGTCGTATCACATATTAGCTCAAAATGGAGCATTTCACGATCCACCCTGGAATATGTCATGCATTCAGTGGCAGTCACCTGAAATAAATCAAGATGAGGGCATTGGCTTAGGATCACAAGGACATGCTACTTTCTTCTAATCTATTTTAATTCAATTGTTTTTTTCAATTGACTAGTTGTTCACCTACTAGGCATCTTCATTAGACAGATGTCTCACTTGAATCCTGCCAAATGGTAATACAGGCCTACTTGCATATACTTACACATTTCTATATACTACTTTATTATACAATTATTATATATTTCTATGAATTATTCATGTCTTGGATTGTAACATTTACTTCTAAATGTATAACAAAAGTTTCATTTGGTTACCCTTGGCTTTCTGAACACTGCAATATTGCATTTGGCCATAGAGTGGCATGTGACTTAATACCGCCCTCCAAAGCAGATAGTGAAAAATTCAATGGGTTTCTTTTGATTGCCAGCATGCACTGGTCAAAACTGTCAGACTGTCAAAACTCTTCACAGAGTCAGTGAAACAGAAGTTATGTGGACCAAACTGAATCATTTTTCAATGCTTTCACACAACATGCATTCAATAACCACATCTGGAAAAATCCATGAACTCTTTTCTCATTCATACTTCACCTACCGCAAAACACTATATATTTGCAGCACATTTTTCAAATGCTAACACACTATTTTCACAACTGTTAAAAACTCATTCAAAACAGAATGATGACAAATTTTGGGCATTTCTGCATTAGCCATATTGACATGTATAGGAAATCTTGGAATATTTCAAAAGATGAAAGCCTACCCAAGTATCTTGTTTGTAATCTTGTTAGAAAACAGGGTAACACTTTACTTAAGGCCATGTTTTTAGCAATTTATAAACATTTGCTTTGTAATGCATTCATAACGCATTATGAACAAGGCTATAAATACTGTATACAGTAGGTATTTATAAAAAGCCATGCTTATTATGCATTATGACTGCCTTATTAAGCTTTCATCTATAATGCACTGTAGATACTGAATCATTTTATTTGGAATCGACATGTGCCAGTGGTAGTGCTGTCACGATACCATTTTTTTTTTTTGCTATCAATATTAAGTAATGGATTTTCATTTCAATAATTTTGGATATTTTTTCCAAAAAAGAGCAAAATATTCAACTGTTATTATTATGCTTTATTTCAAACGAAATTGTTTTAATGATGGTCGGGGTCAGTTATAATTAAATGTGTTGCTGCCTCCCTTCGCGAGACACAGCGCTTGCACAGCAGTGCTACTGTGTGTAGGGACTCGCCTTCTTCATCCACCTTAGCCAAAATCTCTCCATATTTCACTTCATGCCCCCCAATTTTTCAGTGAGTTGAGGTGCTGCTGAAGCTGCTGCTCTCTCTTGTCTGGACCAAGTGAAAACGTGCATCGCTCTCTTTGCTGATGCTCTCAGTTGTTTTCCGCAATGTCGCACACACACACCATTAACGCAACATCACCACTGTCAGCGTTGAACTTAAAGAAATAGATTCCTTTTAGCTAGATTAAATAGCCATTCACAAAATAAAACTATTGACTGTTTTAAACCACTGGTACTGTAGTACTTTCAAAACTCTATTACGATGTTTTTGTCAGTACTGGCTGATGTTAATGAGAACTTGTGACCATATGCAAATGAAATTAAGGGTTAGAACCTTCAAAGTACTGCACAAATAATTGCACTATACAAAAAAAAACATCAATTGCATCTCATTATTATTGCTCTGGAATTTCAGAAATTTCTTTTTTGTTTCAAATTCAACAGTGCCTTTCTTACTAAATGCCAATATATGAAAAAAATGGATATTGACACATTGCATTTCTGATTCACTTGTTGCATATATTTCAGTAGTGAAAAGGACTTATTTTGATTCTATAATGAAATCTTGATTTATCAAAAATCATTCACAAAGATAAAGGTTCATCATTTATGTAAAACTGAATGTAAAATTCTGTTGTTAGTGTTTCTTGGGTCAGTGTGTTATGCAGTGAGAAGTGCAGCCAGTGTGCATGGTTGAATGGCCTTACCTTGAGATGTGTATGAAGTGTTTTAGTGGTTTGAATGAGTTTTGGAGGTGAGATTATCTGTTTGGCCAAGAAGCATGTAGGTAATGCAGACGATATGAAGAGTTTGTTAAAGGGGGCTTAGCTATTGACCGATGCTTGTTAGTGAAAAAAACTGTAAAGGCCCTTAAGCCAGCAGCAGAATGCACACAAGTCATTCACATGTGACACATTTTTGGTGTTTCTCCACCCAAAGGGTGTCTCTAGCCAAGACGTGTGTAAACCCCAAATGTAAGATGATAAGATAATACGCTTAAGTGAAAAAAGCAAACAGCTACCTGCTTCTTTCACTTATGCTCATGGAAGAAATCACCCCCCCAAACAGAGTTAGAATGTAAAAAGTATTCAGTCAGGATCTAAACACAGACAAGGACACTTCTAAATTAAAATAGTTTCTTGCTGCTTTACCTCCCCAGGTTCATGTCCTGATCTCTCTACAGACAACAGCTGCTCAGAACTCAGCCTCACTAGGAGGAAAGGAGAGACTTCGCCCTTAACAACACGATAAAACAGGCTCTGGGGGGGAAAAAAAACCATAAGACACCACGTAATAACCTGCACCCTCCTGTTTCATACCCTGCAAGACATCATTACATAAACTTTGTGAAGAACACAAAGGGACTCAAAGAGTATAAGGGACTCACCTTATTTTTAGGATCCTTCAGGCTGAACATAAGTGAGTTGTATTTATTTCTGTAGTGCCTGTCTGTATCAAGAAAGATGCTGAACATTTCCTTCTCAATACTAAGAGCAAGCTTTTCCATTTCACTCTCAGGTATTTGCAGGTCATCACTGTCACTGACCCTGAAAGAGCAAAGGTACAGCTGTGATAACTATAGCCAGTAGAGCTTTTTAATCTTTGTAAACAAATGCAGTGCATTTTTTTTCCAAAAATCTGTCTGGCCTGGTCTTTGACCAGACGCAAAAATTACACCAACAAATCTGGACCGAATTAAGTTGAAAACTGGATACCTTCAATTCTTATTTCTTTGCACCTGAAGTACAGCTGCTCAATCTTTATTTCCACTTCCACCACAAGTATGATAATGTATATCTGAACATGCTAAAGCAATGGACTAACTGATATAGTTATACCGTGCTATACTTTCCTAACTACATGACTGGAAACTGAAGGTTTAGATAATGCTTTGGACATGCATCTAGATTCTTCTCTGTTTTGGTACCTTTGTGGTGCAATGAACTTCCCCTAGATGTCTGAACAGCTGAGTCACGGGGTGTCTTCAAATGACGACTAAAACCCTACCGCTTTCAGAAGTATTGGGATTAGCACTTTCAGGATTATATTCTTATTTTGAAAAATGTATTAGTTGCCAACAGTTTTTTTAGAGTAATGGGATCCTTAGCTGGGTTCTATTGAACCAGAATCAGAATGTTTTCACTGATGAGACTCCAAGGCACTGATGTAAGTCAGTCTGGCTCAGGACGTCTTCAAAACGCCGTAAATGCAAATAGACAAAATTCTCAACTAAGCAAAAGAGCAACGACAATGGTCTCACCTCTTGCACAAGATCTCTGTGAAAGAGCGGCAGATATTTTGCCTCATCGCGTTGGTTTGGGGGGGCCTGGAAAGAACTGGGAAACCCAGGGACACTGGTGGCGGACGAGTCACGTTGGATGAGAGAGAGCTGGAGGGTATCGGAGTGTTGGTTAGCTGCTGACTGCAGAAAGGCAGATGGAGATGCTTTTTTGGTATCATGTAGGTAGCCCTGCTGAAACTCAGCACCCTGGAGACAGGGCAGTGCGAGGGAAGTGAAGCCGACAGCTGAGAAGTAGGAGTGTCCCCCGGAGCTGCAGCCAGGCTTTCCCAATTCATGGCAGGAGGGGGAGCGCATTTCTGGGAAGCACCAGTACTGTTTCCAGGTGACTGCCAGTGTCCCCTAGTCACACCATCATCCTGGGCTGTGAGCTTCCTGCTACCCTCAGCAGACTGGGAACCAGTTATGAATGGATTTTGAGTGCAGACAGGCACCTTCTTAAACTCTTCTTCTGCGTGTTCCCTTTCAGCTGTTCAGAAACATGCAGAAAGAAAATAGGAATATTTCATAATCAATTCAATTGACACAATCAATTCATTGTTCTTCGCCTTAAATTGAAAGACCAAAGATAAAAATCAAACATTTTAGCACCTCTAAAAAAAAAGGTAAATAGTATTTTAATAATAAGTCTGAGGTTCGTACAGATTTATACACACCGGGGTCCAAAAGATCATACTGAAAATCTGGGGATTTTTTTTTCTTTTAAACCTGGTAATAATGTTTTGCCTTCGGTTAAGACATACGCCATTTCACAGAGAGTCACTGGGAAAAAAACACAGTGTAACAAAACAACAGTGAAACGGGGAGGGGGGGGTATTCAAGTCTGGGGGTGTTTTGCCTACTCTGGAGTTGGGCGCTCAAATCACAGCTCAGCTTAGTGGGAAATATATGTTATAGACTGCGATGATCCCTCTAAATACAAATAAATGACACTTAAAAACTGCTAAATACATACACAAAGATGCAGAGGTCTTGTTTAGCTTTACTGTGTATTCATGATGCTCCGTGAAACAGTTAGGCGTGTTCTGCTCCACCTCCACCCACTCCTCATCACTGTATAAGTCATGTCTCTCCTCTGCTTTGCTGAACGTCTCTCCGTGACTCATCCGCCTCCGCTGGACAGACCTCTTGTGGTCCTGAGGACAGACATAGACCAGTTGATTTGTTAAGGACATTTCTTATGTTTTCTTTTGTTAGAGAGTAAGGATATAACAGTCTGAAATCACTCAGCTCAGGGGGTTGTACTGTGGTCGTACTCCTCCTGGGCTGTGAGGCTGATTCATGCAGCTGTATATATGTTAGGATTTCTCATGTTCCCTTTGTTTTTGCTGGGTAAAATGGTGGCGCTTCCTCCATAGTGCAAAGGCATACCCTATGCTAGTCTGATATCCCATCCGGGGTATGGCCTTGCCTTGTGCCAGTGTTTCCCAACCCATTTCCCTGGAACCCCCAAGATGGTCCACGTTTTGGCTCCCTCCCACCTCCTGGTAAGGTAAAAACGTGGACTGTCCGAGTGACCCCGAGGACCGGTCTGAGAAGCACTGACCGATGCCCTTCCTGGGATGTAGGCCGACCACAGCTGTGTACTAGATGGGTGGTGACACAAATCAGACGGACAAACTCATGGTTTAAAATCAAGTCATTTGTTTTGTACGTGGGCTCATATTTAAACCTGACAAAGCTAGTAACACCTCTAGAAGGGAAAGGAAACATTTTATTTTAGTCTGGAACCATGTGCCAATATTCACAAAGACAAAGTGTTGAGTGCACATTCAAGACCTTCATCTACTGCTCTCATCTATCATGCAATTCTTATTTTTTTGCATGCGGCAGCATAAATATACCTTGGCAGTGTTCCCCTGTGCCAGTTTAGTCTGCACTTTTAAGTCTGGCTTCAGTCTCAGTCGGGGCTCCTTCATGTTAGTCAGATTCTTCATAGCTTCTGCAGCGTGTCGGACAATGCAGTCACTACTGCAGTAAACGGAGTCTGGCAACGCATTTTTCCTGCAGCCTGGTCCAATACACTTGGGTAGCCCAGTTATTTCTGTGGTCTGAAAGGAGACTCACTCGTCAAAGAAAATGCAGAGTTAAAAGCATCACGTTTAGAAACCAATACTGACCCAGAAACCAAAGCACCGGGTCATAAGAGGAGTTCTTCAAGTCCAAAGTAACAAATGAGTGAAATGAGGTGAGAAAGACTGCAGGTGACTGTGGATAATATCTACCAATTACACAGAACAACTTACTGGCTGATTTATTGTTGCGCCAATTCCACCATAGGCATTGGCTGATGGGACACTTGTATCATCAGGAAGTATTGTTTGCGTTGTGCAACTGGGACAAATGTAGTCCTCGCCATTTTCCTCCAGCTGCCGTCCCTCTGCCTCTGTGATGCCCACACAGTCACCATGAAACCACTCCTCACAGCGGTCACAGCATATCATGAACCTGCAAAAAGCCGAGGCACTTTAACAGGAGAGCAGAGATGTTAAGAAAACCGCAGTGAACAAACTGAGCCTTGCTACTACACGTACAAGAGATATTTACAATGAAACCATAAATGAAACAATTATATATTTGATATCATTTGTACAATGTTGCCAAGAGTATATGGCAGGGCTGGATAAAAGCAGAGATACCATCTACAGATGCTACATCTTCTGAAACTGTGACACTAAAATGAAACGCACCTTTCATTGTGTTTTTGTCTACAAATGCAATAAAGCGCATCAGGATCGGATTGACTAGACTCCTCTTCCTCCATGTATTCCTCCTGCTCTTCACTCCTCTTTCTCCACCTGCTGGGTTTTCCTCCCATTTTTGACTGTGGGCCCTCCTCAGTCAGCATGGCCTCTGCAGTCACTCCTCTGGGAACCCGTCCACCAGCATGCTGCACTGAATCAGGTTCCCCTACACAATCCTCCGGTCTCTTGCTCTCCAGCTCATATGCCACTACTAATGAACCGGGCCCAGCTGCTTCCTTGGTCTCACCCTTCTTGCGCTTCTTCAGAAGGTCCTGCAGCTCTTTTAATGTCAACTCATCGCTGTCTTCCGTGTCTGTGCTATTACTATAACTGCCTGAAACACACCTGGCTCGTCTGCTCTGGTCAGTCACCCTCTCTGCAGTCATTCTGATGGTGGAGGTCTCCCCAGGACCCTTGGCTTTGTGACCTTCAAGGGAGTTTGGCTCAGATGTGCTTTTAGCGTCAGCGGTTACTATCTGGGTAGAAGACTGGCAGTGCTCCAAGCACAGGGGGGCTTGCCTCCTAGCCCCTCTGCCCCTTTTTGCAGTTGACAGAAACTGCAGCAGCTTGTCTGTGCGCTTGATGCGGCGGCCACTGCGCCGGGCCGGAGCGGCGTTAGTTTCCTGTATGTCAGGGTCCATAAGCACAGCCCTCCTGGCTATGGTGGATCTGCGAAAAGACCATGTCTTCCTGCCGTCGTCGGTTGGCTTCACAGAACTGCACGACCCTGTTTCTGTCATTGTTCTGCAGTCATTTTCTTATTCCTCCTACTGTTGTACTACAGAGACCAACAAAAGAGAAACTGGGAAAACATTCAGAATGACGCTGAAATCAAAAGTTTGGACACACCTGCTCACAGAACCGTTTATTTGTACTATTCTCTGCATTTTACAACTACAATGACATCAGAACTATTAAAATATATATGCGCGCACACACGCACACACACACACACACACAATAATGCACCAACCAACAAAGTATATTAAACAATGTAGGTTGGGACTCACACATACGTGACATTTTTGTTTGTAGGTGACTTGGCAAGTTGAAAGTTTCGTCTGGTTCTGTATTTGTCTGCGCAGACTTGTATCCCACCAATATTCATAATTCTAAATACTTAATTTGTAAAAAGCAGACCTGGAACTAAAACTAATTTTTATTCTGGGTGAATAAATAAAATCTGTACTGAATGACCTTTATATAATCTACATTTTTCGTTTTGGGCAAAACAATACACCCCCAGAACTGACAAATAATCATTATCATAAACATGATTTATATTCATTTCACACACAAAAGTTCTGATTAAAATACATCAAAGGTAACAGGTTGAGTGCACCAGTTCATTAAATTAAGTCGAGATGTATTCATAAACATCAACAGTTCAGTGCTTTCAATGTACTAAATTTTCTTAAGCTAGGAAAAGGCCTGTCTATTAACACACACAATGAGATGTTCAAAGAACTACAGCAGTTGTCCTAAAAAAATAATCTAATAAAGTAATTAATATCAGAACGTATAACTTTCTTGTTTTTAAAACTTTAATTTTTTTGGAAATTTTAGTTCTGTCCAATTAGTGATGAAAACAAAATGTATGACATATGCTTCGTGGGTTCAATCAAAAAACAAAATATATATTTTAATGCAGGTAAGGCTTTAAAAAAACATATTTGCCTTGCTATCTGTGCTGACATACAATAGAGTTGTAACCGATGCTAAACTGACATTCCATTTTTTTCTGTATACAGTACCATGCAAAAGTAAATATATTTAAATTATATTTATGTTGGTGTAAAACTATGCCTATCTATATGTCAGCAGTTTCTAACCCTCTCCTAAAATCACCCCAGTATTAGCATCTAATACATCCAGGAACCTGTTGATTCAACCACTAACATACTATGTTTGGCTAATCATTATCTTATTGGTGGTGAAATTTCACAAACATATGGAACGAATGGGGTGGCCCTATGAAGCAAAGTGAAGTTCAAGATATCAGTAACTTTTCTTAGAAGCAATTCTTATTTTTATCATACAATTGTTCATTTGCATAAATTCTAATGTCAAATCATGTTTTTTCTGTGTAAAAATTACCATCCAGATAAATACACTTTATCTGACAAAAGTATTGGGACACACTTCTGAGTCACTGAATTCAGACGTTTTATTCAGACCCATTAACACGGGTGTATAAAATCAAGCCCCTAGCCACGTGGGTCCGATTTACAAACATTTGTAAAAGAATGGGTCGTTCTGAAGAGCTCACTGAATTGTAGCGTGGTACCATCATAGGACGCCACCTTTGCAATATGTCAGTACATGACCTTTCTTCCCTGCTAAATATTCCATGGTCAACTATAGGTGGTATTATTGCAAAGTGGAACTATTTAGGAACAACAGATACTTAGCCACGAAGTGACAGAGCACGTAAAGTAACGGAGCGGGTTCCCCGAGTGCTGAGGCGCATACTGCATAAAAGTTGCCAATGCTCTTGTTGACTGCAGAGTTCCAAACTTGCTTTGGCATTAATCCCAGCACAAAAACTGCGTTCTAGAAGCTTGGCTAAGCAGCTTCATGCAAGCCTCACATCACCAAGTGCAACGCCAAATGATGGTTGGAGGGGTGTAAAGCACGCCACCACCAGACTTTGGAGAGTGGAAATGTGTTTTGGGGAGTTACGGATCATGCTTCTCTGTCTAGCAGTTTAATGGACTGATCCTGGTAGAAGGATGTTACCTGTCTGACTGCATTGTGTCAACTGTAAAGTTTGGTACAGGAGGTATAATGGTATGGAGTTGGAATAGACCCCTTAGTTCCAGTGAAGCATACCCACACATTTTGGACAATTCTGTGCTTCCAACTTTGTGAGAACAGTTTGGGGAAGGAAGGCCTTTTTCTGTTCCAGCATTTCTGTGCCCCTGTGCACAAAGCAAGGTCCGTAAAGATATGAGCCCTGACCTCAACCCCATCGACCACCTTTGGGATGAATCAGAATGAAGACTGCAAGCCAGGCCAGTATCTGACCTCTTCTGGATGAATGGGCAGAAATTCCCACAGATACAAAATCTTGTGCAAAGCTGTTATAGCTGCAAATGGGAAACCATCTCCATATGGATGCTTATGGATTTAGAACGAGATGCCATAAACGTTCCTGTAGGTGTAATGGCCAGGTGTCCCCATACTTTTGTCCATATACTGTAGCTGGAAACATTTTCTTTTGCAAAATACTGTATGTGTATAGCTGACTTGTCTGGATAACTGAAATAATAAAATCAAGGAAAAATATAATTTTTATCAATATTTGTGTCAAACAAAAACAAAAGTTTGATTAAATGAGATCAAAACTAAAACATTTAGACTGTGGCTTCAATAATAACAACCACTTATTATGGCAAATATGAAGGTATTAAGGACCAGCTGGTTACCTATTTTTGGTTTCGATATCAATTATAAGAGAGCGAAGATGCCTCTGTATTTTTTTTCTCTTTTTTTTAAATTAATTTAGTATCACAGAACCAAATTATTGTTTGTGATGGACCCCTCCCTCCACCAGTAAGCAAAATTTACTGGCACCCAATGAATCACCTGCCCCACTGGTCATCAGATGAACGTGCCATGTAATGCATACTTCATTTTGCATGTTATATATCTGTTTCTGAAACTTTACACACATTTTCACAGCTTCATATGACATCATAAATATATTTGCCCCACAGGTATGAATTTTCCAAATAAAACGTGAAACGGCACCACCATAAGGCCAATCTGTGCAAAATAAAGTACATGAAGAAGAATTCCCGTGCCAGTCATTTGGCTCTGATATTAGACTAATTAAAAAAAAGAACAAATACAGGGGCATTATCTGGCTTTAGCTACTTTCAAAAGGTGCAGTTGTGACATTGTGTGTGACATTTATCTCATTACTCACAAAGCAGTACATGCATGATTCATATTACTAGTTTTCCAAAATGGAACAATATTAAACGCGACATTACAAAATAAAACAGCAATTTCAGTAATAAGCAGAACTTTTCTTGGTGTCCTACATAATTCCACAACAAAAATACTACTCACCTGACAGCAACATTCACGACATTCCCCTAATTGTCATTTCTACCACTACATACCACTACAATACTTAATTACTTAGTTAAAGGAAATGCAGTTCTTCTACTAAGTAAATGAGCATTGTTTTGCTCAAGCTAGAGAAATTAATTTCAAAGACACACCAGACAGTCAAGGGATATATACAGTATTATATACTGAGACATGCTTTGGTGGTAAATATTACCTGGCAAGCGTTTACGTTACTTATCAGCAATGTATGTCATTTATAGAGCTCATGGTGTTTTAGTGCTGAAAGTGCTTGGGAGCACGGCAGTTTGGTGATGTGCATGACAATTAAAAGTGTTTTAACCCACAATCACGATCTACATAAATCCACTAAATATGGTGAAAAGGACGCGCGCGCTCGGGTTTGGCGCCCCGCTCGAGCGTCCTGTAAACACTAATGTCGTCGAATCTGAATTAAACTATTAAGTCCGTCTCGACAAATGTTTGAAATGACTGAAATTCAATATTTTAACCCACTTATACGGTAAACTATTAGAGACATGTAGGCAGGGCTGCAAACTCTCACGCGTCAGACGTGACACTCACGCTTTCAGTGTTTCACGCTCACGCAGGAAATTTTACGGCAAATCTATATTATTCCATTATAAATGTTAAAGTAGCTGCATCAAAAGTATTGTCATAGTTTGCAAACCCTACGGACTATTTACAAGTGTTGAAACTCTTGCATACATGTAAATGCGTGTGTCCACGTGTCTGCAGACGTGTCTCGATTCGTACCATTTTCTTTGTGCTTTATAGCGTCGAAGTGCTGAGTTAATGGCGCTTTACTCACTTCATGTGTTTATTTATACAGTTTCTCCGCTTACCATGATCTGAACTCCTAATCCTAATAGAGGCAGCACACGGCTGCACCGTGCGGCCCCTGATGCAGCATACCTGGACTGGCGGGAGCGACGCCATGGGCCGGGGGTGGGAGGCGCTCGGCCGGTGCCTATTTACTGTCGATAGAAAGAGAGGTTTGCCCTAATGCCTCGTATGATATAGGCAGGAACTGGCATAACAGTTTAAATGTGCGGGAATTTCGCATCATAACTGCAGAGACGTGTGGTATTGAACACATTATGCTTATGGCACATTTTAACCTGTGTACTTGTTTACCGATTATTTAAATCTCTGGATGCAAATCATAAACGCTGTTTATGATAATCATGAACATTGTGTGTTAGTTTATAAAGTAATAAGTCATACTCTAACTTATTAAGGAAATTACAATCAGGTATTTGTTAAAGGGTGTAGAAGAAATTCCAGTGTCGGACCTCTGGAGCGATAGTTTCAATAGGTATTGACATTTAAAATGACTCAAGACCTATATTAAATATTAAAGATTTGCGGTTTGTTTTAATTTGACCACCATTAAGGTTTTTGCTGTTTAGTCATAAAACGTTAAATGCATTGTCACAATAAAACAGCGTAGTAAAGAAGCAGGTACTGTGTGATAAAATATTTGATGCTTAATTTATGTTTTCATTGAAACAGCTTTTATATTTTAGAATTTTTTTGTCAGTTTTTATGGATTTAAATGAGACCAGAAGGGTTTTGTCCTGCATAAATATCGAGACTAAATCTATCTTCTTTCCTTACATTATGAGAAGGCCCAGGTCATTGGAGACCATGATGCTTAGATCAGAAACATGGGTCGACTGGCTTTGGTCAGCTGTCTGTAGTGAAATTTTCAATTTGTGACTGCACACACATTTGAGTTAATGTAGCAGCTTTATTACCTTGTAAATGGTCGTAATAACAGCTTTATTACCTTGTAAATGGTCTGTAGGGTTCACTAACTAGCCAAATGCTCTATATGTACAGCCGTGGCCAAAAGTTTTGACACAAATACTTATTTTCACAAAGTCTGCTGCCTCAGTTTTTATGATGGCAATTTGCATAAACTCCAGAATGTTATGAAGAGTCATCAGATGAAAATCCCTCTTTTCCATGAAAGTGAACTTAATAACAAAAACCAATTTCCACTGCATTTCAGCCCTGACACAATTTCAGTGATT
Source organism: Brienomyrus brachyistius (assembly GCF_023856365.1). NCBI lineage: Eukaryota > Metazoa > Chordata > Actinopteri > Osteoglossiformes > Mormyridae > Brienomyrus > Brienomyrus brachyistius. The sequence continues at coordinate 7,314,247 of NC_064538.1, read as the reverse complement.
CCTTCATTAACACAGGTGAGAGTATCGATGACGACAAGGCTGGAGATCACTCTGTCATGCTTACCGAGTTAGAATGGCAGACTGGATGCTTTAAAAGGATGGTGGTGCTTGAAATCATTATTCTTCTGTTAACCATGGTTACCTGCAAGGAAACACTTGCAGTCACCATTGCTTTGCACAAAATGGGCTCCACAGGCAAGGATTTTGCTGCTAGTAAGATTGCACCTAAATCAACCATTTGTCGAATCATCAAGAACTTCAAGGAGAGAGGTTCAATTGCTGTGAAGAAGGCTTCAGGGCACCCAAGAAAGTCCAGCAAGTGCCAGGACCATCTCCTAAAGTTGACTCAGCTGCAGGATTGGGGCACCACCAGTAGAGAGCTTGTTCAGGAATGGCAGTAGGCAGGTGTGAGTGCATCCATATGCACAGTGAGAATAAGACTTTTTGAGGATCGCTTGGTGCCAAGAAGGGCAGCAGAGATGCCATTTCTCTCCATAAAAAAAAATCAGGGACAGACTGATATTCTGCAAAAGGTATAGGAATTGGACTGCTGAGGACTGGGGTAAATCTCTGATGAATCCCTTTTGCAATTTTTTGGGGCATCTGGAAAAAAGACTGTCCAGAGAAGAAAAGGTGAGCGCTACCATCAGTCCTGTGTCATGCCAACAGTAAAGCATCCTGAGACCATTCATGTGTGGGGTTGCTTCTCAGCCAAGGGAGTGGCCTCACGCACAGTTTTTCCTAAGAACACAGCCATGAATAAAGAGTGGTACCAAAACATCCTCCAAGAGCAATTTCTCCCAACCATCCAAGAACAGGTTGATGACAAACAATGCCTTTTCCAGCATGATGGAGCACTGTGCTATAAGGCAAAAGTGACTCGGGGAACAAAACATCAACGTTTCAACACTCCCCAGACCTTAATCTAATTGAGAACTTCGGGTCAATCCTCAAAAGGGGGTGCACAAACAAAAACCCACAACTTCTGACAAACTCCAAGCATTGATTATGCAAGAATGGGCTGCCATCAGTCAGGATTTGACCCAGTAGTTGATTGACAGCATGGCAGAGCAAATTGCAGAGGTCTTGAAAAAGAAGGACCAACACTGCAAATATTGACTCTTTGCATAAACTTCATGCAGTTGTCAATAAAAGCTTGTCAGTATACCACAGAAACATCTGACAAAAAAATCCACACACACTGAAACAGCAAACTTTGTGAAAAACACCTTTGGCCGTCACTAGTTAATTTTAGGTTTATAATGGAATAATAGATTTGTTGTGAGATCTCTTATGTAAGCGTGAGAATCAAAGCGTGTCATGCTAGATGCATCAGAGTTGGCAACCCTGGGAACAGCATGGATGGAGGCATCGCAAAAATGAACAAGCTACTGAGAAGCCTTAGGATCCAAAAGACAAAAATGCCAGGAATCTATGTAGATTTTACAGCACTAATTGATAATACATTTAAAAACATTCAGTTAAATTAACTTTATAGGCTTAGTCCTTAATCTACAAATTACTTAGCAATAAAATTGGCTTCACTTTATATTTTAAGGGCACCTACATTAAGATGTAGCACTTTAGGTTCACATCTGCCTGTGTTTACATTGATTTCCTTCAGGGATATGGTTCGGTGAATAGGTGTCCCTAAAATGCCCTTGAGTGAGTTTCTTGCAGTGGGTGAGAATCCCATCCCAGGATATATGCAAAGTTCAGTGTGACCTTGTAAGTAATAAGCACTTATCCATGGGAAAATTTATGGAATTGTATTACCTTAAATCTTCATCAATGAGACAAATATGGTTCCAGCAGTATTGCATTTAGAAAAACATTTTATATAACAAAGACACTTTGCACACAATATAAATATTCACAGGGTTACTGCAGTAACAATCACATACTGTCAGTATTTTGAAGAGTGAGAGAACAGTAACAAAAGATATTGGGGTACATGAAATATACATTTTCTTTTATTATATCCAAAAAACACACATTGCAATATTTACAGGTGATTTAAAAAAAGTACGTACCACAAACATCCATACTCAGAAAGGCTAACTCTATACATTGTAGTGTAACTCATGGATGTGTATATATATACAAATTGATATCCTCTACATCTTTAAAGTTGGCAAAGAATATTCAGTTCACATTTAAGTTTTTTTTAATAATTTTTCAACCCTTCTATTACTTTTTTAAACTAACACCACTGTTCGTGAGACTTCCATGGACCTCTCAACTCTGTTGTAAATAAGTCATAAACCTGCTTTCTGAAGATAGAAATTTAAGATATTTTAAATATTGTGGTTAAGAATTTATTCCACCACTAACTCCTCTTTCATTACACAGAAAGACACAATTAAGCCAAGACATTTAAAAAATACACACACACCTTGACCTGAAGATGGCAACATAACCCTTTCGTTGTTCAACATTAGTGATAAAGAGGCTGTGGTTGCACAACCATTTCCTTCAACCTGAGAGGAAAGGAGAAGCAAAAAAGGCAACAAATGTGTGCTCTAGCATTTTAGAATATTAGGGGTTAACACTGCCCATCTATTCATGATTTGTACTGCAAGAAAGTTTCTTTGAAAAGCTAAATGTAACCAGTTGAATGACACGGCTTCATAGAAATCAGACATGAAGACAAAACATTCTGTAGGTCATACCTCCGGTCCAAAACTGTCTCCATCTAAATAAAAAGTACTGTGCACATATGTGAAAATAAGGCTCTACTCAGACCTGTTCTTTCAGCCCCTTATCTCTTTATTTACATTAAATGTAAACAACGTGAGAAAATTTCCCACTAATAATATACAGTCACTTTTGTTCTTTTTCCTCCTCAGCCAGGAGTAAGTTTTTTTTTTTTCCTTTTATAATTTTTTACACTGGGAATATATTTAACAGTCTATCCAATGGGAAGCCATTAGGCCCCACCTAAGAGACATTTTTAGGCGGGGCTTATTTGAAGAGGTGTTCTGACATATGCTTAAATAGCTTCTCTTCATAACCCACTTCCACAAATATGCCACCCCGGCAGAAACTTTTAAAAAACCACACTCAGAAGGCATAAAATATGCTCTACAGTCCTCTTAAGGTTTGAGGATATTATCGATATACAATTTAAACCTTTTAAAAAAAAATCGGAGTAGGCTTGAACTGCTGTGCATTAAATTCTGTGTGTAATTTAGATAAATGACTCTCCTGTAACAAGTTGAAATAGTAGATATGAACCAATATACACTGGTTTTAAAAACATACAATTTTTTTAAAAATAACTTGATTCTTAACCTGATAGTTTTAAAACAATCACTGCCACTTACATAGTAAGGGCACTGAAAATTGGATAGTGACATCTTGGAAGTTACCAGAAAACATAGGTTGGGCTTAGAACTATTACTATAATGTCTGTTGAGAACATACTGTCATACTGTTTGTGTTCTGTCAACTTGCCTAAAACATCAGTTTAATCTGACAACGTGCTCACATACCCTCTTGTTAAATGTAGTATATTGAAAGTTAATGTGCTCCTATGTTAAGCAGCAGTTGCCCCCAAATGAAAACGTCTTCATTTAGGGAACTTTGATATGTTAAATACACTACTCATTTTTGAAACTTCCTCAAGTTTATGCAATTTCGTGTCACAGTAATGATGGTGGGCGCAATTCCAGTTGAACCAGGAAGCGAATCATTCTTCCTGTCATGCTACATACCATCCACAAAAGATCAGCTGAAACGTGGCAGAGCAAGATTGGCTCTTGTGAATGGAAGGTTGTAAATGGAGATCAGAAGAATTTTAAAAAGAAATGTACCCTTGACAGACAGCGGGACCTGCAAATGGCACGCAAGTTCCTCTTCATCTCTTACATGCGGGAGGTCATGTTAAATCCTTCTACTGCGACACAGAGGCCTGCATTAGTCTTTTTGACTCAATAACAAGGACTTCATTTTGTGGCAGGCCTGGTGCTTTTTTATGTACTCCTTCTGGACTGTCCGTGACAGACACAGCATCTCATTTTGTACATAGAATGAATTGTGGCCAACTTCTGATTGTACACAAAGCTCTTTTCTCTTGGACTTATTTGTAGCCTTAGGACATGCTACTGTGATAACGTAAGAAGGTGGGAGTGAAATGGGAAGGCGTCATACCATAATTTCTCTTCGTTAACACTGGCTTTTAGGGAGCATTTACACACCCAGGCTGGTGTGTTGAACATCATATTTTCAAAATTTGTCCTGAACAAGAGATTTACAAAGAATATCGTACAAGAATAACTGACTACAATCTGGAGGTTAGGATACGGAGACACTGACACCATCTTTTGATTTTTCTACAGCGGAGTCCTTGTCCATGGAAGTGGCGGTAGAGTCCAAAGGAGTCTGCTGGGTGCTGGCAGGCAGTCCGGACGCCCTGCTCGCCACGTCTGTGGCTGTCTCAGTCTCAGGCTCCTGTTGAGAGGCTGTGGCTGCACAAAGGGGAAAAAAGACTAATTAGTGTGTGAAAATGCAAACAGGCTTGTTAGTGTGCAGAGAATTGTGATTCTTTTATGCCAGCGGTGTATGTTATGAATTCAAACGGTTTGCACATCTGTTATAATTACTTGTAAGTATAACCATCCATCCATCCCCCGTTATCAAGTATGGAGATACATGGAGCCTGTAGCCATTCCCAGGAAGCAGAGTACACAAGACAAAGGGACACCTTGGACAGGATGCTAGTCCATCACCATTCACAAACCAACATGCAAAACTGTCGGAAGTTCTGAGAGACCAGTTCACCCAACCAGTCTTTGGAGAGTGAGAGGAAAGCAGGGACAAAGCCCGGATCAGTATCGGACCCACCATCCACAGCTGTGAAGCCACTGCGCTACCCACTGAGCCACAAAGCCATTCACTTGTTTCCACTATTACCCCACCTTTAGCAGCTCAGCTTGAGAAACCCTGTTTAAGGATATCAGATCTGTAGCAGGCTGCAGCTGCACTGCAGTTAGGGAAAAGCTTACAGCAAAAGCTAGGACTGTTACCTGACTGTGTGCAAGACTTCATGTGCTCTGGCCAGTGAGCCTGCTGGCAGGGGTAGTCGCAGTAGCTTGTGTTCCAGCAGCAGTAGAAGATGGCCTCCTTCTTACAGTTGGCACACCACTGCTTCTTCTTGGTCTCATCCACGGCCTGCTGTCTCTCCAGCTCCATCTGCTTCTTCACCTCCGCTATGAGGCGCTCGCGCTCCTGCTCCAGGCTCTGCCGCATCTCAGCCATGGTGAGCTCTAGAAAGTGCACGCATATGCACACAGGAATTCAGGATCCAGCTCTTATTTTGGGACTACTGAGAGAAAACTGCAGGAGGAATGACCATACCTAGGTTGTGCTTCATTTCAGATAATTCCTGTTGGTGTAGCCACTGCAATTTTTCAATTTCTATCCTTAAACGGCGAATCTGTACCAAAAGATTTAAATTTGCAAAAAATGTTAGTTTCAGAGATGCATACAGTATATCCAGGCTTAATTCACCAGAGCAGTGTTTTCCAATCCAGTCCTCTGGGACTCCCAGTCAGTCCATGTTTTTGCTTCCTCTGAGCTCCCTGCCAGACAGTTCACATTTTCACTCCCTCCCAGGAGCTGGGAGGCAAAATCATGGACTGTCTGTGGGTCCCTGAGGACTGCACTGGGAAACACTGCATTAGAGTCAATAGTAGATCTAATACCTCTGCTACTGTGTTTCCTGATGTGCTCTTCGAGAGATCATTGTATATTTCCGTCATGGTTCCTTTTATTGTGTCCATTACCTGAAAGGGAAAATGGAACAAATAAGTCAACCTGTTCAGCAGAACAAAAAAAAAGAAAAATCATCGGTCATTCTTAAACACTTCATAAACTCACTTTATTGGTGTACTTTGCTATGTCTGCGGCTACATCTGCAGAGGCAGTGGGGACTTGGAAGTCCCCAGCCAGAGTAGTAGTGGTACTGGCAACAGTCCCAGGGGTTGCGATAATGGATGCAGCTGGGGTGCCAGTCGCCAAGGTGACGGCCGAGGTAGATGTACCCTGGAGGACCTCTTTTTGCTGCACCGCTGAAAACAACATGAAAGAGTAATGACTGCTTGCACCAATTCTTCTTAAATGAGTGTATGACTAAAAGGCCTACATTAGCACTGGACTGTTAGCCTTTCAGAAAATGTTACCTTTATGATAATTATAATAACAACAATAAGATAATGCCAGTCCACCACTGATGTGCACCATTTGAAGAGTATCATTTTATTAATTGTTTTGGAGAGAAAGCCTAATGGTTTACGACAAGAAATGAAAATTCTTGATGATTCGAGATAAAAGTTAAAGCACCTTTCACAGCCTGTCTTGTCTGGTATCTGGTGCTAGAGGAAGGCTGCTGCGGAGAAGACACCGAGGAAGACGAGGACTGGGATTGTGAGGGCGTCTGGGCCTGGGGACTCTGTAACTGCGCAGCTGGCTGCTGGTTCTGCTGCTGCCGTTGGACCTTCTGCATGTGCCACTTCTGTGAGGAAGTCTGGAATTTTACAGCTGGGTTCCACACCACCGTACGCTGCACGGTAGGTGCTATCTCCCTCGGCAGAAGAGGTCGCTGCTTCTTTACAGTGGCCGGTGCCGCTGCTGCGGCTGGCGAGGAACCTGCAGTGGTGGCCGTGTTGGGCAGCAGGTTGGACGTGGGGGTGGCAGCAAAGGAGACCACGTTGAGGGGGATGGTAATTGGGGACCGAGTAGGGTCTTTCACACTGGGGGCAGAGGAGGATGTGTCGCTCGAGGGTGGAGGTGCTGCACTACAGGTTGAAAGGGGTTTACCTGCAAAGTACATTACCACGACCCTAGATGACATTCAAACGCAACACCATACAAAATTAAGCACACAAATCCAGAGGCATACAACCTAGTTTAGATCCATGTAATAATCCATTTACTCAAATTAATGGCAAGTAGCTGTTAATTATTTCTCTCAAGACTCCAACATCTGTACGAATAGCCTCTCACCTTCAGTCTTAGGGACAACTGGGTCCTTGGGTGTCGTGGCTGCTGCTGGTTCCTTCTTATTCTGTTTGTGCTCCTGGCTGGCCTGGTCATCCCCAAGGTCTATTACCAGCTCCCTCTCAGAGTCCGAGTCCATGTCGAGCCCCGTGCCACAGGACTGCCCGTCCTTCTCCTTCTTAATGGAGTGCTGGAGCATCTTGCTCTTCTCAGAGGCCTCTTTATCAGCATCGCTGCCCGGCTTCTCCTTCACTGCTGGCACCTCAGACGTGGCTTTCTTAGATGAAACATCCAACTTGCTCTCGTCTTCTCCTTGAGATGGCACCCTGGGCCTCTTTCTTGAGTCCTTCTCAGGTTGGTCTTTGTCAGCCACCTCCTGGCCATCCTTCGCCTTCTGCTCCTCATCGCTCATGTACTCACTGTCACTAGAGTCAAACTTCTCAGAGTCCTCCGAATCGCTGTGGTCGATGTCCTCAGAAATTTCATCGATTCCTGCTCAGAGTGAAATAACAATCCAAGATTACCGAAAGGAATTTAGATATACTTGAAAGCCATCGGTAAATGGCACCACCACAAATCGTTATCTGTCACGGGTAAATGTTCATACCAAGTTGTGCTTTGCAAATCTCAATGGTTTTATCCAAGTTGAGCTGATAATGGCGCTTTATGGGTCTCTTTGGTGAAGTCAGCACTACTGGTGCCGTTTGCTGCTGTACCGTCTCACTCAGCTCTTTCAAGTCCATCTCTGCTTTGCTCCTATCTGGAGAAGCAGAGGAAAAAAATGTTTTTTTCCCCTGACACTAAATGTTTAACTCGAGCAGTTACACTGGCAACTGATGTAGATGCTCACAAACTTGTGCTAAATGAAGAGCCACATATACACACTATGGGGGAGGACGACGCTCACCAAGATTGAGATTGAGAATGCTCCCAGTAGGGGGCGCTCTCTCCTGCTTGGGGGCAATAGGTGTGGAAGCCTGTGGGGAAAACGGCTTGGGACTGCCTGTGGCACTGCCTGCATGCCCAGTCTTTGCAGAAGCTGGAGAAGCTGTAAAGGAAAAGGAGTTCAGCTTCTAAAATTTAAATGTGGAAATACAGATATTTCTAAATGAAATTCAATTCAGCAATAGACATTGTCATTGTAGAACAGGAGGCAATCTGGCTAACATTGTTTTTCGTATAGAATGAAGACGGACAGCATTTTTTTTAACAACATAAAGTGAACAAGTGGGTATACTGTTCCTAATCAATATACTCCCAGGGCATCTAAAAATTATTTAGATTTGCTTACAGATATACTCATTTTTACAGCTGAAGAGATTTACCAAATCAGTTAGAGTAGAACAGCTGGACTTTCTACATACCACAATCATACCTGTCACAGTCACAAGCCCAACTTAACATACCAAGTACTGCACCATTTATGGGATATCACTCACTATAACCTACAATACAATGAACCAATACAATAAAAAGAAACCGTTAATTAAAAACAGCACGTACTGAAAGTAGAAGCGTCTACACTGTTGTGCTTCCTAAGTTAAGCAAATACCATCCCATTGTGCCATATAATAACCTCACTGGATAAGCCCAGCTACCCATTATTTTAGCCACCATGACTAGAGCTCAGTGATTTTCAAAACGAGGATGGATGACCTGCCAGAATCTTCAATGATCAAAACTTATTTAATGTGGCATAGCAGCTAACTTGATGTGGGTATGGAAGTGAAGTAATCTCCTGTCCATTTTATCCAAAGGAAATCAGCATATGCTGCTCAATGTCTGTACCCGCAAGCCAAAACTAAAATTCTGAATCCATTAACTAAGAATGTTTAAGACATAAGCAATTTCATCAGATACTGGCTGAAAAACTTAAGAGGGTAACTATGTCCCCTTACACCTAACCATGCACACTAACCACAGTAGTTGTGTAGAACCTGCATCTGTCTCACACTGTGTAGGTTCAGTTATCCCCTTAAAAGTATGGGATAGTCTCCCTGTTAGTATAGTGCAAGCTAAAACGCTGGGTTCCTTTAAATCAGAGCTAGATAAGATTTTAACGACTCTCAGCTATTAGTTAAGTACTCCCCAGACAAGCTTGATGGGTCAAATGACGCCCTATCGTTTGTGAAGTTCTTATGTTCTTAAAAAGTTAGCTGATTAAAATCAAACCAGCACACACATTTCACCCTAAGCATGAACAATTCTAGCCGCGAGGAAACAAAATCTTCTTGGATAAGTATTCACAGAATGGCCTGATGAGCATAATAGCATTACGCCATATGCCATGCTGTCCAAGCCAACTGGATACTTATGGGTAATTTTGAAGTCAGCGCCGCCCCACCCCCCACCCCACCCCACCCCACCACAAGCAACAAAATTACAGATTTCAGAATGAAGCAGTCGGTGACACTTGTAGAATCAATACCAACGTACCAGGGTAAACCGAAGCAGTTCTCATGATAGCCCAAAGCTCTCAGGTCTATGCAGATTTTTTTGTTTTTGCAGCTAATGTAAACATGAGCATAATACACACCCCGCAGAATGAATAATAAAATCCAGTTACTAAATACATCATTACACAACATTAAGATCACTGTCCTCCGTATGTTGACTGTAGACTTTTTCATATTAACAATTAAGTGCTAAAAATATTGTAATAACAATGAAGCTTCCATGTCTTACCTTCACAAAAAAAGAATAATGAAGAGATTAATGCCAAAAATCACTGACATTAAAAAGTGTGCCTTTGCAGCTGTATAATACACAGCGGCAGACAAACGCTCTTTCATAATAAACCCACAGTCAGTTGGGGGAAGGGTGGAAATCAGGACTTCACATGTGATATTATAAATACATTTGGGGCTTCTCTCGCTCTGTCACACACACACACACACACACATATTTATATCTTTATGGGGACTCTCCATTCATTTCTATGGACTTAACCCTAATTCCAATTATGACAACCCCTACCCAGCCGTATCCTTAACCATAAGTAACCAAACTAAATACAAGACCTTGAAATGTTTAGTTTTTTGATTGCAGTTACAGATTTTTAGGAAACTGAGGTTATCCTTGTGAGTAGAGTTGGGCGACATGGCCAAAAAAGTAATTGGGATAAAGTTTCATATCAGTCAATATCAATAATTATCACGTATAACTGGCAGGTCATTATTTCTCTTCAGTTTAAAGACTGATTTTTACTCATAATTACTGATTCCTATTACTGTTGGGATTTCACATAACAGAATTCAATAGGATTTCAGTCTATTTGTTCAATACACTGCCGGTTTCATAGCTGTGGTTGCACTTCGTCCTGACAAGTAGTCAGAGATAGTGACCTAATTTTGTGATGCAAAGCGTGTCACCAGCAACATGTTGCGTCTTAAATTATATGGAACTTTCATTGAGCGTCTGGCATATCAATAAAGGGAAGTTATATCACGATAATGATCCAGCCGTACTTGTAGGGACTAGGAGGTCCCCACAACATCAAAGTAACAAGTTTTTATCACATTGTGGAGACATTTGCTCACCTCAATGTATGTGTGTGTGAGAGATTTTTTATATATATATATATATATATATATATATACACATACATACACACACACACACACACACACACACACACACACTCCTCTACTTACGGACTTTCAACATACGAACTTATAATCCTCTTCGTTCGTATGTCTAAAAGTCCAAAGTATGTTTATTCAGCTCTCGTTTCAATTTTTTGTCCTGTGTACCAATTCCGCCTAGTACGACCCCCCCCCCCCCCCCCCCAGCAGCAGCGTATCATGCGTACTCCCGGGATCCTAGTTCTTTATAATTGTGCGTACCCTTTAAATGATGCTGAATAACGACTTATGAACATTTCAAATTACGAACGGCCATTCGGAACGTATCTCATTCGTAAGTAGAGGAACGTCTGTATATACACACACACAGCCAATGGCTTAGGAGAAAAATGTTTGGATTCACTCAATGTTTCTACTTGTCTTGCAAAACATTATCAGTGATGTTATCTATATTCTATTGTACGTTACAGCACAACTAGCTGTCTTCTTGATATCAATGCACATATAAATGTAAGAACTTTTTCTGTCATACTGTATCATCCAATTTGGATCTCTTTGTCACACAGTGTACAAGGGCCAATCAGCAAAACAGCAGAGTGAAGTGTACCTGTGCAGTCCATGGACTCTTCACCAGTGCTGTAGTGACCATGCATGACTTTCATGCTTTTGTCGGAGATGTCCTGCTCAATGTCAGAGCCTGTGTGCACAGAGGAGTTGGTGCTCATAGGAGAACGGGGCATCTCCGTGAGCGAGATCCGCCTACTCGTACCACCTGACAGCACGCTCTTGCTCAGAAGCATCTTGGGAGAAGCTGTCATGTCAAAGTTAAACTTGATCTTCTCTGGTTTTTCAGTCTTGACCACACCAGCTGCAGGATTGGAGGGGTCCAGCAGCATCTGGAACTGATTGTTGGGTGTGTAGGGGGTCCTGAACGGAGCATAGTTGAAAACTCCAAACTTCTTGCGAATATTCTCCACGTAGATTTCCATCTCTTGCATGGCACTGTTGAAGATGCTCTTTGTCTTTTTCACAGAAAAAGGGATCTCTTTAGACATGAGGTAGCAGTTATTTATGGGGACCCAGGCCCTGTGGGGAAAAGACTAGGTTAGATCAGTGATTCACAACCTGGTCCTCATTTTTGCTCCACAAAAATGTGGACAATCTGGGTTACATTCCCAGATGACAAGAAGTACAGAGTAATTGTCATGATAACTGGACAGACATGCAAAGTGATTCTGAACAGGTTTACCTATCGTGCTGCCCAAAGAAACGAGCATCGACTTGTCCATCCTTATCCCGCAGAGCTTTTGCTGGCCAGAATGGAAACCCTTTAAGTTTCGCCCACACCAGAGGGTGGGGCTGGCTCTAAACACAACAGCACAGGAGGAAATTAGCTAAACAGCTCTTCTTCACATTGCACCAACATATGCACCAACCTTGAAGTATGTGCACCCCCAGCACGTCAATAAGAAGCAGAATGCGAAGCTGGACACTTACACATGGCTCACAAAACCAGTTTTCCCTCTTTTGGCAAGATGATAGGTAACACTCTGGACAAACCTCAATTTCATTCATCTACAACAACAAAAAAAGACACACATACAAATTTGTGAGTTGATGATTACAGAACTTTTACTTTCAATGGATATTCTGGGCTGATAGAACCCACAAAGAACTCACAAAATTGTTCTACCGGTAAATGAAGTACTCACTTCATGTTCACAGATTTTTACGATGACTTTTGCTGTCGCTGTAAGTTTGTGATTACCTGGTGGGAACACATGACAATCAATGAGACAATTTTCACAAGCCTGTATTTTCTTTTTTGGTGCGATTCATTCCTGACTTACCTCCATTGTAAATTATACAGTTGTGTAATATCCATTTCATATCAGCCAGGAAGGCTTCTGTGCAGCCATACATTTTCTTTTTTATATTCTGAGGGCAAATGTACAGAATATTAGTTATTAAGCATCAAAATTCCTTTAACAGAATAAATTTAATGGATATCTCCTCCAAATACCTTTTCTAATGTACAGAGATCCATTGGATGGAAAATGTATTCTGCATAATCTGGATGTTGCTCTAGTGATACAGGTTTCTGAAATGGTTCAGTCTAAGGGGGGGGTTGATATGGGAAGGAGAGAAAGTATCCAGCACATTAACACACAAGCCACAAAATCAGTGTGATCACACTTCACCAGCACACGTTGGTAATCTGGACAGACAGTGTGCAACTTTGAAAACTCCGGATATGTTAACGGATATAGCATAAATATGTCATTTTTTTTTACCCAATTAATAGGTTTTCTCTGCTGGGCGGCTGCGTGGGGGGAGAGAGACGAGCGAGGTGGGTCCTGAAAGAGAGCAAGGAGAGCTTTTCCTAACCAGACAAGAGTGTTCAACCCCACTGTCTGGGTAGTTAAGTGGGGACAATCAGAGCCTGTTACAACCACCACGCACAAAAATTCTAACCCACCCACCGCAGGCTCACCGTTCTAAAGTCTGCAGAGCATCGCTCTCAGCTCGCTGGCCAGAAATCGCCCCAAAATTGAAGACGGCCATGCGCTAGCATGGGTGATAAGCCCTCTATAGACCATGGTCCGTCCCGGCCACGATTGTTACTCTACTGCCTATTCTGAATGTGGGGGAAATAGCAGTGAACAGAAAACTCCACTTTTAGGAATGTGTGCAATGTTCTGTTAAAAATGGGGGGGAGAATGTGTTGTGTAAAACATGCTGCCCCACGTGTCATTCTCATGTCCAAAGCAAATTAAAGCCTCCTGTAATATTTCTCCAATAATGGGCAACCTAAGTGCCTTACTCAGACAATAGGTTGCTTTCTGTTGATCAGAATAACAATCAAATCAGAACATCTATATTTATTTCCCCATATATAAGTACAATACATGTGAAGGATAGCGCTGCTGCCCCAGGTGAAAACTCACAGACGGGTGAAATCAGCTGTTGGAACAGGGAGTCTGAAAAAACAACAGCTAATCTAGTATATTAGAGTACATCAGGTATTCAAAGGGGACCTTCTTTGAAGGGTGTCGGACAGTGCAAAGTATAATACATCAATTGCATCTGGGTGCAGCATAAAATTTGGAAAACAGGTCTTAAGCAAATAGTTTCGAAAGTGAGAGGAGAGTATCTTCATAGATGGTTAGAGGACATTAAAAAGACACTGGTCTTTCTGCAAGTTCTGCAAGATCTGTGTGAAAACTGCTTTTTGGTAATAACACCTTGCTTTCAAACGAGAAAGTCCTTAGAGGCCATGTTGGTTTGTTTGACAAAAAAAAAAAACAAACAAACGGTCAACTCCCATTGAGCACGGGAGCAGCACCTCAGAGACACCGGATAGCTCCGGAAGACCTGCTCTTTACACTTGGCCTGTGCACTTACCCCAGGCTGCTTCATCTTCTGGAGTGCAAACTTAAGCAGATAAGACAGCTGGTCTATTGTTAGCATGGTCATTGCTTTACTCTGAGTTTCTATGCACTCCGCAACTGTTATTTTCTGAAAGGCAAGATGAGAAAGTGCATCTTTACACTCTGCAACACCCCATAATTCATGATCCAGGTTTCAGACTAGCAGAAAAAAAAGCCTTTAAAATACATTCAGAATCATTCTTCAGATTATACTCTCAGCAAAAAGTGTTCTTTTTATTTTTTTAAAATATTAACGGTTAAAAATCATATTTCATGAAATGCAAAATAACAATAGAAAGCATGCATTTTTACCAGAAAGAGTGACAAGCAAAGCTGCAACACACAGTGTGTGTAATACCGGCCAACAAAGTCTAGCTCTGGCGCAGAGCGCCGCCCAAATCAACCCAAGCAGATTTGTTCGGCCGTTTTCGCTGAGCCACGCTAAAATTCTATACCCAGACAGAGAGCCGAAGCCGATCACTGCTGCAGAGCCAGCAAAGCCATCCCCTAATCTAGATGGTATCGAGTGCAGCCTGCAGGTGGCGTCTGCAGTTCTGTGTTTGGCCGCACTGCTGCTCGGGCCTCCAGCGCAGCTGGACAGGCACATGCCCGACATGAGACTGCTCAAGAAGTGAGAGAGTACCTCACACTCGGGACAGAACCAGTCCCCCTCAGGCTCGGCGGCCAGTTTCAGGCACTTTGCATGGTACACCCGGGGGCATAGCTCACAACAGAGCACCTGGCCCTCTCGGTGGCACACCCAGCAGTAGAAATCATTCCGTCCGTCCTGCGGCACAACATCAACAGGGTCTGTGGTGAGTGGCTGCTTCGCATAGTAAAAGGGACCATGTCTTAGCTCTGACTGAAATGCAGGCAAGAGAAACAGGTGGGGTTTCAAAACACAAGGGATTAAAGAGCAATAAGCATACGAGACAAAACTGAGCGTGGTGCAAAATACAGACTTTGGTGGCTGGGGATTAGCGAGCACAAAACCGCGTGCCACTGTGCAGTACAGGCAGGGTGTGTCTCGGGTCGCCACGGCCTAGTCTGTATTTGGCAAACACTATTACCTTCTTGCATGACACTGACCTTTACCAAGTTAACATGTCCAAACCACAAAGCCTGTTTAGTTAGCCATTTACCTGCTAATGTCAACATGAAAGCCAGTCGGGGCCTTTAGTCAAATTCTGACCTAATGCGTGGTAAGGCCTTATTCATGCAAAAGGGAATGTGTACACAACAAAATGATATCACAATTAACTAAACTACATCAATATTACTGCCCAAAAAGGATGCACATACACTCACATAGAGAAAGAAAACTTTTCCCTAAAGGTAACATTTTCTTAATTTTTAACATTTTTAGATTTGGGCTCAATATATGTATGGAAAATGAATATTTTAATACTTCTAAAATTTTTAAATTTCACATATCACATTCGTACACACCTAAAAAGCAGTGAATAGAATGCAAGGTAAGCGTATGGATCTCCATGAATTTCATTGCAGTTGGGATTTGATTAACAGTTAGGACTGGCTTACCTGGTCTTTGTTACTACTGTTTACTAATCCTGGTTTCTTTTTCTTTTTGATGGGGCTGGGTGACATTTCTGAAGGTGAATGCCCATTGGATGAGTGGGAAGGACTGGGCTTTCGTTTTTGTGCTGCCCTTTCTGCCAGGCTAGGATCTGAAATGGCAGACGGTCTCACGGTCATTTCACAGCGCCCAGCGGCCTCGCCTCCCCCTCCGCAGCGCCCAGCGGGCCTCGCCTCCCCCTCCGCAGCGCCCAGCGGGCCTCGCCTCCCCCTCCGCAGCGCCCAGCGGCCCTCGCCTCCCCCTCCGCAGCGCCCAGCGGCCCTCGACTCCCCCTCCGCAGCGCCCAGCGGCCCTCGACTCCCCCTCCGCAGCGCCCAGCGGCCCTCGACTCCCCCTCCGCAGCGCCCAGCGGGCCTCGACTCCCCCTCCGCAGCGCCCAGCGGGCCTCGACTCCCCCTCCGCAGCGCCCAGCGGGCCTCGACTCCCGCTCCGCACCGCCCAGCGGCCTCGACTCCCCCTCCGCACCGCCCAGCGGCCTCGACTCCCCCTCCGCACCGCCCAGCGGCCTCGACTCCCGCTCCGCACCGCCCAGCGGCCTCGACTCCCGCTCCGCACCACCCAGCGGCCTCGACTCCCGCTCCGCACCACCCAGCGGCCTCGACTCCCGCTCCGCACCACCCAGCGGCCTCGCCTCCCCCTCCACAGCACCCAGCGGCCTCGACTCCCCCTCCACAGCACCCAGCGGCCTCGACTCCCCCTCCACAGCACCCAGCGGGCCTCGACTCCCCCTCCACAGCACCCAGCGGGCCTCGACTCCCCCTCCACAGCACCCAGCGGGCCTCGACTCCCCCTCCACAGCACCCAGCGGGCCTCGACTCCCCCTCCACAGCACCCAGCGGGCCTCGACTCCCCCTCCACAGCACCCAGCAGCCTCACCTCCCCCTCCCCACCTGCTGGATGAAAATCACAGTCAAACAGATGGCCTGGTCCAAAAAGCAACTCCAGCCCGTTCTGCCGCTGAAAATCTACTCCTGGCCATTCCTATTGCATCATATGTTTACCACCTTTTTTCCTTCTCAATATGATTTACAGCTTAGCGTAAAACTGCGGAAGAGACATACATTCATCCAAAGAATATCAGCACGACGTATGTAAACATGCTATGCTTAAGTCAGGTGTGTTCAGGAAGAGGATTAATAAAAAAAAGTCTACCCTGATATTATCATGTGGTGTCTTCAAATCTTACAACTCGACTAGCAAGTGCTTAACATTTCCAGCTCAGGTGGGGAACCACAGCCCCAACTTCGACCAAGGATGCAGGAATATACCACCCATGATGTCAGTGTCAACAGCATGTCTGTCCCAACACTATGCTTAATACAGCAATATTTCACAAACGGACATGCAGTTTAGTTGTTCTTCCATACCAGGCAGCAGAATTATTTACTGCACCAGATTCCCTCCAAAATTTTACCAGATTAGGGGGGAAAAAGATGCTCTCACATCCTGTTGAACCGACTTGAGCATTGCTCTAAAAAAAGGTTAGAAGCCACACTGAGGGATACTGTACGTGCAGAAAGAAAAGGACTGCTTTTTGAATTCATTTTTATTGCTAAACACCACACCACATAATCAATGAATTGCATGAGTTTTGCACTGAATCTGGTCTCGTGTCACACATTAGCAATTGCACCTTATTAGGAAAAAGATTAGGAAAAATTGCATCTTATATAAAAAAAAACTGCAGAGGAAATAAAGACATTAAGTAGCATACAGCTGGTTTTCAATACTCAGAAGTGGACTAGGAGAGAGGGGTACAGGCAGCAAGGTGCGACTACTTTTCAATGAAGATTCTGTCATCAGATTCATTATCGCCACACAGACAGAAAGATAAGATCACCAAGAGCCAGGTGCATGCATACGTGTGTGAGAGTGTAAATCTGCAGCACATGAACCATGGAAACCCCATCCAAGTAATAACGTAGTGCAATGTTCAGATGTTGGCAAACTGAGCTTAAACAGAACCACACCTAATGATAATATTTTAAACCGTGCAATACATCCCAAACGGTTCATTTTACATTTAGCACTTAGCAGACCAAAGCGATATAGTGAGGCAAGCAGTACACTGCAGACAAACATGCTGACAAGAAGTCAACAAGGCATAATGCAGCCAGGTTGAGCTTACAATGAATTTTAAGAAAATTCAGCCCATCTTCCAGACATCTACATAAATTAGCTCTACGCTTTCTTCTCACCTTTGGATCGCGTGGAAACGTCCATCCCTTCTACCACATCCGACTCCGTTTTTATTTCTTCTTCAGCCAAGCTGCGATAAAATAGGGAGGGCAAACGTAAGTGTCATCTCACAAGCAGTTCATTAAAATCCCTGCTGCCGTAAACACCTTTGACAAGGCCAGTGAGGTGGTCCCCTTGAGAAAAGTCAGAGGAAATGTCAATTTTTATTTTTTTCTACATCTGCACAGGTTCAAGAGGCACATTCAATTGAGACACTGGCTGCTCCATCAGCTCTTTCTGACAACATGTTAACCTTTTCAGTTGTTAAATTGGTTAATTAGTGTCTAACTAGAAATTTCAGTTGTGTTTGTGTTTCCATTGGTATCTCAGGAGAGTATCTCCATAGCAACAATGGAGCCTTTCCTCCACTCAGCAGAATTAACGTTAGGGCTGGACAATTAATATAAAATGAATCGAAACCGACATTCAGAACCTCTAATCGACAAAATCTTGTCCGTTCCTTCGTTTTTGTTTTTACATTCTGTTAATACTTTACTCAGGGTGTGTTAATGTACTGTCCCCTTAAAAACATACTACCGCGTGTGCTGTCACGTGACTCCACCCTGACCAGTCAGTGACATGAAAACAACATGGAGAACTATAACACCGAGCTGAGCATCTCCTGCGACTTTTACCTAAGAAAAAGGCCGTTTCCGTCATTTTAGTGATGATGACACCGAACAAAAAAAGAGATTAAATGTAAACACTGCGAAAAAATGTTTCAGCTACCAAATGTAATACCACCAATCGGTTTCAACAAGCAATATTTAAAATACCGTGGAAACCGCTCATAGTAATCACAGTTATAGTGGTCGACCTCTTATATTGATCAAAAAGCTTGGGACAGAATCATTCCTGTACAAATACAGTTTAAATAATTCGCTTACAGTTAATTGATCCGCTTAGTGTTCATTTTGGGTCTTTTTATACATAACATACGGAAAATTAAGAACTATGATCATTCTTTTTTTTTTTTTTTTTAACTCGCCTACTTTGTCTTGCGGTAACCCATCTGCTTCCGGCTTGCTACCTGAGGCTAACATGACAGGAAAAACAAATTCATTTTCACTCAATGACAAATATAGACTAAAAGTTTATGATAAACTGCCAAAAATGAGCCAACGAGATGCAGTAGTGAAACTACAATAAGCTGTATTGTATGTACAGTTCTGTACTGTATTATAGCGTACTTGAATTATACAGTCATTTAATTTGTGTAGTACTGTAATTTGAAAAGCATTTGAAGCAACTGTACTGTATTTTGAAATCAAAGAATAATGGCACTTTCCATACAAATGTCAGACAATGAAGAAGAAAAAAAAAATCGATTAATGATCATCCACTTATAGCGATCAATTTCACCCAGACAGACCATGTTTATTTGCAAGAAATACAAAATATTTTCTACTTTTTCGGGGAACTTGCCTTTCACATTAAAACTAAAATGAGATCTTTTTCAAAAGACGTTTTCATTTCAAGCGATTTCTGCGAGTTCTTTGAAACACTCAATGAATAGCCATGAATGGTTCATCTCTGTTTGTTTCCTTCAATTATTGAAATATCATAGAAATAGTCTTTCATTAAAAAAAATCCCAGCTTTAAAAGTTTATTTACAATACAAACCTAGTCAATGAAATAAAAGCAAAAAAAATTAAATAATTCTCCCCCATTAATCGTAAAATGTTCAGTTAATCGTGACTGGTTTGAGGTCATATCGTCCGGCCCTAACTCATGTGCTTCAGGAAAGGCATCCACTGAAGACATGGGGATCAGTGAGACTCATCCAGAATGCACCTTTAAACTCAGTGACCAGATCTGATCAGTTATCCCAGGGTATCATACCATAAAAGGGAGGTTTCTAAAGCAGAGGCAAAGACCAACTTAGGCATATACATACACTTGCTAATTATCGTGCGCAAACCACTGGACTTGTGGAGGGCAGTACAAAATGAGGGGAGAAAATGTTTAAGCAAAAGTGTTTCCACGGATAATTTTATCCATCAATCTTCAAAAGCTTATTGTATACAGGTCATGCCAATCCAGGGTATGACAGCGGGCACACGTGTGGGCACACGTGCGGGCACACATGCATATAAGAACCGCCCATCTTCAAATTGGGAAAGGAAATCTGAGAACTGGGGCAAAGCTTACGCAAAACCCACATATAGCAATGGTGCTTGACGACACTGGAGGCAGAGCTGCCTGCTGACCTTCTGTGCCAGCTTCCATAAAAGCCTCCACAAATAGTGCATGAGTATTTTTGCAAAGACAGACAGATAATACAATGTAACAAACCATAGCATGCAAGAAAATAAAACCTGTGCAATATGGATCAGAATGATTGTAGAATGGAGACAATGAGATTGGGGGGGAAAAAAAACACCTAAAAGATATTTTGTAGCTACTGACCTGCACAATGTTAAAACAAAAACAAAATTTTTAATAAGGCCTTTCATAAAGCGTTATTAATATGTAGACTAGGCGTTCTGCTTTATTGCAGTTCCAAATGGCAAACAGGAAAATGCAAACCCTGGTCTGGATGAAAGGCCTTCGGGTAGGAGAACTTTGTCGTCATGGCACAATGTACTCATTGATGGAAGGAAAACTCATTCATGTCTAACTGACAGTGTGTACACCCTGATGAGAAAACAAGCCCCACAATCCACACTCCAGTTTCTGAAGAGGGAAAATTATACCACCTTCGCAAAAGCATTAGGATAGAGCCCATGGAAGTATCACACGGCAATTATACCATCTCAAAAAAATCAAAATGTGACTGATGTCAACTTCCTTACATATACAAATTCAGCACATTCTCCTCCCGCTCTCTTTCAGTGGCCAACAAACAAAATTGTCAGGTTCCAAGCAGTTTCATCTGTATAAAAGCTAAATGACCATCATCCTCAAAGCTTTGATTTTCTATTCATATCTTGTGCCAAATTACATAACGGAAGCAGTTTTGTTACGTTTATTAATTCAGGCTCCTGTAGACAAAAACAAACTCCAAGCTGTCGCAGATACACATTGAGGCCGTAAGGGTCATAGCGTCAAGCCCACCTGGAATAATGCTGGTTTCAGAGAAGCTCTCCATCCCCCATTACTGTACTAAACACCAGGGCATAGACAGGATGTGTGAAGTGGCAGTTGACCACCATTGACCTCATACCATATTAATGGTCAAGCCAGAATGGAGAAGTAGCTACGAAAACCAAACATCTGGTATTTGATTTATTTCTTGTATTTCAATTGAATACAGCCACAATAAAAATCATAAATTACCACTGTGTAGACTGACCGTACTGTGTTTTTGATAAGTAACAGTGACATCATCAGCAGGCTACTGTGGCATAAAGAGAGCATGATCATATTTGATCACTGAACCATTGTAGCCATTTTAAACATTTACACTCAAGTACGCTACTCAAAATATCACAAGGCCAACACTTCCAAAGGTTGCAGAAAGCAATACATCGTCAATGCCTCTTTGGATAACAAAACCTTTAAGTCACATGTAATTCTAGAAAGAACACAAATGTTTCACGCAAGACACTAAATCAGCTAATAGTTGTATTGTTGTGAAATTAACATAACTCTGTTCTCACAAAGAAACAACAAAATACTGACCTTCCCTCCTGTCCTTTGGACTACCTTAAAACATTTCAGACTATCTCTGTTAAGTCTGCTGCTTCAAAAAGGAAGTGCATGTTCTTTCCTACCAAAAATTCAGATGATACAAGGTGAAGAACATTTGCAGGAGAACCTAGGGCAGGATTCTTGAAGCAACATGTTCATAATGTGCAGAGGACCACAGTAGGCCTTCGAAGCTCAGATTTAAAAAAAAAAAAAAAAGATCACGTATTCCAGGGAGACAAAGAGGGACAAAAAAATCAAAAACAACAGACCCTGGATTCGGAGGGAAAACTATCAATTCAACACTGGAGATCACTGTCCACGTAAAAAATGGAGACAAAACACCCCCCCCCACCCCTGTAGCTGGAGTCAGAAAGCAGGTGCTGGCACATGCAAACACAGAGCAGCGCCGAAAAGATTAGAGCAGTGATGGGGGAGGGAAAAAAAAAAAAAAACACAGATCCAAACTACGGCAGAGGCCATCCGGGCAGCTATGGAGAGAGGGAGAGGGAGAAGCAGCACACTGGAAAATCAGCTTGTCCTCTCCCCACACCGGCTCCTTTTCCACTGCATGCACCTTTGTGGTTTCAACAAGCACATATAAAATCTGAAATAAAATGATGTTCCTTTTATTGCAAAATGTGACCTTTCAGCATTTGACATTCCCAAGGGAATTAAGAGTAAATATTTAAAAGAATTAAAAAAAAAAAAACTACGCATTTTGAATAGGGAACCTCAAAGACTAGTCACAGACCAACTGTTTCATCTGGTTTTAGCTCCAGATGGGAATCGACCTCCTGGGACGCTTAGACCTGGTGGAGGAGCAGCAGTGCACATAACCCCAAAGCCTCCACGACTCAAGCCAGAGGGCTACGTCTGTGGGAGATGACAACACAGCAACAACAACAGACACAGGAGCCGTGCTGGCTTACTCGTCTGCAGATACATAACAGGCTACACCTTCAACGTCAGCAACATTCACCCCACTCGAGGACAGGCAGCTAGAGCCCACGGTGGAGAAAGCAGAGCCTGTTTATGCTCCATATCTCAGACATTCCATAAAATAAGATTATCATAACTGCTTCGCCATATAACATCCCTGAATGAAGAAAATTGACACATAGCAGCATACCTTGTCTTAATGCACAGAATAAACAAGACAATTCTTCACCCTGGCCTTTAAAATTTGGATGGATGGGATGAAACAAAGATGGTTGCAGAATTTTCCAGAAGGGCCTTGCTCTCCCTGCTGCTACACTGCAATTGTCAATCTTTAACCTCGGCTGTGGCAGCGATTGGTTTGAGTGCTGCACGGAGGGGTCTGATTGGGCGGCTGCGCTGTGCCACACAGCTCATTGCTACCTTCTCTCTCTTAGACATTTTGCTGCAATGCAGATATTCTTCACAAATTAAACAATCATTTCAGGCCGACGTACAAATATTCAGTCTGAGAATTTTCGAATTAAATCAAAGGTACAGGGAAAAAAAAGACATCCACGGTATGTTCTGCACAGCCTTCTTAAAATAATCTGAGTGCAAGCCAAAAGATAATGTTCCGGTGTCCATTTTAAAAAGAAGCCCTTCCATGGAACAGATCCTTTCGAGCACAAACACTGGTATACCTACTGAATTAAAAGCAGAATCATTCAGGGACCAAAAAAAAAAAAAAAAACAAATTATCACCACCTGAAAATAATAATTTAAAAGCACCAATGCTAAAACCAAGTAGGATCCTAAATAATCAACATAAATATAGAACAGAGGTTAAAATAAGACCACCAGCGCTTCAAAAAAAAGAAAAGAGGCAGAGTTCTGATGGAATTTCCTTAATATATTATCACTAGATCAAAAATAGATCAGCAGAAGTCAGCAATGGGTACATAAGCTCTATATTTTAAATATTATGGTTAAAAATATTTTACCAGTTACAATAACTATTTCACGTAAAAGCCTGCTACTGCATCAAACACTTAAACACAAATGTTTAAGTTTCACATAAATATATCTA
This sequence comes from Brienomyrus brachyistius, assembly GCF_023856365.1. NCBI lineage: Eukaryota > Metazoa > Chordata > Actinopteri > Osteoglossiformes > Mormyridae > Brienomyrus > Brienomyrus brachyistius. Next base: position 7,290,760 of record NC_064538.1, on the reverse strand, counting down.
AACATAAGATAAAGGAAATTATCAAGCACTACTTTGCAGAAATTCATAGGAACAAAATATACAGAAAACAAATAGATTAACATGGACAACAGAAGATTCTAGCACATTAAGAGCTTGAAAGAATGTCCTGTGCTGAAGGTTCATTTAGGAAAAAACATAAATCAGCAGCCTTACTAATGTGAAACTCCACAGACTGAAATGACTAAAAACACAACAAGATCTGTGTAGTGTTAAACAGCAGCTCTTCTATTCCCCAGCAGAAATTCTAGTTTGGAGCAAGAAAGCAAAACAAGCAAACACAGAAGGAGAAGGGGGTCACATTTTTAAACCAGCTGGCAGGAATAGCTCTCTGGTGGCAGTTCAGGGAGGAAATCGTATTTCCTGGGTCCAGTGTGAAACCCTACTCTCCCCACAGCCGTCTGCAAACAGCCGAGACTCAGGAAAAGCTACGATCCTGGTGAAATCTCGAACAGCGTGGCATGCTAGGCCTCGCTCTCACGTGCCCTTAGAGGCTCAGTCCCGCTCGCAGGAAACAGACGAAAAAGCGAGCGGCGGCGAGTGAGCGAGCCCCAGTTAGCATTTATATGAATCAGCAGCTAATCTCAAGGTGAGTGATCCCAAAAGTGAAAACAAAAAGGAACAGTATGAAAGAGTCTGCTCCATGGGTTAAGAAAATGAGCTCATTGTGATTGGTGGTTTATTTTTAATTTAATTTAAAGCCTAGAAATTTAAGATAAAAAACGGGGAAGGAAAATAAGCATTGGTTAAGAACTCACATTTACGTCCCGACAGAGAAAAAAAACAAGTTGCTCGGCCTCCCCAGGAGCCCCCACTGTGCTGTAAGAGTCCTGCCCCCACCTTCCATTTTCTCTCGCATGGCATGTGACACAAGCACACAAAGGTCCTCACAATCTCCTTTTAAGAAGAACCCCCCCCTTCCTGAAACAATCAAGGCAACCAAGAGAAAATGGTCAATGTATTTTTTGTACTGTTTTGTTTCTCAATATTATTTAATAAGTAATGATAGTATTAAAGAACTTGCCTTGGTCACATCTCTGTATTACACTATGGATCCTGGCTGCGCACCCATGTGACCAAAAGCACAGGCAGAATGCCTGCTTAGCTTTTCTCCAGGATCCAGTTCAGCTGAGTGGGACTGGCAAGCTCATTCTCCTCGAGAATCACACTGTATCTCTGCGGCAGATAAGCAGTACAGGTAGGAAAAAGGAAATAAAAATCAGGCTTACCTCTGTGGATGCATGGCTAACACAGTGTTATGTCAATACTTATAAAACATGGAGGACAGTCTCAGTCCTCAGACAGAAAGGGCTTGGCACTCCAAGCTTGATGATCGGGCTGTCTGATGGAAGCCAGACCCTGAATGGCCTCTTTTCACAAGCAGGATATAAGGCCGCAGCGGATTGGCTGAAACGCTTCCTGAGTAATTATCTTTGTTCAGCACAGGCTGGAGCAGCTCTCTGTAGAAAAAAAACAGGCAGAGCTAGGCCCAAATCACAAAATACACATTTTAAACCGTCGTAGTCAAGAAATGACCCAAGAGAACTCCACAAAACAGCATTCTTTTTCTGTATCGACTGCATTCACTGCTTTTTACCCACGTATGTTTTAAATAAAAAGAAGAAACACATGAAAGCAGAAGAGGCCTGCAGCCTCCATGTTGGAGAGAGGGCCTTTGTCTAAATCCCTCCCTTTATTTCAGCCATCCACAGAGAGGACAGCAATTCTCAAACGCGAGTAAACAGGATGGGGCAAGCGGGGCCAAGCGTGACACAGGGCAACATCTTATTACCACATTTCACACTTATTTTATTCATAAATACCAACTGTCATATTTGCTGAAAAGGCTAACAATATCACCAAAACATTTTTTACACTTTGCCAATTAATATTTTCTGAAAAGGTACTGGAGATAAATTTGTTAAAGAATCAGCAAATAAATAATATATGAAATATATACATGTGTTTGTGTGTGGATATATACACACACACACTTATTTATACATTATGTTCACAACAGTCATCAAAAGATTAAGAACAATATACTACAACCTAAATACTAACAAACATTTTTCTATATACATTTTTTAAAAACTCCCTAAGTTACTCTCATGTTTAAACATTTTCTTTGCCCAATCCCTGTTGAAAATAATGGTGCTTATAATGATTTAGCACACAACTATTCTTAAAATAATTAAGATCAAGTCATTGGTGTTTGATTATATCTTAGATAAGTGATGGCGCAATGCCCTAAAGACACTGACAGAAGAGAAATCTACAGACCAAAGCTAAAGAAAAATCTATTCAAGATTTTCCTGATGCATTCTATTATTTTCAATATTCTTAAGGCAGCACACATACCATGTTCATAACATGTAGTCACCAACATCACAGTATTGCTCACTCTATATTAAGTTTAATTATTTTTTACCATACTATAATAATGTCAATATTGACGGGTATATATTAAATCCATGTTTTTCTTTTCTGGAGAATGAACATCCCAGTATTTGTGACATATATATGCTCATTTAAAAAAATCTTCATGTCAACCATGTTTAAATATAGAAGGTCTAAATATATACATTTCATCATCAAAATGGAGCGCAAGATAAAAATCGTATCTTTGATTTCACTACAATAACATTCTCAACTCATTCCTCAGTGGTCCATGCCTTGATAAAGGTCATATATCCTGTTTACTCTTAGTTTTAACTTACATAAACATACTTACAAACATAATAAAATTCAGAGAGATTGGGCATAGGAATTTGTCCTCGCATTTAAATAAAATTGCAGTTGACATAGAAACATAGGAAGCAGATAAACTAGATCTGAAACCAAGTCCTAAAACAGAGCCATTTAATCCATTATGTAAAAATCACTATTATGAAATTAGCAATTGATATTTACTTTGTAACACTAATAAGCTAGGTTTCAAATAGGCCTAAATTGCAAAATGTATGTAAATAATAATGTTAAAGATACAAGTGTCATTAATTTTGGGAGAAACTCCAAGTCATAAAAACAGCTCTGATTTATTGAAAACAAAGCCAAAATTCTAATTTTGTTTTGATTTACAAATTGCACCATACAAAAAAATTTTGAATTTTAGGTTACACTGCTTCTACCAGCATTATAATAGCAATAATATTCTACGATTGCTGAATAAGGCAGAGGTCTTAATCGGTTCATCGGTCTGCACATACAGATTTCAATTTATAGTTATAAACAATTTTAAAACTGCAAAATTATAGCTCTTGGCAATGAACACATACACACACACACACACACACATATGCTATGCCAGTAGTGGCTATTCCAAAACAGTGGTGACTTACATGTAGGCCTAAGATATATGCAAATTGCCCCTTCTCTGCTCATCATAAATAATACAGAAATGGAATATTGCAGTGTTGCCTTTTGGGGTTTTAAGGTTAACGGCGCCCTCTAGAGGCCAAAGCAATAATTTCCATCCTATTGTTGCGACAGCAATTCCCTATAGCAATGTTTCCCAACCCGGTCCTAGGGGACCCCCAGACAGTTCACGTTTTTGCTACCGCCCAGCTCCCAGAGCAAAAACGGTAACTGTCTGGTAGAGAGCTGAGAGGAAGCAAAAACTTGAACTGTCAGGGGGTCCCCGAGGACTGGGTTGAGGAACACTGCTATAGGGAATGGCTCACTACCAACAAGCAATAATGAAGGATTATTTGAAGGCAGCTCAATCAGAAAAAGGGCCCTGGAAAAACCCCAGTTGAATTGTTTCATAAAAAATATTAAACGGCCTGTCAACAGCTTTGATTAAGTCAGTATAAAAATTGCATTTACTCTCTCAAATTCTACATCGTTTGTTCTGTGACTTAATCCCGCCACCACCATAAATACAAACGGAAGTGACAGCATTCCAAATGCTGCAATAACATGTACATTCAGAGATCAAAAATAGATACATATTGTAATATTATAATGCATTCATTTGTTTTCAAATGTTTCATAAAATTATTCAGATGGTGTGTGAATTGAATTGCCTTGGTCCTCTTAAGATCATATTGCTTTGGCTAAACTGTGTCATTCCTAAGCATAAATCATCATCTTACAGCCATAGGAGATTCAGGTCTTCCTCCAGTTGATTTGTCGGACAAGTTGGACAGTACGAAATCGCAAACCAGTTTCGGTAAAGGTTTGAAAATTGGATCTTAAGTATTGTAAAGCAAAAACCTGTTGAATCAGACAAGCTAAAACAGCAGAAAACAGTTCTAACATGTCTCCAGTTTCTTAATGATTCAGATTATATTATTATTTTCAATGTGGTTTTCAAAAGTTGTGAAACTGGCATTCGTTTCTAGCTTCAGGATTGCAAAAGTATCACCTTAATCCAAAATACTCTTCCAGAGAAATGGAAAAACAAAAGCTTTAACTGACCTTTCTGTTACGTATTAAGAATAAATAGGATTGACTTGTTTCGTGATTAAATAAAAACTATGAGGTGACAGTTTCCGGAGCAGTTAGCACCTCCACAAAGACTTTCTGTTTATATGAGGGAGTTTATACAGCAGCTCCGGAAGGACACGGGACACCTCATTTTCATTTACCACATTAGCAGCAACTCGTTTACAATTCGATTACCCGGTGAAACCAGTCTGTAAGGAAACACCATTAAGGCAATAATAATCAGCGTTCAACTTACTCGTGCTTGGTGTATTTTGTGGATTCGGTTTCATTCCCTGGTTCGTGTTTATTTCTAAGGTACTATGAGTACGGTCGGAAATAATCAGTATTGTGGGATCGTGTAAAATATACTATACGCATTAACTCAAATACATGCATTAACTCGTCAACGTTAATTGCAGTCTTCCTAGGTGGGAATGGGTGCCTGGCGGTAACAGGCAAGCAAGCAAATATATCGGCTTTTTTGATTACAACATTGAGGGTGAAATTACATAGAACGTTTTGCTATAAAGTGCTGTAAAGCTTCACAGTGCTTCAGCAACATAATCATTCATTCCTCGCAAGCCAGTATGTCAGTGATTAGCCGGTAAGCAAAGCACTTCAGAGACATAAGAGAAACCTTGTTTTATTTGTTATATCAAAACGGCCAAATAGCACTTACCAGAAAAGGAAAACTACCTATATTCAGTGCTTACACGTTCATAACGACAAACTAAACGACCAAGGTCCTACAATAAAGTCACATCGATCCCGTCCGCACTTAAAACACCAAATAACTCACCATGAGCGCTGTTTTTTTGTTATTTTTTAATGACTGTTTTGAGAGCACGGTTCGTATCGTCTGGCGCAAGCACTTCAAACGAGCCAGTCCCACACCCGGCCAAATTTAACGGGGCAAACATTTCGACTTTCAGGCCGGACAAACGTCGCCCTGCCTGTATTTCAAGGCAGAGCAAACCTCATTTGCCAATTGTGGAAATATTAATTTATACAAATAGTTTCCTTGTTGCTGTTGCTTTTTTGCAATCACACCACAACAGCACTTCTAATGAGACCCATAATACCTCCTTTCAAAGAAAGGCCGAAACCGCACGTTAGCATAAACACCCCCTTTGATACCACGTTTATGACGCTACAGCGAAACGTTCCGCTCACGATGCGTCGCCATGTCTCCAAGTGCACAGATTGGTCAATTTGCCTGTACGTGGACATTCCCTTAGTCCGATAGGCTGACGTTAACGTCACTCTTTAAGTGGATTGGCTATGGGGCGGGACATCTGCGTTTGTGGGCTATAAGCGAATGAGTCTGGAGTGGAAACTGGTATGGTTCATTCTGACGGATTCTCTGTTTACTAGCGTGGCATATGTTTGTGCAAGGTTATCATCCGAATACATGCCAGAATTATACTGTTTTTGCCATCTTTGTAGGGGACTAAGGCGTCAGTGTCTGGAATTGTGAGTAAGTGCTGTAGTGAGTGGTAGAATCGTGTCAGGCATGGGTTTCCGTAAGAAGAACAAGAGCCCACCGGTACTGAGCCACGAGTTCGTGATCCAGAATCACGCAGATATGGTGTCGTGTGTGGCTATGATCATTCTACTGGGACTGATGTTCGAGGTACTGTATCTTAAAATAATGATCAACACCTGCGAAACACTTCGAGCTGTGACAATGCGTAGGGGGTTGGGCGCAAACGCCCACCTCCCGATTCACGTATATCAGTGATAGCCTAGGAGGCCCATCTATTAAATAAGAGTGCACTGATAAGTAATAAATGATATATTCCCATTTTAAACTCATATCGTCATTTATATAGTTTATACCTGGTTTATGGTAAATCTGTAAAGGGAATGGGTAAACAGAATGCCTGTAGATACTACTTTGAGATTCTTGCAGTTAGCTTCGAAAGTGTTGTTTAAAACTGTTCTTTACTATATATTTTGTCTGTCTCGGTAAATATGCCAGTAATACGGAAATCAGGTTAAGTTGCATTGTTTATTGCAAGAAATATTTCAATGCACATCTATATGTAGGCATCTATGTGTCATTTGCGATTAAAAATAAGTACAGAAATTAAATACAGATTATACGACTATCGACTGCTTAATTTTATTATTTAAAACATGGAAAGTCAATGTGCGTGTAACTTTTACAAACTGCGTACGTGTGGCAGACGGGCTTGTCAACACGTGCCCGACATAAACAATGTGGTTGCGACAGTGAAGCGAGTGAAATGCACAGGACGGCTGGACAATTTTGCATCTCTGAATTATTTGTAAAACTTTGGTCCGATGTGCTTATGGCATCAGAGTCTATGAATCATCCACAGAGTGACGAATTTGGCCGTATTAAACATTTTCACTGGTCACGACCTGAGTCATTCCTGCCCTTCCTGAAGCTATGAATCGTGTCTACGTTTTTATCGTTAAATATGCAACGTCGTAATTAATACGTTTCGCTTATAAATGAAATAGGTATAAACTGTCAAAAACAATATTTTTCAGCAAAGAACAAATGCTTGGCCCTTTACTTATATTTGGTTGATATAGATGCATAGATTGCATTGTACTTTCACAATGTTTCATATATGTTTAAATCTATTAGAATAGTGTGATATAGTAAAATACTGTGTAATACCCATGCAAATATATACACCTAGCTTTATTTTTTTTCAATTAATGTTCAGCCAAAAATATGAAAGCTGTTACATCAGTTCAGGATTGTGTAATAGTATTAAGTAAAACATTGGTGTTTTTTTTATTTAATATTTGACAGGTAACTGCGAAGTTTGCCATAATGTTCATCACAGTCCAGTACAATGTGAATAACACATTGGGTAAGCCGCTATTTATCTATGGGAGCGATCTATATTTTATGGTATAATGTATATGTGTTTTTCCCCCCTATTCACAATTTCTTTTCTTAAAATGCATAATTAGATTATTGAGAAACATGAAATATATGTACTAAATATAATTATGCATATTGAAATGTATTTTGGAAATCCTTTAACGTGTTGTTGCTTTCTAAAGAGTTCGACAGTAAGTTTTATCATTGTTATCGTTGATGTTTTTGTTGGACACAGACGAAAGGCCAGAACCAGGGAATTTCTACCAATATGGAGCGAAAGATATGGCGACTGTTTTCTTCTATATGCTGATCGCTATAATACTGCATGCTTTGATTCAGGAATACATCCTCGACGTGAGTAGCGTGTGGGGAAAAAAAAATGTTTCCGCATATTGTGGGTGATAAAGAAGATTCAGGATTGCGCAGAGCAGCTGCAGTTCTATCAGTCATAGTTGTTTTTGGTTAAAAAAAAAGAAGAAAGTGTATCTGCAAACCACTGACATGACCGAACATCACTTGCTGCCATTTCAGTTCACATTGGCACCAAGCTCCCCAGCCTCATCTCTCCCACTCCTTTACAAGTTACATTTGACTCTTGGGCCACATGCCTGCTCTCAGTTTCCAAAGGTCTGCATGTAAGATGCCCTGGTTGGCCGACATTTAATGAGATGCTGCTTTGCATGTGTATCAAAGATCATTATTATGGCTCATATGTATATAATTGCTTCCATATTTAGCTGAAACGTCCTTGAAAAGTCCAGGTGCTGTTTCGTTTGGGGAGATGCATTGCAGATAGATTTTCTTCTTGCATCTGAGGCACACATATGTCTCATTTGATCTTATTTCAGAAAATGAATCGACGGCTGCATCTGTCTAAAACGAAGCACAGCAAATTCAATGAGTCCGGCCAGCTTGTTGCTTTCTACTTCTTTTCCTTCATCTGGGGCGGTAGCATCTTGACTGGGGTAAGAGCAGCACTGGAGGTGCCCCAGAATAAGGCATAACCTATTAATGGATTTTTGGTCTCTTCTCAGCACTCAGACTGGCTCATCTTTCTGTGTCTGACAGGAGGACTTTGCAACAAATCCGACGTTTTTATGGGAAGGATATCCACATAACCATATGGTGTAAGTATGGTGTGAATTCTGGGCTCTCGCCTGTGCCCTTTGACCCTGGATGATGTCATTCTCTGTCCCTGCTTGGTGACATGGTGCTGCAGAGAGTGACGTGTTAGCATTGCGCTCCTGGACTGCTGGTTTTGGGTTTTGTCCTTAGCTCTGTGCATGTGCATTTTCTCTCAGTGTGACACAGCTATTCTTCCACAGTTTCCAAATGTTTTGTAATGTAAGAATGAATGCATTTATGATAGTTTGAACAATTTTAGCCAATGGGAGGCTGGGTGGGGCAGTGTGGTGGCATGGGGGCTGCCCCTGTCGTCTTACACCTCCAATGAGGGGGGTTGAATCCCGTCTCCACTATTTCTAAGTGGAGTTTGTGTGTTCTCCCCATGTTCTGTGAAATTAGTATTACATTGTTAAAAGTCTCCAGTATGTTGGCAGTTTGAATCCCACACCCAGGTTCCTCCCACTGTCCAAAAACCTGTGGTTAGTTGAAGCGGTCTCCCTTTGCATGTTGTCATGTGTGATTCCCAGCTTTTTGCTACTTGGGATCGACTCCCAGACTAGATAAGAGGTTGATAAGCTACATAAGCTGGATATGGATGTATTTTACTACTGTCATGTCTAGAAAGTTCTGTAATTTTTTTTTCATTTCCATGAAAGAAGTTTTACCTATATTGCATTATTAATGTACGTTCTTGGCTGAATTTGGTTTCTCTATTGTAGCTTTCAAGTGAAATTCTTCTACATATGTCAGATCGCATACTGGCTTCACACTCTGCCAGAACTGTACTTTCAAAAAGTGCGAAAGGTAAGCCAGAGTCCTGCTTCCTTCATCGACGAAACGTGCATGAAAATGGGGTTATTAGGCCAGAAGTTTCGTGCAAACGTATAAATAAGTGTACACGTACTGAGTAAGTACACTGCCATTCGAAAGTTTTGGGTCACTTAGAAATTTCCTTGTTTTCCATGAAAACATACATGAAATGAGTCTGAATAGAAAATGTAGTTAAATAAATAGGGAATAGTCATTGGCAAAGTTAGAAAGAATAATTTCTGACGTTACAATAATGATTGTGTTCTTCAAACTTTGCTTTTGTCAAAGAGGCCTCCATTTGCAGCAATTACAGCATTGTAAACCTTGGACATTCTAGATGTCAGTTTTTTGAGGTCATCTGACGAGTTTTCACCCCGTACTTCCAGAAGCATCTCCCACAAGTTGGACTGACTTGATGGGCACTTCTTACGTACCATTCAGTCACGCTGGTCCCATAACAGCTCAGCAATAGAGTTGAGATCCGGTGACTGAGCTGGCTGCTCCAACATACACAGAATACCTAAATAATTCTTGCATAGTTTGCAGCTGTGTTTGGGTCATTGTCCTATTGTAGGATGAAGTTCAAGTGCCGTCCATCGGGTATGGCATGGCGTTGCAAAATGGTGTGATAGCCTTCCTTTTACCTTGTACAAATCTCCTACTTTACATCACCAAAGCAGCCCCAGACCATCACATTGCCTCCACCACGCTTGAGAGATGTTGTTAGGTACTCGTCTTTTCATTTGATCTGTTTCTCACAAACACGTCTTTGTGATCCGAACACCTCAAACTTAGATTCATCTATCCATAGCATTTTTTTCCAGTCTTCCTTTGTCCACGCTGATATATTTACCCTCTGGCTCACTTGTGCACCGGAACCTCCCTCTCCTCTATGTAGATATTCCATTAAAATCAGCCATTTCCAGCTATGATAGTCATTTATAACATTATCCGTGTCTACACAGTATTTCAGATCCAGCTGATGTCATTTTAATGGACAAAAATACTTGCTATTGTAGAAAAGCAAGGAAATTTCTAAGTGATCCCAAATTTTTGAATGGTAGTATATAAGTACCTTTTTAACAAGAACAAAACACCAAGCTACATTTGAAAATGTTTGCCTAAATGTTGATGTGGCCTCTGTAAAGGATGGATCATACTTCTCTGCACTCGTACATACGGAAGCGTCCGCGTGGACTTTTATGATATGTTTTACGTCATCGTGCTCCTTGGTGTGCCGCGCTCCAAATTTGTGTCCATACGGACAGCATATGCACAGCTCTGGACACGTTGCGCACGCACAAGCTCTTCCTCCTCGGTATCCATATTGGAATGACGTAGTAAGTACGCAGTGTGCGCATGTGTACGATGTGTTTCCCCTACGACACGTTGTATGCATGTGCAAACAGGTTTGAATGTTTCCGTGTCCGTATACACAGTGCGGATGCACGGGTGTTGCAGGGTGTTGCAGGGTGCCGGGTGTTGCAGTGTGAGCCAGCTTTAAAGGCTTTGTTCTTTCCTAGGAGGATATCCCACGTCAGCTGTACTACATTTCCCTTTACGTTTTCCACATCACTGGTGCCTATGTTTTAAAGTAAGTGAATGGCTTCGAATGAGTTAACATCGTCTTGCCTTCCCATTCAACAGGAAAGCCATTTAGCTGAAAGATCTAACCCTCAAATTTACGCTTAAAGTTCTTGCAGTCACTTTTGCAGGATTCACGTTTTTTTTGGCCAGAGAAACTGACAATCTTACACTGCTCGTATGTTAGCTGATTTGACTGTGTTGAAATGATTCGTCAGCTACAAAGGCAGCGCACATTGGCTGTTAGCATAGCTGTAGTACATTTATTTCATCCCTTCCCTGAGTCTTCACAGGAACATTGTCAGATAGAGAAGCTGACGTGCAGCTCCGTTGTAACAGATGACATTAAGGCCCTTTCCGTTTATCCAGCATGCGGCCCTGTGTCACCGTATGCTTTCTTGTCTGGCCTTGCCCTCAGTCTTCACCGCCTGGGACTGGTCTTGCTGGTGCCACACTACTTGGTGGAGCTGCTCTTCCACGCTTCCCGGCTCTTCTACTTCAGTGACGAGAACAAGCAAAAAGGGTACGTGTGCCTCTCCCTTACCAGGCAACACACAAGGAGGATCCGCTGATCGCCTTTCCACTGCTCTGCCCTGTCTAGGTGTAGTGCACACACTTTTCTTACATAATGGCCATTTCAGCCATTTGATTGAGAAATTCCTGTTAAATACTATGCTAGCATCTTGTAACGAGATGTTCCCACAGAGACTATATAATGAGAAAGTAATTTATTTTGTTAGTCTCCTTTTTTATTATAAATTTTAGTAATTTAGATTTTATGTTATATTAAGTTTCCTGGCATGTTTATGGACTGTCTTTATGATGAAGTAGGAAGTTTACGGAATGCTGTAGTTCGCTCTGTGGAATGCCTTCTTTTGGAATGGTGTTGTGGATCATTCTGCCTTTGCCAGGGAAGCAATGACTCCACAGCCCCAAGTGTTCAGACTGTTGGCCTCTTCATCAGGTTCACTCTGTGGGCGCTGCTCTTCGTCATCGCCCGTCTTCTCACCCTCACGCTCTCTGTCCTCACGTTTGGCTTCGGTTTGTCCCGCATGGAAAACCAGGGTTTCTCTATAGCAGATGGGAACTTCAACATCCTCACCATCAGGCAAGTCATGGTCCACCAGTGTGCTACGTTTGACTTCGTTTATATTGTCTCTTGACAAATTAGTAAAGAACAGAACTCTTTGAAAAACCTCCAGCTGTTCTCAGCATTGCTGTTTTAGATACTGCAGATTTGGACAATAATCATATTTAAATATTTTTTAACAGTACATGTCTGCAGGACGAAATCATTACATTATTTTTGCTTTTCACCTTACATCAGGCACTAAAAATACCTAGTTACTAACAAGATTTGCCTATCAAAAGTCTAGGTCCAATCTAATACAGTGGATACCCCTTGTAGTGATCATGTCTGTCTGGGTATAATTGATCACTATAAGTGGATGATCATCCATCCATTTTCCAAACCGCTTATTCTTCTGGGTCCGGAGCCTATCCTGGAAGCTACGGGCACGAGGCAGGGAACAACCCAGGATGGAGGGCCAGCCCATCGCACACTCAGCAGTTGATCATTATAACTGAATTTTTTCTTCTTTTTGTCTCAGGCAGATCGACGCTATTTACTTAATTATATTGCCCATCTCAAAATACAGTACTGCTGATTATAATGCTTTTCAAATTACAGTACTGTACAAATTAAATTACTGAATCAAAATACGCTATAATACAGTATAGTACTGTACATAATATTCAGTTCAATTCCATTTTATTTATACGGCACATTTTCAGAACATTACATTGTATCAAAGCAGTGGCTCATTTTTGGCAGTTTGTCATAAGCTTTCATGAGTCTATGGGCTTGTCTACACTTACATGGGTATTTTTAAATACGTAGCTTTTCCTATGCATTTTTGCCTTACGTCCACACGCAAACAGTGTTTTAAGTCACTCCGTTCACTCCGTTTTCTGTGTCGATGTGTAGACAGGGAAAATGGAGTTTTTGACTTGAAACGTCAGACTGTGCGCCATTGCCGAATTTGTTGGATGTCAGAGCGTGTGCCATTCGCTGGCAGAACTGGTGATTGGCCAACATGGTTTTACGGTTATATCGCCGCCTGCTGGTTTGCCATGCTCTTATAGACGGAGATTTCTTTTTAAGCACGTTTTTATAAATTCCCGTGTACGTGTGAACCTGGCCTATACAGACGTGGACAAATTTGTTGGTACCCTTCCACAAAAAACAAAAAAACACATCTCTGAAATACCTTGAAACTGACAAAAGTTTAATGGTATCCCTTATTGTTTATTCCTTATTGCTTTTGATTATTGATTCAGTTGAATATTTTATATAATTAAACCAATGAAAATGGCATGGAAAAAAGATGGTACCCTTAATTTAATATTTTGTGGTATCACCTTTTGCAGCAATCACTGCCAACAAGCGATCTCTGTACTTCACAGTGAGACGTCTGCATTTGCCTACAGGTAGTCTGGCCCACTCTTCCTGAGCAAACTGCTGAAGCGGCGTCTCCACACTGTAATTTTCAGATCTTTCCATAGATGTTCAATAGGATTGAGATCTGGACCCATGGCCATTTAAGAATAGTCCAGTGTTTTTTCTCACTCATTCTTGAGTGCTTTTAACTGTATGTTTTGGGTCATTATCCTGTTAGAGGACCCATGACCTGCGACTGAGGCTGAGCTTTCTGACACTGGGTAGTATGTTTCGCTCCAGGATACCTTGGCAGTCCTGCACAGATTCAAGGTTCCCCATGCCAGACACAACAAAGCAGCCCCAAAACAAACCCGAGCCCCATCCATGTTTTATAGTAGGTATGGTGTTCTTTTCTTTAAAAGCTTCATTTTTCTTTCTGTAAACAGAGAGCTGATGTGACTGGCTAAAAAGCTCCAGTTTTGTCTCAGTAGTCCAAAGGACATTCTCCCAGAAACTTTGGGGCTTGTGAACATGCATTTTGGTGAATTCCACTCTGACTTTTTTATGTTTTTCTGTCAGTAGTGGGCCCCTCCTGGGTCTTCTTCCATGGAGCCCATTATTGTTCAAAATGTGACGGATGTTACGATCAGAAGGTGACGCACCTTGACCTTGGAGCTCAGCTTGAATGGTTTTGGATGATTTCCTTGGCTCTTTTTCTACCATCCGCACCATCCTTCTAATCAGCCCGGGGTTGCATTTCCTCTTGCGTCCACATCCTGGGAGGTTGGCTACAGTCCCATGAACCGTATACTTTTTAATAAGATTGGCAACCGTGGTCACAGGAACATGAAGATACTTGGAGATGGTCTTATAGCCTTTACCTTTAATATGGTTATCTATAATATTCTTTCTGAGCTCCTCAGACAGCTCTCTCCTTTGCTTTCGCTGGTCCATGTTCAGTGTGGTGACACAATGATACCAAACAACACAGTAGCATGTTCTTTCCCTTTAAATAGGCTGAAAGGCTGATGAAATGCTTGAAGGCACCTGTGATACGAATGAAGGTTATCTGCTGGTGTGGTACCTGCTGATTGGAAGCAAAAAAGGGGATAGACATAATCCAGCAAACTATAGGCTAATCAGTTTAGCTTACATAACTGGAAAAGTAATGGAAGCTATAATCAAAGTGAAAATCGTAGATTACCTGGATTCAAATAACATTCTGAGGTATAGCCAGCATGGATTTAGGAGAGGTAGATTCTGTTTAACTAATTTACTTGAGTTTTTTGAGGAAGCTACAAGAGAAATTGATCACAAAAAGGCCTAAAATGTGATCTACTTAGATTTCCAGAAGGCCTTTGATGTTGTCCCCCACAAACGATTCTTGCTTAAGCTCAAAGATGCAGGGATTTTAGGAACTGTAGCAGCTTGGATTGAAAACTGTTTAACAGACAGGAAGCAGCGAGTAGTTGTTAGAGGCAGAATGTCGCAGTGGGCCTGCGTTCATAGTGGGGTACCACAGGGTTCAATTTTAGGACCACTATTGTTCCTAATTAATGATATTGACACCAATGCATACAGTAAACTGGTTAAATCTGCAGACGACATCAAGGTGGGTGGTGTAGCAGATACTGATCTAGCAGCACCAAGGCTACAACGGGATCTTGATTTAATTAGTGACTGCGCTGATACCTGGCAGATTAAATTTAACATAGGTAAATGTAAGGTAATCCAAGCAGGGAGCAGAAATATAAAGTACAGATATTTTATGGGTTTCACTGATATAAAGGATTATGAGAAGGACCTCGGTGTGTATGTTGATGCTTCCATGTCCCACTCTCGCCAGTCTGGGGAAGCAATAAAAAAGGCCAATAGGATGTTGGGTTACATCTCTAGGTGTGTGGAGGAAGTCAAGGGAGGTGATGCTACGATTATATAATTCCTTGGTAAGACCCTGCCTAGAATATTGTGTGCAGCTTTGGTCACCATACTTTAAAAAGGACATTGCTGGCTTAGAAAGGGTGTAACGTAGGGCTACAAGTATGATTCCTGGTCTTAGAGGAATGTCTTATGAGGAGAGGTTAGCTGAGCTGAATCTGTTCTGCCTCGAGCAAAGGAGACTAAGGGGTTCCTTTAAATCAGAGCTAGGTAAGATTTTAACAACTCTGAGCTATTTAAGTATTCCCAAACGAGCTTGATGGGCCCAATGGCCTCCTCTCATTTGTAAATTTCTTATGTTTGAAACATGACTATAATGCCAGGATAAATAGTCTCTTTAGGGGTACCAACAAATCTATCCACACTATTTTAGCATATCTTCGTAAAATAAACAACAAATCATTTCTTTTCACAATTTTATTGGTTTGCTCCAGAGGTTGGCAACCTTTTTAAAGCAAAATTTTATCCTAAATGTCTGACACAAGATTTACAAAAAGTCGCAATGGACAGAGAAGTGGGTTTGAGATACGATTTTTAATGTGATATCGGTATATATGCACTTGACACAAAAACAAAACTTCATTTACTTACAAAAAATAAAGAAAAACTATTTTGGGGGGGGCGCATAACAGCGCAGAGGTGACTATTGTCTCAGTGTTGTTCAGTTCTGTAGGGACAGTCTTCGCCCTCACCCCATCTTTCTGAGTAAAGTTTGTTTGGCTTTACAATAGTTTGACCTTCACTCCCCACTTCACTACTTGTAACTGTGCTGACCGAGCAGTGCAAAATATACTCACCACTTCGAACTCAGGTGGCTATAATATGTAAGTCAAAGAAAATACAATAATTTTGGAAAGGCTTGGTAATGATCCATCCATCCATCACCGTAACTGTTATATCCCAACTGGGGTCACGGGGGGACCTGTACCTGTCCCGGGAACAATGGGCACAGGCAGGAACCAACCCTGGGCAGCCACCAGCACACCACAGAGCACACACACTCACGGGGCCAACTTAGAGTTACCAATTAACCTATCGTGCACACTTTTGGACTGTGGGAGGAAACCGGAGTCCCCGGTGGAAACCCATGCGAACGCAGGGAGAGCATGTGAACACAGAAAGGCCTTGTCCCCACCCGAGGACTGATCTCAAGACCTCCTCACATTTTACTACACCATTTACTACAAAAAGTATATGAAAGAATTAGGAATCCCAATAAACTTTGAAGCCTACATCTTGGACACTGAATAAAATTCCGGAAAGCATATCATTTGACCGGAGACATACTCTCGTTGAAGAGAATGACTTTGAGGAAGCTTATAAAGTTATGCAGTTAAGACACCACAGAAGCGTGCGACGGACCACCTCATTCACATATAGCTAAAGAAATATCTAAATGAAAAATAATAACCCTAACCCATATATAAATTATTTGTATTTAGGAAAATATTATCATAATATGTTAAGACATGAAAATGTGAATGTGTCTAACATTCTGAGAGGAGCTGCACGGGTCTCGCGAGATGCAGGTTGCCGACCACTGGTTTACTCAATCACATACTAAAGGCATGCAGGTATACATTAGACGATTGCTTTTAATAGAATCACTTTTCAGGAGAAATGAAGCAAATTTGTCCACATCTGTATTTGTCATTCATAGAAAATGACTTTCTTCTTCCCTTCATGTCTTTTATGCACACAGAATTAGCCTCAGGTAGCTAGCCACTAGCAGACGGGTTACCGCAAGGCAAAGTAGGACAATCAAAGTAAAGTAAAAAAATAATAATAATACCACAGTTTTTTCCATATGTTCTCATGTTTAAAAAGACCCAAAATGAACACTGTAAGCAGGCTAGGTGATTAGTATAAGCAAATTGTTTAAACAGTATTTGTACAGGAATGATTCATCACTATAACCGTGTTCACTATAAGCGGTTTCCACTGTATTTCTAACCTTAGGAACGTAATCTACACATAGTTATAGAGCCAGCATTAACTGAAAAAAATATTCAATAATATTTCAGCAATAGCATTTGCTCTATGTTTTCCTTTGACTATTGATGTCAATCCCCCCCCCCCCTTCCCCCCCCCCCCACACACACATGCCCCGCAGGATCAGCTGCCTGGCTGCCATTTGTCTGACACAGGCCTGGATGATGTGGAAGTTCATTAATTTCCAGCTGAAGAAGTGGAGGGAACACAGTCAGATCCAAGCCACCAAAAGGAAACCCATCAGCCCGAAAAGCAGGCTCTCGAAAAAAGACTCGGCCAGAGGTCAGTGTCCCTTAACCCTATCATTGCATTGTCACACACGCTTCCTACATTTATCCTAAATGTAAAGCGGCTTCAATATCATACACCATACCTTCTGCATGGTCGCAGCATATGTGCTCATACTATGGGTTTGTCACACTCATAGTCTTATGTAATTTTGTTAAGGTAGTTCTACACATTTACATGCTTGTATCAAGCACCTTAAGGACCACACCACCCACATCTGGAAGTGTACTACAGAATCATCTGAAAGGGCTTTCCATTGCGGTGGTCACAGATTAAGGACCAGGGCTGCCTGTGTATGACGTTGATTGTTATCCTGCCTGCTTCTGTCCTGCAGGAAATGCATCCAATGGGGTGATTAAGTCCGAGGACAGGACGTCACCGCGTGCAAGAAAAGCAAAGGCCTTGTAGGGTGTGCTGAAGAAGGGCCACTGGTTTCTCTCGTTACTTTTCCAGTGGCCCACTGTCGCTTCTCTCATAAAATGTCATCACTGTCTTGGGTCCCAAAAACAAACTTTTGACCACATTAAGTCGTCACGTCCGTGTCTTTGCAGTTACACCTCCTTCCCATCCCAACCTGCAAGGGGAAAAAAATCAGTTTTGGTATTTACTTTTAAAGTTTGTTTTACTCGATGGTCCTTTTTAGTTTAAGACTTTCTGGGTTGCAGGCTGGCTGGAGATGACTTTGATAGCTTGAGGGCAGAAACCCTTAGAGTGGCAGGTGGTAAGCACCGGGTGAAATGCGATTGGGTTGTTGTTGGGGCTGTGCTGAAAACCCAAGTAAAGCCATTTGTACTTTTTTTACCAAAACACTGTGTGGTAATCGCCATACGCTTCTAGGACAGCAGAACTTGCTGCTCACACATTCGATTGGGAAATGTTTTTTAGCCTGTGATTTATTCCACTGCGGAAATCTGACTCGCGTTGAGTTTACGTTGCAAACTGGGGTGGCTACAGTCATGGGTTGTGCGAGATGCAGGTGGCAAAGAGAGGCGCTGCGTGTGCTGGTCTGGAATGGGGTTGCTCCAGCTGACACCAATGTGGGTGGCCGGGGCGAAGCTCACTTCCCCAGTGATGACGGGCTCGGCGGAGTGCCTCAGTTAGGCCCTCCGGAGGGTGACTCAGCATTTACCCTCCTGAGCAACAAAAAAGTAAAGTGCAAAGATGCTCTGAAAGGGAGGAAAACCAAGATCAAGATGTTTTTTTCTGTAAGACTTATATTACATCTTATATTATTATGGGAAATCACAGTTTAACTTGACAGAGCTAAAAAGGAATATGAGTCATGTACAATTGTCTCAAAACCAGAATATCAATTGCAGTTTAAGCCTAGTTTAGCTATTGTCTCTGAACTTGATAAGAAAAAGCTGAACGTATAGCTGACTCACTTGAGCAGCATTTAATTAGAAAATGTCATTGTAAGAAACAGTGAACGAGACTGATGACTTATCAACATAAAATTTTAATCAGGGGCACTGTAATTATATTCAGAGCTGAAAACGCTTTATTCAGATATCTGCCCTTATGTAGATCCTCACTGTCCTGAAGTACAGCAAAAAGAGCCATTCATTATGTGCCATAACCTCATACTCTGCAGGACTGGCGTTGGCAGTAAGAGGAGTCATGAAATGCATAAAATATATCCAGATTTAGTACAAATTGACCTTCTCTTTGGCCATGTTTTTTGTGATTTGAAGAAGTATCCGACATGAATTAATTGTCTGTCAGGCATCTACGCAACAAACCTGCTTGTAAACTCCATTACTAACCTGCCTTTAAGCCAACCACGCTACTAATTTATTTATAAACCATCTTTGTTGTTAACCTGCTTTTAAGCCATTTGTGCTACTAACATGCTGAAAAACAGCATAACTGATCTACCATTAACCTTTAATCCAGTCTGCTATCTCTTATCTCACCTGTAAAACCATCTGTGGCATCACTGACCTGTCCCTTAGCTGTCTTTTCCTTACTTGGCTATAAGCTGTCCACATCACTGACCTGTCCCTTAGCTGTCTTTCCCTTACTTGGCTATAAGCTGTCCACATCACTGACCTGTCCCTTATCTATCTTTTCCTTACTTGGCTATAAGCTGTCCATATCACTGACCTGTCCCTTAGCTGTCTTTCCCTTACTTGGCTATAAGCTGTCCACATCACTGACCTGTCCCTTAGTTGTCTTTCCCTTACTTGGCTATAAGCTGTCCACATCACTGACCTGTCCCTTAGCTGTGTTACTTATTTGGCTATAAGCTGTCCACATCACTGACCTGTCCCTTAGCTCTGTTACTTGGCTATAAGCTGTCCACATCACTGACCTGTCCCTTAGCTCTGTTACTTACTTGGCTATAAGTTGTCCACATCACTGACCTGTCGCTTAGCTTTCTGTGAGGCAGATGTACCTGGAAGTAGTTTGTCATGCAGTTTGATAGCCCCAGGGAGCCATATTTAGACGTATCTCTGTGTACAACGTCCTGCTTATTAGCCTGTCTGTCAGGTAGCTGTGTTAGCAGCCAGTCTGTCACTGACGTGTTGAGTGAGATGCCTGACAGGCCCTTCAGTTAATAGCCTGCTTCCAAGGCAGACACAGTCAGCTCTTTGTCCACGGCTCATCAGGCTTGGAGACCCCAGTGTAGTTCTCTGTAAGCTTGCGGGAGCTGGTGTTTACTAATTTTTCTTTTAATTGATTGATGATGAACCTGTTGGCTGCCGAACCGTTTTGGGTTTAAATTACGGCTGAAACAGAATCCGTCTGTCCTATGCATCTGACGTGCATACATGGTCTTCAACATATTGCGTGGGTCTGCTTTGCTTACTCTGGTTTCCTTCAGCAGTCCAAAGACATGCAGTTAGGCGCATGGTCGCTTCTAAATTACCCATAGGGGGTATGTCTGTATGTCCTATGACGGACTGGCATCCCAGCCAAGGGTCACCCCTAACCTGTGCCCTGTGTTATTTGGCATAGGCTCCAAGGCCCCTTCCTGTAACCCTGTACCTGGTAAGTGATTGGAAGAAGGATGTTTGGTAATACTGCAAGCTTGACCACAGTTCACACCTTGCTTTTAGCAAGCAAGCTCACTCCATCTTTTTCCTTAATGTTAGCCTGCCTGGGGGGGTTGGAAACTAGTTGACCTTCAATCCCCAGAGGTTTTTTTTTTCTCCCTACTTGGGATTTTTTTGGTTCCTCTCCTCCGTTGTCATCTGGCTTTCTTTCTTTCACTTCTTTGTCTTTCCTTTTCCCCGTTTTTGTGTTATTCTGTATAAATTATGCAGGAATCCACACCCATGTAAAACGCCTTTGTGACTCTGTTGTGAAAGGTGCTATACAAAAATGAATTGAACTGAATACTGGAAAACTGCACAAACCGAAACTTCTAGTGTTTAACTTTGTCTCGTATCACTTTAGCTAGTTGTTCAGAACATCTTTGCACTTTACGTCGGGCTGACTGTGAGTTTCAATAGCTTGAAATTGAAAGTTGTCTTTTGCCAAACATCGCTGAGGGAATGAAGGTCCCTTGAAATTCTCGTTGATAGTATAGATCTGTCCTGAGCATAAGTGGCTTTCCTTGGAATCATTTCCATTGTGGGATATGTCCTAAGGCACGGAGTGAAATGCTTTACACCTGACTGATAGTGCTGCCATTGGATATGTCTGTATAGCCTCCTGTGCTTGCTGTGGTTCCCAGTATGCAGTAGGGGGGGCAGGCATTGTGCAGATGAGGAAGCTGATCTCAGACGTGTATTTGGTTGAAGAGAATATGGTTGGTGAAACATTTAGTGGCCTTTTTGCTTCTACTGAAGGATTTTTCTACTCCCTTAATTTTTTTATAGCGCTTTGTAATCTTAGCCTGGACAGGGCTACAGTACAAAGCAGTTTTATGCATGTGATCCAAAACTACACAATTTTTCCAAGTGTCCTTATTCAGAAAATTGTATGACATTAATTCCAGGTGGATGATTGGCACTGCGGAGAGAAACATGACCCCTATGCATCTAACTCTGATTCCATCCTGAAAGACACAGAAAGGCTCTATGTGTGTGAGCACCTGTGTGTGTGTGTGTGGGGGGAGCTGTGTCCTTTGTATTATGCTGGTGAACTACGTTCACAGCATCTTGCATGTTAGTCACATCAATGGGAGTGAAACGCGGAGGACCGAAATCTGTTTCTCTTTCGATTTAGTGAAGTGCAAATGTAGCAAAGCTGTGTTTCAGTATTCATTTGTTTAGCAAATGCAATCTTGGTTTCTACTTTTCCTCTCTGAGGTAACAAATGTATCTTGAGGCGTACCAGACGATGGTGACCGCGATGCAGTGGGAGGTAGCTGGCGTGCTGAGGTGCTTTTACGGCAGTCATGCCTTGCCTGTGATTTTGATGTTTCCATATGTAGACTTCTATGATTCTCCTATGAGAAGTTTCAGACCCATTACAGCTTGATTTTGAAATGACAAATATGATTACTTTTGATCAGAATTACTGTGGGTTTGGATTCAGAGCGTTACGGTAGAGTACTTTTCTTATTTGTGAATGTTAAGACGGTGTTTGGACCTGGGTGGTAATTCTCTAGTACCACAGCTTGAGAAGTGTGACCCATTTAATCTGTGCTTTGATTCCAGTGAACGTCCTACTTCCAAAGCTGAGGAGCATAGCTCAGTCTCATGGTGTCATCTCAGGAGGGAAGAATCATTTCCAGCCTGTTACTTTCTGAGGCATAAGGAGAAAATGGTTGTGCATATTAATATAGTACATTGATAAAATGTTTTTGGATAAAAAAAAATATTTTTTATAGAGTTACGTAGAATGCCCAACATTCTTTTTTTGTATTTTTTATTTTTAAAGCAAAAACTTACCATTCATCATGTTTGTCCACCATTCAAAGCTAAAAATTAAACAATGTAAATATAAAGTGGGATCCTAGTTATCTTTTGATAGCTTAATGTGATATGGTTGAGACACAATAGCTTGATCCTGCCTGTAAGTTGAGATGCTCTGGTTTAAATGATGATTGACAAAACTATATACAATGGCTTGCAGCAAAAAGCTGAACTGAGATTTATTTTCTGTTTTACTTAAATAGATCAATGCTTGAGATTAATGCCAGCCAGCTGCATTGACGGCGATCAGCATTCACTGTTCTGCATTTACAGCACGGTTTGTGGACGTTCGGCTTGGAAAAAATGAATCGGGACGTCCATTCTCTCGGTATCGCACAGACTTTTTTGTAACAAGGTGTCTTGAATTTCGCAGGTTATCCCATGAAATAAGTTTACCGGGAACAGAACGGTGTTGTCTCACACCTCAAGGGTGAGGCTAGAGTTCCTGCCTCCACGTTGTTTGCGTGAAGTTTGCATTTTCTCCCTGTGTTGAGTGCGTCTTCTACAAGTACTCCCCCCCCCCCCCCCCCCCCCCGTAAAGTCAAAAGACATGCAAGTTAATTGGCATCTTTAAATTGGCCGTAATGTGTGATCGTGTGTAAATTATATCTGCCTGTGATGGACTGGCATCCCTAAGTCATACCCCCAGCCTTGTGTCTTATCCTGTCTGAGAATACCTCCGTGAATCCATCCTAGTTAAAGAGTTGAAATATGAATGAAAACGTTTTATCAGGCTTGTGGTGAACATAAGGCACTCTGTGGTGAACATAAGGCACTCTGTGGTGAACATAAGGCACTCTGTGGTGAACATAAGGCACTCTGTGCTTATCCTTCCTCACTAAATGGATGCCTTCAGATTTACTAATCTGCCAATCAAAACAAATGAACATGCACCAAAGTTTGTAACAGTTTTTTGCAGGCATATTGGAATCAGTTTGTTTTCCCTTCACTGTGATATTTTGAATTCTCTCTTGTGTCTTTTGTTGTTTGCTTAGATGTACTGATGTATTGCTTTTTATCAGAAGGTGTCCGCACTGATGTATGCCGGATGTATTTAAGAACATTTTTTGTGTTTTTTTTTCTCCTTTAAATAAATGCACTGTTACTTAATCACTACATTGTGCTGTGTAAAGCACAGAAATTGGCTGTGATGGCTTGGCGCCTCATCTGGTGAAATTCCTGCGTTTGTTTTCTGGCTCAGGGAGGGAGGGAGGGTCTGGGTGGCACAGCAGCCTGGTGGGTAGCACTGTTGCCTTACATCTCCATGGTTGACGGTTCAAATCCAAATCTTCCTCCTGCCCTGGAGTGTGCATGTTCTCCACCCTTTCAGTTGCTATTCCCGCAGTCAGAAGACATGCAGTTAAGCTAATTGCTGGTCTGAGCGTGCATGTGCCAGGAATGACCTGGTATCCTGTCCAGGGTGTGTCCATTGCGGCCTGAGATGGCCTCTAAGCTCCCTGCAGTGCTGACCAGGGGCTAGAAAACGGATGAAACAGAGGAAAATACTGTTTTATAAGCAGCAAAATCTTATGGTAATATGTATTAGGTAATATGTAATTATGCAGAGACATGGTTTTAAGGTTGTGTGTCTGTGGGGGGGGGGGCTTCGGTGTTTTCCAGTTTGCTTTAGTGCAAAGGTATGTCAGTGGATTGTGTCTATACTGGAGAGGGATATGCGGCTTAGTGGGTTAGGTGGTTGTGCTTGTGATCAGAGGGTCCCCAGTGCAAATCCCACCATCAGCAGACTGGCTTCACCTTTACAGCCCTTGAGCAAGGCCCTTAACCCCCAACTGCCCCCAGGACTGTCCAACCCCTCCTTGTGTGTCACCTTGAATAGAAACATCTGCCAAATAAAATGTAAATTGTCCATTGTCTGTGTCTTGCAGTGAACTTGCAGTGTGTGAGGTTAGCTCCAGGCTCAGTGTGGCTCACTACTGTATAAGCAATTATGGAAAAAGGACAGCTGGATAGAAAATATATCAACTTAGTGGGTGGGAAGCACATGAGCAGTACTGTCATTTCTGTTGTCCTCTTGGACTGGAAGGTTCTCCACTAGAGGGAGCTGTGGCTCTTCTATTGAAATATGACAGCTAAGCTTTGCGGAGAAAAACCGCATGCAGTCGCTGCATTAATAAATCACAACGCATTACCCAGGAAGAGCATTTTTGTGCAGTAATACTCAGTCTGCAGGGTGAGAGAGACAGAAGGGAGCTACACACAGGGAATTATTTGTCACTGGGTACTTCTGGAAATTAGAAAACAACTGTCTTGGAACCTATTGCAAGAATAATTGCAAAAAAAAATGCATGCTGCAGTATTTGATGGAAGTGAACATATTAATAGATTTTCCCCCTAGGTGAGAAGAAGGAGAAGTGTGCCCTCCTTAAACCTGCCGCTTGCTTTGTTCGCTCACATCTATCTTTAAGGCATTTGTTAATCCATAAGCCTCGGCACGGGCTGCCTGCAGACAAACCCCATGTCACCCGCATCACGCCTGCCATGTCTACCTGATGAGTCTCCGGCCAGTATTTTTGAAGTACCTCACCTCACTACCCAGGCTCCCCTGCTGCTCCCCGTTTGCCACAGCTGATGGTGTACTTTAAAAATAATTCCTTTGTTTGTATGATTTTACCATCAAAAACAGTCAGGCTACAACAAATGGTATAAAATAAAAATCTGTTTAAGACATATATTGAGAGCAGTATTCTTTTCGTTTTATCCAATCACAATGGGTCTGTTAGAATGGTGCACATTTCATTTCCATATAAATTAGGTTCATTATAAAGGGGTGCTTTCTCATTCAACAAAGCTCATTTATAATTCTGTATTTAATAAGACATGTAATTACATGCTTATAGACTAATAGCCAACAATTAGTGAAGCCTGCCTTTCATTGTTCAACGGAAGGGCTCACACAGCCTTTGAAATGGGCTGCAGCTTCTGTCTCACGCTGGATGTCTTCATCTCTTCCTGTTTCCTTACAGCCCTTGGAACATGGAGACACTACCAGTTGGTGTAGGAGCTCTCGTCTGCCGTGAAACCCATATGGTTATGTTGGAAGCCGTAAACTGGGCCTGAACTGGAAGTGGGTCTTTTGAATAATGGCTAAAAGTTCTGGAAAGCATTCTTGCCAGTATAGAATACTGTGGCTTCAGATTTGGCTTTTCACTACTGAGAAGCGGTATGGTTTCAGTTTTGTCTTTTATCTATGACATTGACCCTGAAGAGAAGCTGAAGTGGTCTGGTGCATGACACGCTTTCATAGTCACTGGTTTTGATTAAGATTTCGCACTCATGCCAATGAGCAGTGGCCCTTCGCGGGGGGGGGGGGGGGGGGGGGGGGGGCATGCGATCTTGGGCTAAGCAGCAGGCTCCTTGCCGTAAGTGCTGGCTTGCTCTTGCCAGTGATGATGCCGATTCATATTTCATCCTCCGGGAGGAGCGTGGTGGTGGACTCGGGTCTTGCCCGGGGACAGACAGTGAGCTAATGGGCTGTTCATCAGGAAGCAGGAGTCACAGAGGGAGGGACCCACGGCTATGAATCTAGGACAAGTCAGCTGGAGACTGAAACAGGCTCCATGATTTATACCTTGTGTTTGTTTGCTCCAATGTTCATATTCTGTATGTTACAGTTCTTTGTTTTCTGGAACATTCCCCCCCCCCCCCCAAACATGTGTCTGTTTTCTGCTTTTCTGTGCTTCTCTGCTCTCCCCCCCCCCACACATTTTTATTAATGTTTGCTGCTGAAGAACTTTTGTTTTTTTTTGTGGTGGAAGGAAAATGAACGCTGGCGGTCTTCCCACTAGTCCCGCCCCCTCTTTGTCCCCACGTGGCTGCACTGCCACACCGAGATCCAGTCCGGCCCCCCCTGCAGCCCCCAGCTCCATGCCATCCACTATCCTGCTCCACTCTGCATTTCACGGCAATTGCAGCATCCTTGTTGAGGAGCTTGGGGATGACTGCTGTTAAAAAGGGGCGTGGTTTAGAAAGGACGCCAGGAAAGGTGAACTTTAAAGGACTGAGGTTTTTTGAGGTTTCGTGGTTTTATTTGCCCATATGGCTGACTCCAAACATTCAGCTATTGACTATGTATTTTGACGTTCCTGAACAGAACTTTTACATTTTAAATATATGTGACTTTGAATTTTTACAAGTTTGAATTACACTTTATTGCTGTATGAGTTTCATGTTCAGTCATTGACTACAACAATCTCTCGCTTAGTTTTATTTCTCCCTCTTGATTTTTATGCTTTTGTTTGCATAATCTGAATATTTTCAGAAATTTTGATTTTACATAAAGGATTTATCATGTATATCTTCCTGTTAACTTGTTTTTCATTAGCCTGTGTTTAGTGAAGACTGGCCAAAGGAAGTTCCAGAAGGCCTCAAGATGTGATGTCTGACTCCTTAGTAAATGGCCTAATTACTGCCAGTTACGATAATGACGTCACCACTGTGTAGCTATACTTAACTGCGGTGTAGAGATTCAGTTTGAACAGATGCTGGTAGTGTCCTGTGGAGATTCGTTCTGAGTAAGAGCAGGCCACTGCCCATGAAGTAGCGTCACGTTTACCTGGTCCCCTTCCACGGACATCAATTTAGGACAAGTCACTGCACTGGTAGAACCAGGGGCCTAAGTCGACATCCTTCCTTATGCATTGCCATTACCAGACATGGGTGGAACGAATGCAATGCTGGACAAAGATCTTTGCATCCCTGCAGGTTATCTATAACACAGGCAGGTAGGGGTCCTATAACATTGCCTGCTGATCTACTCCAATTCCCTATCTCTAGTTGCAGATGGAGAACATGTGTTGCATAACTGTGGGACTGTGGATTTAGGACGGATCTGCTTCATTGCTCTGCCGTCAGACTCACAAACTAGACTCTCTCACTTACACAGTGGATTTATCTCTGGTCTAATACACAGCTTGTTCTCATTTCTTTGTTTAAAGTCATTTTGCTCCAAATCTTAGAGAATCCTCTTCTATCCATATCTTCCCCAGAGGATATTTTTGCTTTATGTACAACTAATATATAGTTAATGTTATAAATGGCTATTGTTTGCAGAGAGATGTTGAATCCATTAAGGCACATGAACAGAAAAAATGTTGTGCTCTCTGGGCAGATAAACAAGCTTTTTCTGCCCTGAATAAGTTGTTAGGGTGGCTTTGTTGTTGGTAAGAACCAGTTCAGGCTCTCCACAGTTCATTCAGATGCAGTAGAAGAGATCAGATGAGACGAGGACTTGGCCTTCTCTCCTCCGTCCCTGCATCTGTCTACCTCCCTTTGTTGAACCCTGCTCATTTCACCTGTGCACAGTCGTTTTCCATTCCCTGCGGTGGCTGTTCCTGTACTTTCTACCTGTTTTGCATGTTAAACAGCCCCACAATCCCTCTTGTCCTGTCACCGTAGCCTGACGCGCTTCACACCCATCTCCATTATGACACAGGATTTGGTCCTTCTTCTGCCATTATTTTCCAACTCATTTAATTTCACAGGGTTATATTGGGGCCATATGTCTATTTTTATGTATATATCTGTCTCTATCTCACTCGCTGTCCCAGTTTTTGACATTTTCACTGTCATTTTTAAAATAAAGTTACTATAAAAAGTGACTATTAAACTACATCCTGGAGAGATAAATAAAAATCGCACTAACAATATGTGTATTTACAGGACACGTTATCTGTGAGATCTGTCTTTCCTTATAGTTTCATGATGGTGTAATTATTCCATTATATTACAAAACAGGAAATGTTCAACAGATGTATTATTTTTTTCTGCTTAACTCACATATATTTCCAAAATGATGTGCAGTTTTATTGGAGCAAGTCAAGTTAAGAATTTTGCTCCAAACAAGTATACAAGTCCAAATTTTGCTCCAAACATGTCTTCCACTAAGATCTGGACTACCAAGTCAATATGCTTAATCAGTACACAACCTGCTTCCTGAATGGTTGCAAGTGGTAAAAAAAAAATGCATAGGTTTATAAATAGGTTCTTGGTTAAAACGTGCCAAATGTTGATATCTTTAACATATACAGTTCATGTGTATAATCAACCACAATGAAATTTCACAGAAACTTTTCCCAAAAGAATTATACAGCTTAATTTACTGTAAATTCATCGGAAATCAATGGGATAATTGATCCCGGTCAATTTATAGTTTCTGCTCTTAAGCAACGCAAACTTTGAATAACATGAAATATTAAAGAAGAGTGAACTATAGTAAGTTGAACTTGAATTATTTAGAATTGTGAGTTGTACATTGTCATGAAATCATTGCATCATACGTTGATGCAATGCATGTAATAAGAACATATGTATTGAGAACAGACTATTCATCAGGCAATGTGATTGGGCAGTGATAGGACTGGTGATAAGGCACACTTCAAGGAAGCCCCCTCCATCAGGAAGAGTGGGTCAGAGGCTGGCAGGGGGCAGCTGCCAGATGACAGGGGGCTCCTGCAGGTATCTGCTCTGCTGATACATAGAAATAGAAGATTATCTCCTAGCCTTTGTGAGTGGGGGGTGGACAGACTCATTCATTGGCAGTGGACAGCAAAAGGCTGCTTTGCATTGTGAGGCAGGGGGAGGGGAACAGAATGAGTATGGGTGCCCCTTTAGATCACCAGAGCTGTTAAACAGTTACACCCATATGTACCCATGATCAAATTCAGTCAACTTTCATCAATATCTGATCACTCAGCATCTATTTAAGGCCCTAAATTTCCTTCTGTATTATAATAAGCCATTTGATAATGTCCTACAGAACATCTCAGTTCATCACAGTTTAAGCAACATTTTTCTTTTAGTGGCAGTAGCTTTAATAAACAAAGCTCCACATGTTCAAAAGTATAAGCATAACATAAATATTGCTAAGCTCCAGGTAGAATAAACCATACTGCTGAGCGGATAACCGCGTTAATTAAAATACATTTCGTGTTTCTTTTTCTCTGATTGATTAGACCCATCGGCAGATAAGTGTTTTTCAGGGATCTGCGTTGTTGTATGCTTAGACAAGAGGCTGCATGAGTTAATTATCAAACGCTTTTCTCTCCCTCCCCCCCCTTCAGTTTATTACTGTCACCTTACTTAGAACAGCTGAAATCTGACACCAGTGTGCCTAAGATCACCATGGAGACCAGCTTGGAGCGACCCACCAAAGTCGCTGGTGAAAGCAGGACAGGTGTCCAAGACCTAAAAGTGCTTTACGGGTAGCACTAGTGCACGAGTTTTACGTCTAAGAAAGAAAGCCATGTATTCTGTTCCACTCACTTAATTCAAAGGCACACACCGTTATGAGTCCACAATACTCCGTATCTTTTCAGGTGAGTGAAAACGGATTCATTGAGTCATGCAATGCAACTTACAAAAGGAAATATTACGCTGTTAAGTGTGCTGGAATTATATACTACTGCAATTTTCACAGTTCGTCCGGCGACATTTTTTTAAAGAACATTCGACATGCTGCTCGTAACTAAATACCTAATATTCATTGTATAAGGCTCAGTGGGAAAAAAATTGACATTGACTTTAGGACCTGGGTTGTTTAGAATTACCACAATGTAAAATTATATGCATATGCAAAAATCACATATAATAGAATAAACAGGGTAAATCATTTAATGTATATAATTTTACTCAAATGGTTTTAAAGTCGATTTTATAGTGATCTTCATGCAAATGAAAACACTACTTAAAATGTCTACATTTGTCAAGAACTTCCTGGCAGTCTTTTGCGGATTATTGGAAAAAATCTCCCAACATTAATAATTAAAGACGCGACAACACGTAATGTATAAAATATAAGGGAAATACTGATCCTTTTAAAAGTTTACCTTGATCATCAAAATTACTCCACCCCGTGCTAATATTAAAGTGTTGTATAACTACGTGCGAAACAACAATACATACATTTTAATTATTACGATAAATAAGTTGTTGGCTAAAAATACATCCTCCGGGGCATTTTGTTGTTATACTGTATTGTTAGTACTAGTCATCATCGCCGGTGTTATGTTTCTTTTCCAGCGGCATGTAGGTATTTGTAGTCCATTTCGACACGATTAGCTGTGAAGAGTAACGACGGTCACCCTAAATGAACAACTTCACTACCCATAAACAACATCGCTCGGACACAAGCTGGTGTCTCGCGCTTAGGGAGTGTTCCCCATTTAAACAAACACAGTGTAAAGATGGCGGAGAGTTAATAGTAAAAAAAAAGGGAGAGAGAGTGCGAGTGAGAGAGAGGGAGGGAGAGAGTGAGTGAGTGAGTGAGTGAGTGGGGGGGGGGTTCAAAACTGGTGCGCTTAAAGGAATACGTGTGAGCGGGTAAGTTGGCTGCTGTGTTATTTCGTACGTTTAGTCAGTAAAAATGCAGAAACGGATACTGTAATATCTGGTTAATCGTGGCCAGATACGAGGGAAAGCAAGAAGACTTCGATTTTTCGCAGATGTTGGCGTTGCCACCTTAATAACCCAGTTCTTAGTGCATCTCGTTTATTTTTTGACGGTGCAGAATTTAACTACTTTGCCCGAGTCGTTTAAACATTTTTGGATGAGCAGACATTGTTAGTGTTACTTATTTTCCGTGGGGCATCATGAATCGTATACTAATTTTTATTTCAGGCAAAAACATAATATTGAAATTCGCGAAAGAATAGTATATTAATTGTCCAAGTTGGGATTGTTAATGTACTTCCTGCTGCATTCATTTGCCATCGTATTAATTCATTTTGATATACCTGATTTTTCTGAACGTGTTGCTTTGAGTGAGTCTCTGGTTTTAGTCTGGCTCACTTATCGTAGGTTCGTTTAAGTCCGGTGCATTTTTTCCCCAGTCAATGAAAACGAAGCTAAACTACAAGAACTCCCGAGTAATGAATCTATCTTGAGCTCCGGAAGAAAAAGAATATACATTTATATATTGAACCAGATAAGACATTAATGATTGGCTTGGAACTTCGCTATGTGTAACTTCTTATACCTTGTTATGCTTCACGTTGTTTTATTGTCCAACTTAAAGTGACATTAAATACATCAGTGTTATTTCGCTCATATGCTGTTGGACCACATTCTGCCAGTAAGGAGTGTAATTAGTCAGCGTGGGCACTGACTGGTGGCCGATTTCATTCGCTTTATCGAAGGATGTCCTCGCCTTTTCTTAAGAATACATCACCGTCCTCTTGCTGTAATTTTAAGTAGACTCATATCCCCCTCCCCAAATCCGGATTTTAATGACCCGATCGCGTTAATTCCGTGTTTTTGTGACCGGCTGGGCACGGTGAGCCTCTCCCGACTCGGACGCCGGTCGACTCGCCCTTTTCGCCGGCAGACGGCGAGCAGTCATCGGCTCTCCTCAAGGCCGTGGTGTGTTTGATTGGGTGGATGTGGTCGCCAGCGCGTTTATAAACTGTGATTTGACCTGGGAAGAGCCCCGATCCGCTTTGCTGTATGTTATATGCGATCAAAGTACACGGCATAATTTGGAGTGTATGCAGAAAGCGGTGCTTGGCGAAGGGAACTCTGCTCCCTCGCAGCTGATCGGCGCTAACTAAAGGAAGCTGCTGTAAGTTAGTCGAATTAAAAAGCGTTGTTTTCTAGGCGTCGTATCGTTATTTATCGAGTAGCTTCCTGGTAATGATCGCAGTGCAGTTTTTATAGGAGTACGTGCGGCGTTTTCCGTTAAGTTGGCAGCACGTTAGCAGTAGTTGGATGTTTGAGGAAGTTATTAAAGCATCCAACTTTTAACTAATTCAATCCGTGAAACTGTCACGGAGCATTGTTGTGAACCGTGACGTTTCCACGTAGGTGAGTTTTATTTTCCCCCTTCACATCGTAATTTTAATAAAATTACATTTCCCGATTATCACTTAAATGACTGATGGTATTTCAGATTCATTCTTTAGTGCGCACATTGACAGGCGTGCATACATTTGTAAAACTGAGGCGTTAATAACTTAGCAGAGTTCTTATTTGACTTTATTTGCATAGCATGTGTGAGACAGCAGCCATGTAGATGAAGGTACTAAAGTCTTGACTTCAGATCATTGGTGGTTATTTCTGTGACAAGCCAAGAGAGCGATCCTCAATGAAGTTTCTGGTAAACTTCCATTTAAGTTTACCGTGGTTTTAAGGAGGGGATCTTGAAGTGCTTGCATCCAATTTGTATAGATTGCTGGCATCCACTCGAGGTTGTTCATTTTGTAGCGCAAAGCTTATTTGTTTGTACATATTAAATGGTACATTCTTCTCAAACGTGCAGCTGGTTAGTGCAGGCAGCCTACTTTGGAGGAAAATCGCGACTCATTGCTCATGTGGAAGTACTTATTTAAAAATGTGCGTTGAAGACTTGTATATTTCAGTACTCTGAACATTATGTGGAATGTTCCAGCAGTACGGAAGTTTACCTGTGCCCCGCCCTCCCCCAAATGATTTCTCAGGGACAGAGATCATGTCAGATGAATTTCAGATTTGGCATCTGATTTAGTAGTGCATGATAACGTTGTGTACTGCACACTAGTAGTGCACCAGTGCTTAACATGGGAGCACTATAGTACTTTTATTGCACTTCCTCTTGTTTGGCCAACAGGTCTCTGCAACCTGAAAACAGCATTTAAAGCAGGCAAAATTAAAGAGGTTTTCTAGAGTTAACTCAAAGCTCTGTCTCAACACTTAACCTGTTGAAAATGCAATTTTGTAATGACTTGCCGAGCTATGACTGATTCAGGCTTGCAAGTTTCTCATTGTACATTAACACCCTCCCCTTCCTAGGCTGTGCCACTTGAACCTGTGACCTTTTGGTCAAAAGTCCCCGTTCCTAATCAGTGTGCAGTCTGTTTCACATGTGTATATAGTGGTGATGCTTGTGATAGATATAGAAGGCTAATTTATTATGTTTCACATTGCTAGCAGGTAGGTGTTAGCTCAGCCCTGTACTCTATGAGTGCACAGGTGTGAGATGAATGGCATTGAGGTTCTTCAGACTGTTTTTTTGTATGAATTATGGTTGCTGCTACGGCCTGCAGCATTTTGCTCTGCACGATGTTTACTTGACAATGAGATGTGACAGATATACATCCCTCAAGAAGTACTTTTCCATAGCTCATGCCTTTAATTAGCGGGCTTTTTTTCTGTCCACCTTGTAAAGATAAAGGACTTCTAAATCATGGGTCCCGAGTGAATGGGGGAGTGAGACTGTGATTCATCGTGCTCACCGCCATGGGGGGGCTGCTGTGAGGCACGGATTTTGCTGCGCTCAGCAGATACTCCCACTCTGGAAATGCACAGGTAAACATCTCCTTCAGAATGTCGCCTCTGTCAGTCATGTGGTGTGTTTCGTGGGGGTGAAGTGAAAGCCCGTTCCTCTCAGTGCATTACCTCACCGGGCGTCACAGAAAGCAGAATGAACTGTTGTTTTTTTTTTCTTTTTTCATGTCTTAGGGGGGCCCTTTTCCACATGTCAATGTACATTAAAAATGAATTTATCTTATGTGAGTTTCATTGATTTCAGAGGGGAAAGTTTCTGTTCTCTATCTCCTTGTAGTGTTTTTTTTTTTAATGTAATACAAGCGCAGAGCAACACCTGAAAATCCTGTTTTTTGACTGGGCGTAATTCTCGACCTTGATCTTCTGGTGGACACTACTTTAGTGTTCACAGTTTTGGTCAGGCAGTCTGCTGTCAGGATTCTTTTAGCTTTTGGCTGTTCAGGGATTCTTTCTGATTATGTTGTTGGATTTTTTTTTATAGGATATTAATTTACTGCTAAATAATATGTATTTTTAGGGAGCTGGTTTTGTGACCAAACTGGTATCTTTAGAGCCAGACACTTGTTTTCAGCAAGAACTTGCAAGTAATAAGTGATGTCTGAGTAAATATTTGGTTGCACAAATGTCAACCCAGAAGCTTTGCTTATGGCAAAGGGTTTTAACTTTCCAGATGGATCATTGATCTATTGCTCATACCTGTTTTTTTTCCTCCAGATCATTTGTAAATTAACACCAAAAGCAACTAGGCTCGATGTTTGAGTTGCTCTGGAATCAGTTGATTCTTTTGCATGATGTCTGGTTGGAGAGGTTGTTTTGCCTGAAAGCCAGTTACTCTAGGTGGTGAGTGAAAAAGTGAGCAAAAAGCCTGATTTTTGTCAATTTCAATTTTCTTCTGTAGCAATTGATTCATGGTGGGTGGGTGTCTGTAGTGAAGCAATGAGTTAGTAAAACATTTGTCACTTGAATTGTGAGAACAAGCTATTGTTTGTCATAAATGGTTTTTTAAATATCCTTAGTAACTGGAACATCATGCACATTTATGTGATCAGATTGAAAATGCACAAAGTGGTTTAGAAGTGCAGATGCCCACTGATCAAGACTTATTTCGTCTGGATGTTGTGCAGTCTTGCTCATTGTACCCGTGGCATTTCCAAAGAGAATTATATCCTTTGTGAGGAAAATATTAAGTCCTCCCACCGACTGACAAGATGCGAAATATAGTTACTTCTCTTAAGTTCTGGTAGAGAGATTTATTCCTGCTCTTTCTCACTGTCGCTCTCGTTCTTTAGTATCATCCCTGCTATAAGATTATGCTATCGTCTCTAGTAGAATGTCTTCCAGGTGGGCTGCTTAGATACTATGGAATGATTAGACAATGGACTTTTCTTCCACTCTCAATTCTGTTGTTTGGTCTGATTTTTAATGGAAGCTTGCTGAAGCTTGTAAAGTTTCGAGGTAGTTGTGTATAGTTTTCTCTTGTACCCTATAAGGTTAGGCTGGGTTTTTTTCTTTCAGTAGAAGTGCAAATATAATGAGCAAATAGTGAATATTTTCCCTCCTTTTCACTTGGATGTTTTTTCATGAAACTATCTCTTAGTGTATGAAGTTGTGCTACATGCAAAGTAAAAAAATAGTTTTAACTGGTCATAAACTTTTAAATTATATAATATAATAATAATTATTATTATTGTTATATTCTTATTAATTTTTACTGCAGTTCAATTGCTCACATTTTGTCAGTGTTTCCTCTCATCGCTTAATGCAACAGATCTTGCAAAAATTCAGGGAGTGTGTTGCATCCAGCTGTTATTAGTTGTGTGAAGCGAAGTTGCCATGACAACACAGTTCTACATGCTGGCTCAAGGTCACTCATCCAGCAGTGTTGAACCATGCTTGCACTTGACAGTGCCCACACGATGCACATGGAGGGAGACAAACAACTTCAAAGTACCTACAAATCCCAGCCAGTTCTTTTGGGTTCAGCTTGGAGAATATGAACCCCACCCCCCCCCCCCACCCCCACAAAAAAAAATAAACAAAAGTAAAATACTCTCCTTCAGGGGCATGGTTTTATGCCAGCTGCTGAAATATTTATTTGTGAGATTTACAGTGTCCTTAAAAACTCTCAAAAGGTTGTTGTTTTTGTTTGTTTGTTTTATTAATTTTTCGATTTTCTTTCAGTTTGGAGATACTTGAAGGCATGGCCTCACAGGAAGTTAAAATACTACCCAGAGAGTATGTTTGCAGAAAGCACAAGTAGTACCTTTTTTTGTTCGCTGTCTCATCTGGACAGTTTTTAAGGGATTCCAAAATGAGCCTTGATGGGGAGTCAGTTGGTATGTGGTCAAAGACCCATAAATATGTTGTTGAAATACTATACAAGGACACCGTGGCCTTGCTTTACGATGGCCTGAGTGTGAGTCGTGAAATGCGTGCACCTGAATGAGGTTGTGAGAGAGAGGCGTTGTGCTTTCATCCCCTTTCCATTGTAAAAGAGTGAGGCCCGTTTACATGCTGGCGGATTTCTTTGGATCCCCCTTCTCGTGAAAAGATTGGCGCGGCGATAAACGTTCCCAGATGCTTCCCCTTTGGAATGGCCCGAGCGAACGCTTCAACTCTGCCTGAACCCTGCAGTTGTTATGTGGCCACGTCGTTTCATTTCAGTACTGCGGTGCCCCTCCGTTTGGCATCGGCACGTAGCCCGAGCAACTGAATTTTGTTAGGGAGACTCGTCGCACCTGGCCAGGTAAAGGTCAGCACCTTTACTGTGTTTGACTTGCCGGGCTACTCAGCCTCTTCGTTTTTTTGTGACTTATTGTGAAGTTCACTGTGTCATCCTAATGAGCTGAAAATGACAATGTTTACTTATCTCTTCTGGCATCCTGTCATCCCCCCCCCCCCCCCCCTCGCAATCTGGTTTACCCTTTTCCATAGAAAATGTGATGTTTTGTTTACTGACAACTCTCCAAAAAAACATTTAACCTTGATTTCCTGAAACCTCATGCTAGGCTTTGGTGAGGTGTTGATTAAGCTGATACATTTTGATTTTCCTTGTTCATATTGAATTCAGTATTTTGAGGTGTTTTGAATTTACATTTGACCGTCATTGTGGCTTCTACTCCATACGAATAATTTCCAGTAGGGCTTATTAAGCTAGTATAGATTGATAAACGTAACAACAATATTCATCTTAAAATATGGGTCAAATCTGTCTAATTAAAAGTATTCTCAAAGCTTCATTGTTAATTTTTCATTTTGTGCATTAAATCCACAGACATTGTTTGAAAACATATAAACCTGATCTATAGATTGTTTGTTTTATGCTATTTTCAAGTAAAGCATTTGAACTAAATATCGAATATGTTGCTCGCATGATCCTCAGTAATCTTTTTCTGGCTACGTGTGATTCTCATTTGCCAAGTGTGGGATGAACAATTTTTGATTGCTAGAAAAGAGTAGGTTTCTGTCCATGTACTTGGAGTTTTTCAGTAGCTTCATGGGAGCTGCTCGCTCACCTCAGAGTGAATGTTTTTTTTTTCTCAGTGCCATGCAATAGCACCCTTGGAAAAAATGAGTGAATGAGGGTGAAAGGACTGCGTTATATTAATGGTTTTCCGCTTTACAGTAAGTAGTGTCACTGTAGGATGCTTTAAGTATTGGAAAAGAACTAATTGTCTTAAACATTTCTTATCCAATAGTTAACAGTTAGCAGTTATTTTTCCTGGTTAAAAGGAATTATTGAAAATCCTGACTGGTGTATGTGGCATCCCGTCTAGCACTATTTAATATCTGCTTCTGCTACAGGCTCCTCTGGAACTGCAGTGACAGTAATGCTGGTGAAAAGATGCAGCAGCAAGCAATTTGCAATTAGTCGTTTTCTTTGAGGATGTAGTGCTTTTGGGATAATGTAGGGATTTGGGGCCAGATCTTTGTGCCTTTCCTTTATGTGACCAGAGAATTTTTCCAAGTGATCATAAGAATCTTGGAAAATCAAATGGCTGCAGAATAATCAACTTTTTGGATGAATACAGTACAGAGCATTTTGTCTTTGTCACACTGACAAGCTGGCTTGAGTTTTTATGTGTGGTATTCATACACGTTGTTAAGTCACAGGGGTATGGAGATTTTCCCTGAAGAAGGCTGTTAGCAGCCATGGTGTAAAATAAGTACTCCCTCTTCTATACTTGCCAATCTGAATGTGAGCTGGACGTTGGTGTGTTTCTGTTGTGTTTCCAGTATACGCCGTACCCTTAAATAACTACATAATTTTTCCAGTAAAAGTCAAAATGATATGTTGCCAACTCCTCCCTGCTTAACTTTTAATGAGATTAACACGATGAGTTCCTTAATGCATCAGTTAATGGTGTTTTACCTGGCATCCTTTTAGGGAAAGTGGTTGTGAATAAAGGTTTGTAATCAGATCTCCTCAGTTTAATCAAGAAACGGTCAAGGATCTTCTACATTGGTTGTAGATTTAGAAGGCAGATAAGGTTGGTGACCCCACTCACAGTGAAATGCCTCGATTTTGTATAGCTTGCTCCACAGTCTTGGCTTTGTCGCGGCACCAGGAAGCAGCATCTTTGGCTGCCAATCATGTTTACCTGTAACTAATGTCTTTTAAGGATGCCTGTACTCTGTTCTGCTGATATAGCTCATGGGAGTTTTACTTATACCAGAATGTTCTGACGGCAGAAAGAAAAATGATTGGTTTAAAGAGAGAACCAATAAAATTGTCAGAGGAGAACCAACCAGATGTCTTGGCTCAGCCTCCTCTAGTTGCTTGGACCCCCCTCCACTACAGTCTTTTTGGCTGTCTCTGAACCAATCATTTTTTATTCTGCCCTCAGAACACTTTTGTGTAAGTACAGATGCTCCTCTACTTACGAACTCTCAACTTACGAACTTTCAGAAATACAAATGAAGAGGACTGTAAGTCCAAATTGTGTTCCTTGGGCTCCCATTTACTGTCCGCAACATCAGTTTTTTTTCAGCATGTTTTCTGGCCTCCATTCCCGCCACGCAGCAGTGTACCATGCATACTCCCAGCATCCTATTTCTTTGTACTTGCGTATACCCTTAAAATAATGTTGAATAACAACTTACGAACACTTCAAGTTACGAACGGCCGTTCAGAACTTAATTCATTCGTATGCAAGAGCGTCTGTATAACTTCCACGAGCACTGATATACAAGTACTTTCATAATGACCCCCTTTTCTATTCCTCTCTACACTTGAGTCCCAAAAACAAGCCAGACTTGTCTGTATATAGGCTAGTATGGAAGTGGTTGACACTGAAGAATTGCTGGTTTTCTCAGCGCTGTTCATTTGTGAATGGCGTTTCACTGATGTCCCATGTACATTAAAAATAATAAAATGGTAAATAAAAATGAACTGGGGGCACTAATGCTAAAGTCACAGCTGTGATTTTTCCCTCCACTGGAGCAGTCACCTCTTGGTTACAGTGCACGTGCAGCATCATTTCCATCAGCTGTCATCTTCTGCCAGGCATCTTCCGCAAGCTTCTGTTAATTGTCGTACCCACTGCAAAGCTGGCAGTTGGTGCATGAAAACGGTAACTAATGATCAAAGGATGAAATGCTTCCTTTCAGATTTCAGGCTGGGTATCCGTGAGGATAATATGCTGTAATCAGTCAGAGAGACAGCGATTGTTGAACAATGTGGTTTTGTTTATTAGCTGCCTATTTACCTATATAATTACCCGATGGCCACAGCCGTTGGGGCCAAAAGTCATCAGTGTTTAATTTTTTTCACAACACTTGACTAAATTATGTGATGACGTAGTTTTAAAAAAAACAAAAAAAACTGATGGATGGATTAGCTGCTGTGGCACGGATTGGCTAATACTGTCAGATCGTTTACTGCTGTTTAATCTTACAAAAATACGATTGACTAGATTTAGAAATATGGAATATAGATTTAGAAATTAAAAGCAGCTTATCTAGCCTGTTTCTTGGGAACACACAACTGAAAACCACCTTAATTTGGTAAATTGAAATACTGTTCGTTCCACAGCAGCAGAGTTCATGATGGTGGAGTCCAAGTATCTAGTTCTTTTAATTTCAGCCTGAGCCATGATCTTCTGTCCCGAAGGAGAAACCTCTTTTGCATATTGAAAACAACTGTTCTAACCAGGGAAGTGTATTCATTGTTCTTTTTCTTACCCTGGGAATGCTGTGGGATTAAAATAAAAACGGGCCGGTTGATGGTTCACGGTGTGGAACGGGTCTGAAACCTTCAGATTCTTATGATTTGTCATGCAAAAGATTGCAATGATAAGCAGCCAGGCTTCTTCAAAGTACACACCTTCATGGTACTTTCTACTGCAGCTCCAGGGAGGATAAGCGACATTAGCTTGGATGTTTTTGGGGGCTACCTGTTTCAGGTACCCTTTCATACATTTCTTTCAGTAGTAAAATCGTATGTTAATAGCACAGAGAGACAATTTTCCTAAGCCTTTTACCCCCTGTGGGTATTGATACACTCTTGGAGGTCATTCAGCTTTTTCTGTTCATTTTTCTGTTAATTTCTTGATCCACGAGGTTCTTCAGCCAATCAGACTGCATTTTGCATGTCCTTGTTAGCAGCGGGTGCATGTGGAGCTCTGCATGTTGACTGGGAGAGCAGAACTCATTGGTCCCGGCAGATCAGGCTGCATGGAGCAGGCCACTTTCCCCCAGCAGACAGGCAGGCAGGCAGGCCGGCCTGGGCGGGCAGAGCCTGTGTGACGTGCTGCTCACATGGAGCCGAGGTGGAGGGGGATGGGAGGCGTAGGGGATGTGGCTTTGTTATCGGCAGGGTGGGGGAGGAGGCAGCAGCAGCACTCGGTTTAATGTGCTTTTTTTTTTCCCTTTTTTTTTTTTTTCTACTGCTGAAGCAACAATGGCTGGCAGCTTCCTGCCCCAGTACAGACACCAAGCTAGATGGAGTAGCACAATGCTAAATGAGACACCGTCCATGAGTCAGGAAGCCATCAGCATCCTCGTCATCAATGATTTTCGTTTCCTTCACTGGAAACGAAACTTTGCTTTCAGTTCTGATGGCCTGCTTAAAAATGAATGTGTGCTTTCTGCTCTGTTCTCCTCTGTCTGGGCCAGGCTGCTTATGGCCAGGGGGAGTGTCCTCCGATCCACATTAATAGTTTGCCTGCGGTGAAGGTGACAGCACGGCGGTGGCTTTGAAGTGGCTGGCCCACTATCCCCAAGCATCTTTTCTGTGGTCTGGACATGCGTGTGCTGTGCTGTGTCAGTGTCGCCAGGCTTGCCGCCAGTTGCATGTAACCGTGCCGTGGCACCTGTTTTGTTTAATTTAATCGAATGCCACTGAAGAGCTTGTCTGTGCCCATTGATGCTGTAAATTTGAGCCTGTGATCCGGGTGCCGTGAACGGCGCTTGAGGTCCCTTTCCTTCAGTCTGTCTCCTTGGCTGCCTGTTTGTTTGAGCCGTTGTCAGAGAGACATCACGAGCTGTCCTTGGGGAGATTTGCTGTCAGGGGAAGTGCAGGAAGGAAGGCAGGAAGGCTCTTTTTCGACTCCAGTCACCCATCCACCCTCTACCAATGGATTGATAAACTCGCTGTGTCCCCAGAGTGTTTGAGAACGTCCTGACATTAAGGATGTTTTAGTGAGTTTTTGAGTGTGGTGTTCTTTAGCTGGTGAGCAAGCGTGCTGATGTTCAGGGGGTGGTCCTTATTTTGGATTTTTGAATGCAAATTAAATAGCTTTACATCTCTCTTTGTACCTTGATTTTTTTACTTCTGCCCCGTCTCTGTTTTTGCAGTGTCCAGATCAAATGCCTCCATGAGTTAATTGTTACATTAGTTAACATTGGTATCAGTAATGACCAAAACCCCCTCTTTGTATGTCTGTGTTTACATCAGTGCTTTTGCTGAGGATAATTGGTCAGTAATTTATTTTAAGAGGATTAGTCTCTGTGCTTAAGTAGTGATCACTTGTTTTTCGGTTGGGAAAAGGAAATGATCTGTCCATGTAGAGGCTTGATGGGTAAGTTTCTGGAAGTGTCCTCTCCTACAGGAAGCACAGCCTGTTCCGTCCGTCCAGCGGGAGGAGTGCGAGCTTCCTGGCTCAGTGGAGGTAGGATGATAATTGACATTGTTAATGTTGAACTTTTGCTCACTTTGCAATTAACTGTGAAATCCAATCCTAGTGGTAACCTAATCCCTAGTACCCCTGAGGATAGGCGCTAAAGGCTTCTTTATTTTGCAGCTGATAGTGGACTGAGCCTCCTCATGTCTTTCAGTGGGGCTTTCAGGTAGCTAAGTGGGGGGAGAATCTGGATGAATTGGGATTCCAGGTTTTATTTTGTTGAGTCTTACTTTGTTTATGGTGTCCCCGATTTGGCAGAGATGAAGTGATGCGAATGCTTGGGTGTGGGAGGGGCTTCTGGTCCGGAATCCCCGGGCAGCTGTGGATCGGGCATCTGCACCTCCACAGGGCACCCAGATGTCCTCACTGTGTTTGCAGCTGGAGCAGTGGGCACTGGGTGTGAGACTTTGCCAACCATGGCCTGAGCTGGGCTGTGCTCGGCCCCTCAAACCATTTCCTGCCCCCAGCTAATTCCTATCCAGGGCAAAGGTTATCAAAAAAAATGCAGAATGAGGAAAAAGAGGCATTCCTTTTTCTTTTCTTTTTTTTGTCCAAATGTGAGTATTAGTGTCTTCTCTCTCATGAGGAAAGTTTGTTCCTTGCATTTCCCTGCCCATGTTCCTCTCCGAGGTGAGGGAATTTCAGTGATGAACTGAAAAGTGTGAACATTAGGCATCGTGCTGATAGGCCGGCCGCGAGCACGTCCTGCTGTCGTCTCCGAAGGGGCACGCTGCTGGAAATCGCCTCTTCCACTAAGCAGTTCCACCCAGCTTGCGCTTAACGGGTTGCCACCTGACAAAGGGCTTATTGACAGGGCAGAGTGGTGCAGAAATACTGCCATTAAGTCAGTCCGTATGGTTTTTAGGCATAGGCTCGCTGTAAGAACAGTTGGTGAAGTTTGATCACCTGCACCCTCCCCCCCCCCCTCAACTTTTCTATGCTGGTGTCTGGCTGAACATGTCCATTTTAAGACCTGCAGTTAATTCGAATATAAACATGCAGCCATTGTGCATTATTTAGTTGAATTCCATGGTCTCGGACTCTTTTAAAAGGGCGCTTGTTGAGTTCAGGCCCCAAAAGGCTGAATTCTAAAGATGATGAATCATGTAGATTTCAAGGCAATATAATGGCTTTATTTACTCTGAAGGTCTTGGCCCCTTAGTGGACTGAGTGTTTTTTCACTGGTGTTTTTCCCCTGCCTTTGGGTCATGGCTACTCTCCACTCCCACAGTAAAGAACGGTGGCCCTGGCCGTCGGTACTGAGGACAGCCAGACGCCATGAGGTGGGCGACAGACTACGCAGTGGAGTCTGTGTTCACTTACGGTGCAGAAATTGGCCGGAACGCGAGACTGTGGATGGGTCAGCCTGAGCTGTTTAACCTTGAGGTTCTGCCTTGAGTAGGTTTTTCTGTAATGCAAACAAACGCTGGTTCTCGCTGTTGTAGTGGTGTAATGTGACAAAGAGCAGGATTTCTCGGAGTCATGTGCGTGTTTGTATGTTTTGGTTCTTCCTTTTGTTTTCTTTCTATATTTCATTTAAAAACAGACCATTCTTAGTGCGTTTATTTGATTTCACTTACAAATAAAAATATATGGGAGTTAAAAAGTAAAAGCATAGTATGCCTGTATTTGTGTGGAGTTAAATTCTTTTCTCGGGTTAAAGTTCACCAGCAGCAGAGCTGCACTGTGATTGGCTGAGGAGAGGTGAAATTAAAACCATGGTAAACTTTTGACCCTGCAGGAGCCGCGTAGAAACGCCCAGTGCTGGCATGAAACGGAATTCTTTCTCTTCCTATGTTTCCTCCGTGCAGTCGTGTGGAGCTGCATGTAGACTGGCTGAGGGAGGGGACAGGAGGGGCTGGGGGAGGTGGG
Source organism: Brienomyrus brachyistius (assembly GCF_023856365.1). Taxonomy (NCBI): domain Eukaryota; kingdom Metazoa; phylum Chordata; class Actinopteri; order Osteoglossiformes; family Mormyridae; genus Brienomyrus; species Brienomyrus brachyistius. Next base: position 7,247,131 of record NC_064538.1, on the reverse strand, counting down.
AGAGAGCCAACAGCGAAGAGAGGCAGCAGCTGAAAAGGGGAGAGAGGGAGAGAGGGAGAGAGGGAGAGAGAGAGGCGGGCTGGAGGACTCTGGCCTTTTAGGCGCTGCAGCATAATTGCCCAGGCCACTCCTCCCTCAAAGGAAAGGAAACGTCCAGGACACTGCAGTGTTTGAAGAATGGCGCAAAGTCCATTTTCGACATGGCCACGTGCTTCCGTCAGGGCCGTGGGCTGGGAGCTTGGGACAAGGCCCCGGGGCCAAGCCAAAGGCAGCCCCCTCGAACCTGCAGCCGCTCTGGGACGGACCTGACACGCGCACGACTCTCATACTATTTGCATCTGCATCACGCCGAAGCAAATCCTAATTGTTTTAAAGCATGTCATTCCTCGTTATTGCCGGCAGATGAAAGGTTCGGTCAGACACAAATGAAGGGACTGGTTTACATAATGCCTTGCCGCGCGACGGCTTAATTCACATGGCGTATCGCCGCCTCTGGTGGGTTTAATAGCGGCATAACACAATGACAGGCTTTATTGATTTAATTGCCTTTCTTATTAATGGTACGTAAATAATCCTTCTGGCATTTAGGGAGATAAGGGAAGTTGTAATCATATTTGGCTTCCTGAAATGTTTGCGCATGCGTAAGTCTGACCATATAGGTTCGTTGGAGGGACAGCGTTGCCCTCGCGTTAACCTCTCGGTGCTCGGTCAGCTCCTGAAGTGCGGTATCACTGCGGGGTCCAGCCCCTGGGGTCTGTTTAAAATAAATAAATAAATGGAGTTGGGTGGGGGGGCAGGTTGCCGTCAGGGGTGCCGTGTGTGAATGGGATCAGCCCCCACCCCCTCGGCTGTCAGCCCGCTTGCCGCTCACAATGGGCACCATATGGTTACATTGTGCCTGGGCTGTGCATCGCCGGCCCCTAAACAGTTTTCCCCACACTTGAATCCAATTACTTCACCCTTAAGAGACAGATCATTAGATAAGGCCCCTCAGTCCACCGCTAATGGAGAAGGAGATTGATACCAACAAAATAATGATTTCTAAAGACATCACTCCCTCCCTCGCTCACTTGCGTTTTAAATATTTAAAGCGACGCTGTTTCTGTGCGGTCGCTGACTCTCTCGTTTCCATGGGACGCGCACGTACGTACTGAGAGTAAAGGTAGCGTAATTAGGTCTTCTGCGCCTCTCGCCTGGTTTCTGCAGCCTTTGTTTGCTGAATGATGGATGACAGATCAGGACTAATTGTCATTTGGTTCCCCCCCCCTACAGTATTTGAGGTTTTCTTTGGAATCGGGCAGTTGAATTTGCGGTATGCTGTTTTATTTTATTTTTTGCTTTTTATTATTATTATTTTTTTTTTTTTTTTGCGTTTTTTTATATGTGGTGATAGAGTGCTACATGCCCCCCCCTTCCTGGGTGCACTGGGCTCTCTCTGTGTGTGGATGCATCTGCGCTGCTGGATTCCTGACAGCGAGTGCCTCCCTCCCCTATTTCTGTCCCTAATGATCCGTCTCAGACAGCTGGATGTGCTGGGGCCTCTGCGCTGCTCATCTTTCATGCTGCACGTCTGTGCGGAGTCAGGGTGAAGGTAAAGAGCCCGAAAGAGGGACGGTCCCCGTGTTCAGCGTCCGAGCTGCAACTCAGTCAGCGGGCCGCGGGGCTCCGCCGCACTGGCGGGAGCCACCACCGTCACTGCCATTTCGGACTGACCCCGGGGTTCACTGCCTCCAGATTTTAGAATTTTCATTTTAGAAAATGTTCTTTCCATTTTCATTTTGCCATCTGAAGAGTGGCTCTGGGGCATCAGCCTTCTGAGCAGTTTGAAGCTCTTTTGCCATGAGATGATCTTGGTGTCAGTTTAGTGTCCCAATGATGGTCATTTTTCAGCTTTTTTGGTTGTGGATTTTGAGCGAACACTGGCTGTAATTTAGATTCTCAGAGTTCTTGGACTGTGTTTTCCACAAAATTTTGGCTTTAAAGACCTTTGATGTGTTTTGGCGTGTCTGCTCCTGAGTCGGCTTTGCTCTGATCTGGGTGCAGTTTGTATATCTATGTGTGTGTCAGAGCAAAGCCTTCTCAGGAGCATATATAGGGGCTGAATCCCCCCCACTATGTGACAAAACGGTATTTTGACATTGTGGGGACCACCTTTGTGGTCCGCAGAAGGGGAAACTCAGTTTTCTAAAAATCTAACTGCAATCAAAAAACTAGAAATGCCAAAAGTTTGGTATTTTGGTTGGTTACTTATGGTTAAGGTTAAGGCTGAGTGGGGGTTATGGGTAGGGGTTAAAGTTGTCATAGTTTCCCAAATGAATGGAGAGTCCCCACAAAGATTTGAATGTATGTGTGTGTAGAACTTGCAATAGCAAAAGACCAACTGTATTGTGGCTGGGGGAGGGGGCACTTTTATTGACCCCGTTAATGTAATTAGGTCTGAGATGCTTCCCGAGTTGCCGCTGCCTCTACCCCTTGCCTCCACAGAGGTATAAAATTGCTACCTTGCCTGTTTTATTCACATCCTGTAATTAGATTATAAATAGTTGCACCAAATGTTTTGAAACTATAATTTTCAGAGGAGGGGTATAATTTTCCTGTTTCTGATTTTGAGAATTGTTAACTAACGCCCTTAATTACAGCTCTTTGTTGAGCAAATTATAATCTGGTCTTTTCTGCATTGTATGCTTGTGTGTGTGTATTTGTGTTTGAAGGAGAGCTCCACACACCGCCTGTATCAGTCAGACTGTCTAGTGCAGCCTTAGGCAAGTGCTGATTGTGGCTCTTGAACTTTCCCTGAGTAGATACTGCATACTGAAGCTGCCCTCCTCTCCAACCCACTGAAACTCCTGGGGATTGTGTATCAGCATTCGTGCTGTTTTAATCGCAAAGGGCACGCTTTCAGAAGCCCGGATATCCAGTGAGCGGGGACCGGCTCGTCACCTGAGACCGGCCATAAGCTGGGCACTTTGAAAGAGGTTGGGAAAAGGGAGATGTGTGTCGAGATGGAGCACTGCTGATCTGGTGTACCTGTGACCGCCTCCCTTTTGGAGAAGAGAAGCAGAGGAGTAGATGGGGGGGGGGATGATAAAGTCACTGTGGGAGATGGGAGTGGGACTTTCTGGTGCTCCACGGTAACCATCCGCTGACCGGTGGCCCAGCCTCTGTGTTTGCTATCCCCTTTTAGGGGGGGATCTGTCTCTGGGGGACACATTAGAGCCCCTCTAGGGGGTCTCGGTATTTATCATTTGCGTTGTGACCATCCACCAATGCTGCCCGACTCCAAAGATGGCTCTTCAGCTGAGTTCTACCCACTTGGCTGTAGTGTAGTGCCTGCAGCAAGGACTTTGGCTGACTGTGGCGTCACACGGGACAGTGACAGGGGGGAGGGGGAGGAGACACCGATAATCGCGTAGGGGCTATTTGTCATTCTTTTCTTTTGTCACTTTGTGGAGAGCTCCCCCTATCACCAACGTGTGAAAACCACCCCAGTCCGTCGCTGCCTCACAATAGTGCCTTTTGTGTTTAAAGTCCACTTAAACAAGTACTGTAGTCATTGTGAAATAGCTTGTTTTTGGCACTTGCCTGAAGTGGCCCGTCTTGGGACATGAAACCGGCTGGGGTGGCGTTAATCATTCCTAGCAGGCGCTGTGTGGCTAGGGGAGCGACAGGCCACTCTGACGTGAGCGGCCCGGCCCCGGCGGCGTCCGTAACGGTCTGGTAGCGGATCGGCGCCCGGCCGCCAGGTGCTCCGCGCTTCAGGAAAAGCTGATAGTCCTGCTGTGGGGCCCTGAGCCTCACCTCGCTGAGCCGGCCTGCTGAAGCGCTGCTTTAATATTCCTGCACTTCACTGTCCCTCGGCCTTCATTTTAACTTGGCCCCCGTTACGCAATACGTAATATGTGTCGTATGTAACTGCACATGGCTGGGGAGGGTCTCCCTGTCGGCTGTCATAGGATTATGATATCCGTCGCTCTGCATTTTCACACTTGCAGATGAATGGAAGATTGGGCCTGGTGGATATTCTCGATTATGTCCTGGGGAGGCCAGCCATCTTTGTGGGTTTGTAGCGACAGTCTGCGGCCCTGGGGGCGGGACACATCAGCTCTTGTTTTATTATTTATCTGTTGTCGTTTGTGCTTGGCGCACTCTTTCACCAGTGATACAGCAAACCTTTTGATGTATGTTTTCGGACTCTGCGAAGGGTTGCTGAGTAGTGTGTTTGCCGCCACTAAGTGTGTGTGTTTGCTTTAAGATATTTGTCTATATATGTCAGTGCAGAGCCTGAGAGGAAGCGCTGCTGGGTTCACAGGGGCCTCTAGTGCCGTGGAGCCAGTCGTTGTGTCAGCGTGCTGCTTCACTCGCCCTCATCCCATGCAGCTCAGATTACCAGCCTTATTTCAGGCTTCCATGTCCTTGCTATTCTTGTCCGGAGTGCAGCAACTGTATTATAGTGAGCTGGGCCCACAGGCACGTGGAGCAGGCACAGATACGGCAGTGTCTGCCCCGTCCTCCATTTCAGACCCTATTTGCTTGCTCGCGCACTCTCTACTTTTTTTTTTTTTTACTTTTGAAATGTAGACACAGGGAGTGATGCACAAAGGTGCTTTAGTAGGTGTTTTTTAAATATAGCATTTAACGTCTTTACGACACGTGTAAGTGCGAGGCTAGTGGAGGCTCTGTCTGCCAGAGAGGATTATGTGCAGCCCTGGTGTTCAGCATTTCTTTCGCGGTGTAATTCCAGCACTTTTTGCCCATGTGGATCCCCAGGCTTCTAAAGTGACCTTAGTGCACCTCGTGTACAGAGGAGGTTTCTGTTCAAATGTTTTCCAACAAGAGAAGACTTTCCTCAATAGTATGAAAAGAGTCATTCACATGGCGTGAGTTTTCAGTTGTTGTTTTTTTTTTTTTTTTGTTTTCTTTGAAAAAGATGCAAATGGCAGGTCGTTGGCGTCACGCTGACCCGACACGCCCGAGCAGACGTGCGGAGAAACCTGCTGTTTTGGTCTGTTTTTCTGTGCTGTCTAATTGTACATGTTCCCCACAAGCTGGAGATTATATTAAGTGTGCTGTTACTCTAGGTAGAAGCTCTGGGGTTGGGCCATAAACCATGGTGAGCCCCAAAATAAGACGGCTGGTGTGGCCTTTTCGAGTTGTCATCCATTCTGCCACCCCCGCCCCCCCCTCACAAACATGTGCTTCAGTGGACACACCCCCAGCTGTAGATCAGTTTTTTTATTTTTTTATTAGTCACAGTGGTCTGATTTGTAAAATTGGAGGCCAGGTGCCAAATTGTGGCTTGGCTGGTTTTTTGCATTTTCTCTAACAGCAGTTAGAAGCTAAGAAAAGTCACTGAAAGTTCAAACAATGTAGCTTTATGTGTGGAATGTAAAAATTAAGCAAAGCAAGCCTGGATCTGTGCCAGGTACTGGTAAGTGTGTGTGTGTGTGTGTGTGTGTGTGTGTGCGTGTGTGTGTGTGTGCGCGCGCGTGCTGCTAGCCTGATCTCTCCATTTTGGCTTCACCTTTTTTCTTATTTTAGTGACAGGTTCCTTCAGTGGGCATTCTGTGGCTCTGGTTTGCCTGCCTTTTACTGTCTTTTCCTAGAGTGACAAATGTTGAGTGTCTGAGAAGAGGACGGAAAAGAAATTGAGTCTGACTGTGCTTTGAATCGCCTCCAAAACTGTCTGACTCTGTGACTATTTCTGCAGCTCTCTATAACCTCATTAGTTCTAGTTTTCTTTCCTATAAGATTATAGTTTAGGAGTGCAGTGAATGGTTAATAGTCTGCCTGGAAGCCATCTCTGTTTTACAATAAAAGACAGTGGCATTTTTTGGTAAAAACACAGCCAGTTTCCCCTTGTTATTCCCGTGTGATGCATTCTATCAGCCTGAGCAGTTAATCTCCCCCCATCAATTAATGAAACACCCATCAGTTAAAGAAAGGCCTTTGTTGATTTGAGGAGGCCCATTCATCAACCCAACTAGAGCGCTCGTGACAGACTGCATCTGGTATGAATCACAAAGTGCAGGAGCTGGTCAGATGGAAACGTAGTGGAGCGCATGCACAGACTCGCCGGGCCCATTGACAAACGGGGAATGGCTGCTTCATGAAAGCCTGCTTATAATAATCAGGCAGAAGAAAAATGTTCGCAGCCAGAGACGATCCCCTCCACTTAGCAGAATAGATGGGGTCTGGTCCAGTCCGGCTCACTGAATGGCTATTTTCTAGCAGTTCTTTAACCAGCAGTGCGCTCTGACAGTGGAGTTTGACCACATAATTGAAACCGAACTTTCTACTACGTTTTGGGGAAAAAAGTTCTGTGACATGATCATTCTTGTCAGGACTTTGCTACTTAAAGAAGCCATTCAGCTCTTGAAATTGCTCCTCCTCCTTGGATTTTAGCAGCTGTGGCCACAAAACGATGCAGTGAAACAGTTTCTGCTGTAATATGCTAAGCAGGCATTTTACAAATCCCAGAATTAAAAAAAAAGAATTGCATGTTTCTGATTACTTACAGTTGAACAATGAGCTTATGATTTTTTTGCTATGGCAGCCGTTTGTAGGCGTTACACTGGACTGTTAAAGGCGTTATGGATGCCTGACTACTTAAATAGTTCATATGCACCTGCCTCAGTGTCACCCAGCAGCTTACACTCGGGCTAAAAGCATTAAGACATGAACTGATTTTGTCACTGGAAATGAAATTCTTGTGGGCAAATTTCAGGTAAATTGATACCATGTGGAGATGATGAAAGGGAAGAGAAGTGGAGTGACAGATTTGTAAATGAGACTGTCTGGGGCAGATCTGAGCCCAGTACTTAAATCAGTGCAGGAAACATACAGCCAAAGTGTTTAAATATGGACATACCTTCATGACTTTCTTAAAGGTGCCGCTGTGTAGTTTAATGTGACGTAACCTGCCCTGAAGATGCCATCATGTGGGAAGGTGGGACCACAGCACCCACCCACCAATAAAAGTTACAGGCATATAAAAATAAATACCAATGGGCACCAGATAGTTACCCTGCTTCTACTTTTTCTCAATTTTCCCAATAGATAAGCAGCCAATGAGAATGCACCAGATGGCCGATTTGGCAGTAAAAGGCAGCAATCACTGTCAGTGCCGGAGGGGGTAAAGAACTAGTTCTCTTTCGGCTATCTTCGGGAAATACAGGCAGGTTTACGCACCGAGACGCTCCATTGTCCTCTCCACTGTAGAGCCTGATTTACCAGCGAAGACACGGAAGAAGTTCTGCTATCATGGTCTGTACGCGGAGGTGCTCCATTAGGTTGTGCCCTCTAGGAGTGGCCTTCCCCATCATTCGTAAGCAGAACTGCTATGTATACTGTGCTGTTGTTTGGGCAGAAAAGTAAGCAGCCGTCAATTAATTGTGAGGTTGGCTGAAGCGGTGCCCAGGCCTGCCTCCGGACTTCCGCCCCAGGCTGTGCACTGAGTGTCCGTCGCTGGCGAACCACAGATCCAACTCCAGGCTCCAGTTTACACCCACAAGAAGGCTAATGGGGAAGCTGGGGCCCTTGGCCTCCGCATGTGCTTAAAATTTCCATTGAATATTGGAGAGGAGAGCGTCATTGTGGAGATCAGTGGGGGTGGGGGGTCAAATTGAATAATCACCAGTCAGTGATTACAAAGAAACATTCACACTTCTCTCTTCTTTGCATGGGAGGGCAACATGGCTGCTTGGGGTGTTTATCACAATGCATGTGACTCTTCAGCTATGCAAGCATGAAGCAGTTTGCTTTCCCCCGTTTTGTTGGCATGCCTTGGCGATCACTTTAAGCAGATATGCAATGAAGCTTGTAGACTTTCTCTTTCTGTTTCGGGGTGTCTGGATAATGCCACGCACTTACTGAATGACTGAGCCGCCTGGATCCTGAGGCAGCCTAATGTCATGCCGCCGAGGGCACTGGGCTAATGTGTTGAAAAGGACACTGGGTTCAAGACCCCGAGGCTGGGGATTCAAAGCCCACAAAATAAACACACGTGATACTAAATGTGAGGCTCAGGTTTTCACAGGCTTCTTCTGTAATGACTGTAAGCAGTACCTCGATTTTTTATTTTTACTGCTGTAGTATATAGATAGTGTGTTAAATATATCTAGCTTGTGCTTGCAAATTGATGTCATTTTTTCATTTATAAAAACGTGTAAAAAAAAAAAAAAAAAAACTTTTTTCTTCCATTCACATAATTCTGTACACAGAAAAGCTGCTCCAGTGTGTACTGCCATCTCTGCTGATTTGCAAGGTGCTAAACACTCAGGGCCGTCTGCTGTTTCCACAGTTAAACCAGAACGTAGCCTGGACTGACAGGATTCCAGCTGGGAGCGAGCCGAAGCGTCGTTATTCCTCCTCAGTCAAAGGTGGGTGGTGCAGGTCAGATACTTACAGCCATACACGGCAGCTAAGGGTCAGATGTACCGATAAACCATGCATATGTCAATGGCATGCACAACACAAACCATTCAAGAAGTACCAAAGGATATCCTCGTTGCTAGCAATGGGAAAGTACCTGTTCAATTTGCTGTCATTGTATTCCATAGTTGGGGAATACATATAGCTTTTGAGAGACTTATCTCATTAGCATGATAACTCAGAATGTATTTGATGGATCTTTTTCATACTTTTTCAAAAATTATTTTATGAGTGACGATCTGGAAATGACAAAATTTTGAGACAAATCACACCGAAACTGAAACATCACAGCAAATCTACACCTGGTTTAATTTAGAGACAAATCAAACCAAAATTGAAGCAGCTGCACTAGATGGCAGCAAAGGAAGGGCCGCAGAAGGTGCTTACGCAGTAACTCTAAAAGTATTTAATGGAACTTTATCAAGCTGTATAGGTGATGATCTGGAACCTATTCAATTTTGAGGTAAATCACACCAAAACTAAAGCAGTGTCACTTAGTGGTGGTACATCAAAGGACAGCTACAGATGTAGATATGGTGGGCTTTTCAGAAAGATTTTTTGGAGAGGTGAGGAGAGTGTAGAGGTTTGGAGGTGCGGGTGGAGTAGCGATTTGATGGGGAGGGGGGGGGGGATCGACCGTCTGGGGAATACATTGTTGTCGTTCCCGCAGCATGGAGTTTCTTTTGAGTGTCACTTTGATGCTTATTTATAAACATTGGGTCTTGGCTTGCATTTGCCATTCAGTACAGTAAGAGGCCCGACCTGAGTGTTTCCAGACAAGTGTTGTGTGGCGTCTTGAGAAACGCAATCTTTGAGCCTCTCCTCACACTGTGTGGATTTTTTCACGGGGAATGCAACATGTCACGTCCAAACCATACCGCCCCCCGCTCCGACCTGCATATGCACACACACATATGTAGTTAAAGATGTGCAGGCTGTCCAAGACTAATGCTTGGGTTCCATTCCGATGGACAGGTTGTAAGTTGAAATGGAGGTATGTCGGAATAATTCGCTCTGACTTTTAAGTGTGAGAATGAGACTGTGAGTGTGAGACTAGGATGGTCGCACTGGCATACAGTACAATACTTTTCCACAGTGATTATTGTACAGGTACAACATGTAGCGCAAGCTTCATAGCGTACGCTGCTAAGCATACGGCCGTCCAAAATGTATTTTTACATGAATTCAGCTTCTATGTACAATTTGTAAGTCACATAGGTTGTAAGTTGGGGACAGTCTGTAGCCATCTGATATTATGCATGAAACGTTGATGCCTGCTGTTGACAGTCCTTAACTTACCCCATTTTCAGACATTGGGATCTGCCTCTGTCCCTCTACATTTGATGCTTTCCGATGGTTTGGGGTCACTTGTCACTGTCAGCAGGCCACAGCAGACGGTTTTAGTCGGTTCAGCGTGCTAAAAATGAAAAATTAGCCTCCCAAGTAACTTTTTATGACACTGCATTTGTAGTTGCTTTCGATTGAGTGCTTGTAATGCTTGCATGGTACAACTAGCCTTAGGTCCCACTTCACCCCCAGACGATTTCGTAGGGCAGAGAAGGGAAATGCAGTGGCAGCGCGCAGTTACCTGCATGAGGGACATGTATGGCGGGAACTGTATGTAAAACACATGTATGAGCGGGTGCCATTATGGTTAAGGAGCAGGAACAGCCGCCTGCGACTCGGGCGGCAAAGGAGCCGCTCAGATCTCGGCGAGCGAGACGGCTGCAGCAGAGACGGGCAGAAATCAAATTATTCTCCCTGCTCCACCTGTCAGAGAGATGGAAACAAAGCATTCATCTTTCCTTCCTGTGTCTGGAGCTGTGACAGCCCCTCGGGACTCCATAGCCTTGGGGGGGTAGGGGAACTAGGTGCTGGAGGTGACTTTGGGATAATTTTGCACCCCTAGGGAGCCTTACTGCTTTGCTTTCCCCTTTGTCCTCTACATCAACATCTCCATGGTTTGTTTTTTTATATAACTAATAATAGCTATTTATTTACTGTAAGAGCAAGCCTTTATGGTAGCAGCTAAAGCTTTGTGGTTGTATTTCCTGTGTTTATGGAGTAGGAATGTGGTGAACAGGGCTGTCAGTCGCCCCAGTCACAGCCCCAGTCCGCGGCTCCTTCGCTGGGAAAGTCCCTTTAACATCTAAAGCCGTTCAGCAATCGCTTTCCTGGTCACTATGCTACTAACTTTAAAGTAAATGACTTTAACAATTAAACAGTATTGTTTATTTTTGAGAAGTTTTAAAATACCTGGTTTGTGGTTTTAACTACTTGACTGGGGTGGGTGGTGAGCGGCACTTTTGGCGTCCTAGTGCCTTGCGGGGCAGGAGCGTGATGATGCAAGGACCTGGGGACTGGGTAGGATGCCATTCCCCCCGGCTGACCGTTTGGGGGCCCCCCGCAGGAGAATGTTCTCGCTGTTCCGGGCTCTGCAGCACCCAAACGTGAAGGTGCGCACAGGAAGTATGAACGCTACAGCTGCTTCCTCTGTCTGCGTGAATGAAAGGCTGCTAGTCCCACTCGCTTCTGGCTCGTTGAAGTGCTCGTTTGTAAGATTTGACGAGAGTCTGTGTGTAAGAAACGTCCGACTGCCGATCAGAGCCACTTCTGTATGTTACTCCATGAAGGCGCTTCAGCTCTGAGGAACCCTAGACAGGATGCTGTCGTCACGGTAAATATGCGCAGCGTCCGTGCAAACGCAGCCCGTCCGTGTCGGAATGGTGCACATTCAGCAAGGGGAGGCCACTTTAGATCGGGCACCCTCGCTTTCTTGGGGGTTCTCTTCCGGAAGCGATGACTCATGGGATCCAGGCCTGCTGTGATGGATGAAGGGAGACTACACGACTTTAGATCATTAGCGAGGGAGGAAAAAGAAGACCGTCACACGTGAAAAAAACGAGTCGCGATGGAGAGGGATACACGGGCAGCACGGCTCACCGGGCTGTGGGACACCACTCCCCCACCCCCCACCCCACCCCGGCATGGCCTGACAGTGCAGATTCGCACTTGAGAACAGCTGCTTAATGGATCTCCAACGTGCACGCATCATTAGTCATGAGAACGGGCTGATTAGGTACCTTTCCTGTCCTCTCCTTTCTCCCGGGTGCCTTGTTCTCTGCCCTGGAGAAGCTCCAGCGGTGTAACTGCAAGCCCGCTTGCTTTCTTTGCCATTTTCTCTCCTGTTCAGTCACATGACCTCAGTGGCCACAGACAACAGACTGACTGTCGCTGTAGCTATATATATAAATACTGGAGCCCTGTGTGCATGCAGTGCTCGGTTTTATCATTTCTTCCCCTCTGATTCCCCAAGCACTCCATAATGCCGTGACTTGCTGCAACCGAGACCTATTAAACCCAATTACGTCTCATTCTTCCTCTAGGATGTGAAGCTTAATGAAGCTCCGTTTGTAACGTTCTCTGCTGCTGCTGAGGTGAGTCGGCAGGGCCGAGGCGTCCTCTTCTGACTCATTTTGTTCATGTTGACGTGTAGCACACAGAAAAGCATCACCTTCCGTACTCCCACAGTTTCCCCGTAGTAGTTTTTTTTTTTTTTTTTTTAAAGTGCAAGAGCCTCGCTCGGGCTGGGGCTCTGAAATCTAGCACCCCCTAGGAGTCGCGACACACGCGCAATCACACGGATTTGTTTTCGCAAGCTTCAGCGCCTGAGAAGAGGCGTGATATTATACTCCGACTATTATGTATTCTCGCCCCCCAAGAACTTGACACAGCCTGAAAATAAGGGGCAAGGCTCAGTTATCAAAACAAGCATACAGCTTTTATTATTCTGCCACTCTAGGCTCAGGAGCGGGGGGGACTCCTGGCAAGCCCTCTGGCCGAGCGGGCTGTCTGTGACACTGCCGGGGGCCGGGAGCCGAGTGGGTGACGGGGGCCCTACCCCGAGCAGAATGGCGGTGAGGAGGCAGGCTCTCCACACACACAGAGAGCATAATAAGTGAGGGTAATTGGCAGAGGATTATCCCCTGTAGAACGTGCCAGTGGGATAATGAAGGACTGCCGCTCTTCAGACTCAATTAAAAGGAAGGTGTCAGATGTCTACTGTAAATCGCTCTAAGCAGCGAGACCTCCTCCTTACCCCCCCCACTTTGGTGCAGAGCAGTTTTCTAGTGTTTATGCATATTTATAGTTCTGAGTTGTTTCTGTTTACTGATGGGGGATGCTGTGGGGCTGCGCCGTTATATCTGGGGGTGCGTTTGTATCCAAGGCGTGTAGTATACTGTGGGTCCCTCCGCTTGCAGAAACCTGTCTCACTTGGCAGGAATGTGCCAGAAAAGGACGTGGCGTTCGGTGGCACGCTTGGGCATGGTGTGTTTACGGCGCCCTGTGCCATGTGCATGTCTATTTATGTGAGGCACTGCGCTCTCGCTGGCAGCGCTTAACCACAGGCTCCACCCAGTTTCCTCTTGACTGACAAGACTGTTCATCAGTCATGTTCCTTATTAACATCAACTATTTCATGAAGGGGGGAGATTTAGGCAAAGCTGGTGCTTGGAGCTGAGTATTTCTCCAAAGTTTTAAATTTAATTATCACTGGAATTGATCATCATTTTTTATTGATGTAATTCCTTTCGTTATCCATAATGTATACACAGTACAGTGTCATGGGGGGGGGGGTAGGGGTAAGTCCTGGATGGGATGGTGGTCCATCACAGGGCAACGTAGAGATGCCAGTTCACCTTTAACTGCAAAGATGTGTCCGGAGACTTGATAGGAGGAAGGAGAGAGCACACGTAACATGGAGGGTACATGGTAAACTCCATGCATGCAGAACTCTGGCGGACTTCCTATAACCATCTCTGGCGGTGTGAGACAACAGTGCCACCCACTATGCCACCATGCATCAATTAATTATATATTGCTTTTGTTTGTTTTTTGCTGCAGAACCCAGTGAAACACTGTAAGTGTGACATCACTGGATAGGAGTTTTGGTTCTTGGCTCTGGCCTCATTGTGCCCTAATTGAATGATTTCATCTATTGAGGTGTAAGAGCCCAGCTGTGGCTTGTCAATAGTCCTCATTGTTGAAGATCCTGCTGAGGGTGGCGGAATGGACAGGGAGGTGACTGAGGATCTCTTTAGACAAACAGCCTTGTTTTTCCTGTCTGCAGGTTTGTTTTTTGCATGCCTCTGATAGCGAGCCACTGTGCCGGCCTGCCTGCGGTGCATGATTATTGACTTTTCTATCTTGTGGAAAACGCAGTTGCATATGTGAGAGGAGAGGTGACCCATTTCCCTGGGGCTTTCGCTCGCCGGATGGTTGTTTGTTCTCCATAGCCCGCTCTCATACTGCAATGGCTTGATTTCTGTGTACAGAAATATCTACAGTCTAAGAAATGTGAATGTTCTTTCCTTGTGTGTGTCCCATCCATAATTGTGTGTTTGTGGGTGTGGGGGGGTATTATGTAAAAACGCCAAGTCTCATATTTTGTTGGTTTAAGGTTGTCATATTGGGGTTAGTTTTCCCCATATAAATGCATGGAGTGTCCCCACAAAGATATAATTACAAACCTGTGTGTGTCGTGTCTTAATGTTCATATTAATCACCTATGGATGTGCTGTGGGGTTGGTAAGACGATACAGATGGTGGCACACATCTGCAGAAAAAGAACGGTTCCTCACTTAGAGGTACCCCTGACCTTCTATTAGCGAATCGCTAATTCCCATAATTTTTCTTTCTCTCTAATTTGTCTTATGCTGAGCTCTGCTTTTCAAATAAGGCCACATCCTTGCTGTCACACTAGCAGGAGGGAAAACGAACATGAAGCGGACAAATCTGCCAGAAAGGGGTGCAATTTGAACTTTTAACACCAAGCTTTCTCTCTAATTGGAAAATTGGGTCCCTCAGTCTTTTAAAGCAAATTAAATGTAATGCGATCCATGGTTATTGAACTGTATTTGATGTCATTCTACGGCTCAACTTGGTCTGTAGATTAGGCTAGCTAATTAAGGGAAATGGAAAATCGCACATGCTTAATGAGACATTTCTCTGGCTGCCGTGCTCGGGTGCTTTTCCTGCGCCCTGGGGTCACAGCAGGAGGGTGGAGAACAGTATGTTGACCCTCACTCTTCGTTTTATCTTGCGGTCAAAGTCAGAAGAGGCACCTGAGCAGTTTGTTTGTTTGTTTGTTTTTTTACTCTGCAGTGGCAGAGGCTGAATTCACTCAGCGATTCTCATGCATGGTTGATGATGCGCTTCGAAAATCAACAAGTTTTGTACAATGGGAAACCTGATACTCGGCTACACAACATGTTTTTGAGGAAGTCATCAGAATCTAACTTGACCGAGTTTGTGCCAAGGAGACCCGGGCTTGTTAATCTGGGCCTCCCTTATTCTGTTAATTCAGCAAAAGCTGCGGCAGCTGACCGCTTTGTTTGGCGTGGTTGCGTAAATGTTTATACGTAGACCTTTTCATCAATGGCTTGCAAATAAATCTGCCTTTGCAGTTGCGGTTTTCACTCCAAAACATTCCTAGTGTGCTAGTTTTGCACAAAGTAGATGTAGGGTAATATACTTTAAATAGACGTGTGAGTTAATTCCACATTGGAATTAGTGGTGATTTTGCTACTTTTGTGAACTATGTAGTGCAGGGGTAGGGAACCTGATCCATGGAGAGCCAGTGTGGGTGCAGGTTTTTGGGATGGCCTCTCAATCAGCCAATAATAAAGCAGCGATTCTCAACTCCAATTCTTGGAAACCACTGTTATTGGCTGATTGAGAGGCCATCCCAAAAACCCGCACCCGCACCGGCTCTCCATGGATCAGGTTCCCTACCCCTGATGTAGTGCCTCAGACAATCGATCAGGAGACCACACCTCATTTTATAAACAGGCCTCTATGTATCTGTTCTTCTGCAGTGGTTAATCATAAGACCTGTTCTCTACGCATAAATAATTCTTTTAAAGACATTCTTAGTGTTCTTCCTGTGCTGTCTTGTGTGTGGCCTATATATACCATATACATGTGTGTCGCTTAATGTTCTTCTGCACAATGACCAAGGTCCCAGTTGAAAAATCTAGATCAGCTAATGGGACACAGCAGACCATAGCGGCCGCAGCGCACCCCATGTAGTTCGTATTAAAAAAGAGACTGCTGCCAGCCCTATAATGGTACAGTTCATATCTAACTTATAATACCCATAATACTATAATACCATAATAGATATTTTAAATGACTTGGGACCCACAATGTCATTTTATTTTATTTTTTTTTATTTATTTGGGTGGAGTGTCACTTCAAACTTACGTAGAACCTCCCAAACGATCGGTATTGGTGTCAGATTTTGAAACGATTGACTATCGGTGTCGGCTAGAAATTTCCTTATCGGTGCATCACTAGTATTTAATTTAATGCATCTTTTATCATTACTTTTATATTGGAGAATATACTTTAAAAGATCTTGTACTGTATTGCACAAATAGCCAATGTAGGTGCAGTATATTGTATATGTTTGTATATAATGTATATGATGTTGGCATAGTGTCTCCTGACATCCTATTGGACAGAACATAATCGTTAAGCGGCGCATAGCTGTGTTGTGGAACTTGTACACTTCTCAGGTGCTCTTGGTTGTGTTCCACCACCACAGGCACTTAACACATTTGTGTGATCACTCGAAAAGTAATTAATGGATCTTTGTCTTTTGCAGACACATTGTTTGAGCGATGATGTAGAAATTATCAAATTTTGAGACAAATCACACCAGAACTGAAGCATCGCTGCATAGTGAGAGCAAAGAGAAGGGCAACCTCAGACTCTTGATCTCATTAGTGCGATAACTCAAATGGTATTTCTCAGATCTCACACTTCATAGGGACTTTGTATAGGGGAAGATCTGGAAGTGATCTCTCAAAGAAACGCCGCTTACTCACAGCAAATAGAAGGGTAACTGCAGAAGACCCTTGGTATTATGAACATAGCAACTCTAGATATGTTACTGTGGTGGATATTTTTCAAAATTCCCAGGAACATTATGCAGGTGATGAGCTGCCACATATTTAATTTTGGGTCATATCACACCAAGACTGAAACAGCCAGCTGTGGAAATACCTTACGAAACCATGCAGATGCAAACTGAAAACCTACTGTGGCCTTAATACGGCCAATCCCGATATTAAGTTTCATCTCGGAAGTGTGTGCAGCGAAGTGCCTAATCCACCTTTTTTGGAACTTGAATCCTACTGCTCGTTTGTCCACAGGTGAGAAGACAATCGGCCAAATTGAAAAGCATTTCTTGGGTGAGAGAGGTGCAAATGACCTCTGCATCCATACTGAGAAGGACAACAAAGCAGATGCACCCTGTGGTGTCTCTTATCCCTGTTTGTCACGAATTAACAACTATCAACAAAAGTCGGGCGCAACCAGAGCTCCCTCCTTATCCGCTTCCTGCAGCTGGCCTTTGTGAGGCGTATGGGAAGGGCGATGGGATCCTCGCTAATGGCGTTTGTCATGGATCATGGCATTGTCAGTGCCCTAATAATCCAGGGCAGAGCCAAGTCCGTTCCACGTCCCCTGAACCCACCACACATGCTGGAAAAAAATGAAAATAAGCCTATTGCTCTTTTGAATGTGGAATGTGCCTCTAATGACAGGAGCTTTGAAATGTTCTAAATCTATATCAGTGGCACTTAATTCATCCATATGTGGTGCTTCCCCAGGTGCTGATATGTGTACAAGATGAGTGGACTGGGGGATAACTCCTTGGAGCCACTGTGCTCCGATCGAAAACGCAAACTCTCCTCCTGTGAAGCACCTGGCTTAGGGTAAGTGCCAAGCCGGGCTTAACATATCTAGATGTGTTAATTTTAACATCTTGATATATTAAAGAATAATAAGTTACATGTACAAATATGTAAATTCTATGACTAACTTTCCATGCGAAAATGAATATTTGCTTTATTTTTTGGCATGTGTGCTTTCCCCCATATTTCCTGTTTCCCTTTAATTGTTAGGTTGACTTAATCCTTAATGAAAATTTTAACACCTCGTTGTTAAGAATTCAGTGGGTTTCCAAGAGCCTCTTAGGGTTGTCATGGTGACACACACTCATCACGATGGCACCCTCTCCAGGTGTGACAAGAGACGGCGAGAGCAGGAGAGCAAGTACATCGAGGAACTGGCCGAGCTGATCTCAGCCAACCTGAGCGACATGGACAACTTTAATGTCAAGCCAGACAAATGTGCCATTCTGAAGGAGACCGTCCGGCAGATCAGACAAATAAAGGAGCAGGGTACGAATTCTCAGCTCATCATCACATTATGGCATTTCTTTGTATATATCTGTATGCTGTTCAGTGGATTTCTCAAGGTCTATTGATGTGGCCATTTAGACATATTTGCAGAATGAGAATCAGATTTGCATTGCCTAAGCGTTGTTTATTTTTTTGTGTTTTTTGTCCCTGCCTTTAGATATAAATTAATACAGCTTAGTGTCAGTGAGAAGGTCAGATTTATTATTTTAATTTTTCTCTTCTATTACGCCTATAAATGTAGGGGAGAGGATGGTCTGGCCCATTTTTCAAAGGGGCGGGCACATTTTTAAGAACTGTAGCTCATATTGAATGCTTAAACACTCTGGGCGTTATCACTGGGGCTAACTCAGGTAGTGGGACTTTGGAAATGATGACAGTTCTCAGAATCTTTGCTATCTCAATAGGAAAAGGAAGGGGTATAACTGTCTCTCACTCTGCGCAGAGATGTTACCATAGTTACAGGAAGTGAATAATGAAAAGGCACGCACAGACACACACAAAGTCTCCCCCTTTCTTGCTCCTTGTCAGTGTTTCTCCTCCTGTGATTTTTCTTGCGCGATGCTTTTCCTTTCCAAGTAAAAATGCATTTTAAAGCTTCCCCAGAGCGGTGTGAACCTCTGCAAAACATTTTCAAAAAAAGCCTCAAAATTGCTTGTGCACCTCTATTTTATCTTATTTTTTTTTTACCTTATTACCCATCTTGTTTAAAAAATAAACACCGTTCCTAGAATTATGTAGTATCATGTGAGCATTTCTGAGGTTCTTACAGAGCTATGGCAGGTATTCCTCAGCTCCTTGTCTGCTTGCAGACTTTGACCTGCATTAAACCTATCCTTGAGTATTATGAGTTGAAAACCTTGCATGACTTGCTCACTGGCTAAAAACTGAATCATACTTCCCCCTGGTGGTTGAATGTTTAACTGAAAACTAATTACAGCCGTCAAAATGTTGTTTTCTGAAGCACAGTGGAGTTAAGAGAAACAGAATTATGATGATGATCATAATCGCGAATGTTAACTATGTATTCTGTGTAAGATCCTTGGGGTCTTTCCAGGCTGTACTAGTCAAAATAATATTGAGATCACTTGGCAGAAACAGAAATGTTTGATAGCAAAAGATTGTAGTCAATTATTCCTGGACCATGATTTAAGAGGATAAACTCAACGTCTTTTTCCAGTGAGATTTCATATTTTGTCCAATTAATATGGACAAGATTAAATTACTACATTAGTAAAAAAAAAGACTAGTAATAAGAATAATAACAAGCAATAATAATAATAAAGGTGCTGATGATGATGATGAAGAAGAATAAATGCATTGTACTAGTAGTAATATGTATACATTTAATGTGCCCTGGGTTATTTGCAGTAGTGCCTTACTATATGTCTGGTTTTGAAAAATGGCCAGTGCAGAAAGGTTGCGGTCTTGTCACGTAATTACTGTCGGGGGCTTTGACATGACCCACATTGCCGATCTGTCTCCAGGGAAGGCATCCTGTGATGATGATGTTCAGAAGGCGGATGTGTCCTCCACAGGCCAGGGGGTCATTGACAAGGACCATCTGGGGCCGCTTCTACTGCAGGTGAGCTGGAGGGCAGGGGGCAGGGGGCAGCAGCAGAACACAAACACATTGCCTTGATTGGCTGCTTGATTAATGGGGCGGAGCTTTCAGAACATTAATCATACCCAGCCACTGTTTCAGTATCTAAAGTAGTTCTCTTTCCCCAACACGTCTCCTCCATCCCCCTTGTGCTTCTCCCCTTTCAGGCATGACCCCATCCCCTCTTCCCGAGTCATGCTCTTGCTTATGTATGTCCACCCTTTCCATCCTAAGGCCCTGGATGGCTTCCTGTTCGTGGTCAGCCGGGAGGGCAACATCGTGTTCGTGTCGGACAACGTTACCCAGTACCTGCAGTATAAGCAGGAGGAGCTGGTCAACACCAGCGTGTACGCCATCCTTCACGAGGAGGACCGTGAGGAGTTCCACAAGAACCTGCCTAAGTCCAACAGTAAGCAAGCAGCAGAGCACCGTCGCACTCACACACGCACACTATCCACATTGCACTTTGGATCTGTACTCCTCCCAGCTGTTGTGAAGTACCAGGGCACATGCTGCCAGAGCAAAAGGGGGGGGGGTACCCAGAGAGTGAGTAAGTAAGTGGTGGTAACACCACCTGATCTATAAATTAAACACACAGTTCCTCTACATCCTGTGCTCATGATGGGAGATGCTTACAGGTGCCAAGTAGGAATCCTAAACCAAATACCGTAGATCTTGTTTTGTCATCCGAGCTTTCAGCAGAACAGCGTGGGTTTTGACAACGGAAGCTTTTCCAGTGGATGTGCTCTCTGTGTGCACTGGTACGCTTGGCTCCAGTGCATTTCATGATGAAAGACAAGCGGAGATCCAGCAGCAGTTAACTTTTGGTGGGGGGGGCTGGAGGCACTTGATGTGTTTACTGGAAACGGGCAATTCTTCCTGACTCTTACTGTTTAATTATAGAATCCTAAAGGAGGAATGTCTACAACCCATTATATTGCACTTGGCTTATGCTGGGAAAACATTAAAGATGTAAAACTAATTTTCCATAAGAATTAAAGTTCACTCCCGTGCCATTTTTTTTTTTGCCATTTCCCGTTTGAAGGTTTATGTTCAACAAGCAGAACTGAAAGAACAAAGGATGCAGTCTCCACAATGGAAAATAAATTCCTATGTTTTTCCCAATAAGTACAATTACACTTGGTATTATAGACCCTCATTCTTCTGTTTGTCTGCATCTGCACAGTGAGCAGTGTGTCCTGGGGTGGTGAGGCTCCCCGGCAGAAAAGCCACACCTTCAACTGCCGCATGCTGGTGAAGTTCTGCCACAACCCTGCTGAGGAAGGAGCTGTCAACCCCCGATATGAGACCATGCAGTGCTTCGCACTAACCCAGCCAAAGGCCATGATGGAGGAGGGCGATGGTATGGCCCCATCTGGGATGAACTGCCGTTGAAACCTCTCGTTAAATGTGATGGATTGACGCGTCTGCTGATGTGGACAGTATTGGCGTTGAAGCAGCACAGTAACTGTCACTGTGTCTAACTCTCATCTGCAGACCTCCAGTCGTGTATGATCTGTGTGGCTCGGCGAATGACTGCTGTAGAGAGGACAGAGGTCTTCAACACCAGACATGAGCTTTCGGGTAAAGCAGGGGTAGAAGGAAATTCTGACGAGACAGTGAATGCTGTAGACAAGCTGCATGTTGAACTGTCTTTTACCTGTTGTTGGCATCCGGAACAGGCAAGCTGATCCAGATCGACCAGACCTCCCTCCGTGTGTCCATGCGGCCAGGCTGGGAGGACCTCCTGCGTAGGTGTATTCAGATGTTTATACAGCACAGTGAAGGACAGCCCTGGTCTCATAAGCGCCACTATCATGAAGGTATAGCCACGCGACATGGTCATGGCGGGTTGGTGTGTCGTTGTCTCGGCGATGACTTTTAGTCTTTTGGATCTGCAGCCTTTCTGCAGGGGCACGCCGAGACCCCCCTGTATCGCTTCTCGCTATCCGACGGCACCCCAGTCACAGCACAGACCAAGAGCAAACTGTACCGCCACCCCATGACCAACGAGCCACAGGGCTTCTTGTCCACACACTTACTGCAGAGGTGAGATTCTGACGTCCTCTGTTCCCTTTCTTGGAGTGGGAAGCTTGCCTCTACTGTTACTTAACCAGGTAATACCAAGCCAGTAAAGCCTATGGTTTGCTTCCTCTAATCGATTTTCTCTCTTTCAGGGAGCAGAATGGATACCGTAGCAGCCAGGGTGGCATGAGACCACAGGGCATGGGGAATGTAAACTCTAGCACCCAAATGAACATGCCGCCTGGTGGTGTGATGGGTATGAGCAGGGGCTACGGCATGAATGAACAGGCCCAAATGGGGCAGATGGGCGGCCACATGTATGGCGGTGCCAACCGGATGATGAACCAAATCAAGATGAATCAAATGAACCACCCAGGTCCTGGTATGCAGCAACAGCAGCCCCCATACCAGGGTGGGGGCTATGGAATGGGCATGAACGGCTCTTCTCAAGGCAGCCCAAGCATGAACATATCCCAGCAAAATCTTATGATGTCCCCCAGGACTCGAGGGAGCCCCAAAATGGGTGCCAGCCAGTTTTCTCCTGGAGGTATGTGTGGGACAAATGGAATTCTCTTGTGGTACTTCAGCTGGTTGATTAACACTGAACCTGTAGCACTGTGACAGACTCATGGAGGCTGTAACTTCTGTTCCAGGTATGCATTCTCCTATGGGGCCAAGCAGTGCTGGGACTGCAGGGGGAGCTGGTGGTGCTGGAGGGAACAGCTCCTTCTCCAGCAGCTCCCTTAATGCACTGCAGGCCATAAGTGAAGGAGTTGGCAATCCCCTGTCCTCCACTCTGGCCTCACCAGCCCACAAACCAGACAACCCTCAAAGCATCAACTCGTCGCAGCCGCAACCTCCACAAATGATGGCGTGTAAGAGCAGCCGCGGGGGCTCCGGCAGCCCGGCAGGCGTGTTCAGTGGGGTAGGAGATCAGCACAATATCCCACACTTGCTCCATCAACACCACATTCAGACAGGCGACAGTAGTTTAGAGCGGCTGGACAGTCAGGCTGGGCCGCATGCCGCTAAGGAGGGCGGAGAGCCTAGTGCCGTTGGCACTGAGCAGCACCGGCAGGTTCCCGATGGCAAGGGCCACAAGAAGCTGCTGCAGCTTCTTACCTCCCCAACCGAGGAGCTCAGCCTGAGTGTGTCTGGCAGTCACCCCAATCTGTCACATGGTGCGACCACACCCCCTGGAATAGACCCTAAAGAGCCCACTGGCTGTGTCACCAGCCCTTCGTCAACAAGTGTCTCCTCTTCCTCTGGAGCTGCGGGGCAGGCATCTAGTGGCGTGTCCTCACTGGCTGCTGCCCATTACACTGCCTCGCTGCAGGAAAAACACAAGATCCTTCATAAACTGCTGCAGAACGGCAACACTCCAGATGAGGTAGCCAAGATAACTGCAGAGGCTACGGGGAAGGCATTGACCGGCCAGGAGCCTGGGATGGTGGAGCTCGCTGGCAGTGCAGGGCCCCCTCCAACTGGGACAGTCGATATGAAACATGAGCAGCGGAGCCCCAAGAAAGAGAAGAACCATGCCCTGCTGCACTACCTCCTCAACAAAGATGAATCCAAAGAGCCTGTTGACATCAAACCAAAGCTGGAAGAGGTGGAGGGTAAGAATGGGCAGGGGACCTGCAGCAGCTCTGGAATCATGACCTCCACCTCAGAAAATATAAGCAAGATCAAGATTGAGCCACCTGATGAGGTAACAACTTATGTTCTTTTATGTACACTTGTAATCCCACCCAAAGTGGGATTCAAGACACAGTCTTGAAGGACATCATTTATATATTGGTTGGTATGAAGATTATAAATATTTTACCAGTGAATCTGTACTTTGTATGTGAGAGAGAATGTTTCTGTCCTCATACTCAGCTGGAAGCCATCATTGGAGGTTTGAAGAACTCTGGCACAAGTTTTTACCCAGAATCTGCAGCTGGAGGAGGAAATGATGGCAGGAACAAGCAGCAGAGCTGCCCTGATGACAGCGGGAAGGGTAACATTTTCCTGCATGTCTGTCTTTCTCCAAGTTACGCCTGTATGTGTCATCGCCCTTATAGCTGTTGAGTGCTGCTCTTGCTGTCTGCCAGGTGTCAGGAGTCCAGGCATGGCATCTGTATCTCGTGCGCCCTTCCAAAGGGCTGTGTCTGTGGATGGAAAGCCGGCCTCTGGGGTGGCAGCAGCGGGACGACGCAGCGCCCCCTGCAGCATGCTTGTCAAGCAGGAGAGCATGGAGGGTCAGCGGATGATGGGAACATCAGACAACTTTTCAGGAAACATGGGTATGTGTCCGCAAGGCACTGGGCAAGTCACACAGTCATTCTCCATCATTCAGCCCCAACTGTCACAATCGTGGCGATGTGTAATCGGTTCTGCCGTGTTTATTTTTAGGAGTAATGAACAGGGGGATGGGCTTTTCCCAGCGCTCACCAGTGGGAGGCTCAGGGGAATGGGGAATGCTGAATTCCGGCACCAGTCCTGCAGGATCAGCCGTGCACCCTTCCATGATTCGCCCAGGGATGGATTACAATAACAAGAACATGATGGGAGATCACTTGGTCAACCGCTCCAACAGTGTCCCAGGCAGCAGACCGATGGTGCAGCAGCAACTGCTGGAAATGGGTACAGTAGTAACGGCTGTGTGTGTACCATGCGACTGTATTGTATGATCTTCAGTCTCTGAATCTCAGTAAAACTCAACGTTCCACAGGACCAAATGACATGCACATGGGTATGAGTCCTTTCAATCAGCAGGCGCCGCCCAATCAGTCCCCGTCCTGGCCAGACAACGTGATGGGAATGGACAACCAAAACAGGTAAAAACTCACCTTGGGCAAATGATTTTAGCAGACGGATTATAACCAGCACTCTATGTTCCTTGTGTTCACCAGTATTCATAGCAAAAATAATTATTAAGTGCCATCAAGATGTCAGCTCCTGTTGACAGTATTGGTGCTCTTCAGATTTTTCAGTGACATTTTTTTGTGACTGTCCAGTCAATCCACCTTCTGGCATCTTATTCTTTTTTTTTTCTTTCTTACCTTCACCTTTTCCAAGCCTTATGTTCCCAGTCCCATAATAAGACCACTTTACTCACTGGTCATTTGCACTTTCAGTGAAAGTTCAGGCTTCAGTTGATCAAGAATGCACCTGTTTGTTTTCCATTTGGGCCATGGTATTCTTTAAGGTCTTTTCCAACACCAAAGTTCAAAGGCGTCAGCACTCTTCCTGCCCTGCTTCCTCATAGTCCAACTTTCACATCCATAAAGGGTAATAGAAGAAACAAACACTAAGCAATTCTGTTTGTTCTTAGAGATATCTCAGTACTTTTGAAGGTGTATTTTTCTCCCCCCAAACCCTTTATCAGAGCTGTGCCAGTCTGTGACACATTTGACTTCAGGATCCTTTCTTGTTGTTCATTGTTCCAAGGAGGCCGAAGCTGTCTGTAACCCTAGTGTGTTCACCATCAACACTAAAGTTAGCTTCCAGTCCTGTGGTTATTACCTTTCTCTTCACACTTAGCTGTCATGCCATTGTTTCACTTTTCCTTATCTGTCTTCAGTTGTCCTTCATTTTTCATAAGTGTGAGGTACTGAGCATATCAAAGGTTGTTGATGGTTCTTGCTTCAATTTTGAGTCCACAATTGTTTTCATCCAGTCCAGCTTCTCTCATTCTGTGTTCTACATACCAGCTTAGTAGATATTCTGGGACTGGTGTGTGGCTCAGTGGGTTCAGACACTCTGATTGGAAGGTCACCAGTTCAAATCATGTGGTCGGCGAAATGATCCCACCATTGGGCCCTTATCCCCCAATTGAACCAGAGACTGGTTGACCCTGCTTTTTCAATTTACACGTGGCTTTGGATGAAAGCACCAACTAAATAAATAAAATAAATGAATCATAAGAGCAAGATGCACTAACAGCCTTTCCTGAGATCATTCTATAGTTTTACATGGCCAACACAATCAAACTCTTTTTGTAATCAACAAAGTACAAATTGTTTACATTTTTTTCACATTATTTTATATTTTGACAATGTTTTTTTCCTCAATGTTTCCTGAATCCATGCAGTCCTCATTCCATGTAGGACTGTAACCTGTTGATTAATCTTAAGAGTAATCACACTGGCATATAATACAAGGGGAATTCTATAATATGTGGCACTTTGTCAGGTCTCCCTTCTTTGCTATTCAGAGATAATTATCATGCCAGCTGTAGTGGAGACTATTAGATTGAGTGTCACTCTGGTGGTTTATATGTATGTCTGCTGTGGGTTAACTGCCTCCATCTTCAAGTAAAGTGAAAGTGAGGTGCATTTCAGGCGCCATAATGGGAGTTCCCTGGATGACCTGCTGGCTCCACCTTCCACCAGCGAGGGGCAGAATGATGAACGAGCCCTTCTGGACCAGCTGGACTCCTTGCTTAATAACACTGACGTGAATTCGCTGGAGGAGATTGATCGAGCGCTGGGCATTCCAGATCTTGTCAGCCAGGTCAGGATTATAGAAAGAGAGGAACAGTGATGCACAGATCAGTGCCTGGAAATCTCCGCATGCTATACGAGGCTTTGAGAATGTGTATCTGGTAGTGGCGGCCAAATGAAGCTTCATGGACCATTTTCTGTATTTTTTTGATCCCACTAGATGGTTGGGTTGCGTTGAGCCCCATCTAGTGGTGTCAGAAAATACACCAGATGGTTCATGGAACTTCATTTGGCCATCGCTAATATTTGGTAAATTTAAGGTGTATGAGAGCAGAAAATTAGATGCTTGTTTCATTTTCGACTCTTACAGGGTCAAGGTGGAGAGCAGGCCTCAGAGGCCTTCCCCGGACAGGACCCCTCCATGATCATGGACCAGA
Source organism: Brienomyrus brachyistius (assembly GCF_023856365.1). Lineage (NCBI taxonomy): Eukaryota > Metazoa > Chordata > Actinopteri > Osteoglossiformes > Mormyridae > Brienomyrus > Brienomyrus brachyistius. The sequence continues at coordinate 7,220,937 of NC_064538.1, read as the reverse complement.
AGCCCATGCTGAACCAGGGCTACCCCGGAGCCCCTGGCATGTCTATGCAGTCTCCCTACAATGCCATGCAAGGCCAACCGGCCGGCTTCAACCCGATGATGAGCCAGGTGGGACAGCAGGGGGGTTTCTCCATGCCTGGCATGCACCCCCGCAGCAGCTTGATCAGGCCCCGCATGATGACTGCCACCAAGCCCCTGCGGCTGCAACTACAGCAGAGGCTGCAAGGCCAGCAGGTACCGCTGTCCTTCCTGCCTTCCTACACACCAGTGAAATCTTAGACGATAACTAGCACACCACCTCTGAATGGGAGCCTTTGAGGAGTCTCTGAGTAATGTGTAATAATTAAGAATTGTAATTATTGATAATTTATATAATAGTAATAAAAACAAATAGGTTTATTGCCCAATTTTGGTGGTATTCTGGAAATTTTAAGGTTTGTTTTACGTGCCCCCCTCCGCCCCCCACCAATGCAGTTTATGAACCAGAATCGCATGGGGATGAAGATGGAGCCCCCAGCAGGTGGGAACCCTGCACTTCGCCCCGGGATGCAGCCACAGCCCGGCACGCAGCCTGGTGGACAGGTATAGCCGAACATCAGACCGTGCCTCTCAGGGCCTCTTCAGCCCCTTCGGCTGGATCTGATCACCTCCTTCTGGCATCTTCTTCCAGGCTGGGTTCCTGAATGCTCAGATGTTGGCACAGAGGAACAGGGAGCTCATAAACCTGCAGCTACAACGACAGAGGATGATGATGCTAATGCAGCAACAACAACAGCAGCAGCAGGTCACTGCGCCCAGTGGAGGGTTTAGTCCCCCTCCCAATGTTACCGCCCCTAGAGGCATGGACAATCCAATGGCTGCCCCCCCCATGAACCAGCCAGCGCAGCAACAGTTTGCCTATGGGGGGAACTATGGTGAGCGAGAGGGAAACTGGGGAGACAAACTCGCTGTATTTCTGCTTTAGGGTTCATTGCATGTCGAAGCCCTTAATTTTTCTGCATGCTGCCTCACCCTGACAACCATGTATTTGTTAAGCAGTTGATACGAATTTGCAGTATTTCTGCCGCTTAGCGGTCACCTCGTGTTCATGCTGTGCTGACAGGTGAAATAATGTCATGTTCGATTATCTCACCGAATCATAAATTCCGAAGTATGTGATGTCACATCCGACCGATCTCCCGTTCAAGCTGCACATCTCGGAACGAATGTGGCTGCCTCCACGAACATGCTGTTGTTGCTTTATATTTTAGCAGATAGGGAGCAAGATTCTTTTATCTGAGAGACAAACAGGAAACACAAACTAGTCAAACCACATTAAAAGCTTTGTCATGCTTTAGTAGATCCATAGTGATATTATTTTTTCGAGAGGCAAACAAACTTCAAACAAACAAAAGTCTGTCTGGAAAAAATCTGATGTTGCATGCTAGGATACTGTTTACGGTCACGATATGGTATTCTCTAATTCTACCACGTGCAATTACGTTTATAACTAATACATTTAACAAAATGAATATTTTTAAATATTTATAAAATAGTTACTCATGACCGTGTAAGCCGCCATGTTGAAATGATGTCGCATAGGAATCTCGGAGAACTAAATTCTGTCCGACATCAATATTGGAAAGGAGGCGTGTTTCCGACAGGAAGTGACGTTTTTCATGAGGTTTTTGTCCAGCTTGCGAATCAGAGAGAGAGATGATCAAACGCACAGATTGTGATTCCCTGCTCTCTCCTCCATGACTTTCAGGGATGGTCCAGCAGGGGGACCCTTCATTTGTGAGTTCGGGCAATAGTCCACCCAATTCCATGATGCCCAGTCGTCTAGGTCTTCCTCAAAATCCCATGATGCAGCAGCACCCCCAGGGTGGTCAGATGTACCAAACGACAGATATGAAAGGCTGGTCACAGGGAGGCATGCCTCGCAACAGGTGGGATGGTCCATATTTATGCATCACTCACATTTCAAATATATATATATATATTTTTTTTTACTTTTGGATATACTGTCATGAATCAGGGACAGCACTATCCATCAGGTGTCTTCTCAGATTTTTATCACAACATAAAACTGCATACAGATGCTCCTCTACTTATGAACGAGTTGCGTTCCAAATGGCCGTTCATAACTTGAAATGTTGTAAATCGTTATTCAACATCATTTTAAGAGTGTACGCAAGTACAAAGAAGTAGGATGCTGGGAGTACGCACGCTACGCTGCTGCGCGGCGGGAATAGTGGCCAGAAGTCATACTAGGCAGAATTGGGGTGCAGAAGAGAAAACTGAGGTTGCAGACAGGAAACGGGAGCCCAAGGAACACAATTTGCACTTAGTTCTCTTTGTTCGTATGTTTGAAAGTTCGTAAGTAGAGGAGCGTCTGTATTTGTAAATTATACAAAATAAGAGAGCAATACATGTTATTCATAAATTGAAAGATCAAATAAAATGTATGACTGTTCTCTGTTGCAGCTCATACCCCCAGCAGCAATTTAGCCAGCAGGGAAATCCTGGCTCATACGGGGGCATGATGATGAATGGATCCATGCCAGTCAATGGCAGTGGGGGTCATATGGGACAGATGCAGGGCCAGATGATGGCAGGGCAGATGAACACCATGGGCATGGGACGGATGCCTATGGGGCCTGAGCAGGTATGCAGGCAGCAGCTACAGCTGCTCACCCTCATCAGGCTGACTTTCAGGCTAGGGTTGCAAAAAGGTGAAACTTTCCAGAAACTTTCCATTCTATGGGAAGTTGAGCCGGGAAATTTTGGAAATATTCCAAGTTGGAAACCTTCCATGGGAATTAGCGGGAATATATAGGAATTAACTGAAAATTTGGGGCAATTTTATACACACTGTTCATATTTGTTTGTAGAAGATGCATTCTTTTGTCAAAAGCAGAAAGGCATTTCTAATGCAAATTTAAAAAATGACGTTTTTGACTTGGAAATTAAGATGAATTTGCATTAAATCTGGTTGTTTTAACCAGATTATGCTGCAAGATGTTTTTTCAACTATGTTTAAATTCCATGTTATAGGCTAACCTGCCATTTTGCCATTTCCAGTCTATTCCTGTACATTCCTATTAACTCCCGTGGAAGGTCTACAACTTTGAAAAGTCCCTGGATTTTGCTCTGCTGCCTGTCGACATAAAAGGAGAAGCATGAAATGACACCTAGTTTCTTGTGTTCACAGCAGAAGTATTGCTGAACCTGAAGCAGAGCGGTGTGATGGAATGGAGACTCACTGTGACCCCTGTAGTCTGCTGAACTGTGCCCATTCCAGTGAACTGAGCTACTGTCTCTCTATATCCAGACCCCCTGTGGATAGGCCCAGAGGATCCATGTCATTCTGGGGTGTGGGGGGGGGCATGTAACCACACAATTGTAAATGCAAAAGATTGTGACAAACGCCTGGGTGTACAATTTATATCTTCAACATTCAAAATCTATTTATCTAGTTTGTGGCGCTCCTGTCCCTCAGTTGTGCATCTTCCTGCTGGAGGTAACTTGATACACTGGACCGAGAAATGTTGGTCATGTTTCCTATAAGATGTAGAATGTAGGTTGTACAGTATTTCTCCTTCATTTTGGGATACTCTTTGCTTTCGTATACATTGGGTTAAGGTACTACGCAGACCTGTTTAGTTGTGATTGCACTTTACAGAAAGCTAAAAAGATTGTTGCAATATTTCTTGGAAATTGTGTAGCCTTGTTCAAGAATTAATGCACACGGCAAACTTTCTTTTTTAAATGGGCCTATTCTAACCCAAAAAAAATACGGATAGGGGAAAGACATGATTTAATATGCAGATTTAAGCAATAACCTCTATGCTTCAAGATGAAGCTGGAACAGCACCACCAACTCAATGTCAAGGTACTGCAGTATTAAATCTTGAGGTCACATTTTGGAATTTGTGAATAGGAATTGTAAATATGCTTTATGTATCATATGCTTTTGTAGGTGTTTTGCACAGAATGTAAGGCTTAATATTTAAAATATAATTTTCATATTGTGACTTGTAGGTCAATACAGCTTTTATTTTCAATGAAAAAGAGGATCCTCTTATCTGCTTATATTTGAATACATTTTAAAAGCTACAATGGTCTCTCTCTTCCTCCTTTAAGGCACTTTTCTTGATGACAAAACCATTATTTTCTAGGAGGACAGAAAACTAGCTTGTAATTAATTAAAAGATTTTAATAAAGATTTTATAATTTCCTCAGCCTTACAAAGAAACATGCATGATGTTTACCCAACCTGAAAACCTAATGATGTCCTTCAATTTTAATTGAACTTAAGATGAGGATTCTGTAAGCTTTGGCAGTACTTTGCTCCCACGTTTACAAAGCGCATTTGTTCCATTTCAGGAATTCTTTTCCACCAATAGCTGTCCGAGATATATTGTGACCATGACAACCAGTTGTCAATAGAAAGTAGTGGTGCTGTAGTGTTAAGTTTATTTAAACGTAAGGCCTGTTATACTTGTAGCCACACATTCTCTGCGAAGCATAGCTTGCGTGGACTGCGTGAGTTCTTTAGATGGAAGAGGGCGATGACCTCCTTTAACTCCTCTATGGTGCTGAAACATCCCAGGAAGTAATGACATGGGTAACAAAGGCTACTTGGTAAAATGAGGGATATTTTATATATTTAATTATTCTTTATTATGGCCGCCATGGGTCAGGTAATGTTTCTTTTCACTCATTTATTTACTCTTGAATAATGTTCAAGAATCGTACCTTTATAAGATATGCGAAGTCCAAAGATTTTTGTTTCAATGCTTTGAGGTTTCTGATATTGGTGGTGAATGAGTATTTGTCTGTGCGCATATATTTATGCACACATGCGAATACGTATCTATATATTATAATTGTATATTGTATCATACACAACACAAAATAAATGTTTCCAGCTCTGCAGCAGTAATTTTTATTTTATGCTTCTTAATGTATGGCCAGTGGACTTCTTGCAGTTTTGCAGGGGGTCTTGAAGACCCTAAAGCTTGGAACATTTGTATATAAACTATTGCAGATATATTACAACTACCACTGGGAAATGTGTAATCGGTGTACCGTGTTATACTGAAACAGACATTTTTAGCAAACACCACCTGTCTCTTCTTCCCATGAGGTAATTTTAGTGACTATCTGTTAAAATGAGTCTTTCTTCCAGAATGCTACTTTTTTGTTCTTCCTGTTTGTTTAGATACAGTTTTAAAATGGCAAATCGAGAAATTTTAATTGGACATTTGTGCTATACTGTTACTCTTATGTTGTATTCTGAGGCTGAATGGCCTGTCACCACCTACCCACCTTTACTGTGTACTTTTTCGAATGAAGAATAGAAACAAATTAAATTTATGCAGTCAATTTCAGAATGTAAATCACTGTTCCTTTTTTTCTTACTCGTTTCATGATGTTAATATTTATGCAAATACAAATTTCTATTTAAAAAAAAAAAAAATGTACTGATTGCCATTTGTTCCTTTAAATAACTACATTTCGCCATTTGGACACATGCATTCTTCACCAAAAATATACAAAGACTTTTATGCAATGGATTGCTTTTGTATGTAAAAATGTATTGTTTAATATGTACAGCTTTTGCGCTATACGCTTGATCCTAGATCCCGCGGCGGGCTTTCCCAATCAGGTCCTCGGAGACCGACAGACGTTCCATGTTTTAGGAGGGGAGCAATATTCGTGGACTATGTGGTACGCAGCTTAAGGGGGAGCAAAAACGTGGACTGGATTGGGAAACACTTGCCTAGGCTGCCCCGAGCTTCTCCGATTGCTGTAACGTCACTTCCGTTAGCTCGCTGCCGTACGGGAAGCACCGTCGGAACCGCTAGCTAGTGATGTCAGTTCCAGGGGAGGGTTAAGAAACGTGGCCTTAAGAAAAGGAAATTCAGGTAACTGCTGCGGTAAATTTCGCGAGTGATATTTTCCGGGACTTGCTAGCCAGCTTGCGTGACTCCTCATATTTAATAGCCTATTTATCCGTGGAAAATGGCCGACGTCGAGCAGGGATCGGCTCTGCCGAGTGAAGGTGCAGCTCCGATCGTAGATGGTGTCAATGCGACTCTCTCTAATGGGACCGACTCTGTCAACGCGACGGCCAGGTTCGTCTCCACACCCGAAGGCACGGCCCTGGCGTATGGGAGCCTTGTCGTTATGGCCCTGCTGCCCATCTTCTTCGGCGCCCTGCGCTCCGTCAATTGCTCCAAATCCAAGGTAATGCCGGCCGGATGGGAGCACCGTCACGGACCGCTAAGGGGGTGCCCAACACGCTGCATATACACCGCCAGCTCGCCTTCTGCTGGCTGCTATCCATTAATGTACATATACCGTATCCCAAATCGGTTATAGGTGATTTGATCGCTATTTTAGTTCGCTACTTACCCAACCCACCAGTGCAAAAAAAAAAAAAAACAATCGCCCCTGTGCGGTGCTAGTTGATACGTAGGCATTTCAGTTGTCAGTTGACGTTCCATGGTTGTCGATATATTTTATTTTGTTTCGATACTTTGTTTTCCTGTTTCGTTTTTAAAAATATTTTGAAAGAATTCTTGGGAAGGATGCCTCTGCTTTATTTCCCCGCACTAATTTGTTCGATGGTGACCGTTATAGTCAGAGTAATGACTACCATCAACTTCATCCCTATGTTGTTTAGACTTGAGTTTTTTTAGACTACTGTAAGTTAATTAATGCACACGACGCTAAAAATGCCATTGCAGTACTTTGCATAAGTATTTTGAGTAGTAGGTTATTCATGTGTCCATGACCATTCATTCAAAGCAGGAGTGGAAAGTCTGGAATCTCTCCCATGAAGCACAAGACATCAGACATGGGACACTTTGGAAAGGATGCCAACTCATCACAGGGCATCAGGCACGACAACCTGGAAAGAATGCCAACACATCGCAGGGCACACACAGAGTTAGAGATACAAGTTTGATTAGACCACGTGTCTTTTGAGGTGGTGGGGAGGAAATACGTGGAAAGCATGTAAACACATACGCAGAGCCAAGAGCAGAATTTTAAACCCCAGTCCGTAAAAAAAAATCTCTGAAAAGAATCTTTAAAAACTTAGACTTCCTTGGACATACAGAATAGCTGTTATGCGATTTGCAAAAAGCTTTTAATATACAGCAGAAAGCAAATGTAAATGTTCACATCCTTGGGATCAAGTATATGCAGAATGGTTTAAATTACCCATTACATCTGTTGTTACGGTGTGTCTGTGATGATTTTGCCCTTTGTTAACTAATGATTTTTGCCGGCAGCTGGAAATCATTTTCAGAGTATGTCTTTGGAAATGAGGGAATTCATTTGGGACACTTCAGTTTCCATTGTGCCACCATGACCTACTTTTGTGAAGATTTCCTATTTTATTTACAAACCCTGTGGGATGAGATGTTACATGCCATACATCTGAGCTCGTCTCGCCCTGGAACCGTGAGATCATTACGGTGGCTCGTAGCTTAGAGGGATCACTTGTGTGATGTCAGTGCGATGCATAAAACCCAACTGTTAAAGATGGTACACTTGAACATGTAGCGACTACTCACTATCACTCACATTGTAACACATGTGAAAGCTTTCTTACATCTCTTTTAAAGTAATAATAAACTCTTAGCGAGGATTTGTCGTGTTTGAACGGAATCATCGTCAGAGATGATGCTGTAATCTCGAACAAAGTACAGCAGCCAATTTACTCAAATAGCTGTTGAGTATATATGCGACTCAAAAGCCAAACAATGCAAAGAATAATGGTTAATGAAGAGTGAGTACTACTTTGACACAGAAGCAATTTGAGGATTCTCTAGCTATAATATTGGTGAGATGTATATGAATGCACTTTGAAGCTTCTGATAGACCTGGTTGCATTTGCTGTTTTCTCCCAGAATTCCTCTGAAATGCCAGAGACCATAACCAGCAGGGATGCTGCCAGGTTCCCCATTATTGCCAGCTGCACCCTCTTTGGGCTGTACCTTTTCTTCAAAGTGAGTCATTGTCACCATATGTCATCTCTATATTTTAGGATGTTCCAGTTTCCCTATAACTGTATCAAACATCTGAAGAAAATTTAATGGAATTGCAGTGCTTCTGGTCAGAAGTGGAAGATTCAGAAAGTATAAATTCAGACCAAGATTTCGTTACAACCATCCAGTTGAGTAGTTTGTAACTCCTTATACTCAACTGGTTGGTTGAAACAAAATCTTGGTCTGAATTTATACTTTCTAAATCCGAACTTTTCATTTCTAGTTAAACAATTGAGTTTTTTTTCCAAGTGTTCTGTAAGATTTGAGAAAGACGTCATTCACCTGGAATCTTTCTTGACTGACCGTAATAAACTTTGCTTTGCTTTATGCTTTTCAGATATTTTCTCAAGAGTACATTAACTTACTGTTGTCAATGTACTTCTTCGTGCTTGGAGTGTTGGCACTCTCCCACACCATGAGGTACTGTTCCCTTCTAGTGATATATGTGTGCATATATATGTATTTTCCCATTTCAAAGTTACTTTAAAAAAATACCCAGGTATTTTTTCTACCAGGTTAAGTAGCTTGCTATTGCAGTGTAGTCCACTCCAGCAGCCTGAGCTGGCAGATTTCATTGTTGTTATGAGTGCCCTATCTTAAACCTGTCACTGTGACCCCTGCATACTGGCTGCTTTCTCATATCCGCTTCACTGTAGCCAGTGAGTCTTTTCTCCCTTTTTTTCCCGTGACAGTCCTTTGATGAACAGGATATTTCCCACCAGCCTACCTAACAGGCAGTACCAGCTGCTTTTCACGCAGGGTTCGGGTGAGAGTAAGGAAGGTGAGTGAGCCGTTTTACTTTATGCAGTCAAATCCACCCAGTTTTAGTTGTGAGGCTTGTGATTATCTGGGGAATCACAGGATCAGAGTACATTCCTGAAGGAGCACTGGATTGTAGCAGGGCTTTGGGAGAGCAACATACTGGACTGAAATGAATCTCTGTGCTTACCAGTGATGCAGCTCTCTATATGTTATGCACATTCAGCCTATCGTAATGTGTTATAGAAAAATGTCCAGCTTGTGCTTCAGCTGCTACACATTGTGCTGGCTGCAGCTGTCACTGTAATTCTGGGTTTCCTTATTACCGATTAAGCCCACATATTAGAAGTACTTTCTGACTTTGTACGTTATGCAAAACAGCCGGAACTGAAATTTTCAGAAGAATTAAAAACATTTCCGGCATGTGGGGCCAAAAAAAAAATCACTGTTTTGGTCAAGCGGTAAAAACATTTTGTTGCACCCAAACTTTTCAAAACCACTGTTATAATTTTAATTATTCAGATGTTCTATGTATTTTATCTACTATATGTAGCATAGCAACATGTATTTGCACTTCCACAGGCAATGGAACCTTTGCCTTCTCCATCAGTGTTGCTTATCTGTCATGGTGCTGGTCTGAACTTTCGTCTTGTCGGTGGGATGGATGGGGGGGGGTGATTTCTGTCTGTTTTGTGTCTGTTTCATTAATCACTTATCCCAATACCTTCTTTGTCACCTGTAGCCTGTCACTGAAAGCATGCAGAGCAAGGCTAGTAATAGCAGCGTATCGTAGAGTATGCATACATTACACATTCAGGCGCCCCTCGCATGTAAGGGTAACGCAGACCCACGAGTTTGCTTAAACTGCATTTTGGACAGTAGGAAGAGCACTGCAGCAGTAGAGCTCAACTGCAATAAACAACGCTGTACACTGCCAAAAACCGTGATGATGGTGCAATGATCTTGATTTTATGCAAACACATTATTTTGGAAAAGATGCGTCCATCTATGAACTTATGTTCCATGTCTACTTGCTCGCTACAGGGTCGTGGGACCTGGCACAGTAGGTACAGGCACCCTAGACAGAGTGCCTGTCCATTGTAGGCCAGAAATGCAGTCATGTATCTATAGAAAATACCAAGACATCAATTCTGCTTTAGGTGTGAGGCTGCAGTCCTGCCCATTGAACCACTGCACCGCCGAATGTTTGTTTGTTATTGTGATTTGAGCCTAAGGTGAGGCTATTGTTTAACATCTCTTAATTCTTTTTGTTCTCAGAAATAGTGAATTACGAGTTTGACACCAAAGACCTGGTATGTCTGGGAATGAGCAGTGTTGTTGGAGTTTGGTATATCTTCAAAAAGGTGAGTACGCTAAGCACATACATATCTGTAACCGAGCAAAGTTAGAAATTCAGAGTAGTATATTGTAGCTCATAGCACAGTTCCTGACAGGTTAGGTGAGGCCTGGCCTTCCAGAGCAACACTTAATCCGAAATGAAATAAAAGAATGAAATCCATCGTCGATGATCAGCATAACATGCTTGGGTCTTGTGTACATAAGTCCATGGGTGCAGAACCTTCTGGCAGCTTGGGACTGTCTGCCTGACTAAAGGGTACGTGGGTGTGTTTGTGGTGCTTGGATGTCTAAGGTTTTGTTTGTTTGCGTGACAGCACTGGATCGCCAATAACCTGTTTGGGCTGGCGTTCGCGCTGAACGGCGTCGAGCTGCTGCACCTCAACAACATCAGCACTGGCTGCATCCTGCTGGGCGGCCTCTTCGTGTATGACATCTTCTGGGTGAGTTTCTCGCTGGCGGCGTGCTGCTGCCTGAATGCAGCTGTGTTACCATTCCCCTGACCCATGTGATAACACTCACTCACTTGCTGCTACAGGTGTTTGGTACCAATGTGATGGTGACTGTGGCCAAGTCATTTGAGGCACCCATTAAATGTAAGGAAGAAATATTTTCGCCGTCAACAAAGCATAATTCAATGCTGTTTGTACTGAAGTTTACCTTGTATTTTTATATGTAAAGTTTTAATATACAATAAAACCTCGGATTGCAAGCATGATTTGTTCCGGAAACGTGCTCATAATCCAAAGCACTCGTATATCAAAGTGAATTTTCCCATTAGAAATGATGGAAACTCAGATGATTTGTTCCACAACCCAAAAATATTCATATAAAAATGATTAATACAAAATATAAAGTAAAAATACATAAAACAAATTAACCTGCACTTTAGAATCGTGGATGGTGTGAGGGAGATGAGAGAGAGGAGAAGCGGAGGGTTATTTTGTAGGACAACTTTCACTACAACTAACAGAATCTCTGCTATCTGGCTCACTGGAATCTTTTTCTTTTTGTGTGACTAACAAGGAACCTATCCAATGACAGCCGCATTTGCCTCCTTTTCGATTTCACGGAAATGTGGCATTGCATTGTCGTCAAACAGATTCATCACTCGTACTGCTACACCCTTATTCAGATAGGGCTTTTCTACTAAATTTTGACTATACAAGTGAGACCGAGCATGGGAGACGATTACCCACAATCCCGTAGCGAGAGAGAGCGAGAACCATCGGCTTGGTTGTGATCACGTGACACTCGGCAGCCAAACCGTATACGTAATACTCGTATGGCAAGACCTCACTCGTTTATCAAGTTAAAATTTATCAAATTTTTGCTCATCTTGCAAAACACTTACAGACCAAGTTACTCGTAATCCGAGGTTTTACTGTACTTGTCAATGCTTTGAATAGTTATAAACAGTAGCCATCTTATGAGTAATATAGGATCTTTGGAAAAAGTGTAAACAATTAATACAATACACTGTGAAATGGGCATGATGGTTTGAAGACCCTGGTGTTCTGTGCCTAGTCTCAGCTTTTGTATCTCTCTCTCCCTATGCCACCCAGTGGTATTCCCACAGGACTTACTGGAAAGGGGTCTGGAGGCCAGCAATTTTGCGATGCTTGGTCTTGGTGACATTGTCATCCCAGGTCAGTATGCTGGGAGTGCAAATGAAGGCTGGCTGTGAGGTCCTCTATCTTCAGACTAGCACTCTATTGCCCCCCTATTCAAATCTCGCCCTCGATTCCAAATCCAGGCCTTGTTTTCAGTTCTCCCAAGTAGTTGTTTAATTATTACTGATTCTGATTGGCCAGAGGCTTCCCACCTGGCTCAAAGGTGAAGGAAGGCTGGGAAATCAACACTGCTTAGCCCATGAGGACCATAATTTGAATAGTCCTGCTCTATTTTGTTTGTCAGGACATTATTTTTTCCCACAAAACCAGTGAATATATTTTTCACCACTAGAGGGTGTCATAAGACTACAGTATTGATCCCCAGGACATTACAACCATTACAACCAAATAGTTTTTCTTTCTGTTTAATGTGTTAAAACGTTTTGTTTTGTTTTGTTTTGTTTTGTAAAATATTTAAATCTGTTTATTTTCAGGTATCTTCATAGCATTGCTTCTGCGCTTTGATGTCAGGTAAAAAAAGAACTTCTACAAAAATGAAACTAATGGGGAATATATATATATGTATGTGTGTGTGTGTGTGTATGTGTATATATATGTATAACAATGCATTTGTTCTCAGTTTGAAGAAAAATACCAAGACCTATTTCTACACTGGCTTCCTGGCCTACATCTTTGGCTTGGGCCTGACCATATTTATCATGCACACCTTCAAGCACGCACAGGTGAGAGTCTGCATGTCGCATGCAGACTTCTGCTGGAATTGGAGAGTCGGTGTGAGCGTGCGTCTGTCTGCATGCTTGGGTTCATCATGTTCAGACCTTTTAGCAGAACCCCTAAGGTTCACTTTCATGTCCTTCCCTGCAGCCTGCCCTGCTGTACCTGGTCCCAGCATGCATAGGACTGCCCGTAATCATGGCGCTGGCCAGAGGAGAGCTGACTGAAATGTTCAGGTATTTTCCCCCATCCTCTATGCCCCTCTGCCGTTATCGGACCTGTTTAATCAAAATGCCCCTGGATCCCATCATCAGCGGCCTGTCCATGAGCCCCTTTCGCTTCCCCTCTCATCTCTTCCTTCTCTACCTGTGACTTTCTTCCCCTCTCTGCTTAGCTTTTCCATGAGATTGGGGGGGGGGGACTTCAAGCAAACACAAGGTCACCTTCTCATAATTTGGGGTTGGCTGTGTTCGTGATGGGGGCAGGGAAGCTGGTTGAATTCGCAGTAAGGTCATGACGGCCGTCCAGCTGCACCGGCGGGCGTGAGGAAGACGTTCCGGCGGGCCTTGCCTCTTGCCAGGAATCTGTCTGCCACCACCAGGGGCTCGCTGATAGTTGCCATGGCAGCCACAGCGATGACCTTGGGGCAGCACTTGATGCCCCAGTGAAGTGAAGTAATCGAGCCTCTTGGCCCCAATCATGCGTGCTGAGCGTGGGCTCTGATGTCCCCTTGCTTGTCCTGCTTCAGCGTGGAGCTGATGCAGACAGATGTGTAGCATCGTTCTTTCAGGCCGGACCCCTGAGCAGCCAGTGTGTGCCCCTTCATGTACAGACGTGTTTATCCTGAAGCCGTTCGGCACCCCTCTCCTGTCCCACTTTCTGTAAACCTTTCTCTCTGGCCTTCTGCTTCCCCTCTGGCATCTTCCCTCCGGCTTCCCTCCTCCTCTCCTCCTGCGCCTCCTCGTCAGCTATGAGTCCTCGGACGAGATCTTGCCCCACACACCTCGGCTGACACGCTTCCCCACCGTGTCCGGCTCGCCCGCCAGCCTCGCTAACTCAATGCAGCCTTCGTCTTCCTCCTCCTCCTCGCCCCGCCGCCGTCGCCACGTGGCTGCTGTCCTGTAGGCAGCTGGGCAAGTACACCTTTCTCTCTCTCTCTCTCTCTCTCTCTCTCTTTTATCCCTCCTCCCGTGTCACCTTCTCACCTGCCCCTGCATCCATTAGCTGGTTTCTTGGACTACTTTGCTTCCCCAAATACCCGGGAGCCCAAGATTGTAAAATGTAAATGCAGACAGGTGCTTTACGAGTAGCTTGCAGTTAGCCTGGCAGGCTAGGGCTCCGCCTGCCTTCTCTATAGGTGCCGGGAAGGTTTTGTTCCAGCACTGCGAGGCCTTTACCGTAGTGAATGACCTCTTCTGAGTGAAACACAGGAGCTGTCGCTGTTGTTATATAGCCCACTGCAACAGAGGTCTTCCATTCAGAATGTCCTGGATGACTTCCAGTAAGCCGCTACTCCAACTGTCGTTGCCCACTCGTGCGTTGTGATGGAAGTGGTGCTTTCACTGACATAGCTACTGCACAGAGATCCTCACCTGCTCCAGCATGGCACTGTAGCATAGCAGTAGGGGTGTGTGTGTGTGTTGGGGAGGATCCAGATATGTTATATAAATTCCAGTTAGTATTAGAAGAGGTTAAAAAATAAAAGGTCAGGCATTATTTGTCATGTGTATACAGCATGTACCGTGAAATTAAACTCTAGAAGCATCCTGTTCAAACAAAATGTCCAAAATATTTTCCTTTGTAATATTAAATTTATATATTACATTTTTTAATATATGTACACGTAAGCGCTCTACATAAAATGATGTATGGAATATGTACAATATAAGTATATCTTGCATAAAAGGTATTTAGCCACAGCTGATGTGAATGCTATGTACCGTTTACCAAGCACATATGAGTATATTACACAGTATGCAAATGATGGCCCATCAAGTGAATTACAAATGTATGATGTGCAAGTAACTGATTTCAAGTACAGGCATATTGTACAGTATTCGTGGTGCCTGTAGATGAGGAGGAGAGACCGTCTTGGTATTACATTATGCCCTATTGCTGCGGCTGTTCGGGCTGGTGTTGGGCAGTAGTTGCGAACCGCGGGTCTTGCTGTTCACGAGTCGATAGCCACTTGCTGTGCGTTAACCATTTTGGTTTGACTCCTGTCTCCTGCCAAGGTATGAAGAATCACCTCCGGAGGTGGATGCAGCGGCCAAGGAGGAGACGGAAGCCGAGAAGAAAGAGAAGTGATGGCCTCAGTCTTTCAGGCTCGGCTCATCTTCCTCTTGTTACATACAGACCAGAAGGTGGTGCCACTGTTATAGATTTGTGGTACGGTACATGTCAAGCAATGTGTGTTAATTTGATATTTTCTGGAACATGAGTTCTTTGAAGTACAACCTGTATTCAGTGTCTCTTTGTTTTAATGCACCTAATTTTGCTTCTGCATTGCAAGTTTTGGTAAACTTTTTTTTTTTTTATGCCAACATTTTAATATATAAAATTGGAGGGTGGGGCAGGTTGTGGTTATTAAAATTAGTCAGTTGTTTGTTCTTTTTCATGGACCAAAGACATAAGGACATAAGTTTTTTTTTTTTCTCAACTTTCAGTTTCAATCATGAATGGTTTGGTTGCCCGTTTGTGCGACAGAGCTCACACGCAGAGATGTGTCCTTGCACATCTATGCTTTTTTGCATGCCTCTGTTTGTGACATTTTACAAATAGTTTTTCTGCGTCACACAGACAGAAAATTCCATTCTTTGTTCTTACATTTTTGCCGTTCACATCGAACTTGCATACTGTACCGTCCAACGAGAGAGGCACTCTGTGCATTTTGTGACACAAAAACGGTATTCTGTTTTAGCAGGAACTGTTTAGCCAAATCTGCCTGGGGGTTTTCTGTCCTTTTTCATTACTGTCGGAAAATTGGCCTATTGTCCTTGGTGTGTGAAAAATGCTGCTAATTCAGATGCATTTCAAATGCCGCCGTCATGATCGTTCCTCTTCCCATTTTGTAATTAACTCTGTAATGTCTAGTTTTTCAAGCTTCTGGCCTTTATGGATGCTTATGATGGACAAAACCAGGCATAGGGTTGAACCCAATGTAGGAATAATAATGTTTTTTTTATTATGTCATTGTTTGCCAAAGCATGGGCATCATTTTCAGTATGTGTGTTTTCTCATGTAATACCAATGCAACTGTAGGTGAGCTTCTTTGTTGAGAAGCACATTCTTTGTTAAATAAATCGTGGTGTATGCCACTTTGAAGAAGCATTAATCTGCTGAGTGGGCCTGTCTCTTTCACTGGCCGAGGTGATGGTTGAGACAGCCATTCTGTATATTGTGGTATAGGGGAAAATACTGGACAAATCAGGAAATTCTTAAGTTATTTGAATTTTTTTCTTCCTACCACACCCTCCAAGTAGATCGAAACCTGTGGTTTACATGCAGTAGAATGACTAGCTTTTGGGTTTGTTTTAGAAACAACAATGTAAGGGCTGAATTGAGGTACGCGGGTCAGATTTTATACATGACTGTTTTATACATGCTTGCTTCTTCATGCCCAACCATGCCATCCAGTATCCATACATCCATGTTCTCATGTAATAGCACAGTGGCAATTGAACTTTTCCAGAGGTCTCCTGCGTCACTGACTGACTTTTCTGACTTTGCTGAACTGAGTGGTAAAGCACTGTCCTGAATGCGGTCGGTTTCTTCTCATTGAGTCTGTGGCCACTTCACCATCACCGAAGTGTGAAGATGGATCATGTCGCCTGCGAGAATATGAGTCCTGAGTGTATTCTGCTAGCAGTAAGGGGAAATGGAACAAAACACCTGTTAAAATCTTCGTGTCATTTCTTGTTTGGAGGAGAAAAAAAAAAAAATATGGAAGAACAGAGATGGACTGATAAGCTATTTTCGGGCCTGGGAGCAGGACAGAGCCACCTGCAGCCTCGTACCCCCGGCACAGCTGTGCAGCGAAGGACGACAGGAAGGGCATTAGAAAACGGTCTTAACCCTTTGATGTGGCTTTCTGCTGCGAGGCATCTTCCGCCCTCCTCTCTCACAGTGGAAAATGCAAACTATGTCAGCTTGCTGCACTTTAAAAGCCCGTTTCCCTCAAAGTGCTTTGTGTGTGTGTGTGTGTGTGTGTGTGTGTGTGTGTGTTTGGGGAGGGGGGGGTTGTGAGCAGGATATGTAAGCTTGTGTGACTGTGGCTTTTGTGTAGGCTCCCCGCTATTGGACACTCCTGTAAGACTCGGCGAGAGGAGCAGCTAGATCTTCATGCACAAACCTTACTTGAAGATGCTCCTGTGATGTTGCTGCTGTTTGAGAAAAGTCTTCTTTACACAGCTTGTAGTCAGAGTATGGAATAGTCTTCCTGCTAGTGTAGTGCAAGCTAAAACCCTGGGTTCCTTTAAATCAGAGCTAGATAAGATTTTAACAACTCAGAGCTGTTCGTTAATTTTTCCCCAAACGAGCTTGATGGGCCTCCTCTCGTTTGTAAGTTTATGTACATCAGGTAGTGGCACTGCTTTCACTGGCTGGCATTCGCTAAAAACCAAAACAGAAACTTTATCACAGATTCTGCCCTCAGATCACACTAAACACAGACAAACCAATGCATTTAATCACTTTCATATTGGGCTCAAACAGTCAGTCCTTTATATAAAGCTGAATTCCGCACCCAGCCTTTTCTTGCCTGCCTTTTCTTTTTTAACCACAAGATGGAGTTACTAGCATATGTGGTGATGATGCTAATTGTGGTATTCACCTCCTACTAGATGAATCCTTTTTCTTTAATACTAATAACACTGCTATTATTATATAGGTAACTGGTTGCTAGTACAGTTATTTCAGTTCAGGTGTTGGCTTACGGTGTCAGTACGGCAATTCACTTAGGCCAGTTTGAAATTCTGGAATCCCTTTATAAGCGTAGACATAAATCAGTGCTGATGTCTCCCTTATAAATGTCCTGAAAGATATATGAATTTATATGTCAAATGTTTAAAACTAAAACTCAACAACACAGAAAGTGGATATAAAAATGCGGACCTCGGAGCACGTTCGTCATTGATGTGTTCGCCAGCACACTGACCCTGTTCCTGCAGCGCCTCCCCCAGTTTCCCGGGATTGGATGGATAAATGTGGGAAACCCCCCTGGGGGATGTGGGATCTGATTTGCAGATTAAATTGTGGGGAATCGCAAGGGTGTATGATGGCAGAGGAGTGTTTTGGTGCCGCACCACTTCTCAAGTTTCCTCCGGTTAGCCACACCGAGGACGACAGAGAGAACCTCGTTAACAGACGTTCATGGAGAACTGTGAAGTTTCAGTTCACAGAAGCGGAACTTACCCTCTGTGACATCAGCTACGAGAATGTCACCTGCATGTTTTATTTGGCCCGTTTGCTTATTTATGGTTAATTCGGTGTTAGGTGCTCGCAGAGTGCATCCTGTTGTTGCTTAATTTGCTATTCAGTCTTGGTCTCTTGGTTTCCCCCAGTTTAAATAGTCAGCATGCAGCTGCAGGTGTTTCTGTGGTGTCGAGCATCTGCCTTCACCTTAATGCGCTTCGATTTAATAGTAAAAATGAGACAAAGTTTCTTTGGTTTGTTTTTGTTTCACTTCTATCTGTTTTGAGTGACTTCTAGGCATTTGACATTACAGCCGAAATTCACCAGAAAACTGAGACGTGCTTGAAATGGCCAATCAGGTGACAGTCAGGGGAGACATTAGCTGCAAGCTATCTATGTATAGCTAACAAAGAAGAAGATGACAAAAAGGAAAACAAAATTAAAGGAAAAGAAAGAAAACCCCGAGGAAATACCCCATGCGTAATTTTGTTTTAATAACAAATCCCACCTGCATCTATTACTCCATCCACCTCAGATGTGTTTTAATTGTGGGGGGGGGGGCATTGTTCCTGCTGAGGTCTTAATTTATTAGCTTTGGTTCAGCTGTTAGTCAAATTGTCAGATTCAAGCCATGTCAAACATAAGCCATTTATTAAAATAGTAAAGTATTAAATTTTATTGAATGTCAAAACAAACCTTTGGTTGTTGGTAAGATCAGCAGTGATCATTTTAGAATGTTTCTAAACACCCTAAGTCTGTTTTGTTTGGATTTATTTAGATTTTAGTAAGACTGACAAAAAAGAAAATATTTTATTGGGACACAACTGTGGCAGTTTATTAGTTTATTTCAAGCTTATAGGTATAAGAATACAAAGAAAAACAACTAAAAAAAGAAATCAACTAATATGTCAACCTACATTGTGCAAATTCTGTCAGCAGCTGGATGAGACAAACATCTGAAAACTAGCATGAGGCTTGGATTTAGCCAAAATATTTATATAAAGATTTACCTATTACAGTATTGCCCATAAAGACTTAATGAATGAATAGAACATAACTGTAAAATACCTCCCGCATGAATATATCAGTAAGTCCTTTGGACACGTGACGTGTGTAAAGTCATGTAGTTAAAATGATGGTTCCTGAATCATTACACTTCCACTCTGTCGCTCACTGTCTATTTATAAATCACTGGATGCAGAAGAGTGAAAGGTCTCTGGGTTTGCACTAGCCTGACTGCTGCAGCTCCTGGGGGGTCCATTAGGGGGCAAAGTGAGAGGAAAGGTCAACCCCCCCTTCCCGGGCAGTTTGCTAATAAAACTCGATGAGTACCTCTGACACTGGGCAGCCAGGCGACAGTGAGGTGATACCCTGCTCTGGGAAGGACGGCCGCCCCATTCAGGGGCACTGCGAATAAAAACGACGACATCCAGTGGGGATCTCGTTAATGTCACCAAGCCAAAGTTTTCCTGAGAATCGCAGATCCCCAGCAGCCTGTGAGGAAGACAACAGTCTTATGGGCCATCCTGCTTCTGTGGGTGTTTTGGAGGAGGTCACTAAAATAGCAGTCTACATTTTTGTGTATGTGCGCGGAAGGGCTGTATACACATTACTTGCACATTACTTTTCCACTTCAGGTTTCTTGGAGAACATTGTAAAAAGTACCCTGGTACATCAAGCCTGAAATGAGCCTGGTGGGTTTTTTGCCCATATAGTGATACAGGCACCAGGAAAGTGGTCAGTCCAGTAAAGGCTGACGTTGAATTGAATCATACTGTCTGTTTATACACTGAATGGGCGTTAACTGTCTGGCCCCTCTTGCATACCTAGATGTGGTTCCCAGTCATTAAAATAGCACACAGTATTGTAGACAGAGTAAAGTCTTATGTCCTCATTCTGACTGCGATGATCAGAGGTGTCACAGGGGCTGGGATACCCTGGAAGATTCAGGGGCTCCAGCACTTGACTGGGGCCCTTAAATATGTAAAATTATATGTAAGGCAATATTTTGTCAGGGGCCCCAAAATTTTTAACTACACCTCTGGCAATGTTGATTGTTTTGATAAAAGGAAAGGAACAAGCTGCACATGCTTATTAATCTTGACCCCGCGGTGGGGTGGCCCCTGACATTCTGCGGGCTCCTTCCGGCCCTCTGTTTGCGGAGACGCGGGACAGCGCCTTGGCCCCTGGCACGGGGGAATCCGTGTCAGGGCTTCATTAGCAGCATTCACCAAGCCCCGGCCTCCAAAACCATGACAACAACACAACAAGCACTCCGGGTGGGGGTGGGGGGCCAAAATGGGCCGTGCATGAAGCCACCTGTGAGAATGATGCGGGACAGCAAACACTCTGCGATTCAGGCCATGGGAACATTCATCCTGCCTCAATGGGGAGAAGATGCGCACACATACGCTGCATATTCCGGAATTTTCCGGAACATCATCCCCGTGAAGGACAGAGAAAGGCAGCAGGTCTGAGCCAGAGTCATAGAGGAAATGATGAAACAGTGACTAGCTTTTACGCCAAGTAAGTGAAGCAGGAAGAGATTTGTACCCGTTACAACTTTCTGATGCTGATAAACTGCTGATCCCCCTTCCATGAAACCTGTTTTAGCTGGGATTTTCTGCTTGGTTTGGTCGTTGGTCTCAGTGAGTCTCATTAGTGACATTGGTGTTGGTCCAACTTTCTTTGTCTTGGTTTTTTTTTTTTCTTTTGACCTCTGAATTTCCCAAGAAACAGGAAACAAAGTCTCTCACTTTATTTACTTTTCTCTCTCCCCTCCCCCAAGAAGGAATTTGTTAAGCAACTGATTTATTAGACGTCGACAGCATTTCCTTTTACTTTAATTAATTTGAAATGTAAGAGGCAAATAATTAATTCAGTTAACAAAGTTCTTTGTACACGGCTTCACGGGGGCAGGTATCGTGGAAGGTGCCAGCTGAACACCCAGGTACTGAACCCAGATTCCCCTGGTTAAATTCTGAGCCGTAAAGTGGCGGAACTGAGAATCGCTGAAAGTCCGACCGGGCTGTATGCCGATGAAGAGAGAGCCGTCAGGCGAAGGGGTGACATTCCCACATTCGCAATCTGAGAACTGTGCCCCTCATCTCGCAGGCTGACAGACACTCTGACGCACTGCAGTTTGTAGCAGGAAGCTGCGCTTGGGAAAGGTCTGGTTGTGCATGGGGGGTCTCTGCCACGCTGTTGGTGCCTGGGGTGCCCTGGTGACTCATTTTGGACCCCTTTCAATTTCCTGGCATTCTTCACCATGTGTGTCCATCTGCAGGTGCGCTTCACATAGCCCTGATGGGACACATTCTCCCTTCTGGCCATGTTGTGACCCCAAATAAGCCTGACATTAGACCCAGAGAATCAGGCCTATCACTAGGGTGTTGCTAGGCAACTTTCACCTCACCCCCCGTGACACTAAGTGAGGCCACGCTGACCCTTCTCACTGACCATTGGATTGGTCTGTGATGTATAGATGGACTTTTTTTGTGAAGCCTTGTATCTGATATCTGCTTTTGTTCTGGAGTTGGAAAAAGACTTTGTTTTAAACCTCATTCAAACGCTTGAATCTTTTTGTTCCTTAGTTCTTGGAACAATGTTGTACATACTTATTCAATGTTACGTCGTTATTTATTGTGTATTTCTGAGCTTTAAATGTTTAGCTGACGTAACTTTCAGAATGTGGTAAATCTGTAATGATTGCCAGTACTGGCTGACGGTGAAGTTCAAGAATTACTGCCGTGCTGAAAAAAATAATTGAATCCATCAACTGAGTACAGTGCTAGTGAAAAGAAGGATATCCTCTTCTATTTCATCGATTTGATTGACATTGTCACAGTGTGGAACACCAGATCCCATCATGCTTTGTGTTGTTACTCATTACTGGCGTCTCCCAGCCTTCAGCGGTGTCTGAGGGACGCTTTGCTATCTACAGAACACCACTTAATGAAGTCTCCAAGCCCAAGTGAATATAATGATGGCCTAAGTTTTAATCTCGGGAGCCGCTTAGACGGTGCCTGAAGTGCCACAGAATGTTCAGTCAGCCTGATTTGGTGCAAAAGGACAGTTTCATGCAGATGTGCCAGAATTCAGAATAGAAAAAAAAAGCTTGTTTACCAGTTTTACCCAAATTTCTCCCTTCCAGCTTTTGAAAGATTCATTTGGGGAAAAGATGAGAAGACAAATGGTGTATGGGGGGGGGGGGGGGGGGGGCATTTCATTAAAAACTTCCAGCATCTTTTTTTAAACTCATGGACTTTCAAAGACAATCACCACAGAAACAGAAGCGGGGGCAAAACAACTCACCCCCCCCCCCCAATTTCCTGGTTGAAGAGTTCTGATGTAATCAGTAAGCTTTCATTTCTTTTTTTCCCAATTGGCCTCATAGTCCTGTGGAACTTACCGGAATCTGTCCTCTTGGAGAAAGTGGATTCGCTTCTGAGAAAGCAAGCAGCTGTCCTTTAGTTTGACCGCAGAGGTTCTGGGCTCCGAGCAAAAAAACCCAACAGAAATTCCAATACTTTGTCTGTTTCACCATCTAAATGTGCATGACTTTCTATTAGTCTATGTCTGTACAGTTCATATACTTTTGTTTAGCATTTTCTGTGCATCAGTACATACATACATCCATCAGCCTATCACTGGAAGCGTTTCACCTTGACTTGAGGCTGCGCGGCTGGTGCTCTGCAGGTGTGAGTAATTGTCCCGTTAAGGTATCGGCCGTTTACTGGTAACTCCAACAACTGACGCCATATTACCCCCCCGTTTACCAGGGCCCCCTTTACAAATCGCTCATTGTTCTATCTTCTGGCAACTGGAGCTGCGATAGGGCATATTCCCCCAGAACGGTTACCATTCAGAGGACTCTACCCAGCAAATGAGAGAGAGGGGGAGATTTTTTCTTTTACAGTCTTCCGATTCTGCACACATAAGGCAATTTACAGCGCATTTGGCCCCACAGTAATGGTTTCCAGGGTGGAACAGCAGGGTCTGTATCACCCAGATGGTAAATTTGCAGCGTACCTGAATTCTCAGTGAATATATTCATTCTTGTGCAGCTGCTGTTGGAAAACGAACTGCGGCTCTGTGTTGCTTGTCCACATTTATGATCCGAACCTAAAGCATAGAACACAGATAAAGGGGATTGACCGGTACATTAAATAAAAGGGCTGCAGGAACTGGAAAAAGGCCACAGCAAATCAGCCAGATAGCCAACAACAGCGGCCCGCCGCCGTCAGCCGTACCATCATACTCGAAGAGATCTCGTCATTAATTTTCCATCATTTCAGGGATTTCAGTGGTTGCTGTTCTTTGGGGGGTCTACAGATGCTTATACGTCTTGTACTACAAAGGGATCAAATAAATAAGAACCGGATTCCAAGGTAGAGCTTTGCACTTTGTATCACTTTCACAGAGAGCAAGAGTGGCAGCCAATCGTCTCTCTAGATTAACAGTTATCAGGGCTGAGCTGTCTTACCTGGAGAGCAGGTACAAAGTTAGCGATTGATGCTAATGTCTGCCTCCTTCACTGGGAGCTTCTGACATACAGGATACAAGTCCCATAACCTGAAACCGAGACAGGCTAATAAGCCAGAGCTTTGTGTGGTCGGTACTTTGGGCCATCATGCCTGCATAGGTCACTACTGGGGCTTCCAGCGCTAGAAGCCGCCGGGGCCCGTGACTGAGTGCCGAGCACGGAGTGCCACTGTGCAGACATCTGGAAAAAGGCCTGCTAACGTGATTCTCTACTCCCTGCACTGCAAGAGCCGTTATACGTGCCATAAACCCCCACAGCCCTGCTGTAATCGACTCGTCAACAGTAATAAGGGGAAAGGCAGAGCGGCTTGTCGGCCATTTGTAAGGCACTCACTCTGTTTATTTATCTGACGTGAGATGTAATAATTCCTCAGATAGGTTGGAATAAGTGTCCCGGTGTCGGACTGGAAGACGGGGGGCGGGGGGTGACGTCTCTGTTCTGATGTGTTGTGTCTCTTCTGGCCTCAAGTGCAAATGGGAAGCATTATCAAAGTATTTATTTTTATTTCCACTGTTTGGTTCCTCGCTCTCAGGGGCCAGCCGGAGCGGCTCGTCCGCGGGGTTGTGGGAAAACGCGCCGGGTGTCAGCGTCACGCCGGCCCTGTGTCTCCACTCCGTAAACATTTACTCTGCTTCCTTGCTGAGGCTCGGGGCCAAGAGAGCCGGCAGCAGATGTAGGATGGCTGCAAGCGCTACCGCCATCATCAGACTCTGTGCGATGACACTGCACCTGACACGTCCACCAGAAGGCATCCGCCTGCGCGCTACATGTCAGCACTGCACAGAAGCTCGGGTGGCACTCTGCTTGTCTGGAAGGTTAGACCCGTCCCCAGCAGAAACAGTATGTTTTGTTCCTATACTTCACTGGTAAATTTAGACTATTATACTATACTGTATAATCGAGAATCATTAAAAGTTAGTGGCTTTTAATAGGTAATCAGTTATAATTGACCCAGCTCACACACGTGCACAATTTTTTTGTAGACATTCTTTGATCTGCTTGGCAGAAAAAAATCTTGTCTGGCAGGTCGAGAATTGAATCGAAATATCTAACACAAGCATGTATGGAGGTGAAGCCAGTTGCAGGCAGGACAGCATCTCCTCACTGCATCTTGGTCTCACAGCTGCCCAGCGGAGAGCCTCACTGGCTTCAGGCATGTCTCCCATCTCTACTTTCTCGTGCACACACTCATGTTTTAGGCACGGGAAATATGCAAAGAGCCGGAATCTCCCAGAAACAGCCAGCCCCTATCCCTCTGTCTTTTGTGGGGGGGGGAAGCATGGCCTACTCCAGTGATGCACGCTGCCAATCAGTGCCCGCAGATGATCACCATCTAATATTTCACTGGCGAAGCAACAACTGTAAACACTTCGGATTGATCTGGCCGTATCAGGCTAAACACACTGGGCCCCTTTAGCGTGTCAACCTCATGGTGCTTTACGAACACATGGTCGTGCCTGAGCTCTTCGTTTTCCCTGGGCGTCCGTTTGTCAGATCGCGGGAGGAGCAAACTCTTGCCCTTGCAGCCAGGGCTGCCAAAGGAAACACAAATAGCTGGACTAAATGTGATTTTCTCTGGGCATGTTCTCTCGATGACTTTATATAGAGCCATTCTTCTGAGATTATTTTACAGTCTACTGTGGACACTAAAACTGGCGCCAGACTTTTTTTGGAATAATAATTATCCCGAAATGTTCAACATATGTTTTCTCTGACTTATAGTCATTTTTCCAGTTAGCTTGTCCTTTACTGAAGGGAAAGGGAGCTGGGGGGGGGAGGTGGACAGGGGGTGCGAGTAAGAGGCACTTTAATTTCAATTAAACACAACCAGCTATGCAAACACTGGACACTAGGGCCTGGGCACAGGCGAGCTGTGGAGGCCTCTACCATAGAGCCAGTAAGTCTAGACTCCAGATGTGCGCTGCTGGCCTCTACGGTCCTCTGGAAATATCGTAAGCAGATGTCATGGATGCAGTAGTAAATTACAAGGGGGAGGATCGCAGGAGCAGAGTGGCCACAAAAATGCCCCGCCTGAGACGGAACGCGCTGGCTGTCGACTGTCGGACGCCGGCCTGTCCACAGCGGAACAGAAAAGCGAGGACTTCAATTAGAGGGCAAAGAGTGGGAGGGAGAAATGCAATGTGCCCCCCGCCCCTCCGCGCGCGACCGTCCTCTGCCCTCAAAGTGCAGCATCAGACTGCTATAGCTGCTGTTTCTGTCCTTATTTGGTGAAGCTGTCACTACTTTGTGTTTTCCTCAGTTGGGTCGCTGAATGCATAAGTGTGTGTGTTTGTGTGTGTGTGTGTGTGTGTCATGTTTTGGTGAGTCAGAGTTCCTGGATTTGGCCGAAGGGATGTGGGTTTGCATGATGTTTAAACGCTCCTCACAGAACGCACTCGTCCAGGCCGCCGAACCGTTTGGCCGCCACCTCCAGATCCATCCCGGCCGTGACTTCCTGCCTGATGCTATCAGCCCAGCACTGACAAGTTCAGCTCGGGGTTCCGCAGTGCATGCTGGGAGGAGGAGGCCTCCATGTCTGCTCCGCGCCCGTCTCCACGCTGCGGTTCACCCCAGGGCTTCTCCGTGCTGTCCACAGACCATGCGGCGTGCTCTGCTGTCTCCAAGATGACCCCATGGGACAGACAGGGAAGGACTGAGCGTGACGCCTCCTTCAGTGATGTGGTCTCTGCTCTCCATCCCGGCACAGCCGACACGACTCAGCTATTTCCACATTCCTGAGATGATGTCCTCCCCTCCCCACCAAGGGGACAGGGCACTCAGAGTGGAGGCTGGGTGGCTGTGGCCGAGGGCTGGGGGGCAGGCAGCGGCATGCTACCCGACGAGGGGGAGAGACACGGAAAGGTCAGGGTGGTTAGAAAGCATCGCCATCACTGTCAGCATGTTTTTCACGGTGTGTCCTGCAGGGGTCAGGCAGGGTGAGCTGTGAGGGACATCAGGGCATGTGGGTCATGGGCGTCGATTTGGGTATGGATGGCAGGGACAAAATTGTGTGAGTAGCGTGTGTGTTTAGCTCGGGCACCTCTGCCACAAGGCAGCCTGCACTCCGTCACCTCAAACCCTGCACCAAGTATAATGAAATTTGGGTTAAACTTTGGAAGAATGCAAATGTAAGAAATGTGTATTTATAAAATTGACTGTGTTGATGATTTTTTTGACATGCATCCATCTAAATTAGTATATTTCACTTTTGATTTCAAAAGGAGAAACCGTACCTTGCGCATGCAGATAAATCCATTTTTTTTGGCCACTAAAATAGATAATATTATATGCCAGCTTTCTGCAGCAAAAACAATAGAAGATAAATAAATGAAAATGTTGAGTTATATTCTGAATTTTTTTGGCAAAACAACAAGTCATCGGAATCCAAGCAGAGCAGAAATGAACGAGAGAACGTGATGGAAGCTCCACCCACGGTGCCACCAATGTGCCTGACGTCTCTGCCATGATTCTGCAATCACTGAATGGTCAGACAAGGCTTCATATGCGCAGAACAGGACAGGACTGGAGGTGATCATAAGGCGAACGGACAGCTAACAGATACAAAACAGCAAGGAGCTGATGAAATAGACCTGTCAACAAAACATATAATGTGCTTATTAGAAGAGGTGACAGGGTGGTGCAGTGGTTAGCACTGTCTCCTCATGTCTCTTGGACCAGGGATTGAGTCTCCACCAGGGTATCCACATGGTGTGAACGATGTGAATGTGCCCATAGGCTCCAGATCCCCCCACGACCCTGGATGCTTATTAGGTACCTGTGTTTATTAATGCAGATACTTTGCCCCTCCAAACAAATAATGTGGCTGCAATTCAATGCTGCATGCGGACATATCAAAACTCGTAGGTCAGGTCAGGTCATGTCAGGCTGGGGAGGATGCGCTGATGCAGCGCGTTGCCACACCCACCACACAGCGAAACTCCTCGGGATCCTGGCCGGCGACCCCCCAGGCAGACACATGGTCCAGTCCCACCCTCCGGAAGTGGCCATCCATCTGCCACAGCCAGGTGTTACGTGGGCGTCCCCTCGGCCTGGTCCAGCTGCTTGCGTTCTCAGTTATGGTCGTAATGCTACCCTCACAATGCAAGTAACGCGCCTTGTTCAGGACTCCTCAAGCAACCGCTCAATCGACACAAAGTCAAACCAGCGGTACCCAAGGATTCTCCAAAGAAACACAGTACCAAAGGAGTCCAGTCTTCATCTCAGGTCACTGGATAACGTCCGTGTCTCACAGCCACACAGCAAGACATGGAGCACCAGGACTCTGAAGACCTGGACCTTCATCCTCTTACAAAGATATCGGGAGCCACACACCCCTTTCCAGCGACCTCATGCTCCTCCAATCCATCTGCTGACTTCATAGGAAGAGTCACCAGAGACATGAATGTTGCTGCCGAGGTAAGTGATCCTCTCCACAATGTCGACATTCTCCCCACAGACCGACACACTACTGATGGCTGTGCCTAAGAAGTCATTAAAGGCCTGGATCTTGGTCTTTATCCAGGACACCCGCAATCACAGGTACTCTGACTCCTAGCTCAGTCTCAAGATCATAGCCTTGGCGAACCCCAGAATCAACTGGAAAGAACACAAACGTTCTCCTTCCACTCTGCACAGCACTCACAATATCAGTCTACAGGCCAGCTATAACGTCCACTAACCGCAAAGTTTCAGAATTTCCCACAGGGCAACTTGATCAACTGAGTGGAACACTGTCGAAAATCGGCGAAGGCTGTAAAAAACATTTGCAAATATTCATGCTTGTGCTCGATAACAACCCTCAGTGTAAGGATACAATCGATGGTAGGCTTCTTAGGCGTAAAACCAGATTGTTCTGCTCGTTGACAAGCAAGAAAGTGAGCACGGATCCTGTTAAGGATGAAGGACCTTACCAGGCACTGAAAGCAGTGTTACCCTCTATAGTTGCCGTAGTTCAGGCGATCACCCTTTCCTTTCCAGATAGGGACTACAAGTCCCATTTTCTAGTCAGTTGGGATGATGCCTGACTCCCAAATGGAAGCAAAGATTGCCTGCAATACCAGGAGGACAGCCTTGCCACCAGCCTGGAGAAGTTCACCCCGGATACCGCAGATCCCTGCGGCCTTCCCTACCCTCAGCTAATTCACCACCCGTGCAATCTCAGTGAGATTGGTTGGTTCACAGCTGATCGGAGGGTCAGCTTCGAGAAACGTGGACCCAGAGATGACCAACATCCTAGCTGGAGGGTCAGCTTTAAACAGCTGCACAAAGTCGTTGGCCCAGTGGGTCACAACTGCAGTGTCATCCATTAGTCTGTGGTCAGAATTTACAAACTGGGCACTTCTGTAGACCCTGCAGTCCTGCAGGAGCCTCCAGCATCTGCCCACGAGGATGTGATCGATCTCCTTCGCTGCAGTATTAGAGTGCCAAGTCTAACGATGCACCTCAGGGCATCGGAACCAGGATCCACAGCCCCTGACCTTTCACAAAGTCAAGGAACATGGAGCCACTTTCACGCCGGTCTCCATTCCCATGGGGACTGACACAATCCTCATAGCCAGCCTTGTCAGTGGTCGTATTGAAGCCACCCATGACCAGAGGAGTGTCACCTCGTGGGCACCCTATGTCCTGGGTATGACGTTAAACTGCATCCGGCCCTGCAAGTGGTCCTCCAGCTTGCAGGGAAGCAATTTTTGGGGGGTGGTGGCCGAATTGGCGCTCAAGCCACCGTAATACAACTCACAACTGCTCGATTAAAATAAGCTAGATTCTCTCCTGCTCTCCACAGGAATAACTTTGCCACAGCTGCCCGCAGGAAGGCTGCACGCACCATGAAGGAGATGGGGGGGGGGAGAAGCCTTCGGGAGCCCCATCCCTGGGGAAGTCGAAACCCTCAGAGAGCCAATAGGGTCAGGCCTTTTGGGGCTCGGGGTGGGTGTGGTACTGTGGTATCGCCAGTTTGAGACGGTCCGTCTGGGTAGGCATGTGGAGCGTCTTGTCCCTCTGGCAAGATGACAAAACTTGTAGGGCTGCACAATTAATAATTTTTGAGTCGTGCTCTCAATTCACACCCCTATGTGACCTCATTCTTACATGACACAGATGCTACTTTATCTGCATTAGCGGAGAGATACGTTGCATCAAACCAAATGCTCTCTTTTTCTTCCTGTATCAACAAACAGCAACATATTTCTCTTTGTTATTATCATAGCGATAATCGAATAATAATAATAATTATCATTGTTATTGTTATAGTAGGGGGCAGCATGGTGGTGCAGTGGTTAGCACTGTTGCCTCACACCTCTGGGACCCGGGTTTGAGTCTCTGCCTGGGTTGCATGTGTGCGGAGTTTGCATGTTCTCCCCATGTCGTCGTGGGGTTTCCTCCGGGTACTCCGGTTTCCTCCCACAGTCCAAAAAAAAAATTATGCTGAGGCTAATTGGAGTTACTGAAATTGCATGAGTGAGTGTGCCCTGCGATAGGCTCGTCCTGGGTCTGATGGATGGATGGATGGATTATTATAGTAAATTATTCTTTTGTTATTGTTATAATAATAACAATAATAATTGGTCAAGAATCATGAGGAAAAAAAATCGCAATCTCTATTCTAAGTGTAAAAAAATCTTATTTTATCCAGAATCATGCAGCCCTCATCAAGAAGTTATTATATAGCTATCAGAATGGCTAAGACACTTTTAATGTGGGGTGACTCTTGGTGTCAGATGTGGGGGTCCGGCATCTCAGAAACAGCCTCCCATCTGGGATTTTCACGCACCACAGTCTTCAGAGATTACAGAGAATGGTGAAATGAACAAAAACCATGCAGTCACTGGCATTTCTGTGGCTGAAAACAACTTGTAAATGAGAGAGGTTGGATGAGAATGACTGCAAAAATAATAGGCCAGTAAAACACATATATACATATGCATGTGTGTTCAGGATTTTCCATCACATCTGAAGGCCCTGGCTCCTCTGCTCGCTGATGTTCCCCTGGAAACACTCCAGCATGTGATCACTGCTAGAGCAGATCCCATTGTGGCGGAGCTGAGTCGCTGAGTCAGCGCCCATGGCCGCTGGGTCTTTGCGCTTTGACTCATCTTCACATGTCTGTTTTGCTCCTATTGTATCTGGTCCGGTCTGGTTATAAGCAGGGCTAACTGCAGCTTGGTTTCTTAGCTGTGTAACTGAAAAGTCCAGAAAGAAAGCAGAAGTGCCACTCCCCTGCCCCCAGTCGGCTGCTGATGGCCCCCAGCCCAGGTCACCCCTCACCTCATAGTTCACCATAAGCACCACAGAAGCAGAATCCTTAACCTTATGGTCAATGGTCCAGATTACAGAAAACTCCTGCCTTTTTTCTGGTCTTGTTAAGACTCTCAGGAACAGTTATAGGTTTTTGACTCTGTCCCATGTTGACTGGACTAAGACTCACTTCCTCCTGCTCTGACCTGACTGAGACTCTGTCCCACTCTGATCGTCTCTGATCTGATTGTCCGCTCCAAGAATTACTGTTTGGGCCTTTGCATGGCTTTTTTCCCGGCAATGATGAAACTTCTTAAGTCCATCCTTGCTTGTCAGCAGGGCTGCTAACTTACAGAGTGTCACTTCCCACACAGCTTGGTAAGACCTGGTGAAAAGAAGTCCACGACAATTCAAAAAGTTTTCACACAATATAAACATCTCATGATATAAACATTTCCATGAACATATATCAAAGCTCAAAAGAGGGTTTTAATGGCGTGAGGAATGTTTTTTCAAATCATCAACTATGGACTTGGTCCCAGTGGGAAAAATGGGTGGGAGTCTGTAGTGTGTGACTAAGCATGGGCAGCGTGTGGTGCGGGAAAGGCAGAGATGGATGGGAGCCTCCATCAGGACTGGAGGGAGAGAGAAAAAGGTGCAGCTAAGGGGAGAAGCGAATGCATACTGACACATTCCTCTCTGCACTAGCCACAGCCAATGTCCCACAAAATGACCTTCCCGGGCTGTAAACGCAGCCCACAGCCGTGCCTGTTAATCGTTGGTTCACAGCTGCTGTCAGTTCCCCTCCTGACCCCTTAGCCCAGGGAAACTCTCAGAGCGGGCGACTCCAGGGCAGGTGACTCTCAGGGCGACTTATGGGTTGACTACCAGGGCCAACGACTCACAGGGTGACTCCTAGTGCAACTCCTAGGCTCGACGACTTGCAGTGTGACTTCAAGTGACTTCCAGGGTGACTCCCAGCACAGGGGACTCTCAGGGTGACTCTCAGTGTAACTCCCAGGGCGACTCGTAGGCAATTTCCCAGGCCGACTCCCTGCGTGACTCCCAGCGCGACTCCCAGGGCTGGCGAGTTGCAGAGTGACTCCCAGCGCGACTCCCAGGACGACTCGTAGCCGATTCCCCAGGGCAACTCCCAGGTTTGACGACTCGCAGTGTGACTTCCAGGGTGACTCCCAGGGCCGACAACTCGCAGGGTGACTTCCAGATTGACTCCCAGAGCGACTCCCAGGTTCGACAACTCACAGTGTGACTTCCAGTGCGACTCCCAGGGTGACTCGTAGCCGATTCCCCAGGGCGACTCCCAGGTTCGACGACTCGCAGTGTGACTTCCAGGGTGACTCCCAGGGCCGACAACTCGCAGGGTGACTTCCAGATTGACTCCCAGAGCGACTCCCAGGTTCGACGACTCGCAGTGTGACTTCCAGTGTGACTTCCAGGGCGACTCCCAGGGCGACTCCCAGGGATCGCATGGCCAGCAGCAGGTGAGGCCTGGAGGACATGCTGCCCCAGCTGTACTCATCTCCCCTCCCCTCTCCACAGGACCCAGCCTTCCGCTGGGGGGCCTCACACCCTCTGGCCCTTGCTGTGTGCAGCTGGAGAACATTGAGGGGCAGTTCCATTCCCAGGTGGTGAGGGAGGGGGGCATCATTCATCTGGTTAATTAGTAGCTGCAATTGTCTCTCAAAGGCTGTGTGGCTTGGTGCTGCTGGAGGGACAGCATTGTCCCCCGACCCACGAGACTAAAGACCCGCTGTCTCTCCCCTATCTGTCCGCATCTGTCAGCATGACATATCACTTGCAGCAAAAACCCAAACGTGACCTGAACTAATTCACATCTCATATAACCTGTATCACTCCTATGAAAGTATCCAACATAACTTAACTATTAATAATTTCTTTTTTATTGTAACAAAAATATCTAATTTATTAGATATATTATTTCCTTGGCAGATATATTTATACAGGTGTTGCCTCTGTATTTATAAATATTTACTGTATTTATACACCTCTGGGATCTGGGTTCGAGTCTCCGCCATGACCCCATATGTGTAGTTTGCATGTTTGCCCTGTGTCACTGTGGGGTTTACCTCCAGGTACTCTGGTTTCCCCACACAATCCAAAAACAAACTGAAGCTAACTGGTGTTACCAAATTGTCAATGGGTGTGCTTGTGTGAGTGAATGGTGTGTGTCCTGTGATGGATTGGCACCCCATCCTGGGTTGTTCCCTGCCTTGCACCCATAGGCTCTGGACTCTCCATAACCCCAAATAGGACAAGCAGTTGGATGAATGGATAAATTTATGTGATAATTTTTTAATTGTCATTTTTTAAAACATTAAACAATGCATGTCAGCACAAAATGAACATTTAGTGTTTGCAATGACTGTACATCATCTTTTAAATTGAACAAAATATTTTACAAAAAATATTAAATCTTTTTTGACACTTGGAAAAGAACAGGACAAAGACTATAACTGAAATGTTCAACTATAACAGGACTCATATGTTCAATTTCCTAGAAAGATAGAGGCAGAAAAAAATTCCCAAACAAAACAATTAAATCCATTAAGCTTGGTAATAATCACCCATATGAGTCATTACCAAGTCAGCATATATCCATCCATCCATCCAGCCATCCATCCATCCAGCCATCCATCTATCCATCCATCCATCCATCCATCTATCAATCTACTAAGTACTTATCCAGAAGAGGGTGGAGATCATCTCATTTGGTTAATAGTGGCCCATTTGAGAACATTTCTAAAGAAGGATTATCGTGTCTCACTTGCTGACTTGATATCTGTATAAATCAAAGTCTCTTTCTGTGGGAGCCTGTGTACGGTAGCCGGGGCAAATTGCAGGATAGACTCTCTCTGGCAATCTAGCTGTTACAATAAAGCGCTGATTGTTGTTGTTAACTGTCTCTCCCTGGGGTGTCCCCTGCTTTCAGTGTTGACACAGCCCCCTCCCAATCCCCCCCCCCCCCGCCCACCCCCGGATGGCTGTACATCAGAAGCCAGCGGGCCCCCCACACCTGGGCATGTTTGCATAGGAAGCCTTGCTGGGTGTTGCTTCATATGCCTGACGACTGGCTCCAGTAAGTCTGGCCAGCTGTGCTGAGGGGATGTAAGCACGGCTGCGCCTGGCAGTGGGACTGCGCAGCTGGGAAAAGCACGCTCCCAGAGACTCAGCAAGGGGGGGGTTTGACCAAAGCCCAACTATTTCAAGACCATACTCATTTCTTGCTCTCTCCCTCTATGCCCCCCCCCCCCCCCCCCCCCCCACCGCCACCTTTTCTATCTTGCTCCAGATATGTTATTCAACTCAAAGGGTTTGTTTTCCATGGGTTTTTTTAGAGGGCTTTTTTACGATGGGTGACCCCAGTCCCAAAGCTCAGTCGTTGCTACGCTGTCCACCTCCCCCCTCGCCTTGCTCCTTCCTGCATCGTTCAGACTGTCGGAAGGTGTTTTCTCGTTTTCCCTCGCGTACTCTTGTCCTCTTTTTTTCCGCTGCCATTTAAGCCACCTCTTACGCCGCTAATTGCCTGTATTTCGTTCCGTTTGACCTCACCCCCCCCCCCCTCCTGACGCATACACACAGAAATTACCCTGGAGTCTCTGCCTCAACATCTATCTTTATTCATCATTGTCCTCTCTCTCCCCCTGTACTCATAATCCAAACTCTGGCCTTACAGCTTGCTTCAGTCCGTATTAATTCTTTCCTAACTGATTTCGTGTGGACCGAATGTGCTGAAAATAAATGTTGAAATAACTTCTCGAAAAAAGAACAAGTATTCCTGAAAACTGCTCAGCATTTAAATGGCTCAGCAGTGTCTGAATCATGGAATTTATGTCGCTTCTCGCGGTTATAACAAAGACCGTCTTGTATGTCGGGTGACATCGAAATCGTTCTTAGCTTCTGCCTCATTTAAAATAATAGCATAGAATGATCCTCTGCTTGAAAAGCAACTTGGTTTTTTTTTGCTATCCGCTACATGTGTTAAGGGATCAGCCCTAAGAACTGCACACAGGTCAGGTTGAGAGTGCAAGCGAAAGAATCACCAAACAAAGGGATCACTGGCACCGACGCTTGTCAGCTTCCTGCAAGGCTGCTGTCGGAATGTGGGCACATCCTGGCCAGGAAGCCGCATGCTCTTGTGTGTGTGTGTGTGTGTGTGTGTACAGTATGCGGATCTGCATTTCTGCATGCCGCCCTTTCTGTGTGACTGGCAGACTCAGGGCCCATCATCTGACGTCGCACTGACTAGCGCCGCTGGGGCAGGTGCTCAGACCGCGGCCGCCCCATTTCTGGCAGAGTCGGGCCCACCGGGGGGAGATACTGCGGCCCGATGCAGCCATGGGTAGCTGCATGGGGCAGGTGGCAGAGTGGTTGGGGGACAATAGCCCTAAACAGTATGTCCCAGTGAGAAACTGCTACCTTTTATGATGCTTAGTTAACCAGCAAACTGCCTTCCTGAATAAAACCCCAAGATAGCACTAAATAATTGCCTTTTTCCACTTGAAAACCATACAGGAAATTAGCCAAACCAGGCGAAATGAGGACTAACTCATTTAATTTCTGTAATCAGGAAGCACCTGAGCCACTGAGCGTGGCATTAACATATATTAGTATCACAAGGTTAACCCAGTTACAGTGACTAGTTTCTGCTGACTAACGGCGCACAGTATCCAAATACCACCAGTTAAGACCTGTAATAAACGACGTTAACAAAAGACAAGGCAGAAAGATGCCATTAGGGAAGTGAGAGGCAGCCTAACCGGTCCTGTTGCTGGGTTCCCCTCCACAGGAGAGTGATGTGTTTGTCAGTCACCAACAGGACAGCACAGACAGCAGCAGTGTCAGTGTGCCGTACAAATGGACACCAGGTCACTCTTTCACGACTCCAAGTTGTTCTGGAGAAACTAATGCCAAAAAAAAGAGACTAAAATGACCTAACACGAATTTCTTTATTCTGTCACTGTTACAATATCTTTTGATAACTTTAGAGAACTGAAGACAGCGATTTGTAAATCCATCTCAATGAGGACGCCGTTTGGCTGGCTGTGGCATTAGCTGAGTACAGCCTAACCCTAACCGTACTCCTACCCAAACCCTCGACCTTGGTGTCACTGTCGGAAGCATATCTGTGTCGCAGACTCAGACTGTCTGCTCCTGTCCAGGTGCATTTCAAAGACTGAGAGTCTGATATCCACCCACAATTTTGTTTTTCTGAAACTGGAAAATTATGCATGGGTAATACCGTTGTTGTCTTCTTCTGAAACCGCAGCTGCCTGCCTCGTGTTTGATCCTTCCTGACGCAGCAGTCCGATGGCGGTAACTCTACGCCGCTCGCCAACATGAATAAGATCAGGTTAGCCTGCGAGGCACTCTCGCGAGTCCGGGGCTGCGGCCTGCGGCCTGCGCTGACGTCTTTAGCTCTCTGGCTGCTCAGTTTCCGCCTCGACCTCAGGCTCGGCAGATCAGATGCACACCTGCTGCTTAGGTGTAAATGCAAAGGCACCCCGGAATCTGCACACACATACATGCGTGCCCCCCACTCCGGGGAGCGCGGGGTGGGGCAGCCACGGCTCCCTGCTGCCTCTAGGAGACAGGAAGACCAGCAATCTGACCGGAAAAGCAGACGGAGCCCGCTGACAAATGGGCAGCATGAGGCACTCACACAGGCTCCTGTGTCCAAGTGGGGTGGGGGTTGGGGGGAGATACAATGGCCTGTTTGAGGGCAGGCTGGTGGGGAAAACAGAGAGGAGCGGATCCCTCACGGGGAGCCATCGACACCCTTCTCGTCCTCACTTACTCTCTCTCTCTCTCTCTCTCTCTCTCTCTCGCACACACACAGGTTTGCAATTATACCTTTGTGGGGACTCTCCATTCATTTTTATGGGGCAAACTCTAATCCCAACAATGATGACCTTAACCCCCCACCCAGCCCTAACCTTACCAATAAGTAACTAATCAAAATACGAGACTTTTGGCATTTTTAGGTTTTTGATTGCAGTCACAGATTTTTGTCGGGTCCTGAAAAATGGAAACTACGTCAAAATAATCGGTTTTTAATCGCATTGTGGGGGCCATATGGTCCCCATAATGCAATATAAACATAATCCTCAAACACACACACACACACACACACACACACACACACACACAGCTGGCCAGTGACCAGCACGGCTTCTGCTTCCCAGGAACTTTCAGTGAGAGGCGCATTCACATTGCTTGCCTTAAATACAGACTGTATTTTTATCTAGCAAAGAGAGACTGGTAATTTTCTGGGACGCCGATTTAAAAAAAGGACAAGGGAAAAAAAAAGAAGAAAGAAGAATAAAAAAAAACCTATATCTCCTGACAAAAGCATAGAGTGGATATTATCTCGCCGCAGCTGTCCCCAGTGCAGGCGGTAGCGGCTGTCCACAGGAAGTCGGCCTGAGAGGAGCCTCTTGAAGACCTAATCAGTGAGGCGCGGCAGGATGTCGCACAGAATAGCAGGAAGTGAGTCCTGGCTCCAGCAGGTCTGGGGTTCGGAGACACGGGGCCAGCAGCACGGCCAGCTGTGAGGCATCGCCGGACGTGCTGGGGAGCGGAGCCCGCGCCAGGGGGGGCTGTCACCGATACCCGGGGGGCGGCCCGGGCCCTGCAGCTGAGCAGCTGATGCCTCGGCAGCTCACTAATAAATCCAGAACACTGCATTTTACCAGCATCGATAAATGTATCCACATACATATAAATCCAACATGAAACATCATGGCATTATAACAATACAAAGAAATACTCGTCTGTCCTTGTTCCACTGTAACGATGTAAAGTATATATATAATATATACAAGATAAACAAATGTGCATTGTATAGAGTAATACATGAAAATGACATTTATTTATTTAGCAGCTGCTTTTATTAAATGCGACATACGTTTTTACTTTTTGAAAAAGTAGGGTCAGCCAAACCCTGGGGGGCCTGGGTGTTAAGGGCCTCGCTCAGGGGCCCCAGTGGTGATGAGATTCGGCTGGTGCTGGCATTTAAACCAGCGACCCTCAGATCCACGTCATAGCCACTGAGCGACGCACTGTCCTACAACGGCAGTATAAATGTGCCAAACAGCGAAGGTACAGATAAAGTACTGGAAACCATCATGTATTTGTCTTTAATGCAGTCGGAGGAATGAATTTATGATAGTGAGCTGATTGTGTGAGCGGAAGGTTTACCCTGGCCTGGCCTTGCTGCGTTCTTTCCTTGGGGCTAATCTGGTAGAGTCTACCAGCTGCCCAGCTGGCAGTGGTAACCAGGAAGTGCCTTTCAAACAGTCTGTCAGTGCTGTGCACATGTGTGACCCTCCCCCCATTCCCCAGTTCTCACAGATTTTCTCAATGATTTTCTATAAAAAGCCAGGAGGTGTATGCATGTTTGGGCCAGGAGGTGTATGCGTGGTTGGGCCAGGAGGTGTATGTGTGGTTGGGCCAAGAGGTGTATGCGTGTTTTGGCCAGGAGGTGTATGCATGTTTGGGCCAGGAGGTGTATGCATGTTTGGGCCAGGAGGTGTATGTGTGGTTGGGCCAAGAGGTGTATGCATGGTTGGGCCAGGAGGTGTATGCATGTTTGGGCCAGGAGGTGTATGCGTGTTTGGGCCAGGAGGTGTATGCGTGTTTGGGCCAGGAGGTGTATGCATGTTTGGGCAAGGAGGTGTATGCATGTTTGGGCCAGGAGGTGTATGCGTGGTTGGGCCAGGAGGTGTATGCATGTTTGGGCCAGGAGGTGTATGCGTGGTTGGGCCAGGAGGTGTATGCGTGGTTGGGCCAGGGCCAGGAGGTGTATGCGTGGTTGGGCCAGGAGGTGTATGCGTGGTTGGGCCAGGAGGTGTATGCATGTTTGGGCCAGGAGGTGTATGCGTGTTTGGGCCAGGAGGTGTATGCATGTTTGGGCCAGGAGGTATATGCATGTTTGGGCCAGGAGGTGTATGCGTGGTTGGGCCAGGAGGTGTATGCGTGTTTGGGCCAGGAGGTGTATGCCTGTTTGGGCCAGGAGGTGTATGCGTGTTTGGGCCAGGAGGTGTATGTGTGGTTGGGCCAGGAGGTGTATGCGTGGTTGGGCCAGGAGGTGTATGCGTGGTTGGGCCAGGAGGTGTATGCGTGTTTGGGCCAGGAGGTGTATGCGTGTTTGGGCCAGGAGGTGTATGCGTGGTTGGGCCAGGAGGTGTATGCGTGGTTGGGCCAGGAGGTGTATGCATGTTTGGGCCAGGAGGTGTATGCGTGTTTAGGCCAGGAGGTGTATGCGTGGTTGAGCCAGGAGGTGTATGCGTGGTTGGGCCAGGAGGTGTATGCGTGGTTGGGCCAGGAGGTATATGCATGTTTGGGCCAGGAGGTGTATGCGTGGTTGGGCCAGGAGGTGTATGCGTGTTTGGGCCAGGAGGTGTATGCCTGTTTGGGCCAGGAGGTGTATGCGTGTTTGGGCCAGGAGGTGTATGTGTGGTTGGGCCAGGAGGTGTATGCGTGGTTGGGCCAGGAGGTGTATGCGTGTTTGGGCCAGGAGGTGTATGCGTGTTTGGGCCAGGAGGTGTATGCGTGGTTGGGCCAGGAGGTGTATGCGTGGTTGGGCCAGGAGGTGTATGCGTGGTTGGGCCAGGAGGTGTATGCATGTTTGGGCCAGGAGGTGTATGCGTGTTTAGGCCAGGAGGTGTATGCGTGGTTGAGCCAGGAGGTGTATGCGTGGTTGGGCCAGGAGGTGTATGCGTGGTTGGGCCAGGAGGTGTATGTGTGGTTGGGCCAGGAGGTGTATGCATGTTTGGGCCAGGAGGTGGCCAACCTATGGGAGCATACGGGATACTAACAGGCTATATAGGGGGCCTAACAGAGACAACTACACACACAGTACCCTGACAGGTTTAGATAGATAGATAGATAGATAGATAGATAGATAGATAGATAGATAGATAGATAGATAGATGGACTGGCATACATGCAGGTAGACAGATGGATGGATGGATAGATAGATAGATAGATAGATAGATAGATAGATAGATAGAGAGATAGATAGAGAGATAGATGGACTGGCATACATGCAGGTAGACAGATGGATGGATGGATAGATAGATAGATAGATAGATAGATAGATAGATAGATAGATAGATAGATAGATAGATAGATAGATAGATAGATGGACTGGCATACATGCAAGTAGACAGATGGATGGATGGACAGATGGACGGACAGATAGACAGATGGATGGATGGATAGATAGATAGATAGATAGATAGATAGAGAGATAGATAGAGAGATAGATGGACTGGCATACATGCAGGTAGACAGATGGATGGATGGATAGATAGATAGATAGATAGATAGATAGATAGATAGATAGATAGATAGATAGATAGATAGATAGATAGATAGATAGATAGATGGACTGGCATACATGCAAGTAGACAGATGGATGGATGGACAGATGGACGGACAGATAGATAGATAGATAGATAGATAGATAGATAGATAGATAGATAGATAGATAGATAGATAGATAGATAGATAGATGCCATCTTGCCCATGTGCTCTGCTACAGTTCCTCCTTTCTGGAAGTGCTGCCCTTCCCCTGGCCATGAGCTCGCTGCTGGGGTTCTGCCACGCAGGCAGCGGGCTTGATTACTGTCCGCCGGCTAATCTGGGCCCGTGAAAGGGCCGGCCGGCTCCTGTGCCTCCTCCGAGGGCCTCGGAATGCTTTCACTCCACACACAAAGAGGGCAGTTTAGGTCCACAGCTTTCCCAGCATTGTCATGCTAAGAAAGGCAGAAGAAAACTGGCCCATTAGCATTTGAAGGAGTCCCAACATCTGAAGGAAAGATGCTCAAGGCCCCACAAAAACAGGGGAAAAAAAGAGAGAGCCGGGCTTTCCTGCTCATTCATCCACACTCCTGCTCCCTCATTCACACACTCGCTCCTTCCCCCTTCACTTTTCTCTCTTTACCCCCTCGTCTTTTTTGTTTTCTGATGCTGTACCATCTGTTGAAGGGTTTGGCCCATTTTCGAGAGGAATAAAACGTAACGGCGCCGCAACGAAAGCGGGGAGACGGAGCACAATGAGCTGGCTTTTATTAAAAGGTAATAATACTGCATGGAATCCGCGAGGTTTAGAACACAGACCTGCTAACAGCACTGAGCTGCACCACCCACAGATCATTAAGTCCTTGTTGTCGACAAATCGGCATTTATTTCCAAGGATGACCCAACTACAACTGCTTTCACGAATATTTAGATTCGTGATTTATGGAATGGTGAGCCAGATATTCCATAATTCACTTTCTGCGAATGCCATCACATCAAAGACAGTGGTTTGATTGTTAATAGATTTAATTATCCTGGTGACCTTCTTTCTTTTTGAGAGAATGGTATAATTATATAACTGTTTGACAATGTACTGTTGGTTAAGCATTGCCATTGGTGGTTGAGGTAGTGTTCACATTACTCTGTTCACTTATTGGTTTTAGCAATCGGGTTATTTTAAAAAAAACTTTCTACTACGAGAAGAAATGCTTTGGCCAACTGCTTTCAGACAGAATGTCCAAGCAATCTACTGTCTCTTAAAAAACTATCCTTAGGATAAACTAGTTTTATCCTAGTTTATCCTAGAGAAACATATGCCATAAATGGCAAGCAAGCATTGAGATAATATCAAATGCAATCATCCTGATGTAGAAGAATCCGGCATTACTGAGGAGACCTTATGATGTAATATCAGAGGAGGTCCACAAAGCGGCAGATGCACATGCTGAACACATGATCTCACCCCCCCCCCCCCAGAAATGCCCCATAATACAATCCATCAGCCATCCTTCTGCCTGAGTCAGCCAGAGTAACTGTTCAGTGGGGCGGAGGCAGGGGTGTGGGGGGGGGGGAGTGGCTCCCACTGCCAGCTACAGCTTACGAAAGACGCGTTCAGTGTGGCACAGCTGGAGGAAACTGGGACGGAGGAGCCCTGTGAGTCTGGGGGGTCCTGAGTACTGACCAGTGACAAGCATTACTGAGGCTGCTGGAAAAATGGCCCTTTATATTTGCTGAATTGTCCTCTACAGCCGCCTCTATAATGCTCTATAACAGTGTTTCCCAATCCGGTTCTCCGGGACCCAGCAGACAGTCCATGCTCCCTCGCGGCTCCCCACTGGGGAGCAAAAATGTGGACTATCTGGCAGGGAGCTCGGAGGGAGCAAAAACATGGATCCCCGAAACACTGCTCTATAACGCAATAACGTCAAGACACCCGGGATCCTGAGCACATCAACATTTATGATGGACAAGCAGACCACGGGCTCCCGCATTATCCCACTGGCCTGCGATTCCTGGATTTATGCGGTGACAGAACCAGTGGGGTGTTTCAGGAACAGCCAGCTGGAGCTTGTTGGACAGTGCAGACGGCAGGGATCGGCATACAGATTCACACCAGTTCCCTGTACTGTAGCAAAGAGAAGACCCTATGAAGCCCCATGAAACCTGAAAAACAAATGCTAGAGGAACGTGCAAATAGTTTAAATTGACTCTCTTTTTACGTTTTTTACAAAAAGAGATTGTCTTCAGCTTTCATGTGTTGAGGTTCTGCTTGGGTGCAGGTTGACTCGCATGGCATGTGACGGCGAGAGGCAGCGCACAGCCAGCAGGAGGTGGCCAGGAGAGACACCCGCGTGTTCCCACGCATGCGTGTGTGGGCCACAGGTGGCCACAGAGACAGCGGCGGCAGTGCCAGCGCACGCCGGGGCGAGAGAGAGGCCCTCTGTGCCAAGGCTGAATTTCTGATGACTAACACACAGCCTGCCTCACAACCGTGTGGTGAGTAACTCCTGCACCTGGCTGACAGTTAAGGCATTGCGACAGAACGGGAGGGGGGTGGAGTTTTCAAGAACGGAACGAAAGATGCTGCCAAACAATGAGAGCAGTGACTGCCGCGGATGTGGACCTGCAGCTGTAGGGCGGTTTGCGCAGAGCACGGGCAGCCGAGGAGAGTTCCCTCTTAACGGAGACGGAGCCTCCTCCGGCTCCCCCAAGGAGACCCTCTGTCAGTGGTGCTCGCACGCGCACGTGCAGATGCACACTTGTGCGTACACGTGCAAATGCTTAACTGCAGGCTGACACCGGCCTTCCCGGGCCGGACACCTGCAGCTGTCCGTACAAGGAGCCCCGTCTTTATTTATGTATGGGGGGATCTGGACCTTGAGTAACAGTTTTGTCCCTTTTGGGGGGTGGCCACGGACGGCGAGGGGGGGAACCCAAATTTTACAGGTGTCTCCAATTTGTAAAATTCTTTCTGTGAAAAGAGCAAAGTTTGTTTATTTTGAATTTTACGTATATTTCTGGCAAACTGTAAAATGTTACCCTGCAACTTGCTGTGTTCTAATTCGGTTTTCTTCGTATTTTAACTGACAGAAGCAGTTTGGTGTCACCCACGGGGTCCCCGGCCTGACAAATAAAGAAGATGGCATCCCTGTTGATGCCTGTGGAGTTAAGTGAGGCTCATTATAAACTGACAAATTGAACCTACGTTTTCCCACTGTCATACACGCTGAGCGTGGAAAGCCACAGATTTGCTCCGATCGCTTACTACAGTAGTTCAAACAGCATGAAAACATGTGTTGCTTTTAAACCGAGAGGTGTTGGGACACAGCAAAATTACCAATAAATTATAGCTGAAGTCTGCAGGAGACCAACTGCAAACATTAAGGGATTCACTGAGATCAATCGCCACACTCTCAGTCTTACTGCCCTTGTCTCTTAGCTTTGTTTACCTTTGTCAACCAGTGTCCAGTTATCACTACATTTTCATCGTTTTTGTTCTGCCCACAACCTGTTTCCTCACTGATGTCACATATCTGGCCCATTTCTTGTCTGAGACACAGTTTAGATGCTGGTCTTATTGAGCTAAACCTGCCTGTGAGGTCACATGACTGTCGGCTGTCCCCTGGTTCTGGCTGATTTCTGATTGGCTCTTTGCAGGTTTGAGTTTTACATGAGGGGCAGAAGTGTTATGCATGATGAGTTCTAGGGGGGAGTTGCGTCATAGAGACCCAGTTATGAGCAGCTGTGCTACAAGGGG
Source organism: Brienomyrus brachyistius (assembly GCF_023856365.1). Taxonomy (NCBI): domain Eukaryota; kingdom Metazoa; phylum Chordata; class Actinopteri; order Osteoglossiformes; family Mormyridae; genus Brienomyrus; species Brienomyrus brachyistius. The sequence continues at coordinate 7,177,135 of NC_064538.1, read as the reverse complement.
GGAGGGGTTTATTAATAGAAGCAGAACGGATTTCTGCTCAGTTGTTAATGGGTCTATTCTGGGAGAACGTGACTTTGGCTGTGTCTGTGAAGCTGGACCCTCTATGTAAGGGCTCTCCTCAAGAGTACCTTATTATTGTCTCCAGAGAGGAAACACATTTCTCTTACTCTTCAAAGATGGCTTTATACTCGTAATAGCTACTGCTGTTTTGCTGTTTTGCTGCAGATGGAAACATTCTATTTTATTTTATTCATTATATTATTCATTCATTACAGTGCAACCTTGTAATGAATATGTGGTCATGCATGGTTGGATAGATGGCCAGATGGATAGATGGATGGCTGGATGGATAGATGGCACTCCTCAGGAATGTGACAGTGTGTGCAGACTCTCACTGCAGCAGCTGGCAGCTGGTGTGAGAGACACAGTGCTCTGTGCTGCCGTTACCCCTGCTGAGCTCAGAGTCCCCCAGTGCTGAGACATCTTGTGGGCAGCTGGTCCTTTGGGGCGGGGGGGGGGGGGGAGGGGGTAATGAGGGGAGGGGGTGGGGATGAGGTAGAACTGGGAGGCATACTCACCGAAGAACGGCCACACAGCTGGCTCCTATACCACCCAGACACCAAGCCTCCCTCTGCTGCATACTGCGTCCATGCACACGCACGCACACACACGCAAACACACGCACACACACACGCACACGCACGCACACACACACACGCACGCACACACACACGCACACACGCACACACACACGCACACACACACGCACACACACACACACACACACACGCACACACACACGCACGTACGAACACACACAGCTCATTACACTCCACTCTCTGGTCACGCTCCTCTTCTCTCTTGACTCTCGTACCTCTGATGGCCTTGCCTTCCTCTGATGTCACCCCTACCCCTTACGTAATTTCCTGATTAAATTCCCATGACCTACCAGTTCTCAATAACGTTTTAGAAGCGGAAGCGATGGGGACGGTTGCATCGTCGCGCGCGTGCGGACCTGTGTCCTCGCGGCCGCCCGGAAGCCGTGTGTGGCCCCTGTGTGGTCCGGCCCCGGCCCCGGGCCCTTTGATATCAATGGCAGGGAGGCCATCCCTCTGATCTGCGAGTGACCGTGATCCTGCAGGGAGGTGGGCCGCAGGCCATATGGGCCGCTGGCTGGGTGTTACTGGAGCCTGGCTGCCGTTCCCAGAATTCACATGATAATGAAGCCATTAGTCTTTCAGCCTGCGCGGGGCTAAAGCTGCGATGAGGTGCTTTTGATGGGCCCCAACCTTGGGTCCTTCCCACCACTGGCTGCAGCAGCTTGCCAGCCAGCCCCAAACCACCTGTTTGATTTTCCCAGGCCTGATGAGGGGGGGCTTTCTTAGCAGGATTCAGGAATTTTTTCCCCCTCTGTCTCTCTAACTCTTTTACTCTCTCTCCTTTTTGTCTGCTACTGGCTATACTTCCCATTAATTCTGGAACCACCCCCCCCCCCCCCCCCCGCTGCCGCCCACCCATCCCATCTCTCCCTCCCGCATGCAGCGCTCACACACACATTCCCGTCAGCATTCAGGCCGGCCTAAAACATTCTCAGGGGAAAAAAACGAGGGCACCTTTTGTCAGATTAAGGGTTTCCCTCTTTAGTCTGCGGTGGTGGCCGGTGCACTCTGAAAGCAGGGCGTTTAACAAAAAAACCAGAAAGGTTACGTGCCTGCGGCCAGAGAGCGGCTATGACACGAGTGCCACAGGGTCACGTCGCGTAAAACAAAGAACAACGGCCAGCATGATGAGGGGACACTGCTGCTGTCTGTGAAATGTGTAGCTTGGGTGTGTCATATCGATCCAGCCATTTCCACTATCATTAAGACCAGCTAACTAGTTATTTCATAATCTGAGTTTAAATGGAAAAAAAGAAGCTCTTTGCCAGAGGTGGCTTAACCATATGCTAAGAGGACTGTCAGAATGTTTTGGTGACCATTACTGTCGCTGGAATAACCCCCCCCCCCCCATGCTGTTTGCCCACAAGGCTTCTGGCCAGAGTTGAACACCTGTTCCCTTTTCCCAGGGTTTGTGTAGAGGGTGGTGGTGCTGGGGGCAGGGGGTGGGGGGGGGGGGGGGTTGTGTGCATTGTTGTGGGCCAGTCACCTCACAAAGCAGGCCCTGGTGTACTGGACAGGTGGCTTACACTTTGCTATGAAAGACAGTCTTTTTTTTTTTTTACAAATCTGATCATCTGTTTTTTTATAACACAAACAAAAAAAAAACAATGAGGCTTTATAAGCAAATAGCTCACGTTCTTCACTCCAGGTTCCATTTCCTCCCTGGAACACAGCCACACCTGTAGCTGGCAGCGTCAGGCCGGGCTCACGAGGTGGGGGGGCCACGCCCTGCCAGGTGCAGGGAGCAGGGGAAGGTCAGGTTCAATGACAGCCGTGCAGCATGCCGGCCAAAACGGCAGAGGGAATCGCCGCAGGGATTTTCACAAGCACGCTGTTGATCTGTAGCTTAATTATAAAATGCACGGCTTATTCGAAAAAGAAAGCAGTGGGCTTAGTAGTCCTGCCCCCGTGGTATGTGAGGGCGTGAGTATGTGTTTGACGGGCTGACAGCAGGCAGTGCAGGTGAACCCTGAGTACGCTGATAGTCAGCTGTTTGTTCTGCCTTCACAGAAAAACGCCCAAGGCAGAAGAAGGGAAGGTGACCGTCTGTGTGTGCAAACGTCCATTCAGCAGAGAGCTGACAGGATCCATGGGGTGGGGAGGGCAGAGACACCAAGGTAGGAAACGGCAGACTGTCTTCATATCGCGATGCATCAGTGTCGGGGACGTGGCCTGTTTGTCACACTTCCCAGAATTCCTGTCCCCCTGCTCCTGTACAGCACAGACTGAGGGGGCTATAAAGCGTTAATTTTTAGGTGTAACTAAGCAGATGATGCAAAGATGCTGTATGGGTCACTGTTATGGCCGCCAGGGTGACAGGCCTCTGTCACCCACCCCCCACTAGACCATGTGAATATCCCTCAGCGTTTCCAGACCCGGTCAGGCAGGATAGCGAGGTGATGAATCAGCTCAAACAACTTCACTCCTGAAAGCACGCGGTGGAGGCGGAGCTCCCAGCAGGTGCTCGCTCGCTCAGCCGGCAGCCGAGGATGGCCGAGGGACGCGGGCGGCTGGGTGCCTAGTGCTGCGTGCGTGGTGGTGGTGGGGGTGGGGGGTGATTACACTGGCTGCTGAGCCTCGCAAGGTGATTCGGGGTGAGAGGCGCGTAGCAGGGGGCCACAGGGGCGATCCTGCAGCGGGTCAGCGACTGCACCGTCATCAGGATCCGGCTCGCGAGGACCGATCCCGGAGTCATGGAGTCACTGCTGACTCCTTGTGTTTATAATTCCAGCTCACGCGGCTTATACTGCTGCCCCAGCGTCTTATGTGTCTTTCCTAAACCACACAGTGAGTGACTCTGACTACTAACCACTAGCTACAAACTACCCACTGCAAACATATCAGAAACTTGTGCTAACCGAAACATTGTAGTGTGAACATTGCCAAGACCCCTTTCATTCCCCAGAGAGCAGAGACGAGCCCTGAACGCACGCATGAAAGGCAGCCTATCCTCCGGTCCTGTCCAGATGGGCCTGCTCTCCCCCAGCAGGCCACTGGAGGAGCTCCGGGCCAGCGCTGGGCCTGCAGACGGCATGGCGCCATTCATTTCTGCTTGTTTTTCTGTAGAGGGTGACAGCTGGCGCCTGCATATAAATCTCGGCCTGCTCAGAGACGCTCTGCCACGGCCCAGCTGTGAACAGCTGGTCCCTCTAAAGAAGTCTTTCTATCCCGGGACAGATTCTGAAGGTGTGACAGAGGAAACATTGGGTATTGTTCTGCTTATCTGTGCTGCTCCTGTTAACGGACATTCACTGTGTGTAAATGCATCTGCAAATATATTCCTGAAGCCTCCCACGGGAACAGCTGCAGAGCAGCTAACAGCCTTTGATATTTTCCTCCCCACTCCATACTTTTTTTTTTTCTCTCATTGAAAAAAACAAACAGAAAATAGCACAGAAAACTTCCTTGCTTTTATTTCATGCTTGGGAATGTAATATTGTTTTAAAGAGCGATTGGTAGATCTGCATCGTGCAGTCCTCATCAGGCTAATGGTGCTGAAAATAAAAGGGGTGCTTTAATTTCAAAAGGGCTTTGAAAATCAAATGGAAGCCGGACTGAAAGGGAGAACTCGAAATAAAGGAATTTGCCCCCTCTCTCCCTTGCATGGCGGGAGGAATTAGCATTTTCAGCTGGATGAACGAAGTACAGCCGGTCTGGTGAGTCGTACTTATCAATGGGCCAGCGGGCCGCGGGGGCGATCCTAACTTGTACCTTGTATTCTCACTGATACCTGTGTTAAGTGGCTTTGGGATCCACTGCTAGCTCAGGACCCTTAACTCTACTAGAGCACACTATTGGGGCTTCATGATGCGTCCCGGCTGAAACGAGGGCTTGCCTAATTACCCCCCCCCCCCCAGTAAACGAGGCAAGAACACAAAGAAGGTATTGATTGTGTTTATTACCTTAATATGCAGGCCGAGCTCACAGGAAGAAGATCCCTTCAGGGATGTAACGCTCTGGGAGATGAGTTAAATCTTTCATGTGTAATGGAGGAAGAATTATAGGCAGTAAAGGAGGGGGAGGGGCGAGAGGGGGGGTGCAGGGCTCAGCATGAAAAGGACTCCAGCATTATCAGATTTGCTACAAGATATAACAGTGTCTCCCATTGTGACCCCCCAGCCCCTGACTGTGTATGGCTCCAGAGCTGGCTTCTCTAAGCAATTGCAACTGGAGTGGAAAGTATTCCACAGCACAATATCTGTGCTCTCAATAGATCTTTGCGTGCCATTGGTACACTGTCACTAGCAGATGGCGAGCTAATTAGAAGCTATTAAGTGCTTTGATAGTGTGTGTGGGAACCAGGATGACGGAGAGCCGGTGCTCAGGCCATGAATGTGCAGACAAGCCGCTGCGAGGGCCCACCCAGTATCCTCCTCGAGGCTGGGGGACGAGGACGACTGGCGCAGACGGCTGCCCCGATGCTGCTGCAGGGATCATAGGGGGACCTCTGGGAGGCAGGGGGGGTCTTTTTCAGATCGATGGGACACTCCTGTGCTGTGTGGTTTAGCCGTTTTGTTCTGGAGATTGAATCTGTCTTAGTGCCAAGGAGAGCAAATTACCTGGTGTGCCGGCAGTTTCCCAGATGGGCCGCACTGACAGAGAGTCCCGCCAAGTGCAGAAACGCTCTGTTCTTCCAGCAAAAGCAACATCTACGTGGCCGAGACCTACTTCGAGTCCAGCATGCATTTGATCCAAGCACCTCTTCCTACCGAAATCAAGAAAATGGCCACCGATGCCAGCAGGCAGAATGTCACTGAACAAGAAAGCTTGTTTAATTTCTGTTGGCACTGTGCAAGTCCGATGACATTATTTGTTTAGTAGATGATTTTATACAAAGCAACACACAGGGATCCAGGCCCTGGAGCAGTCAAGGCCTTGCTCAAGGGCACAGTGGTGAAATCAGTCTGCTAATCGAGGGATTCGAACCAGCAACCTTCTGACGACAGCATCCAAATCCACTGAACCACACACTTCAGGACGTATCTCACCCAGGGCACCGGAGCTGCGGAAAGGCAAGCTGCGCATGTTGCCATCCATCTGAGATCAGATAGACAGGGAGATGCTGTGTCATCAACATCACTCAGTCCCCATCTCCCAAAAGGCAACAGACCATAGCCTGTTCCAGAAGGCATTTCTACCAAAATGTTGTTTGACGTGACATAAAGAGAATTAATAATTACAAAGAATAGCGGCGATAATGAATAGCGTATGTAACTCAAAGCAAAGGTTCCATTATGTAATATGTCTCATGGAGTTAGGGAATTAGAGGGGCTTTGACAAAAGTTGAAGGCTTTTGATAATCACACTGTTATTAAAATCAAACAATGACTGAACACAACTTCAGTTCCTACTTTGAGCTTTGACTCTAAAAAGTGGGATATCCACTCCAGATCCCAGAGCTTAAAAAGCAGGGAGAGTCTCCACTTTTCAAACGTCACTGCAACATAAGACACCAAGCTGAGCCTGCAAAGAAAATGCACTGTGTGTTTGACAGCTTTCTTAGTCACAGCAGCCCAGTGACCTTGGATTTGCTGACTGCAGAGTCCAGAATCCAGTCTGCTTATTCACAGGGGGGAAGTTTTACTTCTACAACCACAAGTGAAGGGATACTGCTGTTATGCTTGCAGAGGGGCAGACATTAGATGCAAGGACAGCAGATATTAATGTCAATTATATTCCAAGTGTCATAACTAACCTGTCTATCAGTCAAAGGTCAACTTCATTGCAATTGTGCACGAGAACAATAAAATGAGGAATGTGGGCACAAAAGGTCACAAAATATGTCCCCATATTCAAAGTTCAAGCGGTGCCTTTCATATTTGAATAAATAAATTTCAACATAAGTTGAATAAATAAAGCAAAATCACCGGTTCTGTCTGTCGCTTTATGAGAGCTGCACCTGCTCTATGTGTGGAGAGCCAGGCATCATTACTGAGCCATTTAGACACCTTACAACAACACATCCAGAACACATCCATTTCACTTCTGGAGTGTCCACGCCAAACCGATTTACAAAAATATAATGTTATATTTTACTGGAAGCTACGCTCCCACTTTTGTGCATAGTCAGTGCCCCCCCCCCCCCCCACCCCAGAACTGAGCGCCTGCACAGGTGATGTTTATCAGTCAAGCGGCAGCAGCGAGATCTGGAGACACAAACATAATCCTACGGGTGAGGAGGATGTGTCAGGAATGTCCAGCACTGGTGACTGAGACCTTGATGCCACATCATGCTTTCTCAGTGCCAGTCTGAAATACGACTACAGTGGAAATCCATCCATCCATCTATTTTCCAAACCATTTATCCTATTGGGTCGCGGGGGGTCCGGAGCCTATCCCAGAAGCAATGAGCACGAGGCAGGGAACAACCCAGGATGGGGGGCCAGCCCATCGCAGGGCACACTCACATATACAGTGGAAATGACTGTATAAATGAATATATATACATACAGACCATATATACAACCATATATCATCTACAAAATTATGATTTTATGTCTGTCAAAGTATGTTAAAACCTCTGTATTTGCAGCAAATTCACCCGTGGATTTCTTGAGTCAACCAATAGTATACAATGTTTGACTCCTCAAAGCCTCATAAAGCTGTTTATTCACTAGGTTAATTAATTAATTGTGCTCAAGGGGAGCCCCCCCAAGGAGAGTTTGGGAACTGAAGTAGTGTCCGTCCAGCCATCCAACAAGATATCAATAACTTTTTGGAGAACGTAATAAATTATTGTCATTTTGTTACTGTCCATTTGCATACATTATAATGTAGTCATTGGCCCCCGAAGGATTACCAAACACAAATGTGTGGCGTTTCATGTTATTGCAAAGGTGTTACTAATTATAAACCACCAAATGAGACTGCTTGTCAATGAACTTCTTAATCCAGAAGAAATATTTTAGTATTACAATTTGAATTTCAGTTAATTACTACATGAACTGAATGTTTTCCTTGAACCTAGTGGTTGTTTCTAATATTAAATACATTTTTGTAAACAAATGAATAAGGTAATTTTTCTAGAACAAATTTGTAATATTTTTACTGAATTAAGCCAGTGTTCCAAGACTCTGCATGAGCACTGTGCATGAACTATATACATATATAGATGTCAGTAATGCAGTAGACCAGCCCTCGCCTCCTCCCTATGTAGTGTTTAAGCAGCAAGCTGCCCAGCCTTGCCTTCAGCAAGTCCTCTTCAAAGAGCCGTGTTGGTAAAAATGAGCTTTTATTGGCCTCCCACCTCAGTAGTTGTTTTGCATGTTGCGGTTTTGATTAGCTGCATGACTCGCACGAGAAACCGTTACTCTTATAATAAGAACAGGGGTGTGAAAAAGTGTGAAAATATCTCTGGAATGTCCTCTTTACTTATCATAAATATGTCACTCAGCTTTCTCACGTGCAGCTTCCGATTTACAGCCCCTGAAAGGCTATTTTTCTTAGAGATAAAGAGGGTGTAGTTGGTGACTGACTTCCTGTTTCTAAAAAGGAAAAGTCTCCATGAAACAGGAAAAGGCGCGGCACTGGTGGAATCTGCTGGGAACAGATCTTTTGCAAGTTCCCCCGTCATCCCTGAGTTAGTGTTTGCGACTGTTGGTATTTGCCAGCTGGGGATTAACATCGGCAACAAAAGTTAAACTTTACTTCCAATAGCCCTTGATAAGCACACGGCTGGGGGCCTGAGCTAACGGCCACAGAGCTAAAGAGAGAACACAAAGATATTTATACACATCTGCTAATTGCTCATTTAAAACCCACCACCTATAAGCCAAACCTTTTCTAATTAAGCACTGTAAAATCCACCGTCCGTAGGAAGCTTCTCCTCTCTGTCAGTTAAAATCAGGAGCTAATATGTTTCACTTTTCTCCTCTTTTCTCCTCTTTTCCCCTCCTCTTTCCCCCTTCGCCTTGATGTGCTGTAAACAAGATTAAAAGAGCCCAGCTGTGTGCAGTTATTGTTGGTGTCAGTAGGAAGTGCTGATAGCTTTTGCAGTTGAACAAAAGCTGGATGAGAGAGCAAAGAGGAGCCCCAGACAGAGTGGCTCCAGCCTAGATTTCTCCCACAATCCTTGCTCTGCGGTCCCATTGTTCGCGCGCCCCTGGCTCCCTCAGCCATGACCCGAGACAGCGGACAGCGAGACAGCAGGATGTTAAAAAGTATGCAGCTAACAGAGACAAAGTGTCACACTACCAGTGAGAGAGGGAAAGTGAGAGGCAAGACAAATGCAAGAGATAGCAAAGCGTTCATACAGAATATTTATTTGTGCAGCAATAACAATACCGTAATATTAATTGTGTACTATTTATCATTTGGAGGATTTTTTAATATACAAATGCATATCTTATGCTTAGATTTAAACCAATTGCACATGTAAAGGCTTCTGCAACCAATGTATTGCCACAGAATACTCAAAATAATTTTCTGGTAAACGAAAAAAAAAAAGTGATTAATATCACGGTAAATAACAAATATTATACATACATTTGTTTGAATAAAAATTTCGAATGAACGGCGCAGCCTGCTTTGCAGAAAAACTAACAGGAATATATTTGTAAATGTACAATAGCGGAATTTTATGTGAAAACGTTTCACCTGGAAGCACAGATTAATTTAACTAATAAATTTGCAAGCATATATTAAGATTATTAGTACATAAATATTAATGGTATAAACCAACAAATGTGTATATGTTATAATTAACATTATTTTACAAGTACAGCATACAAATTCGTGTTTATTTCATAGCCATAATAACATCGTATTGCTGGCTTTATGTGTGAGAATGTAACCAGCAACTTAACTTAGGGTTTGCAGGGTTCAGTTAATCAAACTCATTATCTGTGGGAGGAAAGTAAAGGAATGTAGTCTGAAAAAGAAAACTCGGATTTGGTGGCATACAGGAACTATCACTGCAATTCAAAGCTCTCTGTTTCTTTCATTTTTTCCCCCTTTGGAAGCTGATCGAGCAAGCTGGCGACAATAGCAGTTTGCAGGTGTGCGGGGCGGTAATCTCTTCTAAGAGTGGTTTTACGTGATAAATGAATAACGATTTCTACAGCCATTTTGTTCTCAGGGTTTTTGCAGCGCAGGTGAATGGGGGAGTGCAAGCCTGTTGTTTGTGGTCTCCATGGAGACCGCCCGCGCGGCGCCAGGCTGACAGGCGTCAGGAGTCGTATGAATGGGTGACGTCACAGAACTGGCGCCTGCCTGTCTGCGTTGGCTTGTTTGGACAATCTGAGCAAGATTCAGACCAGAGCGCTGCGATTTCTGCGCATACAGAACGCTAAATACACAGTGAAAGCATGTGGAAGAATTCGTAAAAGCCGTAGCTGTAATCTTTTTAATATGGGGAGGGGGGAGGAAGCTGGGTCGTTAAAACAAACAAATATGACATAGGGAAAGTAAGATAAGCTCCAGCGTTCTAGTCCCGTAGAAACATATCTGATATTTTTTAGGTGTATGAATTCACACAGCAGTACATATTGGATACTCGTTTAACAACTGCATATATAGATTATAATGTTATCTGTCTATGTTTTTATAAATTAAAAAGAAATGCTAACGCAATGTTTAATATTAAATTTCAGGAGGTTATTTTTTGTTTTGTGGCCTAATAATGCAAAAGGAATATTCATGTAAAGTAATCACAAAATAAATCATGTGGGACATGTTTTATTTGAATATAAAAATATAGTATTACTGTATGTGTTTAGGTTACACAATGACATGAATTATAATGCAGTTAAACGTAAATAACTATACATCCAGGATAATTACAGAATTCCTTCGAATTCGCCTGTCGCCCATATCTAGGCAGGATAGACACCTGCACTGTCCCCAAGCGACGGACAGCCGAGTTCCCACATGTCATCCATAAAAAAACACATTTGTTTCCATTTGTAACACCATCCCTAAACAGATTGTAAATTCTGATAACCAAACTCGATTTTTCTATTGGTTGAGAGTCGACTAATGTTCCCGCCCCCGCGTGTAGATCAGAAAATATAATTGGTCCGCCCAGGCAGAAGTCACCTCTTTGGGTTACGCCCCGAAATCTTCGAGAAGCATAAATAGTGGGTGGAAAGCCCGTACTAATCCAAACTGTCAAAGTTTCAAAAAGCTGTTAAATTCGGATTTCAGCAGGAAAAACTACCGCAGTGTGTAAACTTTTTTTTGACTGCCAGCTGCAGAGAAGTAACCCTGCGCTTATTCATCGAATCGTCGTCAGCGTTTGCTTCTGCAACTCAGCTTCTTGTTCCAAGATCAGTATAACGCCAAGATGAAAGTTATCGGATCTACCTGCGCACTGAAGAACAAGGTTGGCAGCGAGGACGTCGTGCGGTGCCTGTCTGACCAGAGCCTCGCCATCTCTAAGTGCAAAATCCCACTTCTGGACGAGCAGATGAACGTATTTCTTCACGACATGAACAGCTGTTACAGCAAGCTGAAGGAACTCGTGCCGACTCTGCCACCTAACAAGAAAGCCAGCAAGATGGAGATCCTGCAGCACGTCATTTATTACATCTGGGATCTCCAGGTAGAGCTCGACTCGCCGGGGATGAGCCGTCAACAACCAACTAATGGATCAACCCTCGGCCGCACTCCACTGACAACTCTAAACGCAGAGCTGAAGAGCGTCGCTGTTGAGGTAATTGTCAAAATGCTTTAATAACTGCTGTCAGAATTGAAGGTTTACTGGTTTATCCAATGTGCATGCTGTCATAACTATGGCAGAGTAATAATACTGAAAGTGATCATTTATTGACTACTTGTGTTGTGCCTTCTTTACAGAATGGATGCACCGATGACAGAATTCTGTGCCGCTGATTTGAAAGCTGGAAACCACCGTGATGCGCGTAAAACCCAGCTATATTAACAATATGGTGGAAACGGGCTCCCTTGAATAAAAAGGGAACTTCTGAGCATTCCCACGATGTCCCAAAAAATCCCCGCATGAACTGAAAGTGACGAGGAACTGTGCATAAGAAACTCGTTGTTCAGAAGAACTCTTCATGGTCCAGACGGAGAGGCGCGGAGTGCAGGGTGGATGACGGCGGCTTCCCGACCCGCGTTTTACGCGCTGCTTAGAACGGACTCCACAAAAAAAGACTTTGCTCCTTCTCCCCCCCTTCACTTTTTTGTACTTTTGTTAAATTTACGCGTAGATGAGATTTTATATTTTGTAAAAAATGTCAACTTCTCAGATTGCTGAGTTAATTTGTATTGTATATTACAATGCTTTAAGATGTGAAGATGTTTTTATGAAAATGTACGTAAATGGTGTTTTTATTAAAACGAAATATTTTGAAATGATCCATCTTTGTGTTGCGATTATTTTTGAGGCGTAGTAGACGCCTGTGATTACTTGCATTAAGTACAATACCACATTGTTTACACAATCTGCGTACAATCTCGCATCGCAAACCATTCTAATCCGGACAGCTCACATCCAGCCATCATCAACATAGCTATAATCTGTCAAATAACGTAAATAATATTGTTTACGAATATTCTAAGCAGACAGCTAATTTAGACGGATAATCACGTTGACATCCCACTTCGAATATAACCCACTGCAGACTTGTCTCCTAATTTGAGTTTTGTATGATTCAAGAAATCCGTCAAATGTGAACAACTACTACCACACACACGTGTCTGTGCATATATATCTAGTCTGCCCGCATATAGGCCACGATATTATATAGAGAAACAAAGGCAGGCGCGCACGCGCGCGCGGACACACACACACACACACAGAGTCAACTTCTTGGCTACAGTCCTGGCCCATCTGCAGCTTGGCTCATGGATTACTGTTTGTTAATGTTTCAATCAGCTGTGCGCTCAGGAATGTGGAGCTATTTAACCTGAACTTCCCCAGGTGTGGATAGGCGCCGCTCAGTCTGGGCCCGCCTGCCCTTCCCTGCCCTTGGCATAATGCTATCACACAAATACAATCACACACTGGCTCTGCTTTAAAACATTAGCGCTGCAGCTGTGCATCGCACTGCAGGGGAATTGGAACAACATTGCACCAGAGGGAAAAAATAAATCTTACAATGAACTGCTGTTACAGCGAATGGTTTAACCCTCACACTCCCGCGCGCTGGTTCCTGATTCACCTAATATTACTACTTTTACCCTTATTTGTCTAACCTTTGAAACGGTTCATTATATTCGTATTCATCATGTCTTTGGTTTTAACAGTTCCCGAAACAGACTTATCAAATTATGTGGACACACATGTACACGTGCAGTCGTTTAAAATACCAAATAGCGTTACTTAAGTACTACTGGAAGAAAGCATTTTTTAGGTATACAGCATCTGAAAGTTTGAACGAAATTGCAAGTCTATCTCATATTGACGTTACTTTGTTGAAATTATAACAATGTATGAATTTAACATCCACTGAATTATTCTGGGCATTAGGCTATCGCGGACATTGAGAACATCCAGAACGCCATACATACTTGTTCAGGATAAGTTACTATTACATACTAAGGCTATTTAAAGTAACAACAACAACAATAATAACACATGTTTATTTTTCATGATTAAACACTGACACCTGCTGTGTTTTCTTAATTGACGAGGAAGTACAAATTCGTTGTTTCATTAAATTGTCCTTAAATTCATATATACGTCTTGCGCCCTCCAGTGGTAATCGATGTAACTAAGAAGCATTCGGGGTAAAGGTGCTAACAAGCCAACCAAAACTATTGATATTTATCAGTATACTGATGATCGCCTAGATGATTGTTTCTAATTTTAATTTCAACCTAAAACTGCATACTGGGCGCTGTACCATATAGACATGCATCACAAGTTTCGAACGTATTTCGTCGCTAGTACCAAAATAAAAATACTTTATTGACTACAGAAGCATTAAAAGAAAGGAAATGTACAAAAAAATTATTAATAATTTGAGGTGGGTAGCAATGGCTGTTATCAAATATTCACAGGCAATGGCGAAAGAAAAATTACACTGCTCTATAACGGTCCGATGAATTCCACAAACTTTTGCCAAATAAGTCATGAATATAAACATATCCATGTTTCAGGTTATGAATAATATTTTCGTTCAGGTTTTAGATAACATAAAAAACTGGGCAGCAGCTCTGTTCACATCCAGAAGCACAACACTTGCCTGTGTAAAACAAACACAGCACTGCATAGGAGACTGAATCACAGCATGGAAACACTGCAGTGGGGCTTCTTTTAAATACTGCTGTCACAGTTGGAGTATCCTTGCATTGCTTACAGTTCATACTAATCGGGTTTGAAGGCCATGCACAGAAAAACAAGCCCATATTACTGGGCAGGGCATTGATTTTTAAATTAAATTTTAAAATACAGACCAGGCAACGCCTGATCACAGTTTCCCCGCCTACAGAGCCATGCATCACCCTAACCTTCCCATAATGTTTCCCATAATCCCAGGATATTTACATCTGGTAATAGGAGTAGTCATGTAAGGCATTTTACTTCAAAATGGTGTTCATGACACCTCTGTAAGTGGTATATATGGGAACATGAGGGAATGCATTTACGCCATGCAGTGTACTTGTACCCAGAATGGCCTCGTATACCTTGGCCTGTGTATAAGCATGCATCAGCATGGCGCATCAGGCTAAATTGCCCCTACCAAGAAACATCGTAGGTCCAAGTCATCCTTTGACTTTTTCCAAACGTAGACGTATCCAGACAGCGGGATTAAGGGTGAGTGATGACTCCTCACCCTTTCCTACTCTTCAGGACTCCAGGGTTTGAGCTTTTCGCACCAGCCTGGCTTCCATGTGCGTTTTCCAAATTGCAGCCATGCCAGAAATACCGTATATGTGAAGCTCACATTTGGTTTTTATTGAGACCAGGACATAGAGGTGCTGATTTAGTTCTGTGGTAACTTTTAATGCCTCACTTCTGTGGAGTTCTGCAGCTATTCAGCTGACTATCTGTCTGTCTCATTTGGGGACCCGAATTCTGTTCCTCTTTTCCAATACATTCTATACTGGTGCATATTTCATATATACCGTCATGCTTTTCAAAACTCTTTCCCTTCACACATCAAAAAATGTCAGTTTTTATGAGTGATGCACAAACTATCTGCCTCGTTGCCAAACTACTTTTATAGCTGACACATACCACTAATTGACATACCAACATGATTCACCTTTGCAATAATGATACCGTTACTAAGAAAGTACTTTTTCATGTGGAGGTTCCATTACTCTGCCCTCCCCTCGTATATAACAGGCACTAGAACTGGGGGAAATTTTTTTATTTTTAAATGTAGTTCATCGAACGTGCATACCGCACACTAACCACAGTGAAACATCAGGTACGGAACATAACACAAGGACCGGCTTCTGGTTAAAACCAGTCAAGTTCGCCATCACAAAGGAACAGGAAACACATATCAGCATTAACATAAAACAGGCCATTGACGTGCAGTTCCATTTTCCTTAACACATTGAAACTTCGCATGGGTAAGAAACACAAAGGGATGTGTCAACATAAAAGACGTCACATCACTAACGAATAGATTAAATCTCTAGTAAATCTTTGTTCCAAGGCTGAAAGAAGATTGTATGGATATACAAGTGATCTCGAAGGCATAACTAATTGTCTTGTTGAATTCAACCCAAGTACTACATTACAGGTTTCTCCATCATCACTGTGGTATCAAAATCTCCTTACTTCACATTCTCCAACCATCTTTCAGTTTGGTAAAGACAGGTGTTCACTGAAATGTACGTTCACATTTCTTGAAATTATCCTGCGGGGGCAACAGAGAGAATATACTAACCCGTCCCACTGAGGTGCGCAGAAGGGCACATGGTGGGCAATTAAGTAATTTATTCGGCCATATCACTTATTTTCTACAAAAGCCTACATGAACACAGCAAGGGGCTCGTACTGTATCCTGCAAAAATTCTATATAAAACATCAGTTTTATATAAAATCTGACCAACTCTATTTGTGCACTGAATCTCAGTCTGAGGCCAGTGGGATCACATACATCAGTGGACACATCTTCTCCAAGGGCGTGAAATCCCTGCGACCTAATTCTTAAGAGGCCCATGCGCATCCTGCGCAACGTCAACATCCTTCCCATGGTTCTTCGCCTCTCTGCATGCCGTCGGCCTTGCTGCCCCTCCTAGCCTCACAGATCTTCTGCCTGCCTCTTTGTGGCTAGTAGAGCCACTAGCTCCAGGCTAACCCCTGCTGGCTACGTTCTGCGCCGCTTGGCTCCTCCGGGACTGGAGGGGTTGCTGTTGGAACTGAGCACCTTCTCAGTGGCCCGGTTCCTCTTCCGCTTGTCTGCCGCATCCTTGGCTGAGACGTCACCGGAAGCCTTCTCTCTGTCTCTCTCCTTGTCTCTGTGGTTGGCCTTCTCGCTCATCTTCACCGACGAGTTGCTGCCTGCAAGGGACAGACCAGGCAGGTCAAGGGGGTGCAAATCGACCGGCTGACAGAAACTAAAGGAAGGGATGTCACGCTCACTTCCTGTGAGCTAAGAGACATCACAGGCATGTCCAGTGATTACAGGGATGCACATTTCTTTAAAGTGCTTCAAAGACCCAAAGACATCAAGATTACACTGCAGCCAAGATCAGATAAGAAGGCAGAGAGATCCCCCCCACCCTCCCATTGCTTTTTCGTATGTGATGAAAGTGTTACAGTGTATGAAAGCATCTTTAATGGTTTATTATAAGTTACATTTTGAGTTTATCATTTTACACAACCAATACCAGCAAGAGCACCCGTTTCCAGGAAATTTAAATGTACAGGGTGAGCCGATTAGTCATTCGGGTGATCATCTACACTCCCCATGGGAAACAGACACCTGTGAATCGAAAGCACGGCTGAAAACTCCTCCGCTGTGAGTTCGGGCCGATGAAGAAACAATTAGGACAAGTGCAACACGAAAGTCAAAGGGAGCCAAAAAACACACAAGATGAAACAACCCAGGGACGCTTCCTGGTTCCTCAGAACTAGAATTACTTGAGTGTTTTTGCTCATAGGGGGTCAGCGGCTGGGTGCGTGCAGCCAATTCAAATTCAGGGGTGAGATGCAGGGGGGGGGGGTCACCAATCATGGCAGTTATCCATTAGATGTGCAGTGATGGACACTGAAAAGTGCATCACACCAGATTAGTAATTCTGTGCACAGTGAACAGCAAATAAGCAACACCTGCGAGTCTAAGAAGCGAAACGCAATGCTGCATTCAGAGGGAATGCATGCAGGTGGGGACGGAGCACACCAAGGTGGCCCCGCATAAGCTGCTGCTAAGCACTGCCCCCTACTGGCGCCGCCTCGAAAAGCAGCGGCATCGCCTGCTGTCCTGGACCCGCCGCTGACCCACCAAGGGGAATGACGTACAACATCTCTGACTGGGCATGCCATGCTCCTCACGGTCGCTCCCCCCACCCCCCAGCACACAAAAAATACACATCCGACAGTCGTGTTTAGCTAAGGAGGGGGGGAGAAAGGGAGGGGGGGTAACACACATTGTCTGTGCCACAGTCACTTAAAAGGGGCCTTTTGAGCTGGTCTGTACTGGGCTCATGTTGGAGTTTTGGAACAGAGTGAATGTGCTCTTCTGTCCATACCTCTCAAACTCCTGGCCAGCCAAACTGGGACCCAGACCTTAAAAATGAGACATAAACGACCAGAGTGAGGGACACTGGTTGGTGTCAGATCAGCGTGCCAATGAGCTGCACAGCAGCAATAAATACAGGCACTTTAAAACGAGGAAAGGAAGAGAATGTATACACAACGATGGAGGGAAGGTGTGAGGCGAGCGAGGACCTTCTTCGTGCGCTGATGGCAGCTCCCTCTCCTCTTTCGTCTCTTCCTTCACTTCATCCTCTGCCCCCAGCTTACCTGTGGAGTGACACAAGTGGTTGACTTTCACCTAAGCAGAACCAGCCCCACTGATCGACACTGATGCTTCTGTGCCGGGACAAAATGGAAAAGAGAACGCATATGCAAAGGTCACAAGTACTATTTATTTATTTACCTACCTTCTTTCACTTCTTGTATGATCTCCTCTGGTAGAACAAAACTCCTTTCAGAGTTGGGAAATGGCAGGATTTCGGATTCATGCTGCAGCAGAATAAGAATGGCAGGACAGAGATATAAGGAGACGTGCTGTTTCATACGTCGATTGCTGCATTTCAAATCAAGACAGAAGTGGACAGGACAAAGCAGAGACACGCACCAGAGCCTGCATGTCATACATTGTTCCCAGGTGATCCCAAATGACTTTTGATGACACCTGTCTTCCAATGTTCTGGCTAAATTTATCCCGGATACATATCATATGGAAGTGACGATTTACTCCTAGAAGGGCAAAACAACATTATGTTATAATTATCCTGGTTCAGAAACGTTTATTTCGACGAACCTCTGTCATATGATGCAGAGGTTATAAACCACATGTCACAGTATTCCCGCAATTCCAAACAGCTGTTAAATGACACATCCGTGATTTTATGTCTCATTATGTGTAGCTGGCGAAATGAGACGCCTGATGACACCGTCCATGTCTGGGCTGCGGTCGCTGTCACAATGGCTCAGTCGCCCTTTCGATGTAAACAGCCAACATGAAAGAGACGATCGGCTTGCATCCCATTTGGGGAAACAGCCAAAGAGTGACTCAAACTAAGCAGAATGGGTCAGTTATTGATACTGTAAAACCCCCAAATGGCCATCGGACTCTTCATCATCCGGTCATCCGGGCGCTTTGTTGTAACGGGCCAGCCAGCCAGCAAACATCGGCCATGACCAATAGAAAATCCATAAAAAAAATAACCTTACCGACGGGCTTGTGGCCCAGCATGGCGTGGAAGAGACACACCTCCACTTCTTGGCTCCATATTACCGGGTCTTCACCAGGACAGACCCCTGAATCTACGTGTTTATCGTCCGGTTGCGCTGCTTCAGCTTCCCCCATGTTTCAATCACACGAACTAACCAGAGAAGAAGAGTAGACGAGACAAACAACGGGAAACAGCGCCGCCAACCGGACGCCAAGCGCCGTGCTGCTGCATTAACCTTCCGTACGGTCACTAACGTTATTCACATTAACATTTATGTAGCAGACTAAGCGAAGCAAATGGCACAGTAGAAATATACAGCATACATTCAAGGAGTCACTGGGGCATAAGTACAGCTCAGCTTCCAATAAATGAGCTATACAATGTATTTCAGACACAGCCTGGACAATAGCTCATTCACAGAAAAAATCTCTGTATCAAAATCTAAAAATACTGCCTATAGTATCTATGGTTCAATATTTCCTATCAATATTACACTAAAATACTAAAAGCTGCAAACTGAATGCTATAAAACTGCACACAATTGTAACAAGCTCAACTGTTTACAGCTAAAAAAAAAAAACTTTATCTATTAAATTATTTTACTGTATTTAAGTTTGAATTCCACTGCCACAGTCGCTTTCATCCCGATGCTCTTAGCACTTGGCAGAGTTCACGTGGATCGGACAGACTAACTTCTCCAGACCCTTTGCGTGTAAGTGTGTGTGCCCTTCGATGGCCTGACTACGTGTCCAGGGATTGCCTTCTGCTTTTGGAATTTGTTGCCTCTCACAACCAGCTGTCCAGCTGTATTTTCAGTGGGTCCTACCGCTCTGTGTTTTGAAGCATACTGTATTTCAGACAAATAACGATGGGAATAACTAAGAGGCCACTCTGAATTTTTCAACAAATCTGCGTTTTTAAATCCTGGTTTAATTGTGGTTCTGCTGGCAGAAGGCTACACTGGAATAAGGTGAAGCAGGAAAGACCAGCCAGCTGAAGGGCAGGAGCAACTGAATGGCAGAGATGACTGTTAACTTATCTGACAGTTTATCATGAATCGTAGGATGACATCTAGTCACCTTCCAGATGACTATTCTGATGGTCTGTAGTGCTTTACCAGAGCCTCCCCACGGGACCCACCAGCAAATTGCATCCTATCAGTGGTATAATTAACAATTCTCCCCATGTCCTCCGTGGGGCGCTCTCATGGAGTCCCAGAAGACGCTGGATTACTCCTCCTGCTACCATGACCTCTACTGGGGATCCTTTCTGTCTGCTGGCACTTCCCGACACGCCAGCCCTCCCCCAGCTGTAAGACAGCAGGACAACATTTCCTTTTTAAAACAGACAGTACGGCCCTTTTACAATATCAGAGCACAAATGCCCCCTCCGGCTTATTTGTCTGTTTGTGCAAGTTGTACACATTATAATCCTTTTCTGCTGTATTTAAACAGGTTTCCCCCTGAGATCAATAAAGCACATTTCAGCTTATTGGAAATGCTTAAAGTGATTCCGTTTTAACTTTGAATTGTTCGTAAATGCTGTGGGCTTTTGGGATTCTCGTCTCACAAAGGATCTGTTTTTGTGAGCAGCTGCTCCGTGTGCGAGCCCAGGAAGCGTAGAAGAGAATCTTAAGTTTTTCGAGGCAACATTGTGACCATCTTTGTGGAGAAGGTGAAAAACTAGTGATCTCTGCACTCAGGAATTGACGTGCCCATCCCTACTTAATGCATATGTTTCTGTGTTAAAATACATCCTATTGTAATAAAGTACACCTGTAACATAGTAACACTGCAGCAATGGTGTGATGAATTTGGCCTCTTTTTGAACTGGCACGATTCATTCTGCATCATCAGCGTGTGGATTAGGGGCATCCCCTGCGCATCCTTCTGGTACCGTTCTTGTCCTCCCTGGCCTATCAGGGTAGTCCTCTGTGAACAGAGTGCCTGATGATGTCATGGCTCTTAGAATAGGTCACCTTGTGTTTCTGTCTGCTTTGTCACATGCTGTCGTCACTTGAACAGTGACACGGCTTTTTCTGCCGATTCTCTGCCCTTCTATTCCTCTTCCGTCACTCACAAATCTCTCATCTCCTCTCGCTCTCTCTCTCCCTCCTTCTCTCTCTCCCTCTCTCCTCCCTTTGCTAATCGGCTCTGTGCTGCTGCGGTTGTCTCACTGCAGTGTTTGCCTTTCCATTCCTGCTACCGCATTGCTGTATAGTGGGGGGGGGGGGGGGGGGAGACCGCATTGCGCAGCGGAACCAATACCCTCACCCCCTCCAAGAAACATAAAACTGCTTGGGTCACATCGAATAGTCTGTGCTGTCTGAGGTTGCAGCCACAGGTAAGAGGCATTATGTGTATCTGCTAGTGATTGTAAGCCGTTTTAAATAAGGTGTGAGGTGGGTGGAGCTTATCCGTGCTTGGTTGTGGGTTTTCATGAAGCACAGTCACTATTTCATAAGTGTTCCATGGCATTGTCTGTTACCCACGAATGCTGATTGGCAGTCAGGTGATTTTGAAATTGCCAGCTTCGGTAGCACAATTTCGACATTAAACTTGTTGTGGAGGCGTGGCTTAAACAGCATGAAATGTCGAAGGAATATATGATTTTTCTGCGGTTTATAGCTGAAGAATCTTTCGCTTCTTGTTAAACTTTCTTTGTACGTAAACTCCAGGCTTTGCAAGGCAGCGTGTTGTTTACATGCTAGCGGGGGCAGTTGCAGGTTGGATTATTATTCTTTCATTATAACAGGGTTTACATAATAATTCATTTAGATTTCTGCCTTGGATTAAACCGACACCCATATGCTTTGGCATCCTTAAAATCTGAAAACAGATATAGATCAATGCTTCTGTAATAATATGTTTTAAGACAGATTGTCGGTACATCTAATTACTTTATTATAATATGTTTATGTATTTATATATATGTAAGCAATTAATTAAAAATGTGTGTAACACATTATTAATCATGTGAATCTCATTAAATAAATAAATTGTATAACTTGAGCCCTGTTTATCATTCTTAAATTCCCTTTTGCAATGTAATAGTTTAATTAAGAATAGAGGTCATTAGCAAAATGATGCATTTACAGTTTTGATGGTAATATAAACAAAACACTGGCAAGCTTATTACCACATTGATTCTTATATACGACGCCTTATAACTTTTCCCTTTTGTTTTGGATAATTTATGAGATATGAAGCTACAGTATCATGAACTTTTTTTTTTTACATTTTTCTAAACTTTTTAGTAAGGTCAAAAACTAGTTTTATCATTTGTTTCCTGGTTCAGTCATCCCAGCACTGTGGTAGCATATGTAATGTACACTACCTATAGTGTGTAAAATATTATAGACATTTCATCAAGATTAAAAGGCATTTTATTATTGTTTGCTGCTTAACGTTTCATATACTTTATGAAGAGTGTTGATTACAGTCTTAGTTTTTCACTGTAACAATATTACGGAACCTAGCATTGGATTGGAAAGATGTGAAAGTTTATTTATCCTCTGGATAGGTTACAGAGAGCATTATAATGGGACATTGACAATGTATCACTGTATTTACAGTAATATGATCAAGAGATTTACCCATGTTCATTTCAAAGTCACCCTGCCTTGAAACACGACATCTGTGTAATGCAAATATCCTGTTGATTCTGGTGGCTGCGTTTACCTTCTCCTCTGTTCCGGGCCTTAGAGGTTTGGTTACGCTCCGTCCCCCCTTGGCCTGTCCCCAGCGTCAGACAATGGGGAAGGAGAAGATCCACATCAACATTGTGGTCATAGGCCATGTGGACTCTGGGAAATCTACCACCACTGGGCACCTGATCTATAAGTGTGGTGGCATTGACAAGAGGACCATCGAAAAATTTGAGAAGGAAGCTGCTGAGGTAGGTCCGCCCTTCACACCTTTATGAGTACGGCTCATGAGGCGATAGTAGTAATGTGTGTGCGTCGTCGTTTTCCCAGGTCAACTAAGGGGAAAAAGCCAAACTAAAGGTTGCATTGGAACCGACATGCTTCTGTTCAGTTCAGTTTTGAACTAGAATCCTCTTAGACATTCAGAAGCTGCCCCCACACAAACCACACAGTGCCAGATGGATCCCTTAGCACTACATGTCTGCCAAAAAGGTGGAAAATTCACGTTATCGGATTACTGACGTTAGAGGCTCCATTTCCTGGTTGAGCACCCTTAACAGGTAGCACTCAAAATAACAAGCTTTTAGACTGAGAGTCAAGAAGATTACCAATCCGAAGGAGTCATGGCTGAGGTCAGATGGAGAGAAACATCACAGGGATCTACAGCCCCATCCATCATCCTTTCCTTTTTTGACAATGATTTGATTATACATTCTGGGCTCGTTTAGAACAGTACTCAGACAGACTATAGTGATTATATCCTAAATCCAGGTCTTTTGGGGTCAAACTCCCTTTGATTCACAAGCCATATGTCATATTCTATAATAATAGCTGATAACTTGCGAAAATAATGTAATAGATGTTATTATTATTTTTTTTAACCAACATTCAATTTGCAGTTCTCTAAATACGTTACACATTTGTGTGTTGCAATTTTGTCCAGGCACACTATATTGATAACGATTCACTTACGATCGCATCACCGTGGAACACAGAATGACCAACGTCACAATGGGGCGTACAACGGCACATGCTGTGCTCCTCTCCATTGATGAAACCCACTGAATGTTAGAGGCCTCTGTCTCCGTTGAGACCCGTTTGTAAAGTAGATCCATTTATCCCATTTGGCTTACAGTTTAAATGAGTCCTTAGACAGTCTGTAAAGGTTGATGTCTTATTGAAGTCATTCATTAAGCTTCCTGGGCATCGTATTGTACTCACTGTCCGTTACATCACCATTCTGCACTACTTTCCAAGGGTCCCAAGTACACGCTGTGCAAGAAGACTTTGCATATTGTGATTAAACTATAATGAATGCATGGGACTTTGGAGAACCCTTACCACTCATCACCATATCAGCTATTATGGGCTGCTATGCTTATAGACGGCTTAAGACTATGTAAGCTCATGGTCATACTGCTGAGGAACAAGCCTTCAAGCAGAGGTTACAGAGGTGGTCAGAGTGGAGTTTTTCCAAGCCGACACAGAGGCCTCGACCACTAAAGATTAGCAGTGTACTGCCAATCAATGTCAGGACACTGAGCTTTAGAGCACAGAGAACTTCATTAATGTTGCCAGTGTTACCTTTGGGCCGTCAGTCACTTTTATGCAGCCGCTCTTTTTAATGATTATTTTTTGACCCGCTAACGATCTTCCTGACACCTTTTGCACTATACAGTCCATTTGTTTTTTTTTTTTTTACGTTGTTAAAGTGCTCCTGTGACCCCTTGATGTGATGTCAGGTATACACTTGTGGTTTTGAGAAGCTGTATTTGTGCTAAAATCAGTCAGTATAAACATCATGCTGTGGAGACCTGAGAAATAGCTGAGGTCAGCTTTATTTGCCACGTACCTCGGGCGCGGGGGCGGTGCGTGGCTGAGTGAGTCGGCACACTGTTCCTTTGGTTGGAAGGTCGCCGGTTCAAATCCCATGGTCAGCAGAGTGATTTCACAGGTGGGGCCTTATTCAAGGCCTTTAACCCCCAGTTGCTCCAGGGATTATCTGGTGCTGATTTCTCAATTGTATATTTCTTTGGCTATAAAGCATCTGCTAAACCAATAAAATACAAATCAAGTGGAAAGCCTTTGTGCACAAGCCCAGTTCCTCAATCTCCTCAGCTGATCCTCTATTGCTTTATACCGCTGTGTATCTGTGTTTGTATGAAATTGGACAGTTATGATACCATCACTCTGTAGTTGAAACACTTTTATGCTTAGCGTGTCAGAATAGCTTTAGCAGTGTTCTAATGATTGACTTATCTAATGATATTTTTCACTTTCTGTGAATGTCACGTCTATAAGAATAAATGAAAACATTTGTAGCACATAATAATGCATTCATAAAGCATTATAAGTATGACAATAAATGTTTATAAATAGGCATAACACATTATAGCCATGTTTATTACACATTATGAAATGCTTTATGAAGCTCTCATCTATAATGCGCTATAGATATCTTCATAATGCAGTACAAAGCATCCTTAATGCTTTTGCCATTATCCTTAATGCTATTACAGTGCATTATGAAGGTATCTATAGTGCATTATAGATGAGAGCTTCATTGGAGATTATGAAGTATTATAATCAGCACTGTAATGCCTTATGGCTTTCAATTGAAGATGGAGTAATGTTTTATTTTTTCTTATACTGACCGCTATAATACATTATGAAGGTATCTATAATTCATAGATGATACCTTCAAGTAAACTGTTACCAATATTTTCTTATGAGCAAATATAACATTTCCTTACCAAGAATGTGGACCAACATCTTCTACTCGTCCGATCCTTGTTGCAGATGGGAAAAGGCTCCTTCAAGTACGCCTGGGTCCTAGACAAGCTGAAGGCTGAGAGGGAGCGGGGGATCACCATTGATATCTCCCTCTGGAAGTTTGAGACGACCAAGTACTACATCACCATCATCGACGCTCCAGGGCACAGAGACTTCATCAAGAACATGATCACCGGGACCTCCCAGGTATGAAAGGGAGCCTATTGCCCCATGAGGTCACCACCTCAGAATCAGCTTTATGTTGACATGTCCTTCACATGCACATGGAGTTTCTTTTGGTATTTCTCACTGACCTACTGGAGGAGCCGTACGATTTTGTGATATATGGGACTGAAAGACCACCTTCGAATGCATGCCCAAGAAGAACATGGGGTAGTTACAAAGAGATGTAGTGCACACATGGTACAAATGACTTAGTACAAGACAATAAGGCATATATACAACGTATAACACAATACTGTCATAGTGTATCAGGACTGTGTTCAGCATAGACTTGCTGTTCTGACCCTTATCAATAAATCGTTGGTATTCTCTAACTCAGTGTTTTCCAATCTGGTCCACAGCGATGCGCAGACAGTCCACGTTTTTGCTCCACCCAGGGGCCGCCGGCCCGTCCATTCATGGACAAACATGTTTGTGGTATAATGTTTTGGTTGGACAAAAATCTATTTGGGCTTTGTTTTTAAAAGCCATGTAAGTGGTAAAAGCAATTCGCATTTTGAAGAAACCGTCCATCAGAATTCGTGATGGTGTTGAGTCATGGTCTCATCCATGACCCTAGTTACACAGAATTTCATGTGCATCCTCACACTACTTCTCCTGGTGACATTCTCAGTGTAGACCAGACCTCTGTCAAACGTTGTACACCCTGTCTCATTCTAGGGATCTCTAGACATTCTCCAGCCAGCTGGTAGATATAATCCCTCAGGCGAGTCCTGGGTCTTCCCTGAAGCCTCTTTCCAGTGCTAAGTGCCCATAACAGCTCCCTTGGGAGACGAACAGGTGGTGCCCTAATAGGATGTGGAAACCATCTTGACTGATTCCTCTTAATCCGAGTGAACAGAAGTTCTAATCTGAGGTCATGCTACATGAACCATCTTGTGGGCTCAGCACCTGCAAGGTGAGAGGTGTCTGTCGGGCGCAGTGCCACCTGTGAAGCAGGAATGAGCAGGAAGTCCCTACAAGAATCGTGACTTTAGCTTAGTGAAAGGTTTGTATCCTTCAACAATCCACAGACCTATGAATACAGTCAATATTTAAATAGACTGCTAGCTTATACATAGATATACATATGAGGTCACACAGGGTAATTTGAGAGGACGAATTTGACTCGCTGAGTAACTTAATAGATTTGTCCCTGTCCCCCCAATATTGAAAACACACTGACAGTCTTGTGTATGAAACTTGACGTTCTAGTACAGCACCCTTTGGCATACAGGTCTGTGGAGAGAGTTTAGGCAAATTATAATCCATCAAATGTCCCATGAAAGGTATCAAGAAGAACAAATGGACCCAGCCCAGAACTGGGTTACCGGTACTCCCATCCCCCCTCCCCCCACCCCCTTCATGGTGTTAGGCCTGGTTGTCTTCACTAGTGAGCACCTGGTCTTAGTTCAAAATACCTACATAGAATTATACAACTTATATTCCATAAAGTGTTTCAAAAATCCATGTTTTAGGAAGATTATAGAGGAGAGCTTTTGAGTAACAGTGCTCCTCAGGTATATATTTGATACAGTCCTGGCAGCCATGACAGTAAATTGCTGCATATTTGCACCCCCTGCTGGACAGGCAGACTGCGCTGTGCTGATTGTGGCTGCTGGAGTCGGCGAGTTCGAGGCGGGGATCTCCAAGAACGGCCAGACAAGGGAGCATGCTCTGCTAGCATACACGCTGGGCGTCAAGCAGCTCATCGTCGGGGTCAACAAGATGGACTCCACGGAGCCATCCTACAGTGAGAAGCGCTACGACGAGATTGTGAAGGAGGTCAGCGCCTACATCAAGAAGATTGGGTACAACCCCTCTTCTGTGCCGTTCGTGCCCATCTCTGGTTGGCATGGCGACAACATGTTGGAGCCCTCCCCCAATGTAAGTAGTTTACAACCCCCCCACTGTGAACTTCACTGCTGTCCTCCTTGCTTTGCTGCAGCGTGATTGCTTTACACATAAGACCGAATATGCTGAAGCGGCATTTCACCTGCGTATGACCCCCATATCCACTGAGAAGACAGAAATGATAATGCCCACATCATTACCTCTCTTGCACTCACATTAGTTAAATACTGCTTATCATTCATTATCATACATACATTCCCCCAAATGTACAAGCTTAAGGAGGCAGACAAAGCATTTTAAGTCAATAAACTTTCTCAAGGGTAAAACACTTCAGGATTTGATCAATACAGAATTTGGTCTTCCATCCATCTGGTAGTGGTGTCAGAATCACAGTTCTGCCTTCGGGCGTTTTGCGGCAAGCACGGTATCGAGCATGGCTCTCCGCAGATGCCATGGTTCAAGGGATGGAAGCTGGAACGGAAGGAGCATCATGCCAGCGGGGTGAGCCTGCTTGAGGCTCTGGACACCATCATGCCGCCAACTCGGCCCACTGACAAGCCCCTGCGCCTACCGCTGCAGGACGTCTACAAGATCGGAGGTGGAGCCCACAGACACAGACGCACATAATCATATTCATGACAATGCTTAGACAGTTAGAATGTAAGCTTGTATATAAAAGACCTTGTACTAGTATTATCCATACTGTCTATACTATTTTAGGAGCAATACTGTCATACATATAGAAGATCAGGTGCAACATTCTGATCCACATCAAAGACCACATGACTCAGATTACTGCGAGTAACTATAGCACTCTGTGTTAGTCAGCCAAAGAAAATGATGTTTGTATTGCTAATATTCTGTTCATGCTGGTGTAAACCTACAATTTAATGTCACATGAAGTGTGTCAAGTTTGGCATTTAAAAACCTCTTCTGAAGTCAACCCAGTGTTTGTCATAACCACCCAATATATTCATGTATTTGTCGAACTCATCCTCTGTGGGTGGGCAGTGGTGGCTTAATGGTTAGGAAAGCGCATTGTAGTTGAAAGATTTTAGGATCAAATACTTGACCAGCATGGCACCATTGAGGTATCCTAAGCAAAGTACCGCCCCCCAAGCACTGCCCCCCGGGCGCTGAATTAGCTGCCCCCTGCTATGTCACGACATCACTTATGTGTTAAATACAGAGGACAAATTTCACTGTGGTGTGTCAACACAGATCAATTACTTCTAGTTCCCTTTTTTGGGTAGCCAATTTGTCATGAACTTAAGTCACTAATTATGGTTAATTAATTAATTGAGCTGGTGGTAAAATGCTAAACGGCTGAGGTGCCCCCAAGGAGAAGATTGGGAACTGAAGCATCCAACAAGATACCAGTAACACAAAAGATTCTTACATAAAAGTAATTACACATAGTATCGTTCTGTACCTCAAGCCAACGAACCACTGAAGCCATGCAATTTATTCGGCTCCTGGACAGGGCACATATAAATGTCTGTAGACGACACCCTTGCAAACAAAGGATACTAAAATAAAAGCTAACATGAGATTTCCTTTACTCACATTTGAATGCTTTTAGCAATGGAAAAAGGTGGCGATATTGAAGCGTATGTTTCCCATTATTTCCTCTGATGTACCTGTTCCTTTTTCACCCAAAGGGATCGGCACGGTGCCCGTAGGGCGTGTGGAGACAGGAATCCTGAAGCCCGGCATGGTCGTCACCTTCGCCCCTGTAAATATCACCACTGAGGTGAAGTCGGTGGAGATGCACCACGAGGCCCTCAGCGAAGCTCTTCCGGGCGACAACGTCGGCTTCAACGTGAAGAATGTATCCGTGAAAGACATTCGGCGGGGGAATGTGTGTGGAGACAGCAGGTCAGACCCTCCTCAGGAGGCCTCTGGCTTCACGGCTCAGGTCAGTGTTCGCTGACGCAGGCCTTTGAAGCAACCTACCCAGAGGCATAAAAACACAAGCCAACCAAGATGACATCATCTTACCTGAGCGCTGAGCTCATGGGAGTTTTACTTACACAAAAAGTTTTAGAGGGCAGAATGGAAAATGATTGGTTCAGAGAGATAACCAATCGGATTGTAAAGGAAGCTGGACCAACCAATCAGGGTGATCCAATCCAATGTTGGTTGTGAATGGATTACCTGATCCTGGATGACAAAACATGGGATTTCCAAATCTGGATCATTCTTATCCAGATTCAACTTTTTGAAGTACTGGAAATTTAATCCCAGTCTATCCCTGGTTCCCTCTGAGGTTAACCAAGATGCAGTTAACCAAAGGGCTCCAGGGTTCCTGTCAGTGCCAGCAACCCTACCCTCCACATGCTGCACAACCTGCTGTTTCCAATGTTCCTGTCATAGGTGATCATCCTAAATCATCCGGGACAAATCAGCGTGGGGTACTCCCCGGTCATCGACTGCCACACGGCCCACATCGCCTGCAAGTTCGCTGAGCTCAAGGAAAAGATCGACCGCCGCTCTGGCAAAAAGCTGGAGGACAACCCCAAGACGCTGAAGTCGGGGGACGCTGCCATTG
The DNA here is from genome assembly GCF_023856365.1 of Brienomyrus brachyistius. Taxonomy (NCBI): domain Eukaryota; kingdom Metazoa; phylum Chordata; class Actinopteri; order Osteoglossiformes; family Mormyridae; genus Brienomyrus; species Brienomyrus brachyistius. The sequence continues at coordinate 7,147,605 of NC_064538.1, read as the reverse complement.
TAGACATGGTGCCCGGCAAGCCCATGTGCGTAGAGAGCTTCTCCAAGTACCCGCCCTTAGGTGAGTCCCCGCCCCCCCATGCTCAGCTGAGGTCCTCTGCTCCAAACAGAGCCACACAGATTGGCCATCTCCTGGCACACAACATTGACATTGTAGCTTAGTGGGCTGGAGGTCTCGGTAAGTGCAGATTGGATACTCTCCCCATCTTCATACGAGATCTCATTAAGGATTCTGTTTCCCAGCCACAGCCACAGCCCAAGATCGTATGGCATTGGTGAACTGATGTCTCTCAAATACAGTACTGAGTGTGTGGTCCTTTTCATGTGTGCCCTGCAATGGACTGGCACACTGCCCCCTGTGCCCCCTGCCTTGTGCCACAACCTTGTACTGGATAAGCAGTCAGGAAGACAGAGTCATGGCTGGATTACATCAGCTTCCTTGTTCTCCAACTGCAGCTGTTTCAGCACCAGACAAACTAAAGAAATAAAATGCCGCTTACTCACCGATGCTAATTTACAGTCATGTAACAACAGTCTGTACAGTCTGTAACAACATCTGATTTAAATTACACTACAGCACCACAGCTCCTTAAAGAAAGGTCATTTGTTAATTAATTTCAAGTGTCTGTGCCAGTTTATTGTTCCTAAAATTACAGGTTTCTTTCAACTGTGTCATTTTCTTAATTTATGGCTGACGGCACCAGACACAATATGTCAGCTAACAAAGCTCCCAATGTCTTTCGTATCTGTCGCACTTTCCCAAGCAATTATATTTTTACAGACATATAGTACTTAATGTCTAACAGTGAGCAGTACAGCATTTAAACTTCTCAAAAGACCTTTAATTAAAATGATGATAATGTGTTGAATACCCCCTCTTCACTTTTAAAAATAGCTCTGTTATTTACTTGGAGCTGAGGTTTGGGGGATGAAGGTATAACGGCTGTTATGATTGTTCTCTAAAATTAAACAGGAGAAGTTTAGCTACTGAACTATTGCAGCAAAACTTGCAAATATCAACAGTAAAAACTGCATACAGCATACATCTATCTATCTATCTATCTATCTATCTATCTATCTATCTATCTATCTATCTATCTATCTATCTATCTATTGTGGCAGGAAACAAGCCATTCTCTCGTCTTTCTTTGTGCCTGTGTGTGTGTGTTTGTGCATATGTGTGTGTGTGTGCGTGCGTGTGTGTGTGTGTATGTGGCAGGTCGTTTTGCTGTCAGGGACATGAGGCAGACGGTTGCTGTGGGAGTCATTAAGAACGTGGAGAAGAAGACAGGCAGTGCCGGCAAGGTGACCAAGTCGGCCCAAAAGGCTCAAAAGGCCGGCAAGTGAACTGAGCTACACCACAATCTGAACACCTTGGCTTGGGCTCTCCAGCCCCCCCATTGAACTACAGCGCCACTCTCCACTGGGCATGCCCACACATGTGCTTGTAACACACTACTTGTCAACGACTGGATGCTACTGACTAAGGTGCAATCTAAGTCCAGTAAGAGGAAAAGCATGTTTGTAAATTAAATAGTGACCTTTGCCAATAAACTGGTACAACTGCTACTCCAACTGGTGTGCTATTATTTCAACTAGAAAGACTAGTAATCACAGGCAAATAAATTCCTATTTCCAACCTTAGTGCTCTTGTCTGAAACAACAGTATACAATCCATACTTTTTAAAATATGCAGTAGTACCTACAGTTGGCCAGTAGGGGGAATACATCATCCACGTATAAACACAACACCTTGCTTCATAGATCCATCCTTATCCAGTACCGGGCACAAGTCAGTCTTGAGCACATCCCACGAACAGTTAGGATGGTAAGATGCTCCATTTTGTAAATATAATGACCCAATCTTTTCTGTTCATTGCTAAACAAGAAATGTACAAATTATGGCCGGATATGGTTAGTAGCCTATATAATGTTATTGAAGTTAATCCTTTTTTTTAAATGAAACTTGGATAGTAGAACTTCAATATCCTACATCTAAAAGTAGATCAGCATAGACCAAGGTTTGTCATTTTTTGACAGGATTGTTGTGATGACTTCACTTCAGTTTGAATTCGTCAGCAATCGCTATTTTAGTCACTGATGCACGAAGAACCACGACTGGGTACAAGTGAAAAATGACACAGAGACAGCTAACAGTTAAGCACCAGCAGGAGGTACATCTCTCCATCGATCCCATAACCCAAAGTCCCCTAACTGCTACGTCATTCATGCTGGTTTCAGCTCCTAAACTTACTGGTGGAAGGTGGGTCAACCTCGGCCATCTGGCTCAAAACGCCAGTTGGGTGGGAGAGATAAGACATACAGGTTATAGATGGACATAAGTCACATACCAAATGGGTATTAATATTACCCAACAGAGGGCAACACCTATATACCATGTATTTCCTATGTAATAGTATCTTATGCAACGAGGGATGCGGTGGAACTGTTTATTCAGATATTGTACGCAAAGTTACATAGAAACCAGACCTTATACGGTATTTAGTTACAGTACACCGTTAATTTGCGATTAAAGAAACACAACCACTCGCGGACTAATTTATTACAAAATATGGAGGAGTCAAAAGGATAGGACGCGATAGGTGCATACCCAGATAGCGCACATATGTTGAAATGACGTTGATTAAATATCAGAGAAAAAAAGCTGAAACAACATTGATCTTCAATGTTTCACTTTATATCAACATTGAATCAAGGTTTTGCCACCATCAATTTTTCAATATTGAAAATCTGACCAAAAATCAATTCAGTTCCAGCGATAATAATTTAACACTGACCATAATTCGATGCATTTAACTATAATGCAACGTTAACGTTAGCCTGGTGCTATCTGGGTAGTACGTAAGGGACACAAATTAAAGCATAATAAATGAAGAGGCTTGGTCTGAGACATCGAGACGGCACCGAGATCTCCTTCCTGCAGTGTGGCCAAAGACGCACTTCAGAAGGCTCCTCACGCCTCGTGAATCGCTCTATAATCTGCCCCGATACTGGCTGCGTAAATAAGGGGAATCACGGGGACATTAACAAGAATAAGGGAGGAAACAAGATGCATTTTTATGAACTCCTTGCACAATGTCACAAGCCTCTTCCCTTTTAACAGACCAATTAAAAACAACAGATGTTATCAGGTGTATTTATGATGTGCAGTTTAAAGGGGAAATTAAAGTATGCTTTCACAACGAAAGCATGCGGTCCAGGGGGTTATTCATGTGAAATAGTTGCCGGCTTATTCATGTGAAAAGGCTGAAATTGTGTTTTCCGATTTGCGGACAGTTCCTGATGCAACAGTTGCAGCTGCACCCTAACGGTGTTAGCAGTTGATGTAATTTCAAAGACCGTCCCAAGAAAACACATCTCACTTAATTATAGGTGAGATAATAACATAGCTGACGTCCGTAAACAAATTAAAAAAAACAAAGTCTTTCACTTTAACAGAAGAGACATGTAACGCTTGTCGACAGCCCTACAATTCAGATGATGCTAGTCTAGAGTTGTATGGAAAAAAAACTTTGAAAGCTTTAAGTATATTTTTTTGTCCCCGTGGGAAAGATTACAAATGTAGAGTTTACCTTAATTTTACTTTTACTGGCAACCATTCCGTACGCCCCCCACCCCTTAAAAAACTAATATCTATAATAGCTTTGTAATTAAAATAGCTTTAGGATCTTAGGCAGCACCCGTTGAAGAAAGTGAGGTTTCTCCACCCTCAGTGGGTGAGCAGAGCATCCAGCCCGTCTCACAGCAGACAGAGAGTGAGTGTTTACCTGCCTGATGTGAGACATGCGCTCCCTGTCCAACAGCGTTTGCTTCCAATGCCAAAATCCCAGGTGTGTCTGCTATTCTTTCCGTGGGGCTGCTTTTGATTGCATGCACAGGTTACTTCTGGCTTGGAAGAGGCATCACCCATGGTGAGCAGGGGGCTTCTGGCAGAAACAGCGAAAGATCAGAACAGACAATAAAAGAGTTTTTTTTTTTTATCACCTTGCACGTTTGGCTATTTTCTGTCCTCTTGCAATAGTAATTAGTTTGCACACAGTATTTCTTGGCATCAATTTTATTTTGAGCTTATTCCTAAGCCATCCAGTCATGAGGCAAATTACTTTTCGTGTCAATTTAAGACGTCGTTCTGGCCGGGTGCTTTAACTGTCAGTTTAGGGCAAACGATGAGGTTTGTTATTAGCAGAAGAGGACACACAGACAACAAGAGATGGACGTGGATATGTGCTGGGCAAGTAGGTGACCCTTACCCATCACCAGAATCCACCCCTTACGGCAGCCGTTGCAAATTCAGATTGCACTAAAATGGATTAACCGAACAAGGTCACGCATGTTATCAGGCAGGGCACTTGGCCTGCTTAAAAATAAAATGTACCTCCTTTGAGGAAGGTGGCAATTTGCAGGCTAATGTAGATGCTGCACAGAGATAATTTGGCACCATGTGAACAAACAGTGTGAGGGCTCATTACAATGCTGCTGAAATATGCTTGAAATTCATTAGACCGGCTTCGCTGCTTCTTCTCTTTGATTCCAGGCACAGCAATCTCGGTGCTGAAAGGATAATTGCGTTTGATTAGAGTTCTCATACTTTACATATTAAGCGGCTAATTCTGGTTTACAAAACTTATAACCACTTCTGCCATCCAAGTATTGCCAGACTTAATACTCAGAAGAATAACAATTTGAGCAACAGAAATTTTGTGACCGCGGACGACCATCACTTAAGTGAAGGATAGCGGAGGTTATTATCAAAAGGTTAAAACCAAAGAAAAGCCTTCAGAATGCTAATAAAGAATCTGACATGTTTAACTCCAAATAAAACAAGCAAGCACCGGAGACCTATGGAGAGCGTTGCATGATTCCCAACCGATGTTTAAGGAAATCGCTAACATAAAGGGTGCTGTTAGTCACAATTTGATTTATTAGGAACAAAAAAATCTGATGTCAGACTATGTAAGATAGCATAAATCTATTATGGTGCTTTGAACTCCTCGGAAATCCCTCGACAATCTCAGCTAAGACTTGCGGGTGTGCTTTCCATTTCTTAATTATATTTTTGTAAGTGTTTGTTTGCTGGGCAGATTGAAAAGAAATACAATTAGAGACTAATTAGTCTCAGTTTTTACACCTTGGAAAAGGTAATCACATTTCAGTGGTTCTGGCACAGGGAATGGCCCAGAACCATTCTCGGGATTTTATTACTATAGGGCTGGATGTAACACTGCATATATTTTGTTCCTACAAAAATGTTCATAATATTCGAAAAGCAAAAAGTTATTGCTGGAAAATTAGCCATATATTTTAGATTTCAAATGAAAGTTTCTTGTGCAAAATGGCAAAAACATTCTTTTCGGAAATCAGCATTTTTAGATTTAGAAGTTAAGGAATACAGTATGTATGTAGTCCTGCGATGGGGTTGGAATAAAGATGGAGACCTTTATTTGGTACTGACTAAATCTGGTACTTTATTTGCTCCTGACTAAAAATATTTCCTAACTTTTTGGATCTACCAGGAGAAGTCGCTGTAGGTTCAATGTGACGTCGTTAAAGTGGAACTTCACGACTTCAGGACGTGTTCCTAAATAAAGTGGAATTTTAATAGATACCTCATTTAAAGTATGTGTTAATCTATTCCCTCACTCATTCTCGGAAATGGAAAGGGTGGAAAGGGGAATCTAATTAAATATATTTTAAGTCATAAAAATGCTGTTTTCTGTTGTATTTTTCTGCAACACAGTTACATATGAATAGATTGTGTAAAAATCTTTAAAAAAAGGGTCTTAAGACTGAATTGAGACATAACAATGTAGAAACCTCTCTTAGGGATAGCTAAATATTTACTGTGAAGTCTGATTGACGTCACAACCAACAGTCCCTGTAGGTCTTTTATGGTTAAATGGCAACATAGGTACAGTATATGTGTTGCTATGACAATGTAGTGACATCTTCTTTGGTATTATAAATACATCCGCACAGTATAGAATGACAGAGGCATACATCTGAGATTTAAGCCTGACGTTGCAATGAACCTTTTGCACCACAGAGTCCTTGACATTTTACAACTGCGGGCAGCCAAATTTAATTGAGAAGTTGACTTGTTTATTTAATGTGGCCCTTTGTCATCACAGTGGTGTTTGCTAACCAGGATTTTAGCCCTATCTGTGTTGCTACACAAACACATTCACTTTGCCTCAAATCTGTTTTGATATGATTTAATTTTTGGTCTGACTTTAATACCAGGCCTTTGAAGTGCTGTCCTCACATTATGACTTAGCTAATGCAATAAGATTATCTATGTTATGTTCTCGAGTGTTTCTGGCACAGGGGCCAGGCGTGGTGCAGGCGGGGGGGGGGGGGGGGGGGGGGGAGGAGTGGACGATCCAGCGGGGGCTCGCAGGAAAAAGGGGTTTATTAACTGAAACTGACAACACTAGCTAACACTAAAAAACAGATCACGGCTGTCAAAACTAGAAAGGGGTACAAAGTACCTAACAGAACAGTCTACATAATAATCTACAAAGGGCGACTGGTTACAACACGGAACAGGCATGGAATCCTGAAGGAATCAAACACACAGCCACCAAGAGCATCAACATTCAACAACGACTCCACAAGAAACAGAACAGGATCAGGGACTTAAATACAGAGAGCTAACAAGCATAATGCAGGACTGCTGAGAACACTTAGCAAGGCCGGCAAAACAGGCAACAGGTTAAACGAATAATTAAATTAAAGAACTCAGAAACTTACAGGGAAATTAAGAACTGACAAAGAAACAGAATCGAAACACTGGGAAAATAACAACGGCGGGTGAAACAGACTCAAGGCAAAGCAAAAAGCCAAAGAAGACATGAAAGACCTGCATAGACGGGTACTGACCCTGACAGCCTGAGCTTGTATTTGTATGCGTGCAGCGACATATTGTGAAATTTATATTGTAGCAGTCACTGAGCATTGGCTAATTTATGTTACACATACAGTCATTTAATTTTTCTTCGGGCTGCTTTCATAATAACAATTAACCTATGCATCCATCTACATGGGTTACATTCTCTGTCTTACAAATGACACATCAATCGCTTATTTGTTTAAAACCCACATATTTTGTGCTCTTTCTGTTGTCTAGGAAGATACACAATTTCACGTGCTGCATTTGGCATGCATTCATGTTCGTATAATATCTGTGATTTTAACAGGTGCTGGAATTATTTGTATTCACAGAGCTATGTGCCGTCTCTCCCTCCCTCCCTTAGGCAGTGTTGGTTTTGACTGGATTCATGCCTGCTGCGGAAACCGCAGCTCCTACTCCGCCCTCGCACTGCGTGTCGACATCGCAGCGCTGACTAAAACGCTGGTGTCACTGCCTGGTTCAAGACGCGTTGCTAGGCGGGGCCAGGGTCGACGTTGTGGTGGATTGTGGCTTTTGGAAGGTGAAGCCTTCAGGGTGTGTGGTAGAAATTTGGTTTGGGTGGGGGGAAAGCAGAAAGGAGACTGTAATGAAAAAGAAGCACTATCTCAATCAGATTTCGCACCCTTAAAACTGGAACTGAGTGCGTTAAGCAAACACATCCATTATTAATGAAAAAACGACACGGCATAGCAACGCTATGGCAAATCATAACACATTCTCGCAGCGGGTTTCTGCCCTGTCGTCGAGGCGGGATTTCACGGCGCTCCGCTTGGTACAGCTGGCGTGTGATGCTGACAGCCCTACTACTGTTTGAACACTCGTTTCAAGACTGACCACTGATGGAAATAAACTTGTGGGTGATGAGAGATCAAGCACACGGCAGAGCACTGGCTTCCATCTACAGATGGCAGCATAAGCGAGAGTTAGATATTGGGGGACAATTTAATAATTTAAATACAAAGGTCTGTTTATTGGGGGGGATGCATGAAGCCAAATTAAATATGAGGGAGGACACGTTCCCCCCAGATCCTGCACCCCTGCCAACAGATACAACTGCACTTGGTATCCAAGATTTTTGTTGGCTAATATCAGTTGCATTTTAAGGTTTAAAATACCCCCATAACACTTGTTAATGGTTATTCAGAATATTTTAGTGAAAATCATATCTGTGTTATGAATTCCCAGTAAGATTATGTAATTTATCTGTAAATGACTACAGACTTTTTGGCTTGCTGGAAAATGGACACGGGGGAGTGCATTTATGGTTCATATATTGTACACACTGCCAGTACACTATATGGACAAAAGTATTGGGACACACCTCTCAATCATTGAATTTAGGTGTTTCATTCAGACCCATTGCCTGAGGTGTGTAAAATCAAGCACCTTGCCATGCAGTCAGGTTTACAAACATTTGTGAAAGAATTGATCATTCTGAAGAGCTCAGTGAATTCAAGTGTGATACTGTCACAGGATTCCACCTTGGCAGTAAGTCAGTCTGTGAAATTTCTTCCCTGCTAAGAATTCCATGGTCAGGTCTGTGTGCCCCAGTGCACAAAGCAAGGTCCCTAAAGGCATGGTTTGGTGAGTTTGATGAAGAAGAACTTGACTGGCCCACAGAGCCCTGACCAGAACCCCATCAAACACCTTTTGGATGAACTAGAACAGAGTTTGCAAGCCAGGCCTTCGCTCCAACATCAGCACCTGACCTCAGAAATGCTCTTGTGGATGAATGGGGGAAAATTCCCAGAGACACACTCCATAAACTTTATAGCTATTATAGCTGCAATGGGGGGGGGGGGGGGCAACTCCATATTGATACCTATGGATTTAGAGTAGGATACCATAATAATTTCCTGTAGGTGTAATGGCCAGGTGTCCCAATACTTTTGTCCATGTATTGTATGTATATGATATGCAATCCTATATTTGAAGACGGGGGCACTTTTAATATAAAAGGAATTATCTACTGTTTGCATAGCTGGAAAGCCTGTCAATATGGAGGAGCGATGTAATTAGTGCCTGTGAATTATAATAGAAACTCATTCAAACATCAGAACTGAGCCCCCCCCCTCCCCATTTTTCCATAAATTAAACCGTCATCTTCGCAGTTGGAGAACTGCATTGTTGCATATGAATTGTGTGTTGTTTTGCTAACTGGAAACAATTTTTAATGAATTCATGTGGAAGACAGACGATAGACACATCCGCGACATGCTGCTGATAGAAGATGCATTCGCTGTTTACTGAAAGGCTGTTCCTTCAATGCTAAGTGAAGAAAAGAAGCGATTAAAAAAAAAAACATGTATAAAATATTGCAGCTTTTAACAAAGATGTCAAATGACAACAAACAACCACTGGGAGTTAAAAAAAAAAAGGAAATGTCAGTTGTGGAATGAAGCTGCCTCTGAATTGTTCTTTCTGGCTTGCAGGGCATGACCTTATCTGTCGCTCTGGAACCCTCTGCCATTTGACATTTGTGGATAATTGGCCCACTGGAGCTCAGCCTTTGGGTGCATGCTGCTGGGGAGCCGTGTCAGGAGGTGCCGGGACAGAAATGGTTCTTAAAACTGTGCAGAACTTGGATGCTGCCTACATGCTATACTATGATCTTCTCATCTTGATCCTGTATTTTGTTCAGGCAAACGGGTCATTTCTTCCTAACATCTGAAGGAGATAATCTACCATCACACTAAATGCACGCGTGATGAGACGTAATAATGCTTTCTTAAATTAATTATCATAATGCGTGAATTTCCGGCACAATAATGGCACAGTAGGGTGCCGAACATGTATAACCTCAAAAAGCAGTTTTTTAGATGCACACTAACGTGACCAGTGGCTGTGACACGATATGCAATGTCAAGTTCTCCAGTCGCCCCTCCCTTTTATACAGGCTTATTGGCTATATAAACTCAGATTTGCTGATACGAATTTAATTTTGCCATAAGGAACAAAAGTAGCTAGCCTGAATTATGGCTAATGTAGGCTTCCATATATGACAAACCACAAAATGCCACTGCCTGAGCATATGTATTGAAATTAGCTAGAATACCACTAGCAGGCTAGCAAATGAACTCACATATTATAGAGCACAGCAGTGCTGTTTGCTGATCACTCTGTTTTTCTGTCCCATACTGACACTGAGTGAACAATATAGGCCTATTTTACTACATACTGTATGTTAAGGCAGTTTTCACCAATTGCCAAAGCAGCTTATTTCCTTAGATTACTGCCAAAGATGGCGATAAGCTATATGTAAAAGTCTGTAAACCTGGTGATGAAGGCTCTTAAAAAGACGTTTTATGATGAATAAATATTTTAAATATATAAAATCTCTCAAAGTATTTTGTTACAAATTACATCTGATTTTTTTTCCATCCAGCAAAATACAAATTACAAAATACATGATTAACACTAGGGGTGGCATGGTGGTGCAGTGGTTAGCACTGTTGCCTCACACCTCTGGGACCCGGGTTTGAGTCTCCGCCTGGGTTACATGTGTGTGGAGTTTGCATGTTCTCCCCATGTTGTCGTGGGGTTTCCTCTGGGGACTCCAGTTTCCCCCCACAGTCCAAAAACATGCTGAGGCTAATTGGAGTCACTAAAATTGCCCATAAGTGCGCCTGAGCGAGCGAGTGAATGGTGTGTGAGTGTGCCCTGCGATGGGCTGGCCCCTTATCCTGGGTTGTTCCCTGCCTCAGGCTCTGGACCCCCCGCGACCCAGTCGCATAAGCGGTTTGGAAAATGGATGGATGGATTAACACATAAGCCAACCCAAATTATTGCTAAAAGTAAACACATATTCAATTTAAATACTGCCCATCTCTGTCTGTAGGGAAATGCTCAGAGCACATAAAATGCTACTTCTTCACAGTACCATTGATCAAGTTCTTTCAATTGATGGCTTTTAGCTAAGCTTTCCATTGCCTTTCCAGTAATTCTTTGGTTTCTTTGCCTTAATTTATACAAACCAAAGTTAAACTAAAGAAACTTAGATTTGGGCTTTTCTTGCCGCTGTTACTACTTGCTCCCTGGTAAAATGGCTGCCGCCTCAGTTTCATTTATGCATACTTTGGACGATGACGTCATCTTAATACAACAAATTGGTGTAAAATGCTTGCGAGACTAAAGATAATCACTATTATTTAAGGATGAGCCACTGGGACAGGAAAATCCTACTGAAATTTGGGTTGGCTTATGTGTTAATAAGCCACGTAAATATGTAAATACCACATATCCAGTGTCAGGGTCATGATGGGGATGGAGCTTATCCCAGCAAGCATGTGGTCCAGGACATGTAGCAGGCTGAGCGGGATGCCAGTCTATCGCATTGCTCACGCTCACACACGTTATGGGCAATTTAGAGACACCAGTTCACCTACCTGCATGGAAATCCAGATGAACACAAGGTGAACATGCAACCCACATATAACTGCAGAGTGATGGCCAGGCATCAAACCCACAACCCTGGAGGTTACAGCACTGCCCACTAAGCCGCCTAACCACACATGTGAAAAATAGGAAAATGATTTTCCTTCACAGGCAGTTCTGCAATGACCGTATTCTGTATAACCAGACCCAACCTAAACGTCTTGCCCTAGTCTTAACAGTGCTGCTGATAAGCTCTGCTCTCTGGGTGGGCTGAATTCCCCAGCACCACCATGCCTCCCACTGGCCTTTTCATCTTGTTCTCTCCATGGAGGAGGGGTGTGGAAATTGGAGGGGGGGGGGTGGACATATACAGTGGGACGACGAGTCATGTGCCGGCTGTGTGAGAGGAATTATGCTGAATGTAAGACTTGAATTTGCCTGATGAGTCAGTTGCATGGGAGTGCGCTGGACCCTGGAAGACAGCTCCCCACACAAAAAATAATAATCTTGACTTCTGAGAGCAGGCGAGATTTTCTTCTGCTCAATAAGAATGTAATGGAACAGCTCCACCCAATTTTAATGGCACTTGGAAAGTCTAAAAATGTACACTTAAGCTAACAGGGCCCTTTCTTTTAACCCCAAATAAGTTCCATGAGTGTAATTATTTACAAAAAAAATAAAATACTTGAACAGTCAATTTTGAGGGTAATTTTGAAAGACGTATCGGAGAACTGGTGTTTCTGATCATGTAGTATATTTCCATTGTAGCTTCCTTTGCTGAACAATCCAAATATATCTTATGGTGATAAATAATTTGGCGTGAGACATGAATAATTCAGGGGGTGTGTTAACATCTGGAAGCTGTGAGCAATTCTGCTGCTGAATATAAAGGAGATAAATGCTTTCGGCTCAAGACATGGGGACTGAATTTGTCAACCCATGTACAGTGACTGGAGCATCAGGGGCTGAACATTAGCTGTCTGCCTCCACATGGATCGAAGGTGTCTTCCTTCCACAAACGTCATGGCAGCCAGAAGCGATACTTACTGTAACAGTAATTCACAGATGAGGTTTTCTGATAACTTGTACTTATCCGGTCTTGTACTGTGGATCTTCGATATGATGTTCCATAAAGTTTATGTGTGTGTGTTTTGGAGTGCGGGACATTTCCCCTGCAGCCATTCTAGTATGGAGGCCATTTAGCAGAAACTGAAAGATCTCCTTTCAAAGGTCCAGGAACACATGCGTTTCTCTGAGGCCCAGATTGAAGAAATCGGTCAATGCAGCCTGACTGAGGGCATCACTCCAAGTTCACTGTTATTGCTTAACGACATCATCTCTCTATAGTTTACAGATTAAAAAAAAAAATCACGTAAAAGGTCCTAACTAAGCGTTAAAGCTGGATAGAGTTCTGACTGGTTGATTACACCTCTCCAGTGAAGCTGACACAACTGGAAAGCTGTGTAACTTTATAAACATGCAAGCTTTACAATGTTACATTGTTATATGTTTCACGTGTTAATAAGGGAGGACACAGCAAGCTATGACGTTATGCAGTGGCTCGGCAGGGAGCTCTGCTGCCTCACACCTCCAGGGTTGGTGGTTTAACTCCTGCTGATGCCCCCGTGTGTGGAGTTAGCATGCTTTCCTCATACTGCGTTGTTTTCCTCCAGGTCCTCTCGTCTCCTCAGGGCTTTCAAAGACATGCATTTAGCCTAATCAGTGTCTCCAAATTGTCTACGTGTATGTCACCTGAAATGGACTGGCATCCCATCCAAGATATACCCCAGCTTGTGCCCTTGTCTGTATTCCCCCCCCCCCCCCCCCCCGCCCCGGCCTCGCCCCTCATGACTCTAACCTCAGTAAGTGACTAGACGGGTCATTGAGACACATGCAAACAAAACAATCTGTCTCCTCTGTTATTATGGTGGAAAGAATTGTGTCGGCTGTTGTTGAGGAACTGGAAATCGTTTCATTTCACATGAGTGATGCCACAGCGATGTTTCAATGAGTTTTATTTGTATGCAGTCGGAAAGGAGGGGGGGGCCTTTAATTCTTCACAAGACAAGACTCTCTATATACTGCAGGCGGGGAAAGCAAATGACAGGCTGTACTTGCTTTCTGTCTAGATTACAATGGATGTTTACGGTGCCAAATCGTTCCTTACACATATGATCACATGTATGACTGATTCATATGTGGGTTACATGTAATGTAAGTCTGAACTGGGGAAGAAAAGAATCTCAAAAATGCCTTTAGAGGACACGCTATATGGTTCTGCATTCTGTTGGTTCCCTGATGGCTTAATGACTTTTAATTGCATAATTAGCTGAATAGATTGCATTAGTAATATATCTCCCAAGCCTCCACCAATTCAGTGGGAATAATGCATCTCACGTTTCATTTGTGAAGCTGCCTCACCAGGATGCTTATAAATACTGGCGACTGTCAGGATAACTTGACAGTTTGATCAAGCAGCAAACCGCTAATAAAAGCTGGAGTGGGACACGTGAGAGTGCCCCATAATTCAACCTGATGCTGTTTGTGCAGCAGACGTATCCTTAATGGGACCATGCTGTCAAATAGCAAAGTCACTCACAAGCAAACCTCCAGGTTTCTGTATCCAAATGTATTTGTAAATTAACGAAAACTCTGCAAAACACTTTAAACGGGCTAGAATCCGGCAAAAACAAGTGGATCGAAGGCCTTAGGATATAGCACCTATACTGCAGCACTATCCTCTGTCTTTATATCGGCAGTGTTAAACGTGCCAATGAAAGGTTCCAGCTGTGAATGGAGCTTTGGTATATTGATCTTTATTGAAAAGATTTGATGTTTTGTTTACGCAGAGCAAAACTGTTTTCCATGCATGAGACAGGTGGTCTGGAGGCTGCGTTAGAGTATTGATTACGAGCATGGGGTCTCAAGGGCACGTGTCTCCTTTGCGGGGCCTGTCTCCATCTGACAGAGGCACTTTAGTTAAACAAGGCTTATCTGATCAATGCTTATGCTGATGCTATTGGTCTCTGTCATGGTCGTGTACTTCCCAGAAGGTCAAAGGCACAGTATTTGCTTACAGAAGGTCACATTCCTTTCTTCAGAACTGACCCTGGTCTCTTCCTTACCATTAGGCAGCGAGACCTGAGGTATGTGCTGTGTACACCGATCAGCCATAACATTCAAGCTACTGACAGGTGAAGTGAATAACATTGATTATCTCGTTACAATGGTAACTGTCAAGGGTGCCATTGTATATTAGGCAAGTTCCTTAAGTTGATGTGTTGGAAGCCAGGAAAATGGACAAGTGTATGGATCTGAGGGACTTTGATAAATGGCTAAACTGTGATGGCTAGACAACTGGGTCAGAGCATCTTCAAAACAGCAGGTCCTGTGGGGTGTTTCCAGTTTGCAGTGGTCAATGCCAAACGTAGTTCAAGGAATCAAGGCTTGCATTTAGTGAAGATTAGCCTATCAGGTCTGATCCCACATGGGAGTTACTGTAGCTAAGTTGCTGAAAAACTTAATGCTGGTTATAATGACAAGGTGTAAAAACAAGCAGCGTATTGCAGCTTGTTGTGTAGCCACAGTCCGGTCAGAGTACCCATGCTGACCCCTGTCCACTGCAAAAAACACATACGATGGACTATGGAGCCATGGAAGGAGGTGACCTGATCTGATGATGTGTGTTACAGCATATGGATGACCGGGTGCGTATGTGTCGTTGACTTACAGGACTTTAAGGATCCGTTGCTAACGTGCCAGTTACCACAGGGGACCTTCAGAGGTCTCGTGGCATTCGTGCTTCGACAGGTCAGAGCTGTTGTGGTGGCATGAGGGGGACCTACACAATATTAGACAGGTGGTTTTAATGTTATGGCTGATCGGTGTTTGTATGCACTGTATTTAAGTATGTATTTAGATAAGCACCATGGCTCAGGACCTGCCAGCTGTATTCTGTGGGTTTCACAGTTCTCCCTTTGTCAGGCAGGCGGTTGTTTCTAAATTGCTCATAGGTAGGTGGCGCTGGTGGTCTGCTAAGTCGGCACCCACTCTAATGCCCTAGTCAGCTGCCTCTCTTGCCTAATGGGTTGATCGGCAATAGACTGGCCTCCTGTCCAGGACGTACCCCCAGCCCTCCCTGCAACCCTGAGCAGAATGAGCAGTTGGAAGACAGATGGATGGGTCTATATTCAGTAATGTAAACTCATCCAGTTCCTTTAATTGATGGCTAACCAGAATGGAGCCTGCATTCTTCTGCGCAGTCGACCACCACACCTGATAACTTGTGATAAATCGGCGATAAGTTCTGAGTTGATTACAGTACCAGCTTGGCAGCCTTATGTAAAAGTGGAGTGCATAAATGCAACTGGAGACTGCCAATCGATAAAAAGCAATTACTGCATATGTCACTGGGGTATGAGTCATGCGCTTTCAAATACCGGGCCTCATCACCAGCTCTTATCTGTTACCATTATAAAGGAATAACCCTGTGACAGAGCGGGAGCCAAAACAACAAAGCCAGAAATCTTCATTTGGGTCCAGCTGCGTAGTTCAACAGTCGATCGCTTCTTTCAGACTGCACATCTGTTATGGCAATACTCCGCGCCTATTTATCTGTGAAGTAATTGGACGTTTGCTGGGGAGACGCCTGCTGTGATCCTTTGCACTGTCAAACTGGATGGTTTTCTAACCATATCCATTTCAAGCTCTTTATTAATGAGACACTTGAATGTCATTTTCCAGTTTTTTTTTTTTTTTTTTTTTTAAAGGAAAAAAAATCCAGATTTTAGATTCTGGCCATTTTTTGCATCGTTATGGAAAGTAATAACGTAACATTTCATGCGGGAAATCTAATACTAAAAAGTATTACATGTTTTGTTTCTGCTCTGGCACATAATTCAGATGTTCCTGCAACGATGGGAAATGGTGTTAAGCAGAGCCCACGTGACTGTAACATCACACCTCCTCCACCGCCGATGGATTTTGGTTGTTAGTGCCTATGAGACGTTGGGGGCATGTTGCTCTTGGGAGGAGGGGTCAGGTGACTGGGAACATTGTGTTGATTCAGTCCGTCTGTTCCTTGTTCCATTGGCGCTATAAATGTTTGCTTTTTCCCCCTCTTGTTCCCAGTAAGCTCGCTCACATCCCAATGCAACTGATGTTTCCTATAACCGTGATTTGTTTTCCCCAGTGTCCATGCCCGAGTTGAATATTCTCGCTATAATGCTTTTCATTTGTGCATCACCTCTGTATTGCATAACTCCAGGTCCTGGCCCTTTGCTGTAGCCCTGAAATGGAACACCCTTCTCCCCTCGAAAAGCACATGCTTCATGTCCAACCCTGGGTCACGCAGAGCAAATCCTACACAGTGTTTTCAAGGTGAGTCTTAGTATTGACTCGCATTTTAAAATCTGTATATATGTACCTTTGCAATATTATTCTGTGCACATTCTGGCACTAATTCTAAAACGCTTTCTGACTAAATCCAGGCTGTGATTATGAAGGGCCACTGCAGTGTTGCAATCGTATTTCACGGTAGGGAGGAGGTCTGATTTTTTTTTGCATTCAGTCTTGGTGCTAAACTTATCAATGGTGTTCTTTGCCAAGGAGTTCAATTTTGGACTCATCCAAGCATGACATATGTTTTAAGTCAAAATACTAGCAGCACTTGAGAAAATCCATGTGCTTCCATTTTTCTGTTATTCTCAATAAGGGATTCTTCAAGAAACTGTTCCATAAAGTCTGTTGGCCTGGATGTGGGATCCAAGTGTTTATTGTAGAGACTTGGGCACAGCATGATGCAACTAAACTCTGAAGTTCTCCAGTTGTGACCTTTGGGTTCTGCTTTTTCGGACTTTCCCTTCCTTAATACGCACGAGGAAAAGATGCGTTTCTATCCCATTCCTCTTCTAATGGATGAAGGCTTTTTGATGGCAGCTATAATAATGGTGGTATATTTCATTTTTTTCCCCCAATGGAAAAAGTGTGGTTTGTCTCTTGTGATTTTTTGACTGAATATGCTGTTTCATTTTTATACCGTAGTGAAACAGGAAGCCAAAAATACAGTAACTTAAAACTATACTTATGTATTATATTTTAGATTATATTATGTATAATTACTAGACTTTTAATGCTAATCTAATTTTTTTGGCTAATTAGAGATGGAGGAGATCCTTCTTTGCCCCAGCAAACCTGTCCCAGTCCCAGACCTCGTTCTGTCTCCTACTGCAGTTTACTTTCTTCCCTTGCTTTATAAAATTCCTCTCTGTCTGTTGATGCTGACAGTGCCCAGGCCCAGTAAACACTAAAAAGGGGTTTTCCCCTGGTCTCCTGGTTTGGTTCACTGTGCACTGTGTGTATTACAGTGGGGCAGCATGGTAGACCACTGGGTATGACTGCATTAGGTTTCATTCCTGTCCCTGGGGGAGTTTGCATGCTCTGCTTGAGAATCTTCCACTAGTTAAAGGGCATTCAAGTGATGATATGTCTTTAAATTTTCTGTTGTGTCTCATTGTGTGTGCCCTGCAATGGGATGGCATCCTATCCAGGGCGTACCCCTGCCTTATACCCTGCCCATCTAGCATGTACCCCTGCCTTATACCCTGCCCATCTAGCATGTACCCCTGCCTTATACCCTGCCCATCTAGCATGTACCCCTGCCTTATACCCTGCCCATCTAGCATGTACCCCTGCCTTATACCCTGCCCATCTAGCATGTACCCCTGCCTTATACCCTGCCCATCCAGCATGTACCCCTGCCTTATACCCTAGCCATCCAGCATACACCCCTGCCTTATAACCTACCTGTCTAGCATATATCTTTTACATAATCCTTGAAATCATTGGTAACACATGCACAAGCCCACATAAACCTAAATCCCAGTGAAAGCACCATCATGGGGGGTGGGGTGGTTATAACATTACGATGGTTAAATGAGTGCTTCTCTGGGAATTTTGCCCAAACATCTGTTTGTTTGTTTGTTTGTTTTTCATAGATTAAATCACAAAGCACACTTAAATTGCAGCTTTACATGAAATGTGTAACTGAATATTACCTTTCCTGCTTCTGAAGCTGGATAGCTAGAGGCTACTAGCTTCAAAGTGGTTCCAGGACAGCTGAGGGAGGGCTGCAAATGTAACACACTGGGCTGCGCCATGCTGCCCTTTCAGCCAAACACCATACCTTATCGTATAATTCCACAGGGCTGTATATAGTGGACCGGTATGCCATGCAGGGTGATCTCCAGCTTGTCCCCTGTGTTTCCTGGGATGGGCTCCAGGCTCGATCCTGGATAAGCCATTACAGAAAATGGAGGCATGGGTGTGCAGATATTCGTTATGACTTCTTTCTCAGTTCGGTCTGTTTTCTTTTTTTTTTAAACCACTGTAATAATACTTTTTCACCTTGGTGAGAACCCTGCTGGAAGCAGAAATTGAACTGTGGTGTCTCTGAGGTGTGAGATATCCAGCCGTCATCTCCAATACTTCCACACAGTAACATTTTAAGTGTTATTTAATGTGAGTGGAGAAGGATGCAGCCACCTGCTATTCAGCCGCCGTGCCTGTTGACTCGTGCTGTCCCTGGGGATGCTCTTTGTGAACAAACAAAGGACGTGCACGGTTCTATATGGGCTGTCTCAGCCTGTTTTCATTGACAATGACACTTTCTGTGATTTAATAAAAAGGAAGCACTATGTATTACGCATGAGACACATTTTTTCTTCAGCAGGAGATATAAAAAATATCTGCAATTCAGTGATTGCATCTCCTGCCACTGTTGCGTGTTTAGCTAGACTCACTAAATAGCAACAATTTGCTGTAATATCATATTCAGACTATAGCCGATTTCAACCAGTTTAATTCTAATGTGCAGTAAACATACATTCCCGAAAATGTCCTTTGAAACATTATAATAATAATGCATCATTTAAATACCATTAAACATCAATAAGGTCATTCACTTTGTTAAATTGTGTTAATGTTCTTTAAATTTGTTTAATGGTGCTGATAGTGACTGCTTCACTGTGTTGTTATTAACTAGCTGGCCTTCGTTAGCCTTAGCCTTATCTATGGACTTTAGCTATTGTCCCACAGGGTCTTGCCAATGGAAATGCTTTGCAAACTTAACTTTTAAGTGAACACTTTGTGGAACTAAAAATGCTCGCATGCTATTTGGGAGACATTTTTATATGGTTCCAGGAAGTAGTTTAAAATTCTATTTTGCTACATCCTCAGGCAAAGGACAATAGGGGGAATGTCAGAGAGCAAGGCTGAAGATGGCAACCCAACCTGGGCGGGCTGACGGATGAGTCGACCAGCTGGGGCGTAGGAGCATGACTGGCACCTTGAACAGCAGGCTTCTGAATGTGTGCTGTCCTTCCTTCCTGAGATATTTATCCATATTGCCCTTAGCTTCCACCTACAGCTGCCACCCCCCATTCATTGGAAGGGCAGGGGTCTGCCGTTGCCGAGTAACTTGAAACATCCCTCCTCACATCCCATTTGGACAAACGGGCTGTATTACAAAATGGGAAATACATTCTAAGGTTTCCCAGGGGAAGCGTATTCTGCAGGTGTACTGGGACTGGGACTGGGACCGAGACAGGGACTGGTACCGGGTTATCTTTCACTTGCATTCTTATCAAGATCACTATCTTCCAAGTTACAGAGGAGTCTAATTGATATGTCATTTATTAAGCTCTTTATTTTTTAATGTAAGTTAGCTCAATGTACAGTTGTTTTATGCAAACTGTATCTAGTTAGCCTCCTGGCAGAGACCTCGTAGCTTCATTATGTTGTCTTGTACATATATTTAATGACAAGATTTATAAGATAAGACAGATATGGCGGTGAAAAAACACATATGGAGACATCAAAATTGAGATGGAATATTAACTGTGCAGAAATAGAACTGTCAACACTGTCATGACAGGCAAAATAGGCAGAGCAGATGCCAACCTGAATTTTTTCTCTGCATATCTTCTAAAAAAAATAAAGAAAAAAAGTGGATTAATTCTTGTTCATTTTCTGCCTGTTAAGGGGATCCCCTGGTGGGCAAACTGGGCATCTTCCAGCACAATTAAATGCAATTAGTGCTGCTTGAGGGTTTCCTACATTTGAATACCGTTTATCTGCATCCGAATGATGTAACCAGCGTTCCGTGGCCTGTAACAGTCTGGAGCAGCTGAGGCCAGCCTGTGCAATGGGGAAGTTGGGGTCAGGGGCGGCAGTGACTTATCAGGCAGCTCCGCTGTGCTCATCGCGGCTGGCTGCCCGGGGCCCATTCTCAGCCAGCAGCACCAGCTCCCTCCTCACCTTTCCCTCGTTTGTAGTTCCTGGTTGCTACGAGAGAAAGCTTGATGCCAGTTCTCCCCTGCAACCAGTGGCTCCGCGTGAAGAGTTAAGTGGTAGTGTGGAGGCTCAGAGGAGGGGCTTGTCAGCCTCCCCCAGGCCCCGAGTTTCAGTCTGGCCCCAATCTTGCCATTGTGACCTTTGTATGGATCTCCTATGAATTCAATTCAATTTATTTTTATATAGCGCCTTTCACAACAGAATCATTCCACAGTGCTTTATATGGATGTGGATACATTAAACATCATTAGAGAGAGTAATACAGAAGGGGAAAAAAGGAAGGAAAGAAATTAAATAAAGAAAGCCTGATGACATTGGAGGAGAGAAACCAAAAACTCTCAAGTAAGGTGAAAAAAAACCTCTGGGATTCCAAGGTCAACTGGCTGCCTACCCCCCCCCCCGCCCCACCCCCCACCCCCCCCCCCCTGGGCATACTAGCATTACTGAAAACAGAAAAGAGTGGACTTGCTTGCTAAAAGCATGGTATAGGCTCCAGCTTTCATCCCTGCTCCAGAGGTGCCCTTGACACCTGGCGCGATCTCAGGCAGCTAGAGAGGGACTGTTAGGATGGATGCAGAATATCTCGCCACACAGACCGCTTACTATGCAGTCCTTTTGACAGAAGTTATGCGTAACGAGTGAACACTTTAGACAGGCTTCCATAACTCTGTCCAGGGGGGCTGAAATGGATCTCATGGAGAGCTGAGTAAAAGGCAGAGGACTCCCTGCACAGGATGCCAGTCATCCCAGCACTCGCGCACAGTATAGCAACTAGTCAGATCGCAAAAACGCACGAAGAAATCAGAGCACCTAGGAGAGCTGTGCAGCATATGGGGGGAAAAGTCCACATACACACACACACACACAGACCGAAGGCAGCAAGTCGAGCATCAAGCCCTGGTGGTGTGAGGGTGTGAGGCAGCAGGTCTGCCCACTGTGCCACCTGCCTTGGTGACTGTTCTCTTCTGTTCTTTGCATAAGCCTGATAGCTAGAAGTATTTTGTAATTAAAAGCTAATTGCCGCTAGACCATATGGTTGGCCATTTACGTGAGCACATTGTGTCACGTTCCCCAAAATTCATTCAGGAATTATCTATGACTGTATTTACATGGTAATGATGTAATGGGTATGATGTACCATTCCGCCTCAAGGAGGAGGGGCCCTGATCCATGCCAGGCAAATCCCCCAAGTCTTAGACCCCCACCCTCTTTTCTCAATTCGTGTCTAAGCGAAAGATGGACACTGCTGATTGGACTGCTGTTTAACTATAGCTCATACAGTACATCAAAATCAAAGCATAGTGATTTTTCAAATAATGGTTTTTTTTTTAGTCGATCCCTTCCTCCCAGGGGCACAAAAGATAACTCTGACATGGAAAAAAGGCTTTTAACAGGATTTCTAGTTGATGAGGCACAGCAAATATGGGAGGCTTTCAGACTCATTTTAATTGTGAAATTTGTGGCGCTTCATTTTGATTTTTTTTATCATTATCCTTGACTAATGTTGGGGATTTGGAAAGTGCCGGTCTGAACAGCTTTTCTGTGTATCATATGACTTCTGGTGACAGACTGCTCTAATGGCTTCATCCAGATGAGTGTCAGAAAGACAGAAGGTGGCGCCGGTAGTGAGGAGGGGGTGAGGCTGGGACCGCGAAGGCAGACGGTGAAGCAGAGGGATGTAATTAAAAGGGTAACACTGGGCTCTGCTCCTTCATGATCCCTCAGGTGCCCTTGGTGAGTGTCGTGTTATGGAGCCTCTGATTACCGTCATATCTGTCCCACCGCAGCCCTCACGTCCAGGTCCATGGTGTGCTCATGTCCGTGAGCATGGCGCGTGCAGTAGTCCACTTCAAAAGCTCTGCTGGTATCTAGTCTACAGCCATGTTCTCTAAGAGCCAAAGACAGTCAGCTGCACCTACATGTCTCAGATAGACTCAGATAGGGTGGGTGTGGCTCAGATAGGGTGGGTGGTCTGGAGGCCCAATTCAGGAGGGTTTCACCGTCCATCTGCACACCGGCCCTTTAAGACCAACCCGCAAACCAATGACCCTGCTTTGGGTGCACATTGTGGCGGTGCTGTACATCTTCAAAATTGCTGTACATGCCCAGAAGTGAGGAAATAAAGACAGCAGGACAAGACTCTCCGGTTCGAAGAAGTCCTGGGGCTGTCCGTTGACGTGTGGTGGCCTGTCAGAGGGATATTGTGAAAGCAGACTTTGTGGCTGAACCACCTGCCACACGTGCAGTTCATCATCATTGCGATCTGTGCTCATGGTGTTTATTGGCTTTTACCATTTATTTTTTTAACAGACATTCCTGTAAAAAGCATATTTCACAGTCAAGTAATGACCAGACAGTACAAAAACAGTGCAGGGATACAGCTTAGACAGAAGGCTGTTTTCTATTTTCCTGCATTGCAGATGCCTCTATCGGGAACGAATTTGAGCTGGATGCCATGCTCAGGGGTGAATCAGCCCCCCTAGATGTATTCGAACCCGTAGCTTACAAACCTATTAATTTGCCCTGGCGATTCAGGGAAGCGTTATGCTCTTCCACTGTGCTGTGATTTTGCAAAGTGTACATGAGCGCTGAGAGAACAAATGAATATTAATGACCTTGCTGAATAAATAATGTTCTCAGCAGTCTGGGGACGTTGGCGAAATGTTTATTCATTAAAGGATTATGTAAAATAGCACTGAGGCATGTTCACACATCCTTTCACGCCTAATGGCAAGGAACTGAAATCCAAATCGTCTTTCCCAGAATGTGGAAAATGACATTTGTTTATTTCTGATAGAGAAGAGAGAGAGTAACTTAATGCTCCTCACGGTAAAGTTTGGAATGGCTGATTCGTCCTGCACAGCGTGCATGTCTGTGCGTGACGGCAAGGTTGCGCTCCTGCATGTCTGCTTTCTGCCACGGTGCATGCATGCACGCTGATGCGTGCGCAGCCAGACGTGGGTCACGGAGCCTCACAGCAGCCTCAGAACACACAACAGCGCATGCCGGTTGCCAGGTTGCACCTTCTGCTCCTGACACACTCCTCCCTGTAACCCCTGGTGACCTCCTCATGGGAAGCTCCAGGGTGGCCCCCTCCCTGTCAGATTGCAGTCCCCATGGCATGCCACCTGGCCTCCCCAGCAGATGGCTGTCTTTGGCCAGAAGGAGCCTATCAGGTTTGCTACTCCAAGTGGCATCACGCATAACGCCCTTGTCAGGCTAAAATGTGTGGTGCTACTTAAGAAGACTTATCACACCAGCATGATCTTTTTTTAAGCATTAAATAATAAATAAATTGTTTTAACTGCTTCCCAAATATTTAATTTCACAATTTTTAAATATAGGTATTTGAGCATTTACTTTGTCTCATTACAATGATACGATAGCTGACCCCTAATGCACTGGTGACTGACCTTAAAGTAAATTTGACAAGAGCTATATTCCCTCATCAGTCATACAGATTATTTGGCACGGATGATTAACCTTTTGAGTGTATTTAACATGTTCAGTATGATTGCCTGAAAATGATGAAGGGAACCAATGATACCATTCTTACTATGTATGTCTTTTTTAAGTTTCTCTTGAAGTTTGGTAAGTACAATGTTAGGTTTACTGGAGACCAAAAATAAATGAAGGAGGTTTGTCAGAAAGCTGTGAGAACATTGAGGATTTCCCTATGGAGTATCTGCTTGGTATCTGTTCGCCCTGTCACGGGTGGCCTTGACAGAAGGCAAACCGCAGTCTTCCTCGGGCTGTGCGTGACTCTGGCAGGAATGCTGAGGTTCTCACAGAAAAGGGCGAGGAGGCAGCAATCGCTTCGGGTAACGTGCTTTAATTAGGGTGATGGTACCAGGCGCCGTGACTCAATGTCAGCAGGAGGACAGAACAACATGTCACTTCCTTTGTATGCAGTTTCCAGTCGGCCTGTCAGGATGAAAAGAGGATGGGTTTTCGGCTGGGCTACGCTCTCACGCGGCATGTTACGCTTGCAGCAAATGTTTTATCACTTGTTCGGTTTTGCACGCTATCGAGTGCGGGGGCGCCTTGCCAGACTCTCATCCGCGAGTCAGGTGCCGAGTTTGGGGGAAAGGAGGAGGCACGTCAGCTCCGGGCACAGAGTAGTGGAGCTGGCAGGGCTCGACAGAAGCTTTGTCAGAGTGCGGATCCATCTGAAAAGGCCAGGGACAGAGAGGGCAGCAGGCATCGCTGCCTAAAAGATTTGCTTAAATGGATAAACAGCCGAATTGAAACTGGAGAGAGAAACAGTAGCCACGCTCATTTCATACAGGTCAAACACATAATGACGGCCAAGACAAACAGCAACGGTGCTGGTGTTATTTTCTGAATTGTTTATTTATTCTCTTAATTTAATTTGAAACGGCTGCTGGAAATTCCAGACACGTGCGCAGGTATGTCCCGCACCGCTAAAGCATAAATGCTAAGTTATGTTTCGAATCCAAGCGAGGAAATGTGCTGGCAATGAAAGCCAGGCTGGGTGCTAGAGACACAGCTTCATGAAGAAGGATGGCGCTCATAAAAACCCAAATACACACAGATATATATATATATATATATATATATATATATATATATATATATATATATGCGTGACTGTGTATGTGTAATTGCCCTTGTGTACAGAAGTGTCCCAGATCTGTATGCATATATATGTAGGCGTTCCTTCTCTCTCCGTCTCTCTCTCTTTCTCTCTCTCTCCGAATGGAATTGAAAATGCGGGTGGCGCTTCCTGCTTTTTTCTGAGCTCACCTGCTCCTCGGCGTCGAGTCACGCTCCACGGGCTTGCCTCAGAAGTCAGTCTCCATCAAACGCGGAAGCCGGAAGGCTGAGCGGTATGATGAGACGGCGCCGGTCCATTTCACGGAGGTGGCTATCGGTCAGCCTTTGAGCCTGTGGGCTGTAGTGAGGGTAGCTCTTCATTTTCGCTGTTCTTGGGGGAGGGGGGCGGGGGGCTGCTGGAGGTGTGTGCAGCACTGAATTAATGCCAAAGCTTTCTGCCTCTGCTTTCATCATCCCCCGATCACTCCGCGGCATCAGTTCAAAAGACTTGCATGTTTCCCAGACAGGACTGGTAACGTCTGCGAGGCTGTGTTGCTAACACTTAGACAAGAAGCCGTTTCTGCTGACATTTCTTGATGGAGTCTCTCTCTGAGGAAAAAGGGGCTGCGTCTGTCTCTTTGAAAGGCACCAGGGGCTGGCAGCCTCGGCAGGACGCAGAGAGTGTGCAGGAAAGTTTCTCGGAACTTTTCGACAAACTTTGCATCGATTGCACTAAAACCAAAGATATTACTAACCAAATACATAAATCACAAATAGGGTGTTTTGCTGACAGTACATTTTACTTCAAAAAGCAAAATCCGAAAGCAGGAAGGAATATTAGAGCTGGTTAACATTGATATGTTAGCACCAAAAATCTACTGTTATAACAAAAAAGAAAAAAAAAATCTTTAGTTTTACAGTAAAAAAAAAATCCCTGTATTATGAGAATGGTGAATGTAATTCCTCTGGTAGGAAGCCTTTAAAATATGTATAATTAAGTATATATATGTAAAATATGTATAATAAAGTATATATATATATATATATATATATATATATATATATATATATATATATATATATATATATATACACGCTATCATTGTCATTTTTGGAAAGAATCTCATACAATTATATGTAACTTAAGAAACAATGCAAATCAGTTTAGTTATGCCTATGACCCTGTTGCTTTGCACTCCAACATACTGGCAGCCATTGGGAAACATCTTCATTCAGCTCAGGAAGGCCTCAAACCTTCCTCATCAGGTCCATATTGTTCAATTTTAATCATTTTCATGCCACATCGTAAGTCATTCCTTGGCTGTAGGTTGAGTGTGTAAATGGTTCCTAGCTTTCAGTGGGAAAGGGTCCTTATCTGCACAGGCTGCCCAGTGGTATGTGTAATGAAGCGAGATTTTAATGCTCACATAGTGTGACAGGAGTAGATGTTCCTGCTCAGCGGAGGTGTGACCAAATATAGGCCTTGTTAATGTAACTATGACATTCCCCATAATCATTTCTTTTTGCAGGGTTTCGCTCGACACCTTACTGTCTCTGTACTCAGGTGATCCACTCTGGCCTTACATTAGACAGACCGGTTCCACTGGCAGACATTTTAAGTTGTAAATGTAGCTAAATTCTGCCACGGTGTGAATCATTTTTGCAAGAAAAATGGAAGAAAACTCGGGAGAATCTGGCGGTGAAGGGCAACAC
Organism: Brienomyrus brachyistius; assembly: GCF_023856365.1. Taxonomy (NCBI): domain Eukaryota; kingdom Metazoa; phylum Chordata; class Actinopteri; order Osteoglossiformes; family Mormyridae; genus Brienomyrus; species Brienomyrus brachyistius. The sequence continues at coordinate 7,120,680 of NC_064538.1, read as the reverse complement.
TCTGAGGCTTTTCTCGGGAATGTTTTCGTTAGTTGTCGTAGTAGGGATTTGCCTCTTTGAACTTTGTGAGCAAGTCCAAAGTGGACTCATTAATGCCCTCAATTTATGTCCATGTTAACTGAAAGTGTTTGGCTCTCCTCCATGGTCTGCGTTCACTGCTTCGCTTGACAAATGGAGGGTTATGGAAAGTGTTCTCTCATATGTCAGGACCTGCATGTTTCCGTGCGCAGCGTCAGTGACGTCGTGTTGTTTAAACATTCTAAATATGCCTTATTTATGACAAACTTCTTGGTTCCCCGTGACAGGGACAAGAGGACAGGGTACATATATCCTTTACATGTCAATGGGGTTTGGCATTTATAATGATGATTAATATATATGACGGCAAATAGTTACAGTGCATTGCCAGAGTATTGGTCACTCTGGTTAATCTACATGGCAAAAGGGCCCCACTTTCAGTTCCCTGGGTGTGTGAAATCATGTCTGTCTGCCTGGTGATATTTATAGCTTTAGGGCCAAGTAGATTTGACGTATTCCTCTTAATAGCAAATCCCATTTTGCTTCCTGGGAGCCAAGTCACAGTTCGGTTTCCAGCCTCAAGTGCTCACAGCTGTATCAGGACGTCAGCAGTGGTATTAGACAGGCGGATCCTCATTTGTCTCTGCCACAAGGATAGTGGGAATGGAAGATCTCAATTTATGCAAGAGCTGGGTAACCACAATGCATGGGGTTCAGCTCCCAGGCTGAATGAGAATGTATCTATGTGCTAATATTTGAAAATGTATTGACTAAATCAGCTGTTAATATGCTTTTTTTTTTTGCATAAGACAATGTTCCGTAAATCCTACTACATCCCCATCCACTACACTCAGTATATTTTCATAGAAAAGATGTTACATGACCGAGGATTCAGCACTCCAACAGTGTGTAATGAGTGTTATTCATACAGATCTATCCATGATATCAGAGGAGGGTCGCTGAAGCATTTTGTTGCGAGATAATTCTTGTCCCCTGCCTTGTATCCTGTGCTTCCTGGCTTCATGCAGCCCTGTACTTGGACAGTGGTGTAAAATAAGTGGATTGGTAGATAATCCTTACTAGTCATTTCCAGTGTGTGTGTGTGTGTGTGGGGGGGGGGGGTCAAACAAGAACCAGCAGCATTATTTTTGGTATTTGCGTGTAACCCAGTTGGCTGCACAGCATCATGATAGCATTATCTCAGCTTGTATTAAGCTTTGATTTCATTACATTGAATACCCTGCCTTTGATATGATTAACATTTGATTAATTCAATGATTGTCACACCGTGAGAGGTTAAGAGAGACGGATGTTCTGCTCTCTGTCATATAACCTCTACTTCAGCATGACATTGTAAGAACTAAAGTTGACATTAAATTTTCCCATAATACTCAGCATGCTTGCAAAAAAAAGTGATAACTAGATGAGGTAAACAAATGGTTTGTTGTTCTGCTTGTAGATACGCACATTTTAGTCCCCTGACAGCCAAACAGCAGACTGTGAAAACTATATCAACTGTGTAGCTCATCTGAAGACAACTTAATTATGTTCGGGATTATTATGAAGTCTGTGGCTGCTGTCCAACTGCAGACTCATAAGCCTCTTGTTTAATGTTAAAAGGAGAAATGTAATAAGGCATTTACCATCACAAAGTTGTCTAATCCCACTGATTGGAGCTGGTACTATTCGCCTCTTAAGTACCGTCGAGCAGTGAGAGTGGAGAAACTCCATTTGCTCTCCTTTTGGAAGAAAGGATAGAGACATGTAGCAGAACTGGTGGATGGCTGAGGAGAAGTCAAAACCATGCCAGCATGTTATTTAGTTAGACGGTGCTGTTACCCACAGCGACGCACGTTTAGAGAGAGCAGGGTCAGCCGGTCCCTGAACCTACTATGGGCCTCTTCTCAGGGGCCCAGTTGTAAAACCACTTTGCTAAGCCCAGGTCTTGAACCAGTGACCTTCCAATCACAGACACAGCATCCTTACCCAGTGAGCCACACATTGCCTTATGCTGTGGGTATCCTTACCTCCATAACAAGAACAAAATAGCATTTTCACATCAGCTCCGTCGAACATATCCCTGCTCTCTCGTTTGTGTTTGTGTCTCTGTGTTTGCTTATTTTTCTAGGCCACCCGTATTACTCTGTGATCCCACATGCAAAAGTTGGACGTTTGCATTAGGAAAGAGGAGATTTAAAATTCAGCCTATTACATGGGATAGATTACAATTTGATGGTCTGTATTTTATTTATTTTTACAATCTGTCACAGACCCTGCATCCATTTTCTTGTTTTATATCTTCTGCCTCTCATTCTGTAAGGCTAGCTGTCCGATTGATTAGCCCCCTGGGACCAGTTTTTTAGGTAACCTCATTATGACCCCCCCCCCACCAAATGCCAGAGTCTTTCTCAGTGATGGACTTTGGAAGAAATGATAAAGAAACTGTCGCCCGTTTTGAGTGGAAATACTGCACCATATATCCTGAGAGCTTGGCAAAAGAGCTGATTTATTATTGTCATGTTTACCTCTGATGTACTATAATATCACATGTGTATTTATTGTTCCCAGGACAATTATATGTTTTATACAAACTGTCTAAAACCGATGAGAAATATGAAATGAATATACATGTGTTTTGTTTCGGTTACACTGGTACAGGCCTGCAATGCAGAGGTAAGGAGCACACACTGACAGTATATCACTGCACCCACCACATGATGAACACCTTCAGGATGAAATCCCAAGTACAGCCACATGGCAGGTGATACCTCAGCACCACACCAGTCCAAATTCTCTTCCAGTGGCTGGAGTGCCAATCCGACTTCCAAACTGTAAGTTGGAGGACCTCCTGGCAGGGCTGGATGTAGATTAACATCATACCCAGGACAAAGCAATTGCGGGGTAAGGGCCTTGCTCAAGGGCACAACAGAGAAAGATCATTCCTGGTTTTCATGGGATTCAATCCAGCAACCTTCTGGTTGGCAGCACAGACACCTAGCCTCAGATCCACCACTCCGCCTGCTGCACCACCACTAAAAAAATTAGGGAATGGAGGGAAACAAGAAAGGAAAAAAATATGCACAGCTGTGTCTATCATAGTAATATTTAGTTTTATTATTTTTAAGTAGCTAAAACATAAAATAGGAGCTTTGCATCCTGAACAGCAGCAGTGCAGTCAGACGCTGTGATCAGGCCCCGCTAATGGGCCAGGCCCCCATCACTGTGGGACACCCAGGTGCAGCTCCTCTGGAATGTGGCCCCTACTCTCCGGCCCCTGCTTTTGTCTCCTGTGTGGGCCTCTCACTTCGCATTCCCACCGGGCCCAGAGGCCTGGCCTTTCAGAGGACTGTGGGGGCGCAGCAGACACTCGGTGGGAATACCAATGAGCCCCATCCCCCTGTTTGAAGAGGCTTTAGGCGACCTCCCCGAAGTCTTGCCAGTGAGAGCTGGCCTGCACTAAGGCCTCCTACAATAACACTTCTGCAGAAACAAAGGCAGGGGAAGAATGCCTTGGGGGAGGAAGGTAAACAGCTATGTTTTTGTGATACATGTTTTAGACCTTGGAATGGGACCATTGGGGATTTCCAAGCCATGATGTATGTGCGTGTTGTCATGTGACCGCTCTGTGTGTTGATCATAGCAGAGTCCATGCATTGACAAGGCAGCTGGAATTTAGCATACTGATGTCAGCCAGCTGCTGTGATGTTCAGGCGTTGATATTGTATAATCAATGCACCAGCTATGGTAAGGAGCAGAAATAATCACTCGATGTTGGCTACCCATGTGACTGAACTGTGAATCTGCTTGGAGAGCCAGTTGCTATATCTGGACTTGGGAACAACGTGCTTTCTCATTCTGCTCCACCATGAAATATGTCGTGAAAGCTGACACTGAGCCTTTCAGGGCGGAAGAAGGCTTAGGGCTTCATTTCAGCCCAGAGATGGCCCTCTGCATCCGAACCATGGCCTCAACAGACGAAAGGGCGAAAAAGTGTGCAGTTTCTGAGGAAAGCAGGAAATGTATCCGCTGAGAGAGATATGACTCTGGGCCAACACTCCCACACAGCGTGATTCACCATGTGAACCGTCTGCTCTCAGACGAAGTCCACCAGAACATTTCACATTTTTTGTAGCGCTGCCTCTGTGCAGCACCTCATCAGGCTGCCAAGTTCGCCGACTTCATTTTTCCTAAATGGAAAGCCCAGAGCTACTGAAATAGAAGGGAACAGAGACAGTGGGACCTCTGCTGCTTCCGGACTGCGGACTTGCGTGGGCTTTCCATGTCTTCTATCCAGAGATGTGCTTTAGAAGGCCAGGGAATCTCTGGGTCCCATATGGGCCAAACTTTTTCTGAGGCAGGACACCCAGGTCTGGGAGTTGGTTTGATCGGACGTCGAACCAGAGAGCAGAAATGTCATCTGTTGTCTCGTGCTACTCCTTCAGTCACCGGGTCCCGTTGCAGTGATGGATCCTTCCTTTCCAGCTGTGTTGGCACAGGAAAGGCCGTCAAGTCTAGTTACAATCAGCTTCTGATTTCATTCAAGCAGAGTTGCTATCAAAAATCGCTAACTCTGTGTAGCTCGTATTGCTACTTTATTTGAGAAAACTATAGAATATATGGAAGATAACATTTTTTATGCATTTCATGTTTTTAGTCAGTGTATGTTTGACCCAGGCCGTAAAAATGTTCAAAAACTCACACTAGACAGTCGGGCTCCAGGAAACACTATAACCCATACTACATTACCGATGCAGTTGCTGCCATCCGCACTCAGAGCCCAATGAATTCTATATTAAAAACCCTTCATTGTAGTCAGATTTCCTTCACATGCCATGTGATATATTGACTGTGTTAATTTATTGTGAGAACAAGTATTGTCGGAAGCCTTTATCATCAGTCCTTATTCAACCTGCTTTTTTTGACTAGCATGGTTTTCCTAGTTCTTAGTTTCATCACTAAAAATGGCACCGAAACGAAGAGAACCAGCAAGGGGTACCAGGTGTACGCCGCACAGTTCATTTTGCAAATCTGCGAGATACTAATGAGAAATGAATTTCCCCATTCTGCTATTGATAGTGTTAATTAGGTTCCCCAGAGAATGCCACGTTTTGTTTTATATTTATATTCACAAAATCTCTCCTTTTTGGAAGATTTTACTTATTTATTATTTATTTACTTATTACTTATTTATTTGTTACCAGGAACTACAGGATTTCTATACTCACTGCAGCTACTGATAAGGTCAACAGCCGGTGCAGAATCCAGATCTCCAGGTACCTGCCTCAGGTTTGGCTGCCAGTTATGCTCACGGAATCCAAACGATTACACTGTATAATTACCCACAAATCAGCTTGGTTAGTCAGTCTGACGTCTGTGTCTCACCTCTCATTTCTCTGGTCTGTTTTGCAGTTTAATAACTGTTATAGGGCCAGCCCCAGTTCAAATTCTGACAAATTTCTCTTGGCAGAAAAAAACGGGATGGTACATTACTAGAACTACAATGAACCAGGGACAAAAAGCCTTCAGGATGAAGTTCGCTGCTCTGGATATACGCTCAAAGCCACTTCTCTTGCACCAGTACTCACAGATCTCATTACAAGTCATTAAAAGTAAATGCACTGGTTCTCTAAGTGAGTTTTCTTAATGGTACCCAAAGATAATCACAGATTAATTATAATGGGATAAGTTGATATACAAAAGCAAGCATAATGTAGGTCATATATAAATGAACCTTAATTTACCATTTGTACAATTACATAGGAATGTGTAATTTTTGCACATATCCCATCTTGCTCATTGTTAGTAAGGCATGTGCACATTTATGGAGGGGAGAGTGAAGTCTGAGTATAAGGGCAGCTATCTCTCCAGCACTCCTGGAACATATATATTAATGTTAATAACCTTGCTTTACTGAGTATGGGAGTCGAACCAGCGACCTTCCCATCAGAGGGTCAGACGCCTAATCCGCTGAGCCGCACGCTGTCGCCCTCATGAGCTTTAAAGAGCTTCATAGGGATTACACAAATATTTTTACTGTGTGTGCATCTCTCTCCATGGACTAGATTCCCACAGCCATGACCATCCATTTGTCTTCCATAACAAGTCATCCAGTACCGGGTCATGGTGATCCGTAGGAAGCAGAGGGCATAAGGCAGGGCAGTCCCCAGGTCGGACTCCAGCAAGTCACAGGGTCAACTTAGTCACTCAAACAGTCACACACTGTGCGGTGATTCAGAAACACCAAACTCTCCTGAAGCACATGTTTGTGCACTGTAACGCACACATTCCACCCCAGCAATGAAGAAAAGGCTCAGAGCTAATAGATAAAACCGCGACCATGTGCCGTGTTGGCATCTATCACACCGCATGGGAGGAGGCAGGTCCACTGACAGCTGAGAGCTCGCTGTCTCATCGCCGAGAAGAAATGAAGAAGTGAATCAGCTGGAGCTTTTCATTCTCTTCAAATTACAGATACTCTCATAAGCAATGATGCAGCTTCCTGACAATGTTTAGGGGATAATTATGTATTAATCACTCCTGAGCATAATTTAAGCAAATTTAAGATACTGCTTTAAATCATCAGCAATTTTTTTCCACAGTTGGTAGAAATGTTTAGTTATTTTCACAATACTCAGATATGTTGTTATTCCATCAGGTCTGTTGTTCTTGTATGAGGAAGGACTTTTGTGTCACTGTGCGTATTTTCATTTCGATGATGAAGCACTAGGCCATTGAATTTCAGATCAAAGCAGCCAACTTCATTTTGCATAAAACCGTTATTCCATTTATGGTGGCAATTGTGCAAAGCTTCATATGGGATGTTTGTATAAACACTGCAGCTGGTGTTGACTGGATTGCTGAATTGGCTGAATTGAGATTAAAAGATAGAGATGGAGCTCATTACAATATGACGCTGGAGAGTACAATTTGGATCAAATTGTTTCGTGTTTCACAGACGGCAGCCGTTTCGTGGGAGGAATGCAAATTTGTCAGCCGAGTCGTATCAGTGATGAATTAATAGCAATTATCAGTCAAGATCGGGTTCGGGTTGAAAGGTTCAGGAATTCACCGTCCGAGGAAGGGAGGTGGAATCTGGAGTATTTTTGAAACGCTACGTTTATCGGTTGCAAAAGGCTGGTTTTGTCGGTTTGCATGTCGATCGTAGCGTGAGCTATACATCTGAGTTGAAGACAGAGTAGGGGGTGAGCCGGGGTGCAGGTGGGGTAGGGTGGGGGACTGTGTTGTAATTCACCGGAGAAGCACAACATTAAACTGTCACTCTCCCCCATGCCAGCTGACTAAATAAGACTTGATTTATTCTGGAATTAGCGTCACATTTGGCGGCAGTTATAAAAGCCACTGTCTTTCTGCTGCCATTAAAAGAAAGAAGAAAGATAATTAGGCTCGGCTTTTTATCGCACTGAAAAAGGCTTTTTTGGTAAATGTGAAAAGTAAAAAGCATTTCAGATGTAAGGAATGGCCCATCTTCTGCCTAAAACACACCCACCTCTCCCTCCCCAGGAAGGCACAGCGAAGTGTTCAACAATGATGCCTTGAGAAGAGATTAAATTGTCATTTTGTGACAAAAGCGCAAGCCTCTTGTCTCCTTCCTTTCTTTTCAACTGTGACGATCAAGAGAGACTGTGAGCAAAAAAAAAAGAAAAGCGATTACCTCAGAGTAATATCCTCACATTATAAATATTAATATCCGCGCTCACCTCGGCTCTGTGTGTGACGGACTGGCAGCATATACCCCCCGCCTTGTACCCCATGCTGCCTGTGATAGACTCCACCTCCACCCCAGGTATAAGTGGTCAGGTGATTACGGCTGGATGGAACATTTGCTATGTGGAACACAAGACGTGGACCTCTATCTAACAGCCTCAACCACCAGAACCCAGCTGCACTGAAGCCGTGGAAAACTTCAGCTTCAGCTGTACATAATGCCTGAGCTTCATAGACACCCCACATTGTTGTAAATCCCGCCCACTGCGGCATTCGCAGACTGTTGCCACCATCCCCCAGCATACCGTGACCCTGCCTTCCACTCTTCTCAGAAATGATATGTTAATGGTCCACAGACAATCGCTACAGCCACAATAAGCTTTCATCTACCTTCATAATACCCCAATGCTGCTATTTTTAAAGTGATTATAGACACCAGGCTTCATCTTTATAGGAAAATAATGAGCGAAGAGAATGCATTTTAAAAACTACAAATACACTGTGATAAGAACTTCAACACTTTAATTATATTTTGGGATTTTGGAGTTGTTCTTTAATCTGCCAGTCATTTCTGCATGATAAATGCTGCTCCTGTCTCGCCTCATACTTACTTATTCTTACTTATATTTATTTATTTATTGTCCTGCAGGGGGCGTAGCTCCTCAGTGGGTGGTACTCTCACCTCACACCTGCAGCACTGGGGCTTTGAACCCTGCCTCTGACTTCCTGTGCGCATGCCATCCAGCATGCATGCTATCTCTGTGTCTATGCAGGTTCTCCCTGGCCACTGAGGGTTTCTCCTGCAGTCCCAAAGTCATGCTGTTAGGTGATTCAGTGTCTCTAAAATTACTCACTCTGTGTGTGCGCCTGTGTTATGCGATGGTGTACCATCCTGTCTGCAGTGCCTTGTGCCCCGCGTCCCTCGGCATGGGCACCAGATCCACCACGACCCTGTACTGGAAACGTAAAAGGATGGATAATCATCTTTTTTCCCTCCACGGTGCGTAGATATTTTGCTGGAGGCTTTTGGGTTAAGCACCTTACACCTTACACAAGGGGACAGGCAACATTCGGGCCGCAAGGCCAAACTGTGAACCCCGCTGCTCACAGACCTGCTTTGTCACAGACAGTGCGCAGTGCGCTGTTCAGATTCTCCAGCTCTGAGTCAGAATGCTGTTTCTGTGTCGCTGAGATGCACAGATTTTACACAGAGCTCTACATTATGTGTTTTATTACCATAAAGGGCAGACACAGCTGTAAGCAAACATTTGCCTGTGGTCTGACTCGCAGCTTAATCGGCAGGTGGTCCTAATACCCTCTGATTTCATATTAATCCGACTAATGGCTCTCTCGATGGGGAATTAATTGGTTCCTTCATTTTAATGGGCAAGCAGAATAAAGAGGCCTTGGGTGGCACGAAGGTTGCGGTTGGGTGACACACTTTTTCCAGTCCTTGCTGGATGCTGGGGACGGCAGTGAGCAGCTCCCCCCCCCCCCCCCTCCAAAAAAAAAAGTGGTCCCGCATGCAGTTTGGGGTCAGGTTACCCAATTCCAAACCATCATATTAGTTCAACGACCTTTGGTTCATCTGGCTAGAGGCTAAGAAATGTTCCTTACGTTGGGAATTAAAAAAAAAACGGCTCACGTCTGTCACTGGTGATTTATGTCTCCAATTATATCTGCATGCCGTTCCGACGTTTCTGTTTCCCTGTAGTTCACGCAAACACATTGCTTTTGCCTGATGATAGGTGTCCAGTCATCTGGTAGAGGCACCTGTATATTGATCTCCTAGGAAAAGGAAAAGATAAGAGAATGCTCAGTAAGAATGCCCAGCTGTACCCTTATTTCTGGACTATTTTGAATAGGCCCCTTTGTGAGGTTGATGGAATGAGGCCAAACTGTACTTTTATACTTTCTGTGTTTGTAGAGTACAGCACCTGTTACCTCATTCTACCATCCAGGATACTTATTATGACTCAAATTGGGTGTTTTTTTTTTTCTTTCTACAACGAGAGAATACTGCGAGGTACACATTCACCTTGAGGAAGCTGGCAGTAGCTCACCGTCGTTTTGATAGGTGCCAGTGCTCAGGTTTTACTGCAAGGAAATATGTAATGTGAAATAATTAGGGTGTATCAGGCAGTGATTGAAATAATGGGAGGGAATTGAGTTGACGTCTATTGGAGGATTGTGAGACTATGAGGAGAGGAAGTGCAGGCCAGTGACTTTAAGGCAGCAATGATTGTATTCTCACATGGTGATGGACTGCGGTCTGAACTCTAACAGCTGTCTAGAGGGTCCATATGAGAGGAATCTGCATGCCGTCCACCACTGACTGGCAGAAGATCACTAATGTATTGCAATGGAAGCCGCATCATTTAACAAACCGAAAGAAAGCAGCTGCTGGATGAGAGGCCATTCGGCATAAATCTGGAACGGTTGGGGTGCTTCTGAACTCCTGGAAACATGGTTAAGTTGAAGCTGCTCTCCATTGTACCTGGGACCGCTGACACGTCACTAACGGCTTGATCGTGGTGTGTTGGATGAGACTGCTGCTGTTGGATAAGAATGCGGAATGATTTCTGAAAAAGAAATATTCTCCAACCTCCAAGCAATAAAATGAATAACTAAGAATGTATTCTCTCCTGGGGAAAGTACCCCAAATGTGTGCATTGAAGTGATGAGGAAAATAAATGGAGAGGTGAAGGCCATTGTTTCCTTTAATGGTGGGAAAGTCATCGCACTGCACTGGCGATGTCCAAGCGAACCCCTATCGCTGCTATAAGTACTGCATGGCCAAGCCCCTGATGATCAAAATGAGAGTGGAATGACAGAGAGCACAAAGATTTGGCCGTTGTACTGAGATACCAGTGCTGGGGAATGAGAAGCAAACAGTAAGAGGCAATTAGAGGAACACTCTGTACCACATGTCACATGGTCTGTTAGACTAACTAGAGCCTGAAGGTGCATCTGCAGACTTGAGCCGTAGATTAGTGGGGGCATGTCTGTGGCTACCAGAACTTGTGCTGCTGTGAAGGCCATGCTGAGGCCTCAGTTCTGGCCTTCAGCTGCCGGGAAAGTGTCAATGTCACAACTACTTCTGGGAAAGGCCATTAAGGCTGCAGTCTAAACCGCGTCTGAGTAAGGAGTGAGTCTGACATCGCCTTGGTGATAAGATCTGATCGTACGGTGCAGAAGCAGAGGATGTGTACATTTTGAGATGATTCAAAGTAGTTAAATTGGGCACAAATCTCAAGTGTTAAAAAAAGAACCAAGTCGACCTTTTACCTCAGCCCATCTGTGGTAAAAGAGAATAATACTAAAAGTAAACAAATATTAAAAAGTTAACATGTAGATTTAAAGAAAGGATCTCGTGATTGCTGCATATAATGTATTCTTTTATTAGAGTGGTGTTTCCCAAGCTGGTCCACGGGGACCCATTCATGTTCCCACCCAGCTCCCGGTAGCAAAAATGTGGACTGTGTGTGGATCCCCGAGGAGCGGATTGGGAAGCACTCCTTTAAAATTCTTCTTTATTCTCAAGTGAATCTGCAAATAAGATGTTCTGCGGGGGGAAATTAAGGAATTTCTAGGCGGAAATTAAGGAATTACCTAAGGAAGAGACAAATCTGCAAAGATTTCACCCTTCATTTATCACAGATAAGATTTATATTACAAAAATGAAACTATATTAATTTCTTCCTTGATGAATCTTTATAAATTTCATAGAGGATTCCGCTGAATTTAAAGAATAAGTCTCTGCAGGTTGATGGAGCAGTCTAACATTACCTACAACCCAAAATATCTCTGGGAGCTTGAAATTAGATTCCTATAAGATTTCACATGAGTCTTCACCCAGACTCCACTGATTGTGGGTAAACATTTCAATTATTTCTCAAGGGCCTTGATGATATCTCAGTTTCCCGTATCTCATCTTTATAAATGTTTTCTCCAATAGCAGCTTTCTGAGAAACTGTAATGAAGCGAGAATTTTTCTTCTTTGTACTCTGAGGTTTTCCTGTGGTTCGGGGCTGAATGGACACTGAATGAAAGCCATCTTCCTCCTTTATGTTTTTAAGCCTCTTTTCCACCAAAAATAAATGCATTTACAAACTCGACAGGCCTGCACTGATAGATGCCCCCCTCCCATGTTCTGCCCCAAAAGAAGCTCCATAATGGTGCACGATTAGTTGGTCAGTGAGGAGGGGATGATGTGATGTGAACTTCTGGGGGGCTGGGACACAACTTTCCTGCTTAATCAGACGTCCGGCCTTGTGGCCTAGCAGTCATCACTCAGCCAGCCCGACCCAGCACTGTGGCTCCCACTGACCGTAAACCCATTGTCCCATTGTGATGGATGGACCTTTTTCAGTCGCGAGTGTGAGATTCTAACATGTCTGCGAGCTCACAGCCCCAGCCTCGACGCGATGATGGAGTGGACGCAGGCGGAGCTGCCTTCAGTGTGACTGAACCGGGGGCTGACATCTCCTTTTTCGGGAAGACGAAGGGCACGCATGCCGTAACCTTAGGAGTAAGAAAGGACGAAGAGAGTAACGAACGAATGGGCTGCCAGTTATTTCATTCTCCAGTTGTCAACTCAAGTCAAGTGCTCGGAAAATGCTGCAGATATTGCCCTGGTCTAGCGACTTTATTTCTACTATTGATTTCTTATATTGTTACCACGTAAAAGCCATCATTTCATGGAATTACCGGGTTTGACAGATTACAGACTTTATTGGCAGCCAAAATAAAAAACTTGCCAAATAATCTTACTGTAAACGGATCACTGTTATAGAGGTATAAGCGTTAGGCTGCAGTGTCTGTCATTATTGAATCCTTTGTTGAAATCCTGGGGTCAGTGGGATGGTTTCACCCCAATTTCTCCAGGGAGTGTCTGACTATGTTGCCTGCTAAATAGAAATGTTAAATTAATGACTGACTAGTTTTTTTGATAAGCATGCCTGATTCTAGAAAATATGTTATCAGATCTCAGTTCATCTCTAATTTCTGATTTTGTTAAAGCTTCAATCCATTATTAAAAATGGCTTTATTGTCGTGTCTTTCAGAAGAATATTCTATAGGAATATTGAGTGTTTTTCTTATAGTGATTCGACATTCTTGCAGTTCTATTGTGTGTGTGTGTGTGTGTGTGTGTGTGTGTGTGTGTGTGTGTGTGTGTGCGTGCGTATATCATATGTGCTGAATTTGGTTTGCACCATCCAAAAGGGCCGGTGCAGCCCATGAATGTGGGTTGCTTGTCAACACACACCTGTGTTTTCTTTCCCTCCATTTGTATACAAGGGAAAGTGATTTTCTGCTTATTAAGTTCCCCCTGAGGTGCGCCCTACCTGGAGAAGTTATCCTCTAATGGGGGCCTGGGTAGGAGGCCTGCATCTGTAGTCTGATGGTCCCCGTGCACCTCTGGGACACCTATAATTAATGTATGCTGCTCCTCCCTGGCGTCCAGGCCCTGACCCAAAGACAAATCTCCCGCAGATGTCGATGCAGAAATACACAGTGCTGCTGCGATCGCTCCAATTATATGTGTGGCATTTATGGCCAGCATTATTGATTTCTTGTCAAAGGGCCTGAAATTTTTAACAGTTACACCATGAATATTTCAAAGTGCTTTTTCACAGCTGACTTTGAAGTTTCTTAAATTCGAGTTTAACGCTCAGGGCTCCTGTCTCATCTAAGCGCACAGTCGCAGGTAACACGCTGACTGCCTTTGATCTCTGCGCCCTACGTCGGCTGCTTTCTCACGGCTCTGCCATCAGATTTAAGACGCTGATTCCTAGTAGGGTTAATTAAGGAACTTTAGCTGAAAACGATTGTGCTGCGAAGTTATGCCGCAATTTCCAATGCGTCGGCCTTTTAAATTTTACATGCGCTCAATGCATTATGCAGCAGCTAGCTACGGTTTTGTGATTGCGACGTGGTTGGGCTGAATGATAACCCTCATGAAGCGCAGACTGAGATAAAATCTGGTGGGAAGAAACACTTAATTAGCTAAAAACATATTAAGTGACAGTGTTATTGCTATAAAGAGATGTGTAAGTAGTAATGACTCTTGCACTATGTAGTCCGGTAAGTTTGACCATTGCTGCCCCGACAGAAATTCAACAAAAAGAAGTGTCTTAATTAGGTGAAGAACCGCTGTATATTTCTGACTCAGTGCTTCCCCCCAGGGCCTTCTTCTCTTGCACAGGCTGCCTCAGCTCCACGGTAAGTGCTAGTCTGATGGTCAAGGAGTTTAATTGCTTTTCCGAGAGGCAGACGGTGGCCCTCTTGGCTTTGACCTAACTATCCAGGGCCTGTTTTCAGATCAGTTCTCTCGTCGAGTCCTTCGCCTCATCAGCAGGTCACAGATGTGTACCGACAGGTCAGAACAAGCTCCCTGCTAAGACTAGCGTAAAGCTCACGCACATTAGAGTTTATTCTAATTTGGCGGTCTCGGCTCTGCTTTCTCTCCACTGATGGGTCGGTGACGTGCACCTGCCCGTGGTCCAGCTCACGCGTAAGGCCTGCTTTCAGGCAGTGGTGCTCCAGGCAGGCGGCAGTAGCTGATAGGGATAGAGCAGAGCATATGCTTAGCGCCCAGCACTACTGCACTTGGCTCTTTTGTTACGGGGGAGGAATTGCTGCCATTTCCCACCTTCAGACATGGGGCGGGTGGGCGTGTCCCTGCCTGGTTAAATACCTCCGTCAACACGACTGGAATCCGTCTTTTGTGTCTCGAGGTTCTTTCACGCTCAGGAGTGGCTGGACCGGCAGCGATTTAGCAGGAAATATTTGCCCTTTGATTGTGGAAGTCTTAGCTTCGCAGGCAGATGGGCGGCTCCCCCTGGAAGTAGGACTCGCCTACGCCAGGAATATCATCTAATCCTCCCCTAGGCGCCTGCACAAGAGCACAGAAAGTCTTACCTTCGGCGTCCAGCACGGATTCTGTACATGCTGATTACTGACCATGAGTTTTGACATTTATAGGAAATCATTAGATCATAATCAGTTTGGTATGTTTCATGATGGGAGGTGAATGATTTATGGCATTTTTCAAAGTAAATGACATTAACTGGCCCCCTGAGGGATAAGCTGGAACACATACGGCTCATTGAGGCTGGTACTCTGGGTCAAACCTGAGCGTCCCCTTCTGCTGATGCGTGCCTGGGGACCTGTACACGTCCTTCCCTGAAGTCCTTACGGTGTTTATCAGTAGTCGTGGTTGAGTCTATCATAAAATCAGCACCTCGCGGCACTTGTGGGATTCGCTGCGTGAAATAGCTTGTGGATTGGCAGAGATCTGAAGGATGTTAATTGCAAAACTGCACATTAGTAACATGTTGGCAGGTGCCAAAGCATTAAAAAGCCTGAAAATAAATTGAAAACTGATAAACTGCCACGAACATTTGACTATAGGTTTCGCGGTGCCTTCTCAGTTTGTTTCATGAAATGACGACCCTGTTTGGTTGCCTGAGTGTATCTGGATTGTTAGTATCTATAACTGAAAGAGGTGAGGTGCTTGGGGTCGTTGTCTCCCCCCCCCATAATATGACATAATACGTATGTAAATTTCCTGGGACAGAATGAAGAAAGCTGGGAATTCCATGGGCACCTCTTTGTGCTACACCTCTCTGTGTGCTCAGGACACAGAGTCTGAGTCTCACACAGCGTGGGATTAGTCTAATATAGCAACAGATTTGTTTTCCTGTTTGAGTTTCCCTCGGTCAGGGTCCCACCCATCCTGCGAGCCTGTTGTGTTCAGGAGTGCTGCTTCTCAAATAGAGCCCGGTATGTGGTTCTGACAGGGTTGCACTGCAATTAAAATTCAGATCCAGCATCACATTAATGCCCATAATATTGGGGGGGGGGGGGGGTTAGGTCCCACACTACATTTTCATCACTACAGTAAGAGTATTTACCCCATGAAAAATTTTGCGGGTGTAAATATGCAGGTATGACAAAGTGAAAGGAAATAAAATCCTGCACATCTTTGTCAAACAGATACAGATGCAAGTGCTTTCAGAGGTAGGACTGTCACATAATATTAACATCGGTTATAGTGACGATGGTGATGCCACGGCCAACGAATGAGCAAGACCATCCATCCATTTTTTGTAACTGGTCGTCCATTTAAGGTGGCAGGGAGCCTAACCCAGAATGGGGCACCAACCCGTCGCAGGACAAACTCACACATGCGCACCTATGGGGAATTTGGCAACGTCAATTAGGATCAGGATGTTTTTGGACTGTGTGTGAGTGTGTGTGTGTGTGTGGGGAGGGACACAGAAGTTGGGCAGAGACTCGAACCCAGATCCCAGGGATGCAAGGTAACAATACTAAACACTGCACCACCCCCTCACAGATAGATACTCAGTAAGCACAATTCTTAAACTGACTAAAAATAACTACATTGACTAAACTGTCTGTTTGTTTGACCAGAAACTTGCATTTACAAATGCAAAAGAATGGTTCAGCTCCTTTAAATCAATACATGTCATGAATCTTGACCCAACCGGATGGATGCACAGGTATAAGTTACAGTATAAAATCCCAAATATGACATTCCAGTGAACACAAAGACGAACACTTATACAACTGAAGAATCGTGACTCAAAATTTGTTAATTTTTAACCACTGGATAGAATTTTATTGGACCATGTGAACTTTATTCTGTACAGAGTAGCAGCCCCTGGTCTTTAAAGAAGTTCCAGTAACTCTGAAAATGCAACTCTGGTGTAATTATACATATACGATTGGTCCACCTAAGCCCAGCTTCCTCCAATCAAATTCCAGCTGTACGTGCCCCTTTCAAATTAAGAGCCTTGTGTAATAAAGGAAAAGCTGTAATGGAAAGGCAGTACAAATGCAGAAAGAGGAAAGCTTCCTCTGTAAAACAAAGTGGTGATCAGGTGACTGTTCAGACATGACATGGATGAAATTCAGGGATGTCAATGTTGTGGGGGCAAAGAGATCCCATGCAGCATTTACAACCAGATAATCTGTTTCCTCCAGAACACTTAATGATGGTCTGCATTATTGTTAATGAATATAGTTGCATTAGTATTATATGGTAATATATAATTATTTAGCATTAAAACTAAATAACAAACATGTTTTTTATACAACATTTCTTGCTGTTGACATTTACGTGTAATTATTATAATAGCACTGTTTTACTGACAGAAATGACAGCTGCTCTCTTTATGCCATTAAAAAGGTTCACAGTGACCCTTTGACTTCACTAATGCATTTATAATAACACTTATTACACATCTAGTTCTTAAAGATATTGAAGAATTGGTCTCCAAAGCAGCTTTGTTCTGTTCTGTTTGTTCAGAAAACAGTCTGTACAAAAAAAGTCTAGGAAAGGTCTGAATGTGGGTATATGTAGATGTACCCATTCAATTAAAAATAAATACATAAATAAATACATAATAATAATAATAATAATAAATAATAATAAAAAGGTAACAACTAAGGTTGCCATCTATAATGCATTATAGATACCTGCATAATGCATTATAATGGTCAGTATAAGAATTAATAAGCATTACATCATCTTCTATTGATTGTGAGAAGGCAGTGCAGTCGGGCCTCGTTTATCGCGGTTAATCAGTTCCAGACTCTACCGCAATAAGTGAATTTCCGCGAAGTAGGATTCTTTATTTATAAATCGAATATTTTTGTAGTTAGATCACAGAAAACCTGTTTACGACCTTCTAAATACGGTTTTTAACATTATTAGAGCACTCTAGACATGAAATAACACATTTTAGTCAGCAATACACACACGTATTACCCAATATATTAGACAAAATAAGACATATTAGATGTTACAAATATCATATTATTATTATTATTATTATTATTATTATTGTACATTTTTATTATTATTATTATAACACTGTATTATTATAACACAGTTCTTACACACAACCATTAACCTATGAGAATAGCGCAACTTGTTTGACGATGACAGGATGAAGATGAAGAGATGTACTGCGCGGCTGAAGAACATCGTGACAGGCAGTTGCTGGCACAGTCTTTTCATATGCATATCATTTTCACTGTCTCCATCAACTTTTTAATGTATATACAAAAAACCACGACAGAGTGAAGCCACAAAAGGGGAAGTGCGAAGTGGCGAGGGATGACTGTACAGTATTATTATTAATAATAATAATAATAATTGATACTTTTATTTTTATTGATCCCCATGGGGAAATTGTCTTTTTATGCCTCCCTCAACTTGTTCTTTTGTAGCGTAAGCTGTCTGCAAAAGGATTATATTACAATATAATTATAATGCTTCATAAGCTCCAGTAAAGTTCTCATCTATAATGCACTATAGGTACATTTATAACGCATTATAATGGTCAGTATAAGAATTTAGGATGCTTTATACTGCATTATGAAGGTATCTACTGTGTTTCGTAAAGCATTCAGAATACATAAAAAATATGGTTATGTGTTATGTCTTTTTTTATAAATATATATAACCATGTTTATAATACTTTATGAATGCAGTATAATATGTTATGAATGTGTTCATAGATACCTCGGAGCACTCGTAGAAAGTGTTACCAAAAAAACATTTCAATGCAGAGAGAAATTAGCAGATGGATCCCCGCGTTTGTTTTCCAGGCTGAAATTTTGCAGAATGACTGATCTTTTGTAAGATTGCGGCTGTAGCCAGGCGGGTCTTGATCGCTGGCTCTCCAGTTCTCTTCAAACAGGGCGATAATTAACAGAGGTGAGCAGTCACCCAGACAGGCAGATCAGACACACACACAGTCACACTCTCGCACACACCAGAGCACATCAGAATGAGATGTTGTTCGCTTGCCATATATAATCATAATGGCATCCTTTATCCAACCCGATGTGAGTGAACACCCTCTCTCTCTCTGTCAGCTTTATTCCCCTGGAGGCCAAACCCCAAGACTAAGCAGGAGAAATAACTCAGGGAGTCTACGCTGACAAGGACAGAAGGTTTTCTTAAGCCTTAAAAGGCGGCAGGTTACTTTCTTAGTTCCGTGGGACTTAGTAGGTAGCCGAGGGAGGTGTGCATCCTTTAGACAGACTGACTCCACTGAGGCCGACTCGCAGGTCAGGAGATTGCTGGCATCTTTGACTCTTTGCTTCACTTTAGAAGTTATGCATAAGGAGAGGGCCGATAAGTACCGGGGGAGACAAAACGCGGCCAGGGGGAACAAGAGGAGCATCGAGTCTCTGTGACTAGGGCCTTGGGAGGTAAGATGGCCAATTGATGGCTAGGCGGTCTCCGTAGTGTGGCGACTATGTGGGTCACGGAGGGAGGTCAGATGCTTGGAGATGGGGGGCCGGGGCCAATGGTGAGACCCCCGCCCCACACACATTGCGCGAGAAAAGGAAAGTGACTACCTGAAGAAGCTGGAATAACCAGGCCATTCGCTGCAAAAGTCCAGTAGGAGTTCGTGTGTCGATACTTTAAGGGCAGAGTTTAGGACTCACACTCTGCTCAGTCTTCCTTATGATGTAACTCACCGGCGCCATCGAGAAATAGCAGAGACGTTTGCTGTGTTTTCATAATTTACTGCTCCCGTCGAGTGTTAAAAATAAAAGCTGTTCAAAAAAGCTCAGTTGCCATAGCTCTTTAAACTGGCTAATAATAAACCACGAAGCTAAAAATAAATAAATAAATGACCTCTTTTGTTTAATGAAAGCAGATGGATGATAGGTACAGGAATCTGAGTTGTCAGGTGTCTGAAAGGACTTAGACTGAGTACCAGCTGGGAACTGAAACGCAATCAAAACTGATGAAAATCAATGCATCTCATACGCTCAAATTCTGTAAACCATAAGAAATTTCAGCTTTCCAAACACACCCTCTTTCATTCGATTTGAAAAGAAAAGACAGTAACATGCTTACACGATGATTCTACGTGTGGTCGAAACAAAGAGTGAGATTAAAGAATGAACAAGCTATTAAATTTCTAACACAGAGAATGTGTGAGCATGATCCTAAGAACTGGTAAATATGTGCCTTTTAATTATAAATCCAGTCAGCTTTATTGTTATAAATCATTAATTCCAGCGAAATGCAGATCACATTTCCCTGTCGCTGGGATGCCCATGACACCGGAGAAGCTTCCGGTTAGCTAGCTTGCCGTCTGGGATTGAAACAGATAATGGTGACATTCCTTAAGAAAAGCCATGTGCCCCGCCCAATTGCGTCACACTAGCAGGCCTCCAGCTGAGCAGGTGCTTGGGGGTGGGTGGGCTCTGTAGTCAGACAGCGCCGAGGCAGAAGCTGTCAGAGGGTTAGAGCCATTTTAACATTTTCCCCATCCATGTCCCGGTAGTCTGTGCTCTGGTCACATGACGAATACAGGTGCTTCGCATCTCCAGGGCAACGCGCTGGGCAGTGATTCTGGAAACCCAGTCTGTGGCAGCACAACTGAAGCAGATCTGCACTGGAGGCGCTGTGGTCCACATCTAGCCATGAAATTATATTGCCTGCTGTTATCATTCACCTTCTTAGAAGGAACGATCCAGGTCCAAAACAAACAGCACAAGAAGGCCGCTCTCTGGATCCTGTTGCTTTCCAGACAGCTGTTGGTTTTGTGCTAAAAACATGTACCTAAGTCAGTCACATTGTGCCAAGGAGCAGCGGGCTGCTCTCCCTCCCTCTCTCTCTCTCTCTCTTTCATATCTTCCCACTATTCCCCCTCTCTCCCACATATCCCCTCGCTCTCTCTCCCTTACCAGAGTCCTCAGCGTATTAACAGAGCGGCATTGTCCGACAGAGAGAGCAGACCATCTCCAGAGAAGCCGAGGCCGGCGATTGTGTTTCACGGAGGACACTGGCGGCCGCCCGGGCGCCGAACACTTTGATTTCGTTCCAGAAAATGACGTTTCCCTTCCCTCGGCACAGCACACACAGGTTGGCTGTGTCCATAATGAGCCGTCTGTTGAGAACAAGGTGATGTTCTTGTTGCTCAACCGAGGCCATGAGCTCCACCCGGCTCGCCCTCGTCAGTCGGGACTTAACAGGCTTGCTAACAGATTCAGAAGCTGGGTTTGCTCACTTCTGAACACATTCAGACGCTCCCGAATAGCTCCTATGTGTGTCCCTCCCATTGGCGATTCTGGTAGTCACACCGCAGGCAGTGTACGAGAGGATGGACTCACTGTCCACAGCAGTGACGTCTTGACTGTTCCAATCACAGCAAAGGCAGCTGACACCCATCTGCAAACAAGATGGCGCCTGAATTTCCTCAGCCGACGCCTGGCTTTTTAAATTTCGTTTTTTTTTTTCCAACCATGACCTTTGACATGGTGACACTGGGAAGTTACTGTCTTCCGGTGAAATTTTGCGAATGAATCCAGCTCAGGTCAGTGAAGCGTTTTCGGAAGGAGAAAGCCTCCTTTGTTTTGTTCTTCAGATTTTTTGAAAAGCACTTTGCTATCTGAGCCCTCAGTTTTTTTTAACACAAAAGGGCTTTTCTTTTATTTTGTGTAGCAGTTCTAGAGGACGGCTAGTTATCAGAGGAGGAAGGGCCATTTGGGCCATTTATACTGGAGGCCAGGGAAGAAGATCCGGTCGAGGGCTGAATCAACACGTGCTTCACTTTCCATCATAAACCAGACCTGCTACCTCAAAATGCCCCCCGCTTCACCCCTGCTTCATTGTTTTATCCCCTCCGCTTCCTCAGCAAGCAGTTTCCTCCTCACAGCTTCTCCCCCAGGTGGATCGCAGCACCCATACCTCTGCATTCAAACTCCCATCCTTGTCACTTTGCTAACAGCCTGTTAGCCAGTTCCACCCCTCCCCCAGCCTCTCCCAGCCTCTCCCAGCCCACCCCCGAGTTTCATGCGTTAGAAGCCTGAATGCTGATTAAATAGCGATGATAGCCGTAATTATTCTGCTCAAGGAGTTTCGAGACATATTTAGGTTCAAATTAACTTTAAAGACATCTTATAAATGCGCAATGTAAACTGAGAAATGTGAGATCCGCCCAGTGGGGGAAGCGGTAACTCATGGGAGCTCCATATGGAAGATGCCCCCCCCATTGAAGACAAAGCACAAAGCACTGATGCAGCTTTTTAAAGCAAAACATTAGAGCAGCACAACAGAGATCTTGTCTTATGGCCTCCGATCAAGTTACATCCGGCTCCTTCTGCAGGCCTGCATATTGGGCATAATACGCACCAACAAATCACATTATATGTCTGCTGAATGAGGCATAGAATCATAGCACCAGGTCCTGGCCTTTTGACTGCCTGTGGATGCCTGATGTCCCTTAATAAATCACTTACACTGAGTCCGTGCCCGCAATTCATTGGCTTTGCCCGATTTGAGGCTTTCTGCACATTGTAGATATATACCACACAGTACTGGGATTGTCTGATTTACAGTTGCTCCTTAAAATGTCATTGTTTGGAGCTAGTGTTGTTGTGTTCTCCAGAAGCACTTAAAAGACCATTACGCTGATTGACAAATGCTCCCCTCTCTGCACCACCGCCAAATTCAGCATATCAAGCGGACGAGCAGGATAATGAAACGGGGATGTTTGTACCTTCTGGGCCACCATTTACACTACTTCTGGGTTATACTGTAGCTTCCAATGAGACCACAAACAAATTCTGTTTTTAATGTTTTTTTTTTGTTTTTGTTTTTATATTTTTCTTAAATGGGTGCAGTTAATTTTGCGAAACATCAAGAATACGAGAACTGGATTGCAGGTCATAATACATAAAATACATGATGTTATTGATACAGTTACCGCGGAATTTTTTCATTTTAGATAAACATTAGTGAAATGCAGCAACAACTGTGGAAGCGGTAAAAGCAAAGTATCTAGCAGGGATGCTGCTAAAAATACTCAGTGCAGACAGGTATCGCTGCCCCATCCTTTGTGAACCGGCGCTTTTTGCCACTGCATAGCTTCGCCAGCCTAGCGGGAGAGGGTGCCAACTCATGTGCCCCTAACCCTGCTGTCTCGACGGGGTCCCTGTCATGCAGTGAATCACACAGAAAGAGCTGCAAAGCAACACTGGGAGTTTTAGAGCAGTGTCCCCAGCGAAAGAGATTGCTCTGGGCCGTGCATCAGGAAACGACATTTGTTGGTTAGCTGGATAACTTGTCAGGTGTAAGGTACCCCAGTTTAAATGAAGGTTTCTTCATTCACTTTACATTTAGTCTGGACTGATAAGTCATCCACATGACTTCGTACTTTGCGGGATAACTTTTAACTGGACTAAATGTAAGTGAAAGAAGATAAAGTCTAGTTAAATTACGGTACCTTAAATCCGACAAGATATCTGGCTAAGCAAGAGATCCAGCTTTGTAATACTGGCCCTTGTTCTCTGCTTAGATCAGGGTTCCCCAATTTGAATGGACTTTATCTTTGTTCCCTTCCATTTAGCCCAGACTACCTTAAATCTGACAAGTTTTCGACAATCACGTCCTGTGTTTACACGCAGTCAGCCAACAAATTGACTGTTGCAGACATACTGAGAGGAATATGTAGGGTTTGAAAATGTTTTACCTTTAAACTTTATTCACTTTACCTGCAAAGGGTCAGGATTTACAGTTAGCGGAGTTAAATTTAGTGGGAACTAATTGGTCTGCTAATAGTTTTTGAAGATAACAAAAAACGCTAATCCGCTAACAAAAAAAAATTAGCTTAGCTAATTAGCGGTTAGCGGATTAATGAAACCCTGCCCACCACTGGTTATCAGGCTAAGCAAGAAATCCGGCTTCATGATACTGACCCCTGGTGTAGCCGTGTGCTCCGTTAGCACATTAACGAGGTGCCTTCGCAGAGGCCTGTCTGCAATTAGAAAGCATAAGGGAATGTGGCACTGAGGCACAGGGTGTTTCCAGGGCGCTCATGGCTGCTGGCTATAAATTATAAATGCGCTGGAGGTCATGCTGTTTATCTAATGACGAGAAAAACCGAGGACAGGCGCCGTGAGGGGGCAGAGTCCCCTGGGACCTCGATCTTTTCCTGCTCCATTTGTTTGTCCACACAAATGCTCCTGCTTCGTTTGTCCTCTATCATGCACTCATGCAAAACCCCCTCCTCCCCAATTGAAATTTCACACAGAATAGATATTAATTAGCACCGCCCCGGTCTCCAGATGCAATCCATTTTCCAAACTGCAATTCTTGGAAATGGCACTGCAGAAAAAAAACTGACAGTTCTTGGGATGAGTTTACAGGTTTTGGATATTAGCCCCCAGGCTCCTTCATGTCTTCAGTGCCAAGTCTGATAAGATCCTGCACTTAGAGGTAAAATCTATTCCACAAAAGTGCAGTGAGCAGCTGAAGAAGGAGCCCTAGAAGATCCAAAAATTTCATTAGTTAATTAACAGCGGCTTGGAAACCAAAACCAATACTTAACCAATAACGTGGTGTGTTTTGCTGTATCTGATTGCATGTTTATAACATCCGCAGCTGTTCTTCATGGTGTGTTTTCTCATTCGTTGTCCCCTGCCATGCTGAAAACACACCCAAGTAACTTTACACAGGTGTCATCAAGAACAACCAAGAGCCGCATGGCTGGAGAGGGACTGGTTAAGAACGCTGGGGCCTGCAGGCCATTGAGTGAGACCTTCCACCCATCTCAATCATAATTCTTACTATGAGACGTCTCGTTGAGTTCAAGGTGTATTTTAACAGAAATCTCCACCGGAACCCTGTTGTGACACTGTTTTAAGAACATCGCACGTAACCGTAGACAGCGAGGGAGGAGAGAGCAGACGTGAGCGTAATTCCTGCCTTTAATTTACTGGGGAGATTTTTTTACTTCCAGGATGAAGGTGAGTCAGCTCTTCAGGCCTGGCTTTCTGTGCTCTGCTGGTACTTGGGAGCAGAAAATCCTTACGAGTGTATTCCTGCAAGCCGGCCGACAGACGCGGGGGCTCTCATGGCACGCTACAGGAGGTAATGTGATCAACTGTCTCCCAGATCAATGCCTGCCAGGCCTGGGGGATGACAACGCAGAGGTCTCTAACAATAGGACTGTCAGCTTGTGTCTCGATATCCCTCCATCAGGTCGCATTATCTGCCCTGCAACACTTGCCGCGGAGGATAGACTCGCCTGCACTTGCGCAAAGGCTGATGCCATGTCCGCAGTCAGGGATGAGCACACTGTTGGGTTTGTCTGGAAGTCCAGCCCTGTCTGCCTGATGGGTGCTCCATTTTACAAGTCAAAAAATGTTATTTAGGTATTTTCCAGCAGAACTATGATTTTTTCAAAATAACACAATGTTTTCTTGTTGGTGAAATGAATCAAAACTGAAATTTAGGGACCTGAAAGTTCCGCTTTGTATTATTCTTAGGAATACATACGTTATGGGTTTTTTCCTGCTGTGGTTTAGTCGCAGCGACCGACTCTTCTTCTGTTTCTGAAGGGGGAACTTTCATTAGAAGGGGACTGTGTCTTCCTTGCGTGCCTTGCATGTCCTTCCTGGAACACCTGAGGTTCACCCTCACAACACAACACCTGGGAATGACTTAGTAAGACTGAAAATTAGAGAGCAATACAAATATTAAATGCAGACTGTGATGGATGTCCTCCAGGTTTGCACTGAACAGTGCAGTAGCTGTGGGTCATTTTAAGCTCTCTGTGTGAAATGGGGGCACCATCCATGACGTAGGATGTGACAGGGAGCCGCCACGCGATCCAGGTTAATTCCTTCTATCCTTCCCCCATTCTCCCCATCTGTCCTTTTACATTATTGTGCTGTGCTTTTGGTCTGACACTAACCTCTGACCAATGCTAGCTTTTATCAAAGCTGGTCATCAGAGATGTTCTAAGCTTCCGAGGTTTTTTATTTCACTTGTTTCCTTTCGAGATAATATTTCTTACCATCCTGTCCTTTAAAAGATAATCTCAAAAAACTAAGATTTAGCTCATTTCCAAATTCCTTTCCTGTCTCTCCTGAATGAGCCTCGCAGGATTTCCAAAGTATCCAAGAACATCTCACCTGCTCTTGAGAAGCTCTCCACTGGTCAACAGGCTACAAAAGAAATATGATAAAAGCAGATGCCAGCATCGTATTTGAATTTGCTTTAATTTGATGTACTTCTCTAATTAGCATGCAAAAGAAAAACATGCTGGGATTGTCCCTGCCAATCACCTGGCCATCGCCTGTGGCTGCAGGCGGCCCGATCAATTGGACCCACATGCTTTCCTTTCTTGCCATTTTCCGGGTATGAGGTATAATGTGTCAGTTCTCACACTGGCAGACAGTGCAACCCGGAGGCATTAAACCTCTCCAGGCCGCACTGAGATTAATGAAACGTGCTGCCAGCTATTAACTAATGCTAGTCATGAAATTCAAACCGGGCCCAACCTTTACTGCAGACAGACAGCCTCATGTCTGGTGCTTAATTCCCTGTGAGTCATTAATACTGATGCCTGCATGCAATTAAGATGAATGGGACTGTATTGCTGCATTTGATTTTCATTCTGTGTGGCTGTACCAGGAGCACAGCAAATGCTCAGCAAAAACACATACATATTTGGAGGCCGTAAGGAGAAGAGTCGCTTTGAAGGCCACAGGGAACAGCCATAGCAGAAAATCTCATTTGTTTTCATTGGAGGGAAGTTGCGGAGTCCTGGTTCAGTGCAAGGGCCCCGTACAACATAAACTGTGAGGCCAAGGCGCAGAGCTAATAAGGCGAACGCCAGACTTTCATTTCTTGTTCAAGAGGGAGTGCAGAAAATTCCAAGGAGACTGTGATAACTTGCCAGCTCGACAGTACTATACAAACCCACTTAAATGTATCTGAGAGATTGGTTATATACTGTGTTATCTAATAACTGTATTATTAACTTAATTTTATGCCATATTACGGTTTCCTTCCCTAGGCCAAAAATACCATTAAATAAGTAGCCGTATCGCAACCTGCTAAAATAGCTTCATGTGCATTTTTCATTATTCACGGCTCAATGTAGGTGGGAGCCACAACCTGACAGTTACAACACCAAAGCGAACAGTACATTTAATTCTAGTAAAAAAAACATTCCACTAGAAATTATGACAGTGCGGTGCAGTATGTGTCATGTAAGCGAGGTAGGCAGCTAACTACTTCAGTTTAAATGCTTCTCTGCTCACTGGGGCTGTTTTAGCCAGAAATTTAGTTATTTGCAATTCAGTGATTTTAGAACAGAAGTGTGAGCTCTGTCTGTGTGTGTCTGTGTGTGTATTTTGTTTGGTTAAGGTTAGGGCTGGGTAGGGTTTAAAGTTGTCATTGTTGGGATTAGCATTTTGGCCATAGACATGAATGGATGGTCCTCACAAAGGCATGAGCACAGGTCTGTGTGTGTGTGTGTGTGTTTGTGTGTGTGTGTGACCGCCCACACGCTTATGCACGGCAGTAGACCTGCTTCCTGTTAATCTGGGCAGAAGACTCACAAGAGGAAGTGACCCCCCAGTGTCTGTCTTTCTCTTCAGTCTGTAGGGGTGTTGAGGGTGGATGTTCTTGCCCAAAGCACTTATGTCACCATTTTTTTTGTTTTATTAGTAAGGGCTGGAGAGAAACAGAGCATAGGCCTCACATTCATATAAAAGAAGCATTTTTACATGTCCAGAGGCGCGGTGGTCTAGCAGAGACACAAATGTGCTTGTTGCCTCGCAAGCTTATGTGTGTCAAAGTGAAGAGTGAGTGTGCGTGTTGGGATAGCTAGAACTCCAAGCGGCTTTTGGAGTGACTCACGACCTTAGTCAAGAGCACTTAGCAGGTAAATATCAATTATCAAATCAAGGAGTTGACTGAACTCTTACAAAAATCCCGGAGCTGTTGAAAAGACACTTAGCAGTGTTTTGACTATTCTTTTATGGGCATAGTACCAAGCAGGAGAGTGCAGAGAGAGGAAGAACCTGACAGCTATGACATTTAAGAAATTAACATGAAAAATAAATAAACAAGTAAAAGAAGGTGGAAAAAATACTATTGCATGGCTTTGCTGTTTCCCCTGAAGACTAAACTGGCAAATTCTGTCTGCCTAATTAAAGCAATGTGACCCACAACAACAAAAAGGCTACGCAATTCTGGTATCTACGCAATTCTGGTATCTACGCAATTCTGGTATCTACGCAATTCTGGTATCTACGCAATTGGAGCTTCCCCTCCATTCAGAGCAGCCGTCTCACAGGCATCGATCTATTCTTAGGATTTAAGGTATAATAAATATTTTATTCCCAGTACAATTTTTTTTCAAATAGTGGCTAATAGACCAGTAGTATTTGCTTTTTATTTTATTGTATGTGCTTTACGGGAACTCCCTATGAATATATCTACATGAAACATTATACCTCAACTTACAAGGTTCCTGTTCTGTCTGATTCTGCTTCAAAGCGGCCCTCTTATGTGTGTCTGTTTCTTTCATTTACATCTTTCTGCTGCCATCAGTCTCTAAGATCAATTGCAGTCCAGCTTTCTAATTTTTATGGTAATTTTTTTTTTTGGTGCTTTGGGAGCCCCCATATCTACCTCGGTAATCTCCTGTCCCCTCCCCATGCTCCCCACATGCCTCCCCCTCTCACTTAATATTCAAAGCTGCTCCAGTCATGTGGTGAGGGACAGCTCTTTCCGGCAAAAGGTAGCTATGGCAATGCGGAGTGTCCCGCAGTCGGAGTGGTCTGACGGCTGGTGACTTCCTCTTTCAGGGGCGTGACATGGGCACAAAGAGGACGGCACTGAAGGCCGGGCGGCCAAGACGTTCCAGAGAAATAAGTGAAGCAGCCCACGGGGGGAGCAGCTGGGAAAAGGCCTGCCATCTCATTTACACAAACTTTTACAAAACGCAGATGAAAGGAAGCATTTCTCATGCGTGAGGTGCCTACTGCATGCAGGAGAAATTAGAAGGTAATTTGGTTTCATCCAAGGACATCACGAAGGACAATGCTCCAGCAGGACATAACACAAACATTTACTGGGGTGGTCAGACCAGGCAGACTAAAGAACGAAAAGACGGCAGGCTTTAACCTAAACAACTGCGCTGCAGTACACGTGTCTAGTATTTTTACGTAAATGCTTCTAAGTTCTATCAGAATCTTTCTTAAGTAAATGCCGGCACAGACAGCTGTTTAACAGCTGCCTGACACTGCTACTGTGATAGTTATCTACACTCCAGTCGTTCTGCGTGTTACGCTAGAAAAAACAATGGCATTGCTTGCTTTACAAAGCTATGCATTGTTTCTCATGGATGATTACAATGTACCCCATGCAAAATGCCCTAGATACATACCCATGTCTTCCAAAGAGTAAAGCCAGCAGTCTTCTACACAAGACAACGCAGGCGGAGTGTGCAGAATATGCCTTTAACACTGTCATTGTCAATTATCTAAATCTGAAGTCCCCTAAGGAACCAATTACCCCATTAGCAGAGGAGGCAGACAATGCAAAACGAATTATTCGGCTGAATGGAGGTAATGCAATAAGATGCATTTGGATTTTTGTTAGTTTTAATTCCATTGCTGCACATATGAAATTAATGATACAATAATTTAGCTTTGTTTCTTGAATGACTGCAGCAGGCACCTGATGCTGCAGTTTATTTCAGATCCTCCTTGGGCTGGGAACACATTTGTCAAAGGTGTCTAATCTGACCAGGAGCCTAGTGCTTTCTATTGCTTGCATTTGATGTATTTGCCCATGTGGCTCCTTGACACAAGCTTGGGGCTGTGATGTGTCTCCGTTCCAAGCAGCAGGGGGCTCTGAGGACAGCAGCATGATGCCTTGTGAAATGTAATTGCGAGGGGGGCACATTTATTAGATAATCTGTCCTTCACGCTAAT
Organism: Brienomyrus brachyistius; assembly: GCF_023856365.1. NCBI lineage: Eukaryota > Metazoa > Chordata > Actinopteri > Osteoglossiformes > Mormyridae > Brienomyrus > Brienomyrus brachyistius. The sequence continues at coordinate 7,091,139 of NC_064538.1, read as the reverse complement.
GACCTGTGTCACAGTAATACATCTTACCATTTGCTTATGTCACCAGCCCCACCAGCCCAGTCCATAACTACCTAAACTTTTATGAACAGGTTTATAGGAGTGTGGACCCTCTCAAGTGTGATAGCGACGGATATTGAGTTGGATCCTCAGGGTGACTGTGACAGGCCTCCAATTCCCGCACCCATACTTCATATTCCTGCTGCAGCTTAGCCTAAGATTTGATGCCCTGATAAATTCCACCGCAGGATTTTTGCACGCAGCCTCTCCTTGTGAGGCCCCGACTCCACTATGAAATGGGAAATACCCTTTGAGAGGCAGCTTTTAGATGCAGGTCCTGCCGTTCATAAGCTTCTCTTATCGTGAGGGGAGCTTTTACCTATTTTGGCATGACACGGTTCAAGCCATTTTGCCATCAATGGCCCACAAATTCTCACGTGTTACTTTACCTTTCAGTCACAATAAAAAAAGCAGAATGTCCCTCATTATGCATTTTCATAGACTGATTTAATGCAAAAACCTGGCAGATTCTTCTTATCCATTCCCGCCTCACTCCTCAGGTCAGGCTACTCCAAATTAACGGTGATTTTATTAGGCTTTACCTGCTAAAGAGCACCAAGAGGCTTTTCCAGACTCCTCCTGACTCAAATCATAGTTTCTGAGTTTAAATTTGACAGCTGCTCTATAAAAAAATGTGAGGCAGATTAAGGCTGAACAATATGTTGTGTTTTTTGTATGGAATCCCAGTGACACGCTGTGTCTACAACAAAGGAGATGTTACAGTAACAATCTAGGAGTGACAGCAGAGTTATTGGTGATCACTTACTGTGCGATCGGTGTCACCGCGAGAAGGCTGCCGTCCCCCACACTGGTGGATGTTAGAAGTGACCCTCTTTTGGGCTTGGCCAAGAACCCCAGCAAACAGAATTGGAAGAGGACAGGAACAGGGGGTGATTTTACAGCACGCAGGTTATGGTGAACCTCACAAGCATCTTTTAGGGGGAGGGTGGGCATTTTGGTGAAATAGTATCTAAAATAATAACGTTATATACAGGGGGGCATTTTCAATTTCAGTATATGAGTTGGACAAAGATTAATTTGCAGAAATTCAAAGAGCTTTGTGAACAGCTGTTGCCACTTGTATTGACGACATGGCAACAGCAACACAACATATCAGTCTGTCACTATGGTGATGAACAGCTTTGTTCTATATAATATTTATAATAGTTCATTGTTCCATGAGGCCTGTCCTCAGTTCGGAACTAATTACCCGCTTCTTTCACTGTAAATTGTGCTGATCCACACTTTCCCAGCTAATATTCCTGTGACACTGTTCATCATCAAGGTTCTGTTTTCCATTCATATCTCAGTGTGTGTCTGACACATGAAATTGGTCAGCATCATGACGAGGGTGGGGAAGGTGATGGGGAAATGCTGAGAGGAGGGGAAACGGGAGCAGTGGGCGGTCTTTGGGGGCGGGGGGGGACGCGAGCCGGGCCGCTGAAGTGTGACTGAGATGGTTCCAGCCCGCTGGCCCAGTGACAGCCCACCTATCTCCTCTTTAGGACCATCTGTCCGCCTGGCTCAGGGAGGATCTCCAGCGCTGGGTTTCACTGCTTCAGCACGTTTGTCCAGCACCACTTAGTCCCTGGCTCATTTGTTTTCATTACTTCTTCCTTTTTTATCGCCCAGAATATTTTAGCAATGCCAGTATGGTTAAGCACATTTCTTGAGCCTGATGGACCACGGGTTCTAGCTAGAGGTCCATACCCTCCGTGTCACCTGCTGTGTCAACACCTGAAGTGATTTCACATTCTCCATGAGGTCCCTCAATGCACCCTCCACTGGGGCCCTCACTATACCCTCTGTCGGGGCCCTTAATACACCCTCTGTCAGGGCCCTCAATACACCCTCCGTCGGGGCCTTGACTACGCCCTCCATCGGGGCTCTGAATACACCCTCTGTCAGGGCCCTGAATACACCCTCCACTGGGGCCCTCACTATACCCTCTGTCGGGGCCCTTAATACACCCTCTGTCAGGGCCCTCAATACACCCTCCACTGGGGCCCTCACTATACCCTCCGTCAGGGCCCTGAATGCACCCTCCACTGGGGCCCTCACTATACCCTCTGTCAGGGCCCTCAATGCACCCTCCACTGGGGCCCTCACTATACCCTCTGTCAGGGCCCTCAATACACCCTCCATCGGGGCTCTGAATACACCCTCCATTGGGATCCTCAGTATACCCTGCCACAGTATGCAGGACGTTACCCTATTGTCTCCTCTCACTGCCTCAAATTCACACTCTGAGCCATATTGTCACGGTTAGTCAGTTTCTGTTTCCTCCCAAAGCACAGGCTGGATTTCTGGTCAGTCTGCTACATTTTTGTCAAGACAATCAGGAATTGATGAGTACAAGGCAATATTCGTAGAAATGCCTAGTCTGCCTTTAAGAACTCATGTACACGGCCTCTGCTTCTGTGTTGTGAGTCTCAGGTGACCTTACTTCTGATATTTAGTTTAGTTAGTTTATTAGCCAAAGACCTTGAGCACTGATGCAGAGGAAGCAGAAGTTACTCTCTGTAATTAAAACCCTTTATTGTCCTTGAGTAAGCAGAACAGAACCAGTTTAATTACTTTTCATGACTCTTGTCTTTGCTGTTATTGGTGACGGTGGAGAAGTGGGTACATATTCCAAGCCCCAGAATTGACACTGATTGGCTGTAGAGTGGGATGTACCACATCAGGATGCGGGGGTCCGCTTGTAGACTGATGGCTGGTAATAGGAAGGGACCACTTATCCCGTTACAGATGCCTGATGTATGATTCTGGTTTTGCTAATGAACATATAAGAGAATATTTAAAGAGGGGAGCACAGCACTTTGAATTTAAGGTGCTATCTTTACTTTCTGACAAGCTGGTATTGTTCGCTGTTCCACAGGCATTGCTTTTACAAGTTTGAAATCCAACAGCATTCAGCCCCCTGCTTTATTGAAAATGAACCCACTGTTCCTACCACTAAAAACCGATTCAGCTTTCTTCTGTCTTCTAGTGAAGAAAAGGTAAAATTCCTCTCCTATGGAAGATACCTGACTGTAATAAGCCTTCGGCAGATGAAATCCCTGCAAATTTCCTCCTCTTCTGGAATGCTGAACCTCAATACTTTCAGAAATCGTACACCTTCGCCATGACATTAGAGAAGCGGCAGCTGTCACCAAAGACCAGGGGCAGTGGGATGGCCCCAGCCGTGTCTGATTCAAAAGCGGATCCACAGCAGTGACTGTTTAATCCTCCAGAAGTCAGTCAGACAAGGTAGGAGGAGGTGCTTTGGCGATGGCCCATGTAAGTGTGGGAGTGCAGTGACGCCATGAAATGCAGCCGGGCCCCAGTTTTAGCCGCGAGTAGGTATGTGCAGTGGGTTTGAGTCCCCGGGCCATGGGCCTGCTGCTCGGGCTCCGTCCACAGGCCTCCATCCATTATCACAAAGGCTTGTCTGCCAATGGCCTCGCCCGCCTTGGGATGCCTGGACGTGGAAAATGTCTTTTTGGCTGTGGGTGCGTGTTTCCCAGGGTGGCCATATTTGTTTCTCCACCCTGCCACCATGAGAGAGGCCCCTCCCTGCGTGGGCGGGGGCGCCTTTCTGCGCTGAAGTTCCCGTTCCTGTCCCTTCCTTGCCGTCTTGTCGTCTTACAGGCTTCTACAGGCCATTAAGCCTGAGAGGTACCAGCCGTATGAATGCCGAGCGTCAGAGCCAAGCTCTCTCCTTTCTGCATGTGTGCTCACTCTCTCACTCTATGTCCCTCCCTCACTCACCATTAACATTGATCTCCCCCCCCCCCCCCCCCCCCAAACTGGCTCCGCCTTTAACAGTGAGAAAGTGCTCTGCTTCCAGCCCGGGCATGGATAGCCCCCCCCACCCCCACCCCACACACCTCTGCCTCTCTCTGGCTGTGTGAGCGAGTGAGTAAGTAAGGCAGGGAGGCAGGCGTGTTTCAGCAGATGGCCTGGGCCGTCCTGATTCAGTCACTGACTGTAGCTGAATGAGAGCTGAGAAAAAGCCAGAAAAGGGAGGGAGAGACACCAGCAGGGACTCCAGGGGCATGAAGCTATAAAGATAGAATTCCTCCCTTTTTTCTGCTTCCCTCCTCTCTGTTTCTTGTTCAGCTTCGCCCCCCTTCACTTCTCTGTATATTTATATTAGCGCCCTTTCTCGGTGTGTCTGGAAGCCTGCGCCCGGCTGGCAGCCTCGTCCATGCCGTCACGCAGCTCGTAGGCCGACAGGACAGGGCGACAGAGATCAGCTTCTCACCACCTGACCAAACTCAAGGCTCTGCCCAGCCAGACAGCTGGACACCTGCTCCCTCCATACAGCGAGACTCCTGAAGACAGCATCCACAAGGTAACGCGACTGCCCTACTTACTTTACTGCTCCCTCTGCTCCGTGCATTTAACTTACCGCTGTTGGTTCCACAGATGTAGCCATACAGGGAATTCAGAGCAGTCAGTGCAGCACTTATATTTAGCCACGATAGGCTGACAGGCTTCTCTCTCTCTTAAAGGAACCTCACCCTTTTTTTTTTTGTAAACGCGTGCAACGGTTTCGAATTTGCCTCTCTTCATTCATGGGACTGTTTTTGCTGAGAGAGACAACGTGTTAGTTTTGCATCCCACATCTGTATGAAAGTACTAGTGATCAGGCTGTCAGAGGCGCAGATCCGCTACCGTTCATTGGTGGACTCCTGCTTCCTCTCAGATAACTTGATCGGCACGGGGGCTGCGTTTCACGGATGCTCGCGTGTGCCTGACACGCCGTCCGAGGGGACGCGATCGAGCCCCGAGCGCCATGGAGACTGCACTTGCATGTTGGTTTTGAGAAGGTTACAAGTGCGTTTAAGAACGGCCAGGTTGTATTTGCGGTGGGTATTTGCACAGGGTTATGAATTCCCACGGCTGACAGACAAACAAGCGGGGCCTCCAGACTGGGTTGAGTGGGACGGGTCCAGCTTCCTGAGTTGAGGTTTACCTCATCGGTAGGAATGCAAACACGGCGCAGTATGAGGCCGGGCCGAACCTGTGGTCGTGGCCCAACTTCACAAACACTTCTCTCCTTTTTCATTTCATAAGTGTGGCTTAAATTGTTTCCCTTCATTATACCATGTAGGACGTTTTTCAAAACTAGCAAAAAAAAAACAAACAGTTTTTCTTAATTATTTTTTTGCTCCCTGTACCTGTCGTATCAGAACCTTTGCATTGGGGTGAAACATGAGAGTTCTTTAGTTTCACTGCTCGCACGTGTGGGGATGTGAGCGACCGGATGCACGTCACGGAGTGATATGACTAACAGACGGTGTTGCACAACGCTACGTTTTTTTTTCTCCTACGGCTGGATTCCTTGTATATTATCGACAGCATTGAACAAAAGGAGAGAAGCAAAGTAAACAAAAAAACAATGACAGATTATTTTGTCACCTGCTGGTGCTTTGGATGCTGGTCCCTAATATCTGACACCCTCCTCCTTCCTGGTCTGGGCTCTCAGGTCACTTGTCTCTCACTTTTGGGGAAACACATAAACCGTCGGCAAAGACTAGCATGTCACTCCTCACGCTGTTGCTAGGCGGGACACTTCAGACACTCTCACGCCGCTTATCGCTCCGGTGCTGCCGGATGGCATGCGACGTGACGTTTTCATTCAGAAAATATTTGTATACCCATTTATACGGCAACAGCAGTGGGCCACACCCAACATTAAGGCGGGCAAGGGGACAGGCTGACATTTCCTCCCGTAAGAACATCAAAGGCGAGGCCCCCTTGCTGGGTCTGCTGACTGCCCCTTATGTTAAAGATTTTTTCCTGTTTCATGTGTCACGGGTTCTGGGTTTATCAAGCACGTGTACTGTGTCCCGTTAGGTGTCATAAAACCGGAGCGAGCTCCCTCAGACTTGTGAGGCTCCGCAGTTTGGACTCTGTACTGCAGTACCGAGGTCCCAGGCCCTGTGCACGTGCGATCCTTCTGCTGACTGCACGGCGGGGCAATAACCCGGGACAGGAATGTGGCGGTATGGTTCATCACCTCAGAAAAACGCAGGGGCCGGCCACTCCACCAGAGAAGTATAATCAAACACGTTTCTTCTTGCTGTCAGGGGCTGCCAATGATTCAGGATATACAAATGAGTTCGGTCTGTTTTCTTTTTCTGATTCCATTATGTTGCGTTGCGTGCTGAACTCCACTGAACCTTTGCTAGTTATGAAACCAAGATCACACAGATGTAAGCGATACACCCTGCAGGCGCCTCCCACACACACCCCTGCACCCTCTCGCCCACCGGCCTGCGGTTGTTGCGCGATTAGACAGTGCCACACCAGCGCCCCTCGCTGATCAGTAGTGGAGGGAGCACCCCCATATGATAATGAACAGTCACGAGTGGGGGGTACAGGTGCACCAGTAAACTAGGTGTAACTGCAGAGACAAAACTCAGCATGGGTCCCCCAGGACCCCATGGGCTCATGATCTGTCCCCCCCTGGCTGCTTCTCTTCTCTTCCCATCTCATTGTTGCCAAGATGTAGAATTGGCTGTCAGAGTCGCTGCACTTGTGATCTTCTGACGCTGATCTTCACTGTGGGACAGGTCTCTGCGCCTCGTTCCCGGTCACATGACAGGAACATGAGTCCGGCTCCCAGGCCTGAAGCTGCAGGTGGTCATGCAGCCCCCTCCGTTCCCTTGTCATTTGCTGGAAGTTTCCTGGTATTATTTGTATGTGAGGTTTCCTCAGCTCTTAGGTTACCTCACAGAAGGTAGTGGACACTGTGTCCTGCACGGGGAGCCAGTTGGAGCTAATTCTGCTTTATCGGTGGATTATCTGCATTAAGCTCTGTCTGTACCGGATTTGGTATTCACCATGAAGCCTGTTTCCTCAGAATACTGGATTGAGAACTGCCTTCCAGTTAAACCCCATGTTTTGCATCCAGGAGAGGTTGGAAATCAGGGCGGGGAGCTCTTCTTCATGCCTGGAGGGGTACATTCAACATTCCCACCCTGCTTTACCAGTGTTCCCTTGAAAAGGTGTGCATGCGGGGGACCTGCTGGGACCAGGCATGCAAGGTGGGAGCGAGCCTGCAGGCATTCACTGGCCTTCTCTCCCCTACATATTTGAGGACCTCATTTGATGTGTGGAGATTGCGACTGTGCTGCTTCCTGCTGGGTTTTGGGAGCCTGATCTGGGGGGGGGGGATACCATAAGGTGCATTCACTCAAAACAGTGAGTGTCACATACTGTCAAGACATCAGGGACTTTCCGAGGTTAACCATGCAAGGAGAAGATAGAGGAGACTGAAATGCATCAATTTTCTTGTCGGAAGAGCTGGTATCAGTAAAGCTATCATAGCTTATTATGCAACATGATAACTCCTTTCAGCATGCAAATTTTATTCTCTGGCTAACGGCAGCAGTGGCTTACCCACCACACACACATATACACAGAAGAAGTCTCCCATGCACGCATTAGCATGTTAGCCTCCCGCTTTGTGCTCCGCCCGCTGGACATGTGCTGCTCTGGGATCGCACTGTACCTCCTTCCTAGTCAGCTAAAGCTGTGCTCATATCCCTCACCATCGAGCAGCCCTGTTGATGGAGCTTCAGATTAAAAAGCTCCTCCAGTGAGCTGCCACCTTATATAAAGTGAAGTTATTCTAAAAATACAAATGAGCAGATGCCTGTTATTGGCTGCTTGCAGCACAAGTAGCAGTTGTGGTTTTTAAGAGGAATTCATTTAAAAAAATGTTTTTTAATTGCACGCTGCTCTATGGAAGGAGAGCTCTCTGACGCCGTGAGCCTCATCCTGTAATAACAGGCTTCTTGTCTTGCTCGCTGCAGGCTTTGGGGTGTTGGGCTTAAACCCCCTGTTGAAACGGGCACAGCTGACAGCCAGGGTCCTGGACTGGATCCAAAATATTCAAGTGAAAATATGTTCCTTCACCCTGGATGCTCATAGGTTTCTCAGCCTTGAGTACCTGTGGTGACAGTTTCTGAACACTTGCAAACAAGGCAGAATGGAGCAATCCAGGATTTAAATGTCTGAGGACAAGTTTGCCTCCTGGCTGCTTAGGAGGAAGACAGTTTGACGTTGTTATCATGAAAAAAATGCTAAAAAAAAAAAACTAACTGTCTGGTTTCTGTCTTTTTTTCTGGGTCTAGTCCAGAAAGTGTGCCACATTCACGTTGATAATCATGATTATATATTTATGATAACAATTAGTCTGTTCAAACAACTAAAAAGGATCTTACAATCACCTACACACACCATGTAAGTCAATGACTCATAGGTCACCACTATGCAAAATAATAGGCCCACTGTCTCTGCCTGCAACATATATATGATGGCCGCAAGTGGGTGGTTGTTGTGTGGACAGGACTTCCTGTATATAGCAGATACCATTTGTGGATATGGCCGGTATTCTGTGGTTCTCCCATCAAAGCATTAAAAAAAGCCCTTCTCTATGACATACAGTCAGTGGTATCTTGAGAGCCCAGGAATGTGGTGCCAGTGATAAGGAAAGTGACATTAATTTTAGACATTTAATTGTGAAATACATAATATTTTTTTCTGATAAAACATGTACTAGTACTAAAAAAAAATCCCCAAAATTATCTAAATAGTTTTTCTTACAAAACCCTTAATATCTTAATGCTGCATGACCCATTTTAACCATCTGGGAAGTTTGAAAGGTTCAGCCCAAGCATTTAGTCAGAGGCACAGTGTGAGACAGTTAGAGTAACACTTTATGCATCACATTTACCACTACGTCACTTCAAAAGTAATAGAAAGTGTAAGGAAAGTGAGGAAGGCGCAGGCCTGCGGAGAGCGAATGTTGGCGGCGAAATTGACAAACGCCGGTGGTGGGAAGGATTAGCGAGAGTGAGGAGTGCAGGGTGACAGCCGTCTGTGATGCTGCAGTTTTCATGCATGTCGGCTGTGTTCCTCCAGGTTTTCTAATCATTTGTACAGTGGTGGCAGCTGGACGGCAGTTACATTGGTGTCTGGCACTGCCCCCCGCCCCTCCTCCCCATCCTCATCTTCTGCCTCCTACACATCGGCTTTCTGTGTATCTTTTGCAGATGAGAGTCAGGATCTTGTGACAGAAACAGAGATTATTTCTTATTGACATGTCAACAGAAGGTGAGGCTGGGAGGTAGGATCTGAGAACTTCTGCCCTAATTCACATCAGGAGCACATTGCTTTGGTAACTTCCTGCCTTCTCACAGTTCAAGGCGATGAGCGATAGTGTGGATAGCTACCATAGGTCCGATCTGGTTTCCATTTACAACTTTTTTATGCAAAAGCTGGAGATGCTGTAGTTGCTGAACACAGAGGAGCGGCGGGCTTGTCCACTGAGCACAGGGGAACAGCTGGTTCGTCCACTGAGCACGGGGGAACAGCTGGTTCGTCCACTGAGCACAGGGGAACGGATGGTTTGGCCGCTGAGCACAGAGGAGCGGCTGGCTTGGCCGCTTGGCACAGTGGAACAGTTGGCTCGGCCGCTAAGCACGGGTGAACAGCTGTTCGTCCACTGAGCACAGGGGAGTGGCTGATTCGGCCACTTAGCACAGGGGAACAGCTGCTCGTCCGCTGAGCACAGGGGAATGGCTGCCCGCCCACTGAGCACGAGGGGGTGGCTGGCTCGGCTGCTGAACACAGGGGAGTAGCTGGCTCAGCCGCTGAGCACAGGGGAACGGCTGCTCGGCCACTGAGTACGGGGGAGTAGCTGCTCAGCCACTGAGCATAGAGGAGTGGCTGGCTCGGCCGCTGAGCACAGGGGAACGGCTGCTCATCCGCTGAGCACAGGGGAATGGCTGCTCGCCCAACGAGCACGGGGGAGCGGCTGTTCACCCACTGAGCATAGGGGAAAGGGCTGCTTTTCCGCTGAACATAGGGGAGCAGCTGGCTCGGCCGCTGAACACAGGGGAATGGCTGGTTTGGCCGCCGAGCACAGGAGGACGGCTGCTCCTCCACTGAGCACAGGGGAGCACCTAGCTCAGCTGCCAAGTTCTTCCTGAAGGTGTCCTTCTCCTTGTTTTTGGACAGCCTATCACAGCGCTCTCGGCACTGAACTCTCCAGAGGCTATGCCTCGCAATCCGTGTGAGCCTTCAACGGGAGCTCAGCACTATTGCAGAAAAGGTGATAGGAGGCCAGAGATGAGGAGGCAGACCGGGGGGGGGGGGTGGCTGTACATTCCTAATACTGAGGATGAGTGAGGCTGGCCTTGCCGAGCTTTGGAAGAGCTGCAAGCTTCCTGCTCCTATCAGCTCTCCGTCTCTCCGTAAAACCTGCAAAGGCCTCATTTCACGCCCCAGTGCGTGGCTCCTCTGCCAAGTCTGGGCGTAACCGCTGCCACTTGCTGCCGTTCTGTATTTATGAATATTTAACAAACCCATTTGAGCACAGACCTTTTTGTTAAAAAAAGAAAAAACTTCTAGAATCATCATGGCCGGCAGCAGGGCCACGCTGTTGGTGGAGCCCATTTTGGGATCAGGTGTATATGGTGCCCCTTTGTTTCAGTTTGTCTGAGAAAGTCAGTGAGCGCAGTAATGAAATAGCCGGAGCAGAATGGAGCACGGCGGTGGTTGGGGGGGGGGGGACATCTGGATTTGGTGGTCGGCTCATTCCGTGCAGTAATTAGTTCCCCAGCTCCAGGTAACTCAGAGGTGCTTGCGAGAGCCGAAGGCCGGCGACTGGGGTGCGGGTACAGCGAGGCCCAGGGCGAGCTGGGCAGACCACGCTTTAATTGGGAGATTTTCAGGGGGTGCAGCCAATGTGCTTCCTTTAAGAAGTAGTGCAGGGAATTGGGATGGGGGGGGCACAACTGACAGCTTATGATTGTTTTTTATGTCCCAGCTGCCAGTAAATCAGAACATACTGCGTGATTTTTAGCATGATGTAAAGGATGGCAGATTCAAGGGGCTGAGGGGGGTAGATGGGCACCCCAGGAGCAGTCAGGGCCACCCGGCACTCGAGGGCGTAGATGGGCACCCCAGGAGCGGTCAGGGCCACCCGGCACTCGAGGGCGTAGATGGGCACCCCAGGAGCAGTCAGGGCCTCCTGGCACTCATGGGGGTAGATGGGCACCCCAGGAGCGGTCAGGGCCGCCCGGCACTCGAGGGGGTAGATGGGCACCCCAGGAGCGGTCAGGGCCACCTGGCACTCATGGGGGTAGATGGGCACCCCAGGAGCGGTCAGGGCCGCCCGGCACTCGAGGGGGTAGATGGGCACCCCAGGAGCGGTCAGGGCCACCTGGCACTCATGGGGGTAGATGGGCACCCCAGGAGCGGTCAGGGCCACCTGGCACTCGAGGGCGTAGATGGGCACCCCAGGATCAGTCAGGGCCACCTGGCACTCGAGGGGGTAGATGGGCACCCCAGGAGCGGTCAGGGCCACCTGGCACTCATGGGGGTAGATGGGCACCCCAGGAGCGGTCAGGGCCACCCGGCACTCGAGGGCGTAGATGGGCACCCCAGGAGCGGTCAGGGCCACCTGGCACTCGAGGGCGTAGATGGGCACCCCAGGAGCAGTCAGGGCTACCTGGCACTCGAGGGCGTAGATGGGCACCCCAGGAGCAGTCAGGGCTACCTGGCATTCGAGGGCGTAGATGGGCACCCCAGGAGCAGTCAGGGCTACCTGGCACTCGAGGGCGTAGATGGGCACCCCAGGAGCAGTCAGGGCCACCTGGCACTCGAGGGCGTAGATGGGCACCCCAGGAGCAGTCAGGGCTACCTGGCACTCGAGGGCGTAGATGGGCACCCCAGGAGCAGTCAGGGCTACCTGGCACTCGAGGGCGTAGATGGGCACCCCAGGAGCAGTCAGGGCTACCTGGCACTCGAGGGCGTAGATGGGCACCCCAGGAGCAGTCAGGGCCACCTGGCATTCGAGGGGGTAGATGGGCACCCCAGGAGCAGTCAGGGCCACCCAGCACTTGGGGGGAAGACGGGCACAGCGGGCCCAGCACCTGTGGATGTTCACCGCTGCTTGCTAGCTGTCACGCCCCTGTCTGGCCAGTACTTGCTGATGTGTTTACCTCGTCATGCTAATACGTGTGGATTTTCCAGCAGCTAGTCTGTAACTGGGTGGCACATCAATAAATGCAGCTTCTGTTCCTGTCCTTGGCTCCTTTTTGTTTGTGTGTGTTTCCTCCCCTTGTTTGTGTGGGTTTACTCCAGGGGCATGGTAAAGAACTCCCAACAAAATGTCACCTTGGGTCCCCACGCGACATTCCGTCGAATGGCAGTGGGGGGGGGGTCTCATTTCCCTATGACTGGTATGGGATGCCGTCCTGTGCAGGATTCTCCCTGCATCATAGCCCTGCGCAGGTGAATCTCAATGAGCATAGCCTCGCCTTGACGGGCTGAAAACTTGCTAATTACATTTTTTTAATCTCATCCCATTTTCCAGTGCTGCTCATTAACTTCCGGAAAGACTTTTCTCACTCTTTTAATGAGCCTGTGTTATCAGACTTTTTTCTTCTCCTTGCCCTAACTGAAACAGATTGGCATTCTAGCAGCTTTTATGAATAATGTGTTTTAATTAAATCCCTGTTGATTGTGCCAATGCATCACGAGCCCGACGTAGCATCGGCCAATGAGGCGGCAGGAGGGATACTGCGAGAAAATGGCGCTCCTTTCCTGACGGCTCTCTTCTGATCAGGCCTCCAGCAACAGGAGATTACAGCGTAGGAGTCCATTAGCAGTGATGGCCAATCAGAACCCCCCCCTCCTCGCTCATTAATCTTACGTTCGCTGATGTGAGTGCCGTGAGTTTTTTTTTTTTAATTAGCCACCCTGCGCCTCCAGCTCTCTGAGACAAAAGCAAACTCCACATAAAACCTTTCAATACACATTAAATATTTCAACCTTCACAGGCTGCTTTGTAAGGTAGAGACGCTGTGAAAATATAATTAAATAATGTGGTGGGGGGGGGGGGGTATAGCAATGCAGTAAAGCTGACTTCATAAACTAGTACCAGACGGACAACAGCTAATGAATGAAATATTCAGTTAGTCATGCATTCACCTAATTGAAATCATTTTGACTTTGAGGGGTTTCGTTTTAGTCACTGTTTTGCCGCATCCTCATGGAAAAATACCATGCAGGAACTGGTGTGGCCATACCAGTAAGGCTGAAGGGTCCCACGGTGACACTGTGACCCTCAGCAACCCTCAGGACTGTGGGCTCATCTTTTCTCCATCATGCCAGTAATAGCTATTACAGGGAATTATACACACACACACACACGCACACACACACGGGTTTGTAATTATGTCTTTGTGGGGACTCTCCATTCATTTTTATGGGGAAAACTCTAATCAGAACATGACAGCCTTAATCTCTATCCAGCCCAAACCTTAACCATAAATAACCAAATAAAATACGAGATTTTTGGCATTTTTAGTTTTTTGATCGCTGTCACAGATTTTTGTTAAATTGTGGGAGCCTGAAAAATATCTACATTGTGGGGACATTTGGCCCCAATAATGTGTGTAAATGCAAACCTGCGCACACACACGAAGACACATGCGCACGCACACAGAAGCGTGCGTGCGTACACATGCACAAATTCTTACATGCCCACACACGTCCACTGCCCCATCCACGTGAACCACTGACACACACACGCACACGCACAAGCTAGCACAAAGACACCCTGACAGGCACACTCACACACGTACAATCAGGCCATGCTGTGAGAACCAGTGGGGGTGTTTGTCATGGGGGCACAATGCAGGCAGCGTGAAAACGCTGTGAGCTGGATGGGGCGCCCCCCCCATGCCCCGCATAACCCCAGTGCCGAGTGCTGATGGCCGGCTGCCTGGGAACTGGAGAGAGGACACACACACACACACACACACACACACACACTGGGAAAGCAACCTTGGGAAAGCTCGGCCTGGCCATTGCCCTGAATTGTCCTGACTTTTGTACTGGTTAATAAGAATTAGCTAATGGTCCGTGAGGGGGGTTTGGTAAGACCCAGCAATAGAAAAAGCCCAGCCCCCCTGCTCTGCTTTCCCTCTGCCTCTCTGACACAATCATGCACTTTCTTCATTTTCAGGGAACGAAACAGAATTTGCAAGGAGTCAGTGTCATTCAGCCACCCTCGTCCTGAGGCAGGGTGACGCAGGAAATCTTACTCAGTCCAAGAGAACCGGGTTTCCGCTTTTATCAGATGTTGACTGTGGATGAGGCAATTTCTACACTGCAGTTTTAATAACTGATTAAAAACTCTCACAACAGAGTTTTTAAACAATAGTGGTAAAATTCTTTTGTAAATTAGGGATAAAATTAAACAACTTAAAGTAATTTACAACCTTTTAAGAAGTGCTAAACAGTAGAGTCTGATAAGAGAAATTGCAAGAACCAGCTGATTAATAAGCATTACTTTGACTCTACAGAATAAGCCAAAAGAAGAAAATCTTTTCAGAAAGACCATAATTAAAAGGCTTGCAGGAGCTATCAAGCCGAGACAGTCAATGTTCAGCTGGCCAATTTAAACAGGCTCTCCAGCTGCTGGTGTGGAAAATTACGTGGGTTTGTTTTTAAAGGAAAGCAGGTTTTATTCTTGTGAGGGAATGCTTGAAAAAGATAAAGGGAAAGGGAGGTCGTGCAACCAGAAGGAAACCATATTGCTTCTTTCAGCAAGCAGGAGAAAGACTTTCGCTCTTTTTTCTTTCTATCTTAATGAAACATCCCTGACAGTCGGGTGCTGAGGACTGGCTGATGTCATGAATTATTTATTCATTCAGGAGGGGAGTATCGGAAGGGTAACTCCGCCAGCGTGCCCGCTGTCTTTGCTCTGGCTCCTCATTGAATGTGACCCATGTTTTCCACACGACGGCGTGTCCATACAGTATGACCGGCGGATGGCATTCAGGGCAGGCAGTGATACGCATCGATGTGCCGGCTTCTCCCGATGCGCCTGCAGCTAGCGGTTTATCGATGTGCCGATTAGACCCATGGGAACAGCGTGGAACGTGACCGGCAATGAGAAGTGACCGGCAATGAGAAGTGACCAGCAATGAGAAGCACCTGCTCATTGACGATTCTGGAGCGCCGGGAAAGGGAACTAATTAGCGTTATTAGGAGTGTCGCGTAGAAAGCGCAGTGATGAAGCGGGAGTAGCAGAGATGGCAAGCATGTGGCTTGGAGGCCCGAGCGATGCTGGCAGCTGTAGGCAGAGGACGTTCCCGGTAATCCTAACGCTGGGCTTCGGTTTCTGCATCGGAGCAACGTGAGTCACGGCAGAATGCGCGGCCACAGGGCCTCACAGAGGCTTTCAATTATTTAATGCATTTCTTGATACAGACGCAGTACTATAACGGCACAGTAGTTATGTTCATTGGATGGCAGGGAAGTGCCTCTGATGTCGTTCTCTACAATAAAACGACGGGAGAAAAGTATTAGCAGATGCACACCCAAGGAAAGGGCTCGCGGCCCCCCACACCAGTAACAGGCCTCTGGGGAGCAGCTCCCATGAAGAATGACCTAGCACACCTCTGTCACCCCCCCCCAAACACACACACACACACACACTCCTCACCCTCCTGAAAGTACTACAGGAATATTTCTTCCAAACTCACATAACGTCACACAGCTATGAACATTCTGTATGCGCCCATCGATCAACTATCCGCCCCAAAAAAACTACTGACTTTCCCCTGCATATCTCGACCAAGAGGACAGTCTGTTGCAAAGAATCACAGGCACCTGATGGACTGTCACGGCACTGCATAACTGCGCCCTGCACCATATCATCTCCAGTGCTGATACATGTTAACAGTGCTGCAAATTTTATCCATAAGCCTGCTTTTTGTAAAATCTTGCACTATATCAAATATATGCATATATGATTTCACTACTTCACTTTAGTTCACTATTCAGCTATATCTATATCCATCCATCCATTTTCCAAACCGCTTATCCCATTGGGTCGCGGGGGGGTCCGGAGCCTATCCCGGAAGCAATGGGCATGAGGCAGGGAACAACCCAGGATGGGGGGCCAGCCCATCGCAGGGCACACTCACACACCATTTACTCACACATGCACACCTATGGGCAATTTAGAGACTCCAATTGGCCTCAGCATGTTTTTGGACCGTGGGGGGAAACCGGAGTACCCAGAGGAAACCCCACGACGACATGGGGAGAACATGCAAACTCCACACACATGTGACCCAGACGGAGACTCGAACCCGGGTCCCAGAGGTATGAGACAACAGTGCTAACCACTGCACCACCATGCCGACCCCTATATCTATATTATAAATATTATTTTTATTTTTTATGTACAGTATTTATATATATCTATCTATATATAGTGCAATCTATATCTACATATATATATTTAAAAAAAAAAATCTGAAATAGCGTCAAATTTCTTTTTTATGACCGTTTCTTTGCAAGAAAGGTATCAGCTCACGAGCTGCCTGAGGTTTGTAATAGTGTTATAGACCCATTGAAATGGATACAGTCATTGCCATTATTGCTAGTTGCTAATATTGGGTTAGGCTAGGAAATATTAAGAATTCATTTAATTAAAAAATATTCATAGAGTATCAAAAACATTCAGAAAATGTTCATAGTCATCAGGGAAGAATCATTAAATAAATGTCCGCTGAGTCATGGGCATTTGCAGCTTGAATTTTTTAATTTTCCTTGACGGGCCGCTAATGACCCTAAAATTGTTTGTAGAATTAGGGAATTAGGGTTATGTACTGAAATTGCAGGCTGCTGTCCAGCGCGCTCCCCCTCCCCCCCCAGGGATATTATTCTCCATAGGATGTAGGTGGATTTCCCAGGAGAGAGCTTTCCATGCTGAAAGGGCAGCGCAGAAGATCAAAATCCCCCCCGCTATGAGAACAGAGATTTGAACGTTTAGTGGATCGGCTTTGTGAAATTGCAGCTCCTGATAAATGTTTATAGCCCAGTAGAGCAGGAATAATGCAGGTTGATTGGAGGTGGGGGGGACATGGAGCTGAATGCCGCCGTGAAGATTACCGGGTTGCATGTCACAGTTGTCATGGGTTACATGTTCCTTTGCTGGGATTGGCAGAGTGCTGGAGCGGGGGGGGCGGTGCAGCTGAGCCCTGCATAGTGAACCTGTTTCGCACAAAGGTCATACTGCAGAGTGTATATTCACCTGCCACACATATCTGAGCTGTTTTCTTACTTTGTTACCTCATTAGTACAGTGTGATTAAGTAGTGGTTTAATCAGATTTCCAACTTTTTGGGTGTAACATAAACATATGAGGAATTTTCAGAATTTGCAAAAAGTGTCTTGTAAAGAGTAGAATTGGATGTTACTATTGAGTACTACACAGGCTGTAGTGATGCAGCCTTCCGGTCTCTGTCTGTCCCTGGGTAAGATGGGCTCTGATACCCGCAGTGAGTGAGGGCACACAGGCTGTAGTGATGCAGCCTTCCGGTCTCTGTCTGTCCCTGGGTAAGATGGGCTCTGATACCCGCAGTGAGTGAGGGCACACGGGCTGTAGTGATGCAGCCTTCCGACGTCTGTCCCTGGGTAAGATGGGCTCTGATACCCGCAGTGAGTGAGGGCACACGGGCTGTAGTGATGCAGCCTCCTCTTCATGAATCGATCAGAGAGAGAGAGGCAGCCTCCAGACATGGCCTGTGGAAACATAAGCGCAGCGCATTAAGTGTTACTGGGCTCATTCTTTAATCAGCAGAGTAGGAGCTGAACATGAGCTGTGTACATATTTTTAGCGACAGCAGATAAATATCAGTGGCTGGTTTGCATGTTGATGCTGTCTTGCCTCCTGTTTGAATCTGTCTGTAGCTGCCTGGCATCAGATTATTTTAATTGTCCTCCTTGATGCATTTAGTCAGCAGGATGTGGGCTGAAATCCCACCCAGCCTCATTCCTCCACCTTTCGTTCGCAAACACAAAGTGAGCATTCAACTGCCTGCTAATAATTCATTCACCCTATAATAATTCATTTAAGCCTACTTACAAATGCAGAAGAAATACGTAAGTTTTAGCAAATGCACACTTAAGATGTACATTAGACGCCGGTACAGCCACGTTCTCAGCGCTTCTGGTTGACCTGATCAAGAGGGCATGGCCTGTCCTGCCTCATTGGATATAAGCGGGGAACCTGTAACCTTACTTCCCGGAATCTGCAGCTGTAGCTTTTGTTTGCTGAAATAAACAAACAGGTGGCAAAGGTAAACATTACCTCAGAGCATCAAAACACCAGTGTTTGGATAAAACTGGATGTGTGTTTGTGTCTAAATAATGAATTTGCATTTGGATACGTTCAGAAGCATGTTCCCAGTGCTTTCTGGGTTTAAATCCCAGATGGAAAATGGGTGCATGTAAGTATTATGACGTGTCCACTTTTAGACTCATTAACTGTACCAATCAAAGACCTATAACCATGGCTTTATAATTTGAAGATGACTGAATTTGTTTACCTCTCATGTTGTTGACAGAAATGAAATCCTTGGAATGAGATGGTTTTACGTTTTACCCATTTGTCTAATATGCACCTGTCCATGGGTTTGCATCATACAACTGCTGTATGTGCAGAGTTCTCGGGTGGAGCTGGGATTCTGTTACAATGAAACAATGTAATCCGAAGAGCATGATTACACATTGATCTATTCATGCGTCCTTGGTTCACAACCAAAAGACAGAACTGCAGGAGAGTGACAGTTTCTGAAAAATGATCCACTAGCTCAAAAGATTCCAGAGATTCCGTTAAGCATCACCATAACTGACATCCATGTGTTTTCTATCCAAGGCTGCAATTCTCAGATTTTTATTTTGAGTAAGTGGGAAGGCACTGTGTGCTATCTGTTCAAGTGGTCTTGGGGAATTTATGGAGATGATAAAAAATACAGGTCTTAAAATGCACAGGTATATGTTAGAATATATAGATAATGTTGGAAGTGTACAGGAAGTATCAGTTCAGATCACAGACATAGAAAACCAGGCTCTTGTGATCAGTCACATAACATGGTTAGTGCTTTTTTCAAAGTGTATAACGTGTATATGTGTGTTTTTTGTTTGTTTGATTGATTGCCCACCTAATCAGTTAATGGTTTGGTGACTTTCTTTGAAACACAAGCCCTGGGAGCCTTAATTGACCCATAAGGCATTTTTGTGAGAATAATGCATCTCTTCCTCATGTTACATGGGAGGCTCCGATCTCACGCCAGCATATAAATAATGCCCTGCATTTATGATTTGTTGCCATTTTAAATGTAAGTGGAATACCTACCGATCTGAGATGGCATTAGAAGGTGCCCGAGAGACAGACTTAAAGAATGATGTTGAAACAGAGAGCAAGGGGGAAAAAAAGAACATTCCCACTCTGTCCTCAGGCACATGCAGGCACCACATGGTGAAGGGAAAAACTCAGAACCAAACTGCAGATATCTGTGCTCATGCACACAGGAGGCTGCACAGCCATTTGGCGGTGGATGTGTGTCTGCTAGCCGACAGTCTTCAGCTCCCGCTATTCATACCCGCCACATCTGCCTCTGTGAGGAAGCAGGGAGTCCCTTCATTTAGGAGCAGATATGCCCCTGAATGTTTCCCTCACAGATACTCTCCTGAAGGTTCCCTCACAGATATTCCCCTGAAGTTTTGCCCTCACAGATATGCCCCTAAAGGTTTCCCTCACAAATACTCCCCTGAAGCTTTCCCTCACAGATACTCCTCTGAAGGTTCCCTCACAGATACTCCTCTGAAGGTTCCCTCACAGATACTCCCCTGAAGTTTTGCCCTCGCAGATACATCCCTGAAGGTTTCCTCTAACAGATATGCCCCTGAAGGTTTCCCTCACAAATACTCCCCTGAAGCTTTCCCTCACAAATACTCCCCTGAAGCTTTCCCTCACAGATACTCCTCTGAAGGTTCCCTCACAGATACTCCCCTGAAGTTTTGCCCTCGCAGATACATCCCTGAAGGTTTCCTCTAACAGATATGCCCCTGAAGGTTTCCCTCGCAGATACATCCCTGAAGGTTTGCGCTCACAGATATGCCCCTAAAGGTTTCCCTCACAAATACTCCCCTGAAGCTTTCCCTCACAGATACTCACCTAAAGGTTTCCCCTCATAGATACGTCCCTGACGGTTTCCCTCACAGATACTCCCCTGAAGGTTTCCTCTCACAGATTCTCCCCTTAAGGTTTCCTCTCACAGATACTCCCCTGACGGTTTCCCTCACAGATACTCCCCTAAAGGTTTCCTCTCACAGATACTCTCCTGACGGTTTCCCTCACAGATACTCCCCTAAAGGTTTCCTCTCACAGATACTCCCCTGAAGGTTTCCCTCATAAATACTCACCTGAAGGTTTCCCTCACAGATACTCCCCTGAAGGTTTCCCTCATAAATATTCACCTGAAGGTTTACCCTCACAGATATGCCCCTGAAGGTTTCCCTCACAGATATTCACCTGAAGGTTTCCTCTAACAGATACAGGATGCCCCTGAAGGTTTCCCTCACAGATACTTCCCTGAAGTTTTGCCCTCACAGATACTCACCTGAAGGTTTCCCCTCATAAATACTACCCTGAAGGTTTCCCCTCGCATATACGTCCCTAAACGTTTGCCCTCACAGACACATCCCTGAAGGTTTCCCCTCACAGATACATTCCATAAGATTTCTCTCACAGATACACCCCTGAAGGCTCCCCTTACACTCCCTGCCTGAATATTTATCTTTTTTTCTTCTCATTTAACCACTAGAACGTCAGAATACTATTTGTTATGCCTTGTATTAATTACATTGAAGTGTGTGGAAGTACTTGAAGAAGTATTGCGGCGGCAGTAATTGGGCGCACAGAGTCCTTCTCAGAGCAGTGGTTTGCTCCTTGCTGATTACAGGCAGCTGCGATGAGATATAAACACACACATGAATCAGGCAGTGGGGTGTGTGCGTAGTAAACAGTGGCCCATGTTGACGTGAGATTAATGTCCTGAAATGTACGCTGCCACATGCTGAGGCTTTTGCCACGTGCCTCGGGGGGGCGTGGGTGTGGTGTGAGGCTAATAGCCATTAAAAGGCAGGAAGCTTGGGGGGGTTGTGTCACTGTTAAAGGCATGATTCCGCAATGAGGAATGGAGTGGGGGCATCGTCAGGCTAGGTACACATGCCACAAAACTCCCATTGATTTCTCCATGTCGTGTATGGTGCACACCTCCCCATGGGGTGCTGATGGTTTGGAGAATCCAGAGAGTGCTTATTCTGATAGGGATTTGGGACAGCACCAAACCAGGGAGGAGGGTTTGGGGCCACCACGTTTAATGTTTCTGTCACCGAGTGCCATGTGAGGAGGGGACGGCCATCTCCTGTTTTGGAAAACTGGAGGAAAACCTCAACTTGAGGCAAAGCTGTCACCTTAATCTGCCAGGAGCTGAAGGGTGTTAAGCACTCTTATGGCGTGATGTTTGTTAATGTTAGCAATGACATAATCACTCGGATGACGACCGCTGTGTAATCTCCCCATCCAGGTATGCTACAGGCCACACCCCCCTTCAAAGGCACAAAGAGGCTGTTTAATTTACATTAGCTGGGCATACATTCACTAAATCCTACTGACTGACAGCATGGCATTTACGTCTGACATGGGGGGTTTTCCCACTGATGCCGGTTCCTGGAGCTGTTTCCCGGCGGCCATGATCGCCTCAATGCGCTCCCAAATCTGCTCCTCCTGCAACTCCGGCTATTTCTTGCCGGGTCCCCAAATGAACTTATCATCCAATCCCCCCCCCCCCCCTGCCCCATCGCTGAGACCCTTCGGACGGCTGCCATTTGTTGGCGGAGGTTGTTTGGCGTCCCTGATCGCTGCTCCGTTAATTGGGCCAGATCCGTTTCAGGGAACACGGCCCCGCGGGGAGAGGGAGACACAAAGCCAGCAATAAATAGAGGCCAGAAAGTCATTTTCGTCAAACTGCAGCCCAGCGACCCTGAGATTAGTATTCCACACAGACACCACAGAACAAAACAGAAGGAGGGGGTCCAGGGTGGGGGGGGTGGCATGAACACAGAAGGCTTTTAATAGCACATTGTGGATGTGGCTCCTATTCTGCCTCCTTCCCCTTTCAGACCCGTGTTACAGCAAACAGCTTTGAGGTGTGCGAGGAATAATTCAGTCCGCAAATGTGACCCTAAAGACAGCACAAAAAAGAGAAGAATTACTTTGTGTTTTCATCCCAGTTCTGGCTCATCCCATGTATACAGAATCACTGTCTGTGTATGTGTGTGTGTGTGTGTGTGTTTGGGCGCGCTTGTGTGTCTGTGTTTCAGGGCCATGAGGAAGGCTGCAAGTGACACACCTTCACTGGATGGATGAAAGCTTAACCACCCCAATCCCCCCCCCCCCCCCCCCCCCCCCCCGCCACGCCACCAGCCTCTGCATGTCGGGTGCAACAGAGGAACAAACACAAATCCGTCATGCACAAGCTATCCGTAGGAGATGGGCAAAATGGTGATGTGGCTATCAGAGGGCCAGGAGCAGTGTTATTGCCCCCCCCCTTTTGCCTGTGATGATGCAGAGCTGGCCTGGGCTCAGCAGCCGACGAGGCGGCGACCTGTTTCGGTTGGAGGCCTCGGATGCACACTCAAGACAAGCCAGCGTTGCTGATTACAGCAGACAGGCTAAGGGCTGATTTGACCTATACATTGTGCCTTAAGCTAGGTCCCCTGAGGTCGCAGTCTAGTGCTTGAGTTCAGTTCATTTATTAGCGTGAGATTTCGGTCAATGCCTGTTTGCCTATAATCATCTGAATGTCTTGCGGTCACAGTCGTGTTTGGTTGCCACCCCCCTCGATCACACGCCCTTCCGCTGGGCTGCTGCGTGCCCCGCTGTGCTGGAAATGTCAGCGAGAGAGGCCGAGGAAGTGTGTGCATGACGTGGGGGTGGGGGGGGGGGGGGAGGTGTCAGGAAGACAAAGAGTGACTGAGCAAGACAGACGGTAGCAAGCTGCCAGGAGAGGTTCTGTTTGCTGGTGCTGCCCGACAGGAAGGTGCTCCAGAAACGGTATCCCAGCAGGCCGTAAGTGGAATGGCTTCTGCTGTCATCTCTTTATTATGCATACCGGGGGCTTTTCTTGGCTCACATTCTTTCTGGGGGGGTGACCAATTTGGTTCACTGTGATAAATGAGAAGGCAGGTATGGCTCTCCAAGCCCACATTTGGCCACCTGGGTGCGCCGCCGAGCCCAGGGAGCAGGGGGAGCGCGAATGATGTCGTTCAGCGTCAAAGGGGCTGATTTCCGCAAGGCCGCCGCTCCCCGGGTCGCTCAAAGCGCCGGGTTTTTAATGCGACGTTGCAGGGTGATAGCCGAGCCCGCTGCATTGCGCTTCCATCTCTGTCAGCACGGTGCTTTGAGGGGTCGTCGACCCCGAATGCATCACTATTACTTTCACATATAGCACCTTCACCTTTCCACTTGAAAGTCTCTCCCATCCCCCCAGAATGTCACGTGTCATGAGCTTCTTTTTTTTTTTTACAGTGCAATAAATAACAGGATGTTATCTCTGCGTGACTCGAACGTGTCTGGCTGTCATTGTCATTACTGTGGCGTGTTGCTGCCTGAAATGCTGCAGATGGTAAAGGGAGCGGCAAGCTTGTCGTTTTACCATGTACTTTAGTGGCCATGCGGCGTGTTTCGGTGAGGACAGCGTAAACCCAAATTGCGCATCTTGCCCTTTTTTAGTCGCCTTTGCTGATTGGTCTGTGAATGAGCCAAAATAAACACTTCATTACTTAACTATTTATGCATCATTCAATGCCCAAATCATTGCACGTTCAGTCTCGACATTCCCCATATAAATATGCTCTGTTCCAGCCTTCAGCTATTACGATGGATTCCCACCCTGATGTACTTTCCTGTAAGCAGAACCACAGTACCTGTGTGTTTTGGGGAGAGCAGCTGTCACACATTTCTGTTTCATTTAGATGTGTTTCTTCACTGACAGGTTTCATTAGCTAATCCACGGCCCAGACGCAGCTAGTACCCTTAGCATTTGAGCTACAGCAGTAATGATTTGAGGGTTCATGCTATTTCCTCAGTGGTTCAATCGATGGATCCGGAAAATGCACACGAGGGCGACGGATGAGGAGCGGGAAATAAAAACAAAAAAACAAACAACGTCCAATCCTCAAAACCCTCCGCAATTTAAACACTGGGGGACGATATTTAGGGGCTGTTGGCATGGGAGCAGGGGGGGGCGCCAGGGCACCACAGAGCCGAGTCGGGAGCAAAAAGAGACTGGCCTTCAGACGGTGGAGGATAAACATTCGTTTGGCTTTTGCCTTCCGCAGCTGCCAGAAGACGACGACAGGGGCGAGTTACTGGTTAAAAAGAGACATCGCTCTGTTCATGTGGGCCGTAATTCAGCAAAGCTGCGATTCCACGCTGGGCCAAGCAGCTGCGAGCTTGGCCCTCTGTGAGAGAACTGGGACTTATGGGGGGGCCCCCAGCAGGCCCGGAGGGGCCATCCTTCCTGCGATATTTGTGTTGCTGTGGAGATCAGAGCGAATTTATTACAGCGAGTCCAATCTGTCATCGCCATGGCCTCACAACATGACCGCTTCAGGTAGTGAGGGTCATTCATCACCAGGGGGCCTAGCCGAGGTGATCTAGAGTGCACAAACTCCCCCCCCCCCCCCCTCCAAGCCCAGTCCATCCAGCACAGCACAGGTTTGCGGCCCCCTTTCCTCCTTGTGTTCTGCACTTCCTCTGCCAGCACTTGTTTTGCAATAACAGGCATGACCCTGTTTGTCCTTTGAAGGTGCACTGCCGTGACCTGCACCTCCCATTTAATTCACGGCATATATTCGTCACGCTCACACGTACCAGTTGTCGTGCACACGTAAGCCATGGGCACGCTTCCACAGTCGTGCAGATCCCTGCCGTGGAAACGCATGCGGCTGTCATGCGCGCAGCTGGCAGGCCAGTGGGCCGCGGGGTAGGATAACGTGCAGAGCGAGGTGACCAGACGCCAAACGGACGGCCTCTGCAGAACTCCACTGATTAGGGCTGAGAGTTTGAGCAGAAAAATGCGTCGGCTGCCAGGACCGGGAATGCCTGGGGGTGCTGATGCCAGCCATTCCTGCGAAAGGCAGACCCCCTCGCCCATCCCCAGCTGCAGCAGTCCCTCCCGTCCCCAAACACAAACCCCCCATTAGCTTGCCAATCATGATGGGGAACACCAGGTGGGCATTGGGACTGGGCTGAGAGAGCCGGTAGGGGGACAGGGGCGGACGGGCAGGGGGGGTTGCACAGGAGGGAGGTGAAATTATCTAGACTCACTTCCAGAACCTCGCTTTGGCCTGGTGGACGGATATGGCTGGAAACACACATGGAGGCCTCAGGAATTTGGATTTCCTGCGTGTTTTTTTCTCTCTGCCACAACACGGTCAATTACGCCAGCGCTGCGTCTTGATTACACCCTGTGCGCGGTGCAGATGGAGCCCAGAGGATGCTGCGGGACGCCCTGAGGCCGGCTAATTATAACATTGGGTTTAATATGCTTGTTTGATGCAAAAATCAATCAGCAAAACCACAGCTCTCACAGAAATCATTGGTAATTAACTTTCCCCGTTCTAATCCGTTTATCCTGGTGAGCTGAAGCACCTGGGCTCTGATTCACTCTGACAGGACCTCAGATTAAACATTCTGGGAAATAGTTAAGGGATTTGGATTAGATTTATGACTTCATTTCCTTTAAACCCCACCTACTACTACAGTGCTCCAGCTATTATATACTGTACATCTCCTTTTTAATGGGATTATGTTGTGAATTATGCTTTTGGGACAGCATGTCTAGTACAGAGGTAAACTATAATCTTCTCCTAAATCGGTCTCAGGATCATTTTGCAGTTTTCCGTGAAGGGTTTATTTATCCGTAATCCATCTGGTCTTTGTAGTTCCGTTGTTCGGGTTTTGCTCTAAGCATCACATTATCACCTTCTGGGGTCCCACAGCCAGATCTGTCCCCTCAATCCCTGCACACAAATAGGATTTCTTAAAGTAATCCCCCCCCCCCCAAAGATGTGATGCCAAGGTGGACTGATAGTCCAGGGCTGCTTTTATTCCTCTGCTTTGCCTTTCCTGGGATAGTCCATGAATCGCTGGATCCTGATTGGTTGGCTGCTGCTCCCGCCCTTCCATTGATTGGCCGAGCATCCCCATCTCCTGGCATGCTGCATATATTGTATGCATGGCCCGGCAATAAGATGCTCTGAGCCCCTCCTTCATCATGGTGTCTCCGTGTGACAGGTGCTGTCGCCAGGGCCTCGTGACTCTGTCTGGATTTCAGCACCGGGTTCTCGAAGGCACCAGCAAAGTTCTGTTTACTGTTCAGCACTTAAAGACGCTGGGCTGCTGTGGGAATGGAGCAGACTGGGTCAATAACACAGGGAGAGTGTGGTGAAAGAGGAACGAGGCCATCGACTCTGTCCATTTAGCATCAGCATCGACGGGACCGGCAGGACAGGAGTGGGTTTCAGTGAACGGCAGATATCGATCTCCATTGTCCCTTTTGGCTGTCTGTCAATCCCAAACCCCAAAAAGAGTCTCTGTCTGATATAGCCCAAATGGGCTTTTAGAAGAATCAGCTGTGTTGCAGGTGCTAAACTTTAGTATTTTCCTGAGGTGTCATTCTTTATGCAGGAGCAGCGAAATGTGGGTGTGGGGTTTGAGCAACCACTGATCATGGGGGGGGGGGGGGGGGGGGCTGCTTGGTGTGAGACAGAGATAAACGTAAAGACAGAAGGGAAATCACTTGCATTACTCCTGTATTTTTAATGTGACAACAGAACTGAAAACAAAAGTGTTTTGTAACTTGATGTGGTGATTTGTTGTTTCTGTGTCCATCCGTTCCTCCATCTTCCAAACCTACTCGGGATGCCTTCTTGATAAATCGATGGCGCTTGACATCACATCAGAAGTTGCCGTCAGTCGCGCATCCAGTGGCCCCTTCCTTCAGCTGCTCCTCGAATTCCTAACACCAGTTATTAAGCGGAAAATGGATGGTGGAAGCCGAAGTCTTTATGGTAAGACTTTCAGCTGAGAGGTAATTCTCCCTCAGAAGCGCGAGCTTTAGCTTCCTTCTCTGATACCGTAACCAGCTGGAACAAGCAGGTTGTATCACCTGTTCCCAGCAAAGCAACAGTAAAGCCATTGATGTGCCCTTTTCACAGCACACTGCGAGCCTTCATACGCGCCACAGCCATGAGTAATTTGTTTCATATTTTGGGATGAGGTGAACAAGAAGCTCAGTGTGGAATAAAATATGACTAATGTTTATCTTCAACATTTATAAATATAAAGTCACTTAAAATACAATAAGGCACATTATGTCTTTGTTGGAGAAGTAGGTGGCTCTTCAGCCGGGGAGTTGCATAGACTCTATTTGTGCCTCCGGAAGAGTCCGCCGTTTCACACCCCCACTGTTGGTCCTGCAGGCTGGTGGCGCTGTACCCTATCCCTGTCCCACAGCTCCTCCTGCCTGGTGCTCACCCCCTGGTATAGTATCATTTTTAACATCACTTATCTTAAGTAAGGATGCTGTTTAGCTGTGGGGTCCGTAGCGCAAACACATATAAGAAAGAACAGACAGGCTTGTGCTGTGACTTTGTTGAACTGGAGATTCCATGATGATGCTGATGCGCAGGGCAGGGGCTTTTCGAGGGACAGGGGAAAGGGTCCTCTTGGCAAACTGAAACAAAATTCACCTGGGTTGTGGTGATCATTGGTGCTCAAAAAGGGGCACTCAGGATGGCGAAAGGCAGACAGTTTCGGGACGGCTGCCCACACCTCCTTACCAATGCATGCTGCTCGCTCAGCCAAAATGTGCTGCGGCCTTCAGGTTGGTCACATCTCCTAGCCCACCCCTTGCCGCTTAGCCACCGTTGGACAATGGATTAATACGCGGTTGTTTCTGTAGCTAAAGAGTGAGGACATCAGGAAGCATAAACACCGAGTTTCTGACATGGTCTGCAACATTCCCGCCCAGTTTCAAGAGGGAAAGAGCCTGCTGAGGCATTAAATGGCTGCGCAATCCAGCCCCCCCCCCGAGCAGAGCAGCTTTCCTGAGTGCAGGAGCCATCTCAAGCAGAGCACCCTTCCTGGGCACAGCCATGCTTTCAGTCATTCCTGCTCATTTCTGAACACCCACCATTCATCCTTGGGAGAGCAGGCTATACTCGCTTGGTGATTTTTGCTCTGAGCATGTATCAGCCCTCAGGGAGCAAATCTCACATGGCGTGCAAACAGGACAAAGGAGCAGCTATGAGCAACTGGAATTGCATCAGTCTTGGGCCATCCGTGTTTTAGCCTCCCGAACATGGAATTTACCGTGAGCTCATGGTAACCTCACCCATCCTCAGTCGCATCCTCTGAATCAATGTTTACATTCAAATGCTGTTTTGAAAAGGCAGAGTCTCCAGTCGAGGTTTCGCCAAACTGTAGGAGAGAAGTACCTTTGCCAGACAGCTCAGCAAAGACCCAGGTGACCGGAACTGATTGAATTCTAAATAACTGTTTGATTATTAATGGCAGCTCTGCAGTTTTGGACCAGGACAGCAGGACACTGAACCAGCCTGAAATTCCCATTTTCTGAAATTTCCAAATTTGTTTTGTGAATTTTAGGTTATTTAATGGGATGCAAGTGTTTTATTTTTCAGTTAAGGGAGTATTCCTAACATACAGTATAATACAGTGCTCACTTTAGAGGAAGCTTTATCTGTGCTTCAGTGTGCTCATGTGTGCGCTCCACGTTGGTCCCTTTAGTGACCGTATCTGCTGTTTTTAAGTCATTAATGGCTGCAGCCATGTGTTCAGGCAACTGTGAAGGCTTTGGCTCTGTGGCGCGTGACGAGTTCACATTGTGAGGGATCGCCTTCGGCTGAGGCAACTCCATTTTTTCATTTTGTTAAGCGCCATCTCATCTGGACTACTGACGAGTGTCGGTAAGAACAATATTCACAAAACTACTTCTTCAGCACAATGGTTTCTTAAGCAAATAGTGTAAAAGAGAAATTAAAAAGCATTAAGTATATTTACCCATTGATCTGTTTGGGTAGATATTTCTCCTGCAGGACCATCTGAAGTTAAAGGGCTTTTTTTTTTTGTAATTTGCTGCTCTTGACACTACATGCTTCTGTAGGTATTTATACAATATAATGATAATTAAAGGTCCATTGTTTTCAGTTGATGTAAACCCTGGCAATGTGCTAGCTGGACTAGTAAGTTAAACTTTGCTCATACGTCCTAATTTAGCAGATGCTTGCTCATTTTCTTGTATTTTTTTTTTTCGATTATCACTTTTTTAAAAATTCACCACCACTTTCGATTTCAAAGCCTTGTTTCTGCATCCCAAATATAACTAGAAAGTAAACTCAGCCGCAGTCGTCCTTACTTATCCTCGTTTGGCCAACTTCTTGGAAGAACAAGCAGTTGAAATAGATATATCTCCAGCCTATCCCCCCATCTTCCGTCATCTTGTTTTATTTAAAGTGTCCTTTATATCGACTTACCCAGCATCTGACCCCTCAATCTTCAGAAGGCTCCTGCTCACCTGAGACTTCTGTCTCTACGGTTCCGCTTGCGGGAGCGTGACCCAGGTGCCCTGGATCCGTTACAGGAAAACAGTGCAGGCCGGAGATGCTCCTCACTGTCAGGGGATCAAGATTGTTATTCACATCCTGCTGTTTACCTTTTATTTCATGAAAGTGATTTTTGCCTTTCAGCTTCTGTAACGATAGCGATGCCATTATCATGCGATGTGACTACGACGCTGAACGTTGTCATGTCTGCAGTGGTACGTGACATCAAGCCTGCTAACGTATCGGCTCTCTGAGTCTCTGGCAGGTTCTCCTTCCGTATTTCTTCAGATAAATGAAAGCCTCAGGGCTCATTAAACCTTAGAAAGTTATCTTCACCTGGGTAGTGAGTTGCCAGCTCTTGCCCAGGTCGCCGAGCCCTGACTCTGATTGAGGAATGGGGCACGTGACTCTGAACCCTGTCACGCTGTAACCCCTCGTGTCCCAATCCCCTGCCCTGCATTCCTTCCATATCTCCTGCTCCCCAGTTCAAGCAGACCTTCTCCCATGTCTCTCCCCGATTGCTTACACCACTTCAATGATAAACGTTCCCTCAGCTGTCCCTTTATTACGTACCCATATGTAGCACCTAGTAGGACCCATTTTATCTCTCGAAGTACTTTGAGGGTAGATGAGTCATTCAGAGAAACCATTCTGCACACCTGCTCTACTGAGCTATTATTTTTGCACTTGTGGCCTTCCAATTAGCTTTAACAAGTCTGGCCGCTCTCCTCTGACTTCTTTCATTAAGTTGTTCTCAGTCACATAAATGCCATTGATTGGATGTTTTTGTTCATCACATCTCTGTAAACTCTAGACACTGTTGTGTGTGTGTAAGTCCCAGGAAGGTGGCTTGTGCTCAGACACCCGAACCACTAATCGCACTATTTTTGATTCACTTTAATCACGTGTCTTAAGGGATCCTGTAATGAATCCTCGGGACCTGCTGACCCTGTCTGTGTGCCGCACGTATTCAGTTGCGGCCACATGATTCCCATTGTGGAGGAACAGGCTGCTTGCATTAACAAGCATGTG
Organism: Brienomyrus brachyistius; assembly: GCF_023856365.1. Lineage (NCBI taxonomy): Eukaryota > Metazoa > Chordata > Actinopteri > Osteoglossiformes > Mormyridae > Brienomyrus > Brienomyrus brachyistius. The sequence goes on along the minus strand of NC_064538.1, from coordinate 7,060,483 downwards.
TACTGAATGAACTGGCCACTGGATGTGTGGTTTATATAACAGTGCAGCTATTATTAAGCTGTTGAGAATATAATCCTCCCTCAATCTATCCATCTTCTTACATTGGAAATTCTGCATTGAGGTTGATACACATGCTGGAATCTGTGATTTATTTGAAAGTAGATGTGAAAGAGATTACGGCAGCGTTTTTTTAAATGTGGTTTCCCTTCGGTTCTCTGACACAGTAATAAAAAACAGACTCTGCGTCTAGTAGTAATGCAAAGTAATTTTTCTTGATTGGTATGATGTATTTCCTCGTGAAAGTGCTATACTTGAAAAAAAAAATGTCTTTCTTAAGCATCGCGCACTGTCATACCTCATCAGTCTTGTCCCTTCTCAACTAAAACTGCACTTTTTTGTTCTATGAGTGCAGATATTACTTCTGAGACTCTATTGCCTTGAGGGACTGTACATTACACACGCACTGGTATGACAAAAGGTGCATTTGCCTCTTATTTGTCTTCCTCCTGTCATTTGAGGTGTTCCCAGTATAAGTATTCAGAATGGAGGACCATATGCATGGTGTGGTCATGCCATCTTTCTGTGGACCTGTGGACTGTATGCATGGTGTGGTCACCCCATCTTTCTTTGTACCGTACGCATGGTGCGGTCACCCCATCTTTGTACCATACGCATAGTGCGGTCACCCCATCTTCCTTTGTACCGTACGCATGGTGCGGTCACCCCTTCTTCCCGTTGACTGTGCACATGGTGCGCTCACCACTCTCGTCAGCAGGGGCATCAGCAGCCTGTAACACAGAAGGATGTTCTCAGGAGCCCGTTTCCAAACACATTTTTCATAGACCGTGTTGTAAATCGGAAAAAAACACGGTGTTCCTATGTACGGTTCAGGGGCGTAATTTCGGAATGCTGTCCGTCTGGTTGCGCTGCTCCAACCGCTTGGCAGCGCTCCCTCTGTGGGAACTGGGCTGGCGCTACCAAAGATTTACGTCCTGACTGTGCCCTACAGCTAATCCGCACGTGTATCGGATTGCCGTCTGCCTGATGACAAGGCCGCGGGGCCGGGCACGGCACAGCTGTTCTGGAGAATCCAGGGGTGGTGCTGAGTCAGGATTCGGGAACAGGGATCCTGTTTGATGTCCTTATGTCTCTTTTCTCTGGGGGGTTGAGAGTCCTTCAGAATGTGCTGCAGCCAAAACTTTCTGGCCCATGTAACACGTTGGCCATGAAAAGCGGTTGGTCCCAGAAGTGACCAGTGATGAACGCCAAATAAGATTTTTTTGTCTTTGAAGCCTTCCTCCCACCCATATGGTTGCTACTGGATGCATTAGATGACGTGAGGTGCTGGCATTTTTTGGAGGGGGAAGGGGGTAACCCAGGTTATTATTGGGTCACTCGCCGTGATGTAACCCAGGTTATTATTGGGTCACTCGCCGTGATGTAACCCGGGTTATTACTGGGACACTTGCCGTGATGTAACCCGGGTTATTACTGGGTCACTTGCTGTATCTGCTGGCATGAAGCTGATCCACTCACTGTCAGGGGCGTCCTGCCTACAGCAGCAGGGTGATGATGCTCACAGTTCTTCGGTGCCTTGCATAATCCCTGAACTGGGGTAAAAGGTGTCAAGCATGTGGCTAGTTACAGGTTAACTACAGTGTTCAGCCACTTAGTGACAGTTTAACACGAAAGCTTAACTTTTTAGCACAACAACAAAAATATTTTTCCTGTTGCTTCACATCGCCTTTGGCAGACATGAATAGCTTGAGAGCTGCAACTAAGGTATAAGGTGTTTAAGTGGAAACCGGTTCCCATTTTGAACAGAAAATGAAGCAACCCCCCACCAGAGCTCTTTATCCGTTGGAGGTGTGCTCTGGCAGACGGAGTCACCTGGATGAGGAGGCTTGTTTGTGCAGGTATCCTCCCCGCCCACAGGGAGCTGCTGGGGAACTTGGGGCGAGGGCGCCAGTGCTGGGGGAGCAGCTGTATTCAGAGTGCCCCCTACCCCCCTGGAGATGTGGACGAGACGGGAAGGAGTGAGTGAGCCTCCGGAGGACCTCCCCAAACACAACAGCCCACTGCAGCACTCAGGATAACCTCGTCCCCCCTCCCCCAGCCATCCATAGACGGTTTACCACATAGACACACGCAACCAAGGAACAAATAACCGTTGTGTTTTTATCCTAACATACCTTTTCCCATTTAGTTTATTTCGTGGGATTTTCTGTTTTTTCATTTCAGCGCTACGTAAATGAAAAGTTTAAGATGAAGTGCATAGGATCCATCCTGTTTTTGGCCATTACCATGGCAGCAGCAAAGCAGAAGAACAGCCCCGGGAGGGAATTCACTGCCATTAAATTGCCAGGAAGGAAGGAAGGACGTTTTGAAGTTTCTTTTGCCCTCGGTTGCTGTGTGAACCTATTAACTGATAGGGGTTTCATAACAATATCAGCATTTGCTTAGCATGCTGGTCAAAAAAGGAAACATTTTGCATCTTCTCCCCGTGTTCTCGTGGGGTTTCTTCCTGGTTCTCCAGATTCCCTCTACAGTCCAAAAACATGCCGAGGTTAATTGGAGTTGCCAAATTGTCCGTAGGTGTGTGAATAGGGTGTGTGGCCTGATTGGTCCTGGGTTATTTCCTGCTTGCACCCCTGGTTTGGACCCCCGTGACCCTGCATAGGATGAGCATTCCTAATGAGACCTTTTTGGCATCCATGGTTGTGCATGGATGTGAACTCTGTGCTCACAGGATGGCCATGAACACAGCCATCGTGATCGATAGGAGTCATCACACGTGGTCGAAACAAGGGACAGCGCCCTCTTTCTATGGAAGCTGGCATTGCTGTCATGCAAGCTAAAGGCTGCCTATTATGGCCCATTGTGTGGTAGCGGGTGGGGTTGGGGAGAGGGGCTGATAATGGCGGTGACCATGCTCCCCCTCCATGGGGGCTCTTACTCAGGTTCTGCCATGCACGGTGATCTTAAAGCTGCCAGTAAACTGGACCCCCCATGCTCCTAGTTCCTTTGATCTGTTATTTGTTCCTTCATAGCATTGTCCCTTTTAAAATCAGTTCCGGCCAATGGTCATTGAAAGAGGACTGATGCTTGTCAGGATGATGGCCGGCATAAGCGAATAATGATGGCAGCGTTGAGGCTTATACCCCTGGGACGACTACAGCCTCCGAGGACCTGCTGAGCCACAGGAGGGCTTGCTGGCAATCACTATTATCTTCTCTGCACAGGAAGTACATTCACTCCCACTGGATTTCCCGTCATCCCAGACTGATGAGTGGGGTCAGTTACATTCCCAGACACACTGACACCCCACCATCCCTTAAACACAGAAACGTACAAGATTCCGAGCAAAACACAGAGCGATTCATCTGACACACAATTACACATCACGATGGGCAATGAAGGAATGCATCGTTTGTTTTGTTAAGTGGGAAGCGCAATGTTAATGTCGTAGGACGGAACGGGATGGAACGCTAATGAACGCAAAGTGAAAGTCAACATCATAACTCACAACCCTCCAGGGCGGTGGCAGTATGAACGGCAAGTGTCTGCGCAAGCCATGCTGATGACACAATGCAAATGAATGCAGAGATGTAGCAATCTGTCTGTGCAGCTGATGCACATTTGTTGTAGTGAGGCCCCACGCAGACAGATGCTTATGAGCGCCCAGGGGCATCTGCCCGACTGCGCAGCCGGTGTGTGTGTTTATGGTGGTGTGGCACAATGCAGATGTAGCTCGTTTGATTACAGACTCAACGCAGGGTGCTTGTTTGAGATTAATAACCCACACAGAGCTGCAATCTGGCACTGGGTATATCTGGATTTTGGCTGCATTGGTCCACTGTATCAATAGGGAGTTTATTACTGCAGTGTTTGTTGCAATGCTGCATCTGTAGTTGGGAGACCAGCTAGGAAAGCTGGATTGCTGATAGAAGAGGTGTTGGTGTGGCCAGCAGGTTAGCCCATCCTGTGGTCTCTGTGGATCCTAATGCCCCAGTGCAGTGACAGGGACACTGTACTGTAAACATAGCACCGTCCTTTGGATGAGACATAAAATGGAGCTCCTGACTGTCTGAGGTCATAAAAGATCTCTGGACATCTTTCAAAAGAGTAGGGTTGCTAACCCGGTACCCTGGCTAAACTGCCCACTGTGGCCCTTTAAAATCTGGCCTCCTAATTTTCCCCTGTGTCTAACTGGTGAATTCTGTCCTGCCCCTTCACCACCTTAGCTATTGTGTCGTGAATGTACTGGTGTAGAATGGCTGCTGTCATCCAGGTGGGGGCTACACAGCGGTGGCTGAAGTGGCTCCCCATTGGTTCTGTCAAGCGCTTAGCGTATCTTGAAAAGTGCTATATAAATGTAACACTGATTCACATTCATCCACCTTCCTAAACCGCTTGTCCAGCACAGCATTACAGTGGGCCTGGAGCCTACTCCAGGCAGGGCAGAAGCCACTTTCAACGGGATACCACTTCATCACAGGGAAATCAAACACATACAGTACACACTCTAAATAATGTGGAAGGGGTGGATAATTTAGGTCTAGGACATAAAAATTCAGAACAAGATTTTGTTTTAACCAACCAGTTGAGTTACAAAGAGTCACAGTCACAGAGTACTCAGATAGCTGGTTGAAGAAATCTTGGCCAGGATTTTAAATTTCTGAACTTGAAATATCCACCTCTGTATTGTTAGGGGGGCTAGTTCACCCAGCCACATGCTTTTTAGGACAAGAGCAGTGGGTGGAATCGCACATGCACAGAGAGATTTGAGAGCAGGAATCAAACCCACAAAGCTGCAGGTTTGAGGGCAGGGTGCAGCAGATTGAGCCATCATGCCCGTTGTTAGTCTGTCTATCACTTGATATTGCCTAGCTGTAGTCGGCTGTCACTTGAGGTCATGTCCGTCGCCCCCTGGAGTCCCTGCTACAGTACCAGTGGCAGGCTGCCTGCCGTCTCAGACACGCAGAACGGCACAGGCAGTGGAGCACCTTCACCTCCAGCAGCGCGGTGCTGTGTAACCCCTCAAGATACCTTCACTGTTGTTACCTACTCCTGCTGGTCCACCAGCCCTTCTGCTGGCTTCTTCATGTCCACAGACGCAAGATCTGACGAATGAACTTGGAAACTTAACCAGAAGTTTATGGACCTACTTAGCTGATGTTAGAAGAAAATAGTAGTAGTAGACTCCAGATTATTGCAATGTATGTTGGGTAGTACATTGATTCCAATTTTGTTTCTAAGAGGTGGAAATTGAACTAAAACCTACACTTATCCATCTTCCAGCCCTTTGTCCGATGCAGGGTCACAGTGACCCCAGTCTGTCGCGGACAGCTGCAGCTGTACCTCCTATCCTGTTTGTTCCACTTCTGTCACAAATTGCACAGGACAAATCACAGGAAATACTCTCCACTGCCGCATATTAACGGAGGAGATGCATTCATTGCATACATTAATCATGCCCGGGGAGCTTTATCTCACCTTGTGCTGAGAGCAGAATAGAAAAGTGCTGTGCTTCACACTTGAGGGGATTTTAACCCATCACCCTGTCCATGCATATTTAAGAAAGACCTACTTCCAATTCTGGGGAACATCTCTTACCTTCCGTTCAGTCACGATAAGAGAGTTCCAGATAAGGCCCTCCCTATAGATTCAGCGTAGGTGTGTGTGTGCGTGTTGGGGTGTCCATGGGTGTCCTGTTCATCTTTTGTCCTTTTGACTTATTCTCCAGGGGCCCCTTCAGTGACTCTGTTTCATTCCAAACAGCCAGGAATATTGCCGCTATGGCCGCATCCTGACCGATTTGCCGACTGAAGGTCATGGTGTGATGTATGTTTAATGCTTCCCTCACAAAGCGGACTGATTCACAATGCGAGGCTTCCCTGGGGCCGGGTGAGATGATTTAGCATAGGCAGGTTTCCTCTGGGGGGTGGGGGTCCTCCAGCTGCCGGAGAATAAGCCGTCACTGTCGAGACCGAGGTGCTTCAATCTTATCAGCCAAAAACATTTTTTTGTGCTTTTTAACTGGCATGTTAACAGAAAAACAGTAATCCTGACCTGCAGTAAATGTTAACTGGAGGCTAAACTCGAGTACTGGGGGGTGTGGGTAGCATGGGGGGTTTTATGGACTGGGTTATGAGTGGTGCTGCTCTCTTATTGACTGACTTATGTAAGCAGAGTGGTAATTAAGTGTGAGTCTGGCTGTCATGGCTTGGGGTCATGCTCTGTTTACGGTGCTGTGCTCTCTTCAGCCGCGCCCGGGGTCAGCCGGCTGAGATCCGATGTGATGCGGGATGGTTACGGTCCCAGACACGTCGCTCACGGGTCACTTCCTCCGTAAGGAAATAGGTGACGGCACTCAGGGTACGGAGGAAGCTGTCAGTGGGGGGCAGGGAGTGGGTGTTACACATCTGTCATCACGCTGTTGGTGCTGGTGTACATCTGCGAGGTGACAAACCAGGGCAGGAAGCCCGCTGACTGTGGAATGAAGAGAGGAGACGCAAAGCTAAACACAGGCCGGGCCGGGCTGGACCGGGGCTCAGTAGGTCAACCCAGTGCGTGCTTGTTTGTCATTGAGTTGAAACACACTAACCATTTTTTTCCGGTTTCCTTTCAGATCTCAGTGATTGTTCCCTGTAAACAGAGCAGCACTGAAGCCTGAGTCATCACTTACAGTAAGGTATGATCCGTACTCTGCTCTTTTCGGGGAAGAAGGAAAGGATATTGGGTCCTAAATAAACCAACTGCGGTCAATTTCTATAGCACCTGTTGTCACATTTCTGGAAAATTCTATGTTCTGCACTAGAAGGCTTCTACGATATGAGGCATCCAAGGGGGTGGGGGAGGGGTGACATTTGGAGTTGGCCCCGCCATGTTGAGGCTCTGTTGCCCCCGCTTGGGGTATCATGGATGGTGGCGGCCATCTGCATGCGATGGTTCCCTCCAGGCCGCTTCTGAGGCCCCATGTGACATGTGACTAGTGCGGCCCCTCACTTTCAAAGCGACAAGGACAGGTGACACAGGAGGTAGGGCGTTTCCAGCATAACCTGTGGTGGGAGTCGCCCTTTTATTTCAGAAATGTTGGTTCTCAATTTCTGAATTATTTAGAACGGCAGCGTTTCATGGGGATGTAAATGCTTTTTTCTTCAATGCAGTTGTGGTGAAATGTCGCTGTCATATTACCCAATTTACAATGTATGAGACCTCAGTAAAGCGTGGGCCATCGGCTACGTGCTGAAATTCTTTGTTTTAATCGAGGACTAATGGAAGGATGGAAGGAAGAGAATAAAGCAGGCAGGGCGAGAAGAAGCTGGGAAAAATCAATGGTGTGATGAGTGTGGTTCACATAAAAGGAATCTAAAGGAAACTCTGCAGCAGGGGAATACTTCCAAGCAAATGCAGTGTGTGTGTGTGTGTGTGTGTGTGTGTCTGTTTTATATTTTAGTTTATAGTTGACTCTTCACATGCTTGTGCTTGTGATGGTCCAACATCCAAGGCGACTCCTTCCTGGCAAGAGCTCCAGGATGCACCATCATACTGTCCCGGAAAATGGACAGATATTTTTGGCATTTGCGTTATTTTAGTGCACTCTCTTTCATAACAGAATTTTGCTGTTTTTAATAACTCTTTTCCTTATTGGGTTTAGATTTTTAAGAATATTTACTTCATAGGTACATACACACTACATGGTCCCATACACTCTGTCACACAAATGGTCCCCAGTTCCTTGACTTGTTTTTCTCTGCATTGCACAATGACCTGGCTCACAGCTGCATGCCTGCAAGTGTTTGTGTATGTGTGCGCGTATGTGTGCGTGTGTGTGTGTATGTGTGCGTATGTGTATGCAATCGGTGTACTTGGGTGTTAGGCTGTGTATCTGTGGCATGGCTGCCTGTTGTCACAGAAACATCCCAGAGCATGAGGGACATGGCCTGCAGGCTCACCCCCCCCCTCGGCCCCTCCCTCCTTGCTGGCTGCAGGTGGAGCTCTCTTCTCTGGTACCTCTCCTGGCTCAAAGCAAGGTGCCTGGGGCTGTGCTATCTCCAGGGGCATGGAGTGTGGGGGGGGGGGGGGGAAGGCAGTGATTCCTGTGGGGCATCAGCTGCTCCTGCCAGCATCTTTGCACACTTTTGGTTTGGAGAGCTCTGTGATGTGATGGCATTTCCTTCCTTTAAATAGAGACCCAGCAATACATTTAACACACCCATTTAACAACCCGGTTCTAATTCAGACCGCTTGGACTGGCGGAGGGAGCGTAGCAGTGCTGCAGACATGGGGGGGGGCTGCCTACTCTCTGCCCACTGGAGTGTCAGCGCCCTGTGCCCCCCTCCAGAGATTAAAGGATAATATGTGCATTATTCTGGCAGCTCCCCCAGGGAATGAAAGTGAAGCGTGCGTTTGTTACAAGACGCATTACCCCCCCCCTCGCCCACCTATCCCCGCTCACGGGGGGAATATTAATGGCAGGCTCCCCAAATGCACGCAGCACTCAGACATACACGCACACTCTCACTGCAAACAGGTGCAGGGCTATACAAACACGAGCATGCAGCGCATTCGAAGATGAATATTCACACTGCCCTGCTACTCGTTTACATCCCAGGTGCTATAAAAAGAGGAGCAAAGACAGGCTAATGTCCGCGCATCTGAAGGCTCACGTCCATGCAGATGACAGGGAGTGAAATCCATAAAAACAGACCTTCTCTGTCCTGGTCTCTCTGCTGGGACCCCAGCCCATATCTTGGCCATATCGGCAGACGGTGCGCAGCAGCTCACTGGAGAGATTACAGTGGCAGCTGTAAACAGATGTTAGCATATGTACACCGCCACATGACCTCCCAGATACGCTAATTACCAGCATCAGCAGCGGTTGCACTCTCACTGTACTGGAACTGCTGAAAATTGGTGGGAAAATTGTGGCCATTTGTTTGATGTGAATTCACAAGGAACGTTTTAAACGTCTGAAAAAGGAGGCCTCCGATTACGTTACAGTTTGTTTACTGGATTTGTTAGTAGTGAGGTATGGGGGGGGGGGTACTCCCCAACATTATCCTGCACTTTAAATAACTTTCTTATGTCTTTATTAGGTTGAATGGTACAAAGTCGATGAAATTGCTTGCTGTTTGTTGCTATTATTTTTTTATAGTGGAGTGTGTCCCATTGTGTGCTCTCAGCTTCAGTGGGGATTTCTGCTCTAAGTGCTGGGATGTTGGGTGCATTACTGGGACACAGATTCGTTCGGGTTCCTGGCTTACTTCCATGGCTCTTTTGGCTTGTTCTGTTGCAGGGAAGTAAGAAATCAAACCTCAGGTTTTTGAAGAGGAGCTGCATGAAACATCTACTATTTGACTTATTATAAAATAGATCAGAAACCCTTCAATACTACAAAGTGTTAGTCCATGAAGAATTGTTGTTGGGTTTATCTGCTGCGTCATGTAAACATCATAATCCTTTTATCTGTTTGAACAGTGGTTGTCTAGTGGTCTGTTTCACTTGTGTCAGCTTTTAAAAAATTCACAATATATTGAAATTTCTTCTTTATTTGTTCACTTGCTCATTTTTTTTGTATAACTCTCGCCTGGCCTGAACGCGTATGATGCCAACATGTCGTCCAGTGATCTGCCCTCTGACTTGCTAAGCACCCGGCACTGATCTTCTGGATTTTGGTCTGACAACAGGATCGACGTTCTGTCAGTGAGCTGCCTATCTTACAGTAATCGTAACAACAACCATATTTGGCGTTCATAGTTACTTTTTAATGTGGTAAAAGTTTCTCTTGTATGTTTTTTTTGTCATATTTTTCACTTTTTTGAAACTGTTGTCAAACATAAACAAACCAGTACATCTGCCTTGTGTTTTAAATTTTTGATGTTTAAAATGGAAATTTTTCAGCAGTTTTGAGCCAATACAAACACCCCCCTCCAAACACAGGCATTTGGAGATGTATTTTGTTTTCTCATCTGCCCCTGGCTTCACTCTTCTCCTCAACTGAACTCGCGTTTGGTTTATCTTCTCAGTAGACCATGTTCACAGCCACTTTTGCGTTCGGCATCATCCCGCCAGAGAATAGCGTGACGATTCTGCTGGCTGCCTGCCCCCGCCTTCCCACGCCACTGTCACACAAGAGGCAAGTCGCGATGGAGGCTGTCTGCTGAGAGCGAGTCTAATCGATTTCTAACGCCCTGCACTCTCAGAATGGCCTGACTGCAGGAGATACCGGGCTCTGTCAATATCGGGCCGTGTGGCGCTCTAGGAATCACCCCGAGCTTCGCTGGGTCTCTGCCAGAGTGGCAGCGGTGCCAACCGATGGCCACACAGGCAAGGCATTGTGGGAAGCAAGACGTATTCCCCCCCCGCACATGATTTGCTTGGCAGAGGGGAGCTGGCTCCACATCTGTATGACGTGGAAGCATTTGCGGCATTTGGCAAAGTGGACAGTAGGAGATCAGGCACATTGGTGCCCTGATCCCATCACCCCGCCCACTACCCAACTCTGATGCCACTGTGCTAATTAAATACCAGTATGTCTGCAGCCCGATGATGTAGCACAGAGGTTCAGCTGCACCCTCCAAGCAAGCATCTCTCCACGTACAGAGCACACCAGAACATGGCTCTCCACGCCATTCTGCAGACCTGCAGTACTGTTCTGAACGTCCCCTCTCTGCTAGGCACCAAAAAGAAAAGAAAAGAATAGAAAAGAAAACAACAAACAAAAAGAGAAAAGGGTCCGCTGTGGCACAGTTTGTATTGGGGAGACGTTCAAACAGCTGGGTTCTCATGTTGGGGTAATTCTACATTCAGAGATACTGATAAGGTAATTGCCCTAATAGGTTTGCAGGGCAATTAGCAGCTATTCAAGGAGTAATGGCATGAGGAAGAGTACTGAGGGTTGGTAAATTCTGACCTTAAAACCTCAGCTTGTGCCGGAGGTCCTTGTGGGTTTGTAATTACGCCCCTGATCCCGCACTGTTTGCAGTCGCCTGCCATTTGGATCCAGAGGATGAAATAAACTGAAGTTTTAACAGGCAAGTTTTCTCACTCGTGTTAAATCATTAATCGCATGTGACATGATTCTTTCATTTAAATATAGTTACAATTGATAAAAACTGAATATATACTTGGTGCCTAGTGACTAAGGAGTATATATGCACACAGACACACACACACACACACACACACACACACACACACAACCACTGGTAGCCTGAGGGTTTCCACAGGGTCGGCTCTAACTATAGGCAGAATAGGCAGCTGCCTGGGGGCTCTGAATTACCCGCAATGCGGAGGAAGGGAAATGATCATTAATTTTCTTGGTAGGGGGGCCCCTGAGAAGATAGAGCGGGCCCTAGGATTCCATTTCCAGAACTGCTGCTGTACCTTTGCATGGGCCATTCGCATGCATTGGACTAATACTATAAATATTTAGCTAGTGTTACATAAAGTGTGTATAAGACAGAAATGTAAAACAAACTTCTAGTTTTGGCTAAAACAGACTACTTGACATACTGCACACAGTGTAAAAGTACAATTATGACAGATGAGTAGAACCCCCCCCCCCCCCCAGCACCACCTGTGACACCTGGGGTGCCTTTGTTCAGCTAATTTATTTAGCAAAGAAGCAATTTACTTCCCGATATATGAATCCCAGTAGTATGCAGAGCATATACTAGAAAGATCTGATCATTATCTTCTGTCAAGTTCAGCAGTGTAAGCTACTTTTTTGACGTGTTGAATGTATTGGTGGTTCTTCTTATTAGGGTGGTCTGACCCACATCATCCATTCATCACGCCAGCCACCCATCCGTCTTCCGTAAGCATATATCCGATACAGGATTGCTGGCAGGCGACACCCTGAGTGCCAGTCTGTCACAGGGCAAACGCTTCACGCTCCTTCCATCAAGGTACCAAGAGAGAGGCTTTACAGACACAGGATTCTAACCCGAGCCTGGAGGTGTGAGGTCCTCCTGTTTCCCATACAGCTGTTGGGCTTCCCATAAACACAGAATATTCCATTTTTAAGAATTGCACTTGCTATTACTGTCTTGGTTGCATTAGCTCTTTGGCGTCCGAGACAAAAATTCACAAGGCATTAAATTTGGTAATTAAATACTCTGTTGCTGTGGAAGGACGTGAGTGGTCCACAAAATGCAGATGCAGGAAGTGCGAATGAAGGCTGATCATCGTCTTGTTTGAATTCGACCTAATAAATGAACCGTTAAAGAACCATGGGGCCGGGGTTGCGGGGGCTGGTCACAGTAAGGGGGGGGGGGGGGGGGTACTGGAGAAGACCCTGAATGGGCTGAGGAAGGGAGAGAAACCATGAAAACAGCTGGAAAAATAGTTGGGAAGAGAAGGAGAGGAGAGATGGAAGGAGGAGATGCGAGAAAGGGAGAACTTGTGATTTGGATCTGCTGGAAGACTTACGTTTGATTCGGGCCGTAATTGCACTCGATTTTTATTCACCTCCGGGGGAGTATCTGGAAGGGCTCACTTAATCTCTGTGGTGTGCAGCTGTGGCGTGTGTGGATTAAAATGCTTCGTTTAAAGATGCCTGCGTTTTTACTGCACACGATGAAAATTGCCAGAGGCAATTAAAAAGGCTTTATAAAAATTATTTAGGAAAACTCGCGGTGGATCTGATATCTGGTGGTACAGGGTGAATTATGCTAATGTGCCAGTCAGTCATACTTAATCCTCAACTCAATCGTTTGCTGTAGGATCAGAGAAGCTGGCGGTGTCTGATGTTTGCGATTGTTTGTGTCACTGGGCTCCGTGTTGTTCAGCCTTCCTTATTGTAATCTTATCTGCGATGTGTTTCTCATGACCCCACGGAACTAAAACCTCAGCTGGCCACAGCGTCTAATCCTGCATGCATGCAGAACAATGGGTTCTTTAATGACAATGTTTCTCAGATCTCAAGGGTCCTGCTGGAGTTTTTATTAATGGCAGTACAAAGCCCAGTTGTGTGTCCAGCCATGTGTACTGTGCTTCCTATACATAGGCTTTAGGTTGCTTGCAAACCTGTAGTGTATAAACAGCTGGAAGATGGATGGACGGATGATAGATGGATGGATGGAGGTACCAAAAGGGCTACACTACACTATTGTTTTCCCTACTTCAATCATTCAGACTTGTGGTCTCAGGTCCAACCAACAAGCGTAGGTCACGGTCATAGGCACTAGGTCAGAGTAATCTGACCGAAGACAGAGACAAAAATCTCTTTCTGCCCTTATTGCGGGCGGCTGATCCACACCGTGGAGTACCGGGTCACTACATTCAGGGCCCAGAGAATGTGGGTCATTTAAAATCAGGCCAAAGCAGCCTAGATATTTACATATTCCAGGGGCTCAATATTTTCGTTCCTCCTCTGGCTCAGATTTTTACAGAAACGCTGTTATGGAAATGATAGCAGACACATGCCATTTGTTATCCATAAATACGTTTTTTCTCGTTTGCCCAGATGAATGATGTTTTCCTGTGCAATTGTACTGTTATTTTTAACGTGTTTCGCTTAGATCCTCTCTCCGGGTTTTCATTTGGGCTTCACATTTACAGCAGGCATCGCTGTCCAATCCACTCAAAGGTCGAGAGCTCAAGAGTGTACAGACACTGCGACTTCAGAGGAATGGCAGTAACTGAGATGCAAAGAAGGCACCGTACGTGCAAATCATCAAGAGCCGCTGTGCTACACATAATGAGGCGAGAGCCCACACAGCCAAAGTGCTGCACCATGACTTCTTATTTATTTTATTTTTTTTACAAAGGACTAAGTGAACTAATAGGTACAGCAATCTCAGCCCTAAACACTCAGATGGATGGGATGTACACCAAGCACACATACAGAGGTGTTGCGGTTACCCAACTGGGCACAAATCCAGCATATCGGGAATAAAATGCCGCCTGTGGTGTTTTAAGAGAATAGGACGTTGTGATATCATCACAGAAAAGGTCATATTTCATGTCAAAGTTAAAGATTCATGTTATTGCTGTTTGCTAAAGTAATCCCAGGAATACGGTGGATACCGCGCATTAATCCCTGCCTTTCCCCGACGCTCTGCGCTCCCCGCATTTTCATCCGCGCCGTTGTCCTTTCGGAGTGTCGGCGCCGTGCACCTTCTGGGGAGGGGGGTGGGGAGGTTTATTTGACGGGCAGACAGCCTCGGTTTCTCACCGATCTCATCAATCCAGTTGTCGGGGGATTGTCAGGGCCGAGGCTGAGATTAATTCCGTGCCCTCCCCCGAAAACCTCACCCCGCCTTTCTTGCTGCCGTCCGCCCGCATCAGCGTGATGCCGGCACGGCCAAATGCGACGTGGCGGCTCCTTCGGGCTAAATCTCCCGGCACGTCACTCTGGGACACGCAGACCTCCCAGGCTTCTAATCGCTTTTCTATTTAATACTGGCAATGGGGAATAAAATAACATTTTTTTCACTAAATGGGGATATTGATTTTAGAATAGGCAATAACTCCTTGTTATGTTTCCTCGTTTAAGTTGTGAGTGGGATATATCATCCACTACCTGCACCGTTCCGGCTGAAACACACGTACAAGATTCTTGGCTCATTTCGGAATAGCCTTGAGCCCCCTCCTCCGTTAGAGCTTACAGTGAAGTTAGCTAGAGGTGCGTGAGAGTTGTGCCTGCCCCCCCTCCCCCCGACGTGGGCTGGGGGAGCCTGTCTCTCTGCCTCTTATTACCGCCTGAAGCATCAGAGAATTTAGGCCTCTTTTGTTTCTCTACAATCTTTCTTTCTCTTTCTCTCTCTCCTTCTCTCCCCCTCCCTCATTTCCTTCAGCCATTCGCTCGCACACCCATCACAATCCCCCCGTGCTCTTATTTTCCCTGTCACCCCCTCTCTCATTTCCCGCCCCTTTCCTTGCCCATTACTGACTCTGTTGACCATGAGCCAGAACACAGTATAATTATAAATGCATCAGTCCTTATTTGCCTGGTAATGCTCTGCTCCCTGCAATCAGCCCCTCCGTTACCCACCTGCCCGCGGACGCTATCAGAGTTAAATGTGCCTATACAGTCACCTTTGGTGGGTAGGCGTGGTATGGCTCGGCTGCCACCGCAGTCTGCGTGACACAGGGCCACACTAATGAATGATGCGCGTGACGTCCGCCCTGCTAATCCCACCACCCGTCAGCTTGATGGTGATTTATGTGCTGTTGTGGTGTGGGGGAGGGGGGCGCTGACAGAGGTGCAGATGCTGCATGCTCGATCGCCCTGTACCACGTTTCCTGGGGAGCCTGGGAGCGGAGATCACATCGCATGTTGCTTCTGTGCAGTGAGGATGAAGAGCCCACAGCTGTCCACCGCCTGCCTCAGCCTCTCCCTCATGGTCACTTGATCTGTCCAGAGAGACAGATCACGCCCTTTAGGAGGCTGGAGCTCCAGGCCTGTGAATGTAACGATCGTCCAATGTTTACAATCCCCGCAGGAGGCGGCTTCAATGGCAACGTGACACGTTTCATTTTTCACCATTTCTTGTTTACCAAGACTTGACTAACTTAATTCACGGCATCAGCCAGGAAGACACGAAGTTAGAAAAGCCTTTATACGTCCAATGGGACGTTCCTTGAGGAGGTTCTCCTGGATGCCTGTGAGCTTGAGAGTAATGGCTTCCTCTGCCATCGATCAGCTGTCTCTGGGTGCAGAGGCAATGGTTCGGCGTGGAAGATTCCTTAGGGCACCTCGACTGCCACATCCGGTGACGGTAGGGCTGTCGAAGACTGAATGAGAGGTACGGAAAGGGATGGAGGGAGAGATGCCTGTGATTGTGCAGGCGGGGGTCTCTGGGGGCTTTTCCTTCCATCCAGAAGAATGATGTGCCACCACGTGAGAGAAGAGGGAGGCGGAGACTGCTGGAGGAGCAGGTGGGCAGATGGGTGAAATTGTACCTGAAAAGCACTGCGACAGCCATGTGGCTAGAATTAGAATTAGCTAATGCACCCCCCCACAAGAAAACTTTGCTCATAGCTGGGCAGAGTAGAGCAGGTCCCCCCCCCCCCCCATGTCCTCATACCCAGTCAGCTTTGCACTGGAGGCCACCCGCCTCTCTGATCACCAACACATTCAGGGCTGTTTGTTTGACGACAGCCACATATAAGATTCAAACATCCTCTGCTCCACACTATTAACCTCAGTCTGTTACATCGTAAAGTAGTACCACGGCCGCCACACCTGACCTCTCTCTGTTCCCACCCCCACCCCCCCATCTCCCTTCCTCTCCCCCCCCCCCTTGCATAAATCTGGCATATTTTATTAGGGCGGTAATTGGAAAGTGGCTGGCAGAACGCTGTGAGGAGGTCACAGCCACGCAGATTTGTTCGGCCTTGTACGTGATGGTGGAGCTGGTGTGTTTCTCTGCGTGTGGCATGAGAGAGACGTGATGGGTCAGGAGAGCTGGCCAGAGAGTTTCACCTCCCTCCGTAACCTAGCTGCTAGTTGCCGGTGGCGAACACAAATCTGTAGTTTTGCTGTAGGCACTTTGCTCTCCCTCACCGTCTCCTTCCCTCCCTCGCACTGTTTCTGTCACTCACTCTCATCTTTTCCCCTCTCTTTCCATTTCTCACTTGCATTGTCACATGCTCTGCCCTGCGTGATGAGTTGGCCAGTCGTCTCTCCGCACCTCTCCTGCCGGTGTACCACAGCTTTCTGCTGCTGACCTTCGTGTTTCAGCCGATCGTCTGTTTCAGTCGAATATCGATAAGCGTTTCGAGGCTCAGGATGGCAGCCCAGAGAGGAAGCATGCCTATGGGAATGCAGTGGAAGGGTTCTTATTAAAGCCTCCATCACTCGGGTGTCCTGACCTCGGTGAAGGTCAGGCTGCTTTTTGCTTTGCTAACATAAAATCTCCCTCTGCATTACCGCTGCCCGGGCAGGACATTGTATGAAAGACACTTCCCCAAAAGTTCAGAGTTCCCGCATGAAAAGGAGACGGGGCCGGTCTGGTCGTGGGGGGAGGGTCCCTCTGCCCCCATCCACCTTTGCTTTGTGGATGATGGTTAAAAAGTAGGGTGGGGGCCACAGAGCTAAAGCTGACCTCCTGAGCTAAAAGGGAGTCCTGGTACCAGCAAGGCAGAGGAGGAGACAGAGAGCAGGTAACTCAGACTGACATTTTTTAGTTTAAAGAAATCAAACAGGAGAAAGCTTGAATATTTGATCAAAGGAGCAGCATGGCAATCACTATGCGATGGGGTGGGGGGCTCAGGGGAGGAGGCCGTATCAGATGTCGATGTGAGAAGATACACATTTTTTTTTCTTTTTTTTTTTTTGGGGGGGGGGGGGGTTAGTTTAACAGCACCTCTCATTTATAAACTCCCCAAGCGAGTCGTGAAATATCAATGATTTAGCATCTGTTACACCCTCCAAAGCGAAGTGTCGCAGTGTGGTGATCCATCCTGGGGTGGGAGCCCTGCCTCATCAGCAGATATGGAGAGAGGTAGTGGGGAGGGGAGGGGGCAGAGAAATGATCCCGTCAGTGTACCACATGGTGGGAGGGGCAGGGGGGTAGGGAGGGAGGCTTAAATGAAGTAGCTCAGTAGCTTTATAAGATTTATAAGGGCTTGTGGATGTGGGTACCGCTGCTAGGCTCCCCTCATCTCCCCACATCTCCCCACATCTCCCCTCATCTCCCCACATCTCCCCTCATCTCCCCTCATCTCCCCTCGTCTCCCCTCATCTCCCCTCATCTCCCCTCGTCTCCCCTCATCTCCCCTCGTCTCCCCTCATCTCCCCTCGTCTCCCCTCATCTCCCCTCATCTCCCCTCGTCTCCCCTCATCTCCCCACATCTCCCCACATCTCCCCTCGTCTCCCCTCGTCTCCCCTCATCTCCCCTCGTCTCCCCTCATCTCCCCTCATCTCCCCTCGTCTCCCCACATCTCCCCTCATCTCCCCACATCTCCCCACATCTCCCCTCATCTCCCCTCGTCTCCCCTCGTCTCCCCTCATCTCCCCTCATCTCCCCTCGTCTCCCCTCGTCTCCCCTCGTCTCCCCTCATCTCCCCTCATCTCCCCTCATCTCCCCTCGTCTCCCCTCGTCTCCCCTCATCTCCCCTCGTCTCCCCTCATCTCCCCTCGTCTTCCCTCGTCTCCCCTCATCTCCCCTCATCTTCCCACGTCTCCCCACATCTCCCCTCGTCTTCCCACGTCTCCCCACATCTCCCCACCTCTCCCCATGCCCTTGGAATGGGGTGGATCAGGCTTAGGTCTGTTTTCAGTTCCTGAACGACAGGAGCATCACAGGCAGCACTCATAACCTCCTGCCCCCTACAGCTCCCCCCTCCATAAATCTGCCCCCCATTACAAGAGCTGTGGTCTAATCCAGGGTGCAGCATCAAAGGCTGGCACCCCCGTGACGAGCGCACCCATAATGGAATTGATTGGCTTATTCCTCTGTGCCACTAATTGCCCGTTTCTCACCAGGCTCCACTGTCAGGCAGTCAGCGGTCAGTCTCACGCTCTCTGCGGGCACTGCTGATGTGGGGGGGGGGGGGGGGGGGGGGTGAGGGGAGCAGAATAGCTGGGGGCGAGCCTTCCACCGAGCACGAGTGTACCTGGCCTTTGGGAGTCGTTTACCATCCTCCATCACCAGCTCCTCAGTGATTTGGGGGTCAGCTGGGTGGCACATGACTTTGGTGAAGCCAGGGCCCGGGGCCCCCACCTTCTCCGACTGAGGCACAAGGAAGAAGATTCCCCCCCCCACTCTCAGGTCTGCCATCCTGCTAATTATACTCCCCATCTTCGCTCTAGATTTTTGGAGCAACATGCTTGGAGATCCCTATATTTTAGGTGCCTGTGTGTGTGTCTGTGTGTGTGTGGAATAGGTTTATATTACATTGTGGGGACCATTTTTCAGGTCCCGAGAAAGATCTGTGAATGCAATCAAAAAACTCGAAATGCTAAAATGCTGTTTTTTTTTTTTTTGGTTGCTTATGGTTAAGGTTAGGGCTGTTTAGGGGTCAAGGGTCAAACTCGTCATGTTGTGATTACTGTTTTATCCATAGAAATGAATGGAGAGTCCCCACAAACCTGTGTCTGTGTGTGTGTGATTGGCTAATTTGGAACCGCTGGTATAGATTACATATAAAGCCTCAGTTCTGCTGGGAGAAACAAATTATAGCAATTAGAATTAGCCAGAGGAGGTCCAGCGATGCATTATTAATTGCCACAGTCATTAAAAGGCTGCTAGCTATCTGAAACGGGATACAATATCAATACCCCAGCGCCAGCGAGAGGACAGCAGCTCTCTCAGAGCTGCCATTGGCGGCCCGCGATGGGTACAGCACCGGTAATTAGCCGGGGGTCTCTCTGGGCTAGCGGCCCGGGCTGCCTGGCTCCTCTGCTTCAGTGGTGGCGCTCGCTCGCACTGGCTCACGCTCGTGTGCGAATGCACGTCTGCCAGAACTCACACGATCTCCACTTTCCTGCTCCCAGCTTCAGGCAAATCACCGACCGTGGCCCTAATAGACAGACATGGTCTAACCATAGATCAGGCTTCGTCAAAGCCCATCACCAGGAGACGGGATGCACCGTGTGCCCTTCCCCTGCAAGGTCTGAAGGCTCGTGGGGGGGGGGGGGGGGGTTTGGAAGGACAAGGAAGCGGCCAGAGGGCCTCCAATCTGGCCTTAAAGCCAAGAAAGGAGAGGAGGAAACGGGGGAGGATCCAGTGACAGAGAGGGAGTACAGAGACTGCAAACCTAAGGGAGCCCTTACTGCACACAGGCTTTTCACAGTGAAAAGCAGGACGGGCTGGACACACCCGCCACAGTCCATGGTGGACATCAGAACAGGCAAAGAGCTGCTTTTTCTTTTATCCTGCCCCATACATGGGATTTGAAAGCATTTAATTTAGATCATTTAGATGTACTTTCAACCACTGACAAAAGCTGCAGGCTTGTATAACTCTAAATTCCCCTGTAATTAATTCTTCCGTGTTAAGAAGTAAAGACAGTCAAAGACACATTGTCTGTGCAGCTCCCACAAGCCCCTACACCTTTCTTTGGTTACTTTGTTCCTTTTATGATGCTCACCGATTTAGTCTCAGCCTGCTTGGTCATGCTGGCCTGCCTGTATTACAGCTCCGCTTTCTGTGGTCGGACATCAGCCACACTGGCCCTCCACTATCAGATGAATGCCGTTATGACCTGTAAACAAACTCCACCAGTAAACAAACAGGGTCAAGGTATACTCCCTCCCCCTGACCGCCGGGTCGTTCTCCCCCCCACTCCGGCACTCCGACATGTCGACAGGTCTACATATTCAATACCCGCTTTATGGGGGTGCATCTGGGGGGGCTTCCCTGCCCTTGAGGAAAATAACCCCTGTATTGTTGCAGATTGCCCCCCCCCTCCCCTTAACCCCCCCAGAAACACAGCGGGCAAAACAAATGATTAAACATGATGAATAACAGTGTAATGCAAGAAGCCAAGTACTGAAAAGTGTTCACTTAGACTCCCAACTCCCAGATTTATTGCCCAGTACCATAAATAATGGATTCATCAATCTTTGAAGGACCAAAAAAAGGCAGGTCTGTCAAATCAGCCAAACAGGGCCACGGCGACAGTGACAGAGCATAACCAAGTCTCTGCCATCCCCTTTAGCTGCAGGAGGGCGCAGTGACAGCCTCTTGGAGATCTGCTGCTGTTAATAACCTCTGTCTTCCAGCAGAGCAGAAGGCAGGCTTCTCCTACTGGGCTCTGGATGTCTGCTGATGTCATCATAGTGTCCCGCGAATTACCAGGAGGGTCTGGAACCTGTGGATCTGAAGCGAGGCTCCCACCTCCATGCCCTCAACATGTCGCGTGCTCAATAGGACAGCTCACAGTTTCCTGTGCTTCTTAGTCGTTTCTGCTGGCCTAGAGGAAAAAAAGACACGGAAATTAAGTGCTTCATAATAATGTCTTTTACAGCGATCTTTATCTGGAATAAGAAATAACGTCCGTGATAACCATTTCCTGAGACAGATGGTGTCAATAATGCTCGTTCCCTTAATTTAATTTGATAAGAAAGTGAAGATGCATAGTAATCCTTTCGTTTTGTCTCAAAGGCTCCATTCTGCATTATTCTTTTGTAAAAAGACACAATTCCATTAAGAAAAGATTGAACAAAAGTGGACACTTCATTAACAGGCTCGTTTGAATGATGAAGGCTTGGGTTACAAACATGACCGGAAGTGTTTGTTTGTGGAACTGGGGAATTAATGCCCCACAATGGGCATTAATGGATAATATTCACTTATTGCCAACATTTGTGCATTGGGCTGGCTGGGGTACTGGGCTCGGGGTGGGGGCTTTCTGTACCACATGCTGTATTTCTTCCATGGGGAAGCGTGTGCTTTGGAAGCCCTGATAAAGTTTGAGCACATGTCCATAGCATTCAGATTAGTTTGTGCTGGTTCCTCTGAACTAACAATAAACCCCATAGTTTGGGTGGCAGTAATAGCGTGGCAGGTCAAGGGGGATTGACCCCCAAGTGCAATGACACTCCCCGGTCACATTTCTGTTAGATGTCACGGCTTCACCGTAAGGTCATTGTTAAGGGGGTGGAGTCACTGAGGTCACCTGGCTGAGAAGCAGGCTCATTCACCTCACCTGTCACTTATTAACCATCCTGTAATGCTGAGTTCTGCTCCCTGTCTGCCCAGAACACAGGCCCAGACCCCACTGTCCCAGCTGCCACCCTGCAGGTTTGTCCAATCACTCTCAAAACACTCCCCTCCCAAAATCCCTGCGTCACATGGTTCACTTGGTCTACTGTCCCACTCGGGGCAAGTCTCACAATAATTTATCAAATTTCATGTTATGGGGAGATAAAAGCCCAATTTCTCCCTCCCTTTTTAAACTCTCTGTTTTATTTATGCACTTGGTGTACATTATTAATGCTTGTTTGCACAATGTAACACGTTTTTTTTTTGATTATTTGGAATTACTTCTAAAGGGGTAGAGAATGACTGTGGTGCTCACATGACGAGTCACCTTGGTTCAGTGCTCACATGATCGTCTTAGAAGCTTTTGATATGGAAGCAGCCCTATGAGAGGTTCTGTTAGGGAGGTTTATTAAAGGACCCCCCCCCGCCAAACCCCCCACCTCCAGGGTAAAAGACGGCATGGTATTGATGGGGAGATGCTAGCGGACGTGAGAGACCCGTGCCTGATCTTGTTTGACAGCAGGGGCACGGCAGAAGTACCGCTCAATTGGGCTCAAGCTCAAGCTGGACTGTGTGGAAAATTGGGAGTGAATTGTGGAAGGGTGCTGCATCATAAAGTAGGATGTCCTCAAAAAGGGAGGCGAGATGGAGCGAGCAGGTGGATAGATGGAATTTCTGCGTGAGATGTCACTGAACAAAAGTGGTCCCTAGGAGCTGAAGCTCAGGTAAAACAGACATAATTCAGGGTGGATCGCATAGCCCTGGGCTTGTGAGAAGTGAGAGGATTTTAAATAATAACTTCAGTCCCAGCACAGAGCTCTGGGATTACATAAACCGCACACCCATCGATGACCGGAATGTTCCATCCCTGATCTGAGTAATTGCTGATTACTCAGCTGTGCTCCGCAGAGAATGAGGCCAACGTGAATCTCCAGGATCAGCGGCACCTAAGGCAAGCAGAACCCCGAGAAGATCATCGCATGAGGTCACGTGAGGGCCCTGGATTCTACTTCGGTCCAACGTGGACCATTACACGCTGACGAAAAAGTCAGTAGATGGCGTAGCAGTTAAGGATCTATTTTCTAGGAGAAAGACTGCAGAATACAGTGCACGGCAGAAGCTGCAGTCGCATCCTTTGGGCATGGTGCAGACCCCGAATTCTCTTGGTGTGCGTGCAGTCACGTAACCCATATGTCCCTTTGGGGGGCCGAGTAGCCGTGGAGAGCCGACGGGTAGGGTCTTTGTGAGCATCCCAGCTGGGGCCCCAACACATACCTCATACGCAATGTCAGGGCAGAGCCTGGAAGACAAGGGCCAATAAACCCATTATTAGCGGCGTATCTCACTTTAATGATGTCATTGCAGCCATTAGAGGGTAATTCTGCGGCCTTCGCCCCAGTCGGCCGTAAAGCCCGGAGCCCCTCACAGCTGCTAAAATCGCTGCCCTTTCATCCCACTCTGTCTGTTTTTTTTCTACTGAGTCATGGGGGCCAAGTTGAAACATCTTGCGAGCAGTGGGGGGTCTTGTAGCTTTTTCAGTGGGCTGAGGGTCCCTCATTGGCCCCGGCGGGGGGGGTAAGCGGCCTGACCGCTGGGTCGTCCCCCCCCCCCCCCCTCACTCCGGCTTCCCTTGTGTTTTGAGACCCACAGCAGTGCCCAGGCCACAC
This sequence comes from Brienomyrus brachyistius, assembly GCF_023856365.1. Lineage (NCBI taxonomy): Eukaryota > Metazoa > Chordata > Actinopteri > Osteoglossiformes > Mormyridae > Brienomyrus > Brienomyrus brachyistius. The sequence continues at coordinate 7,037,150 of NC_064538.1, read as the reverse complement.
AGTCACGGTTGCCAGTGGATACCAGTAGTAAGAAAAAAAATAATAAAGAGAGGAGCGGATGATTCCTGAGCAGAGTGGGCTTAGGGAGGCCCCGTCGTTGGCAGGATATGGCCAGGGGGAGCCGTGCTCCTCCCAGCTCATGTCCTGTGACTCCCGGCACTGACACATTTCCTCCTCTGTTGTTTTGTTGTTGTTGTTGTCCCCCATGCTTTCGGCTTGTTTCGCTTGCGCCCGTTCGTCTCATTCAGCCTTTACAAAGCAGAGGCAGATGTCCTTTTAGTGCCGCCCCTTTCGCTTCACCCGGCCTCGTTTTGTCTCCGTTTCGCCTCCTTATGTGAGAGGGAAGGAGAGAAAGGGGAAGAGAGGATGGGTTACACCACCTTTCTTATGGTGTAAAACAGAATCAAGAAGCTAATTGTATCCCCTGGTGATCAGCCCATCTGCTGTCCCTGTGGGGGTGTGTTTGTCCCCACTTGGCTGTATTTACCCTGCCCCCTCCTCAGACCTACAGCACTGCTCCTGTTAGCTCGGGAGGAGGAGCCCACATTGAGACACAGCAGTGCTAATGGGTAGTGGCAGGTCACAGGGGGTTACGGACGTGCCAGCCACCATCCCCAGACCGTTTAATGATGCGGGAGCCCAGCAGAGGAGGACGGCTGGGAGATCACTGAATGGGGAGCGGATGTTACTTTAACAGGGAGGTTGGGTGCTCCATATACCAGCGACATCTGCCATAGCTGATGATATGCAAAGAATCCCCCCTAAAGTGTAAATGGAACTGAACGCATACTAGATGTGACCAGGGTGTCCTCAGACCTGCGTATAAAATCGAGTGTGTGTGCGTATATACTCCTTAGTCACAAAACTACGTGTGTGTGTGCATGTGTGTGTGTGGTCATGTATATATTCAATTATTGAGACCGATCTGTTATTCTGACGTCATGCAGATATTTTTTCAGTACCCACAAGGGGTAACTCATTTTTGTAAAAATCTGTGACTGCAATCATAAAGCTAAAAATGCCAAAAGTATTTTGTTTGGTTACTTATGGTTAAAGTTAGGGCTGGGTCATCACGTTGGGATTTGGGCCTTTCCCATAGAAAGATGAGATACAAATACCAGCATGTGTCTGTGTGTTTCCAAACTGCTCTAACAACAAGCAGTTTATCTGCCACGTTACACCATGGCACCATTCCTGGAACTCTGCTTCCCGAAGCTGAGCAGAGCTTGGTGGGGTGGCGGTGTGCAAAGCAGAGATGAAGACGCGGGAACATGCAGAGCACCTGTTGGTGTCAGTGGCCTCATTACCGCTCTGTCTCACGCTGCAAGGGAACTGGACCGGATCTGTAAATGAGAGCAATGAGCGAATACGGTGTAGTCCCGCAGCACTTCCTCTGCCCCCTCCCTACCCCCCAGCACCTTCATCCACAAAGCTGGGCTCCCCAGGAGACATTACCTACTGCCAGCAAAGCGGCCGATTCAGCTCAGGCACCTGCCCATTAGCGCTGGACTCACAGGGCACGGTGTGACCCCTGGTGCACCGAGGCTTAACAAAGCCAGCATTCGGAATGATTAAAGCCCAGCTGTGGATGCCATGGTGACATAAAGGCACATTTTCCATTCGCTTTATTCTTCTTTCCATTTTTTTTACGGATCCCCTGTGGGTCATTTTCAGTGTTTTGATAACATATTTCCAGCAGGGCACCAATAGTCTGGCTTGTGCAAACTTGTGTTGTTGTCTTTATTTATCTTGGATTCGTGGAAAAGGGATCGCAACACTTAAAAAGGCATCTCTGAAAAGAAAACTCCCTTGTAAATGAGCCAGACCGTCTTCTGTCTTTCTGAAGGCACCTACGTCCGTAGTCATTCCCGATTCATGTGAAATTTTTACGGGAACGTAAACGTGCAGACAGTCATTGATGAGGAAGATAAGTGGGCAGGTGTTGGTTTTGTGGCCTCTGTGCTGCTGGCTTTTGTGCGTCCGTCCGTCTGTCTGTAAATTCAGAAAAATGCTGCATTCCCGGCTGTTGTAAAACTAGAACTTATGCTTTTGTTAAAAGCCTGAAGGGGACCCACAGCACGCGGTGCTGCATGCAGAAACCATTGCAGCAGCTCTTCCGCACGCTGGGTCACCCCACCCACTACACTGCCACACGTCTCCGTTCTCCACGTCAGCAACTATACTATCATGTCTTCTGGACTCATCCAGAAGCCCAAAGGACTGGGCAGCGTTTTGCATGAATGGCCTTCAGTGACGGCACAGGCCTGATAAAGCTCAGCAGTGGATCTCAGAGATCTCCTTTGCCGTTCGGCCTTCTCCCGAGTAACTGTGCAGCGCGGCGCCTGAGCGAGGGCCTTCACTCCATTCTCTGTGCTCCAGAGGTCCTGCTACGGCTGGAAATCAAACTCTGAGAGGAGCCTTTTCAGAGACAGTAGGGCTCTGTGACTGAATTTCCAAATGCGATAAATTAGGCTTCGTCGAGCTCCGACAGAGATGCGACTCGAAGCTGCACGGCAAACCTGCACATGATCTCAGTGCATGCTTCATTAGCTAATGCTGGGAAGGGATTTCTAACTAAACCTGGTCTTTCCCAATTCTCGAGAGACCCAGCCACCCTCCTGCCCCTCCCCACCCCATCTCGCTAAGATGGCTTACAGCTCACATGTCTTCCTCTTTCCCAACTCTCTGTAGCTGTTAATCTAAATCAGCATTTCTCAGCTCAGTCCTAGGGGACCTCCAGACAGTCCATATTTTTACCCCCTCCCAGCTCCCAACACACCTGTACTAAGTGTTCAGTGTGCTTGATTGGTTCAGGTGTGCTGGGAGCTGGAAGTGAGCAAAAATGCGGACTGGCTGGTGGTCCCCCAGGACTGGGTTGAGAAACACTGGTTTAAATAGCATCACCGATTTCACCCCTGAACAGCAATGACAGGAAGTCCTGCTCTCTCATCTTTTCATTTCTTCAAATGCTGCCTTTCCACTCTGACGCTTGCACGGGTTCTGTAGAAACAATCTTGAGGTTCCTGCAGCCTGCTGCGAAGGGCTCTGGCCAATGGGAGTTGAGCTTCCCCCGGCTTGGCACAGAGAGCAGTCACACTCTGAGGCTGATGAAGGTGCCTGGGACCCCCCCAGCAGAGGCCCCTAACGAGTCATCCGTAGCCATCCTGATGTTCTAGCATGTTCTCAGACGGGTATAATGTGAGCAGCTGGCCTCAGTGCCCTCCTCTCATGTCTTCCAGCCCAGTCTGGGGTTTTAAATATCCGTGTTTCCCGTCTCCCTAGCCCTCTCCCTGCTTCCTCTCTCCGGCCGCCCTTCTCTCAGGACAGGCTCTTCCCATCTCCATTTCGATGCTCCCAGGGGCTGGATGTGACCCCAGGCTCCTTCCTGTTCCCTCTTTCCTGCCAACCATGCCGCCGCACGCTCCTTTAATTACCAGATCGCTTACGGAGCAGAATCCGCAGGTGCCACATGCTCGTCCTGTCAGTGTGACATTGACTTAATCACGTTACGTCGAATTACCTCCATCCACCCACCCCAACCCCCCCCCCCGTCACTGTCATTGCGACGCATTGACGTTATCCACCTGGGCCAGTGGTAGATCCGTTCCAATGTGCAGCAGGGAAGAAGAGGAGAGTGTTAAGCCCCGGCATCTCCACGCTTTCCCCGTAAGATGAAGTGCAAAGGTCCTCAGGTCAGCTATTGGGGTCAGATGCATTCTGGACAGTCACTTTGTGCCCAGCCAGCATATCAACGGCAAAGAATTAGACAGTGCGATTCAGCTGCCATGGGGCCTCTCCGAGGTCAGATCCTACAGCCGCCATGAAGCATCATGGTCAGGTTTAATGTGCAGAGGTGCAGGGAGTCCTGCTGTGGACGTACGCATGATGGTGTATGATATATGGGTGGTATATAATGCATTGCGGTGTTGCACTGTGTGTGTTATTTGGGACTTTCATTAAAAGCTGTCAGTGTGTAGGTGTACGTGAGATGAAGCAGGGCCAAGACGAGTAACTTCATTAAAGTGCTGCCACCATCGCTCATTCCACGAAACCCCCGCTTCGCCCTAGGGTGACCGCGGACCTTGCCCGTCCGCATTCTGCAACACGGGCCGACTGGACCCTATAACAGGTACCACAAAGCCCGTGTGCCAACAGCGCCGCAGAGGCATGCTGCGTCAGGTTCCTGACAAAGTGTGAGCCTGTTAAGCTAGGGACCTGCGTAGGCACAGTAATGGCCAAGGACGTATCCCTACATTGGAAAGTATAATGCAGTTGCCCACTGTGCATGATGTCATAATGTGATGGCAAGATACCTAAAATGATTGCAGAAAGTTTACTGAAGTAATTCAGTAAAAATACTGCAAATTTATGGATTTTACAACAAAAAAACATATGTTTACAATACATTTATATATATATATATATATATATATATATATATATATCACATTAGAAACAACCAATAGTTTTCAGTAAAAAATTTCAAGTAGTAATACATTGAAACTCAAATTATAGTTCTAAAAGAGCTGTTCTGATTTTTAAAATTAATTGACAAGCAGTCTCATTGGGTGCTTTTTAATTAGTAACACCTTTGTAGTAACATAAAACACAAAACATCCGTGTTTCGTATCCCTGTGGGAGCCAGTCACTACAATTGCAATTAATAGGAAAATGGCAAGAACAGATCTGAATGACTAAGTCAAAAAAACATGACACTTAATAAAAAGAAAATGTCTGTGTGGAAGATATTTGCAGATATATTAAGCATTGGACTTTTTCAATGGACTTTTGTTATGAGACTGCAACATTAAGTAAATGTCGTTCTGAGAGCACTGTACAGTATTTATGAGAGTGATGTTTATTATGAGACACATAGCAAAAAATCATGCAATATTCTTGTGCTGTAATGACATTTAGCATTATAATATTTTGCGCACTTATATGCACTTTTGGGTTCAATACTGCACCCAGCTGTGAACAGTATGTGCAGAATGTGCATGTTCTCTGGGTATGAAGGTGTCCTTCTGCAGTTTAAAGAGATGCAGTTCTGTGAATTGTCTGTGTGTCCCTTGGATTAGCGTCCCAAAGTGAGTGCACCCCGTTTCACTCTCTGTGCCGCCCGGAATGGGCTCCAGGCCCACCATGACCCTGAACTGGATAAGCAGCATGAATAATGGATGGAATTAAAATTTTAGAATTTTAAAATTCTATCTTAGTAACTTAAATATATTACTTTCTCCGTATTTTGAAAATAAAAATGATTAATTTATGTCAACCTCGACTCCTGGTGCTCCAGGGGTGGATGAGAAAATGAAAGCATTAACAAGCTGTCCTTAGCACAGAGTCAACTGCGACTGACGGATGATCAGACCGAAAATCCGTAGAGGACGCTTTACTTGTCTCTGCGTTCCTCAAAGCAGCCACTGATACACAGCCTATAGGCAGGAATGCGACCTTGAAAATACCTCTCCAGGTAGCAATTAAATACTGCCTCATGGCCTACCACTAATGAGTCAAGACTATATTGCAGTGTTGTACATCATCCCTGCATTTTAATTAACTGATTATTCTAAGGCTGTGTCAGCAGTCTCCCTGCTACACCAACGTCCTGCTACTTCCTTGAGATAATTTGCTTAATCTGCAAGCTTGTCCAGTAGCCGTTCCGCGTCTTTGAAGGGGAAATCCCGGCGCAGGTTCTCACATGCCGCCCCCTGTTGGTGAATGTGTCCTGCCTCCCTCGCCATGCCCTCACGGCCTCTGAGGCAGGCCGTCGGGAAGCGATCTCAATTTCTGCAGCCTTTGTAATCCATGGACCCATTCAGGAAGACGAATCTAACTCCCGTTCATCAGGCTGTGCTTGAGTTCTAAGAGTTCTCAGGCCTCTATCACAACTGAGGCAGCTCATTTAACCCAGCAGCCCTGGGTTTTTAACCATTTGTCTGTTTTGATTTTTTAACAAATCATGCTCACAAATTTTGAACCTCCAGACAGCATCATTTATAGCTTGTAAGTGCATCTTATTCATTTAAAAATCGGGATGATTAACAGGGCAAGCTGAAGAGCTTTCATCTTACTGAAAAAAATCTTCCAGTTTGACAGAAGTGCATTATTTATTGAATGCACTTCAAATATAATCAACACAGCAAAGCTGCGATGTCTCTAGGATTCCTAAGGTGTGCTTTAACTATGATGTTGGGTTTAGGGTTGCTGACAAACATCCGTTAAGGTAATTGATGTTTGAATGGTGTAGTTATGTGTTGGTGTCAAAGGGATGGGAGATGATTGGCAGTCATTGTGATTTGGGTAACTGCGGTGGGACGCTTCCATCCGTTGCAATAAATGAAAATACCAGTGGAGTGTAACAGCATTAGTTGTGTTATGTATCTTATCTCACTTGTTATGAGTGCATTATGTGCATTAACGCTTTGCGGTTGCTCTCATCTGGAGAGACAAATACTGCTTACAGTTGATACCTATACCTGAGTGTAGGTATAGCTGGGTGTGTGAAACATCTCCGGTCATGTTAAACAGGAGCTGCTCCACTGCCTGGATTTTAATCCACAGCCCTTCCTGTCCTTAGAGGCGAGTCTACCAGCCACACGCAAACGTGCACATTTCTGCTAACGCTCATCGCTCAGCTTCTGCTGCCGGCTTCAAGCCGCGTCACTGCCACTCCGTGTGAGCGAAAGCCTGGTCCTGCTCGCTCATGGGCGCGATGTGTGGCAGAGCACGAGGAGCCTTTCAGATGGACGTCGGAGTTTCTGCAACTGGTATTGAGATGGAGCCTAACTATAACCTGGACTTTCCCAATATCACACATACACACAAGCACCCCATGAAGAGGATTGTTAGGCAAAGGGGCTCGACTGAGTGCAATTTGAATTTGAATGGTTTTTTTCTTGGGGGGGGGGGGGGGGCATAGAAAGAACCCCGGGTGAGTTTACATATCCTCACTAAGACTGTAAAAAATTAAGCCAAAGTAGTACATCCCCCCACCCCCCCCCACCCCCAACAGCCTAAGAGTTGCTAATGGCTGATGAAACATGAAAATGCACTAAAGTCAACCCGGCATGTAGCAAAAAAGGTTCCCCATCATATGTTGTGCATGTCCCTTATTTAATTGGAGTCTCGTTCCTTTCTTCCCAAACTGTGCTCCAGGCTTATGGCTGCATTGAGAGGCTTTGGCAAGCCCCGGACCTGGAGCTCTGTCAAGAAGGCAGCGTTTCGCTTCTAGGCTCTTGCATATTTTATGCACGTTCTGAATTAGCGGTCGGATTAAAAAATAAGGAATGCATGGCGTGCACTCCACGGCTCCACATATAAAGGGGCCCGTGTTTTCTCTAAAGCCTGCATTTTTTTTTAATATTCTGTGCATTCAAATTATCCGATACTCACGAAGGTGTCGCTGGGGCTCTTTAAAAGCCCGGCATTGGGGGGGGGGGGGGATTCCCATGCCACACACACAAATATTTGCACAAGGGTTTGTGGGACCATTTGGTTTCCACTGCTGCCGTCAGTTGATGCGAGTTTTTCATTCTCCTCATCAGGGTTAAAAAAAAAAGAATCCAAAAAACTTCTGAAATGACATCAGCATGACTGCTGAATCTCAGATATGCACCCCCCACCCATCCCTAAAAAAAGAGAATGTGTTTCCTGATGCACTCCAAACTGAGATTCAAGGGATGTTAACATTTCGATATGCCGTCCGACCACTATGGACCCAGTGGAATATCAGTTTCCCAGCTCCACTTCCTACAAAAAAGCTTCATTTGTTGTGTTTCATTGTTATCTTTCTGCTTGGCTATGCTGAACAGGTCCTTCTGAAGTCACCATGAAGGGAATGAAGAGATATAATCGTTTGTCCAAACTGACAGCGGCATTCAGGCCTCCATGGGGCCACTGTGAGGGCCCCCCTTTATGCGCACCCTCCCCTGACAGTTGCCAGCCAAGTCACCCAGCTTAGACGCCAGTGCAGAAGAGTCTGAAGGCCAACTAGGCAACAGCGCATCCAAAGCAGCCCAGCTGGGGACCAGGTCTGCTGCTGCATTGTCATTTTGTATTTGTTGGACATGCAGGTCAGACATGAGGCAACAAAAAGCTTGTGAACCCCCCCCCCACCCTTTGGACAAAAGTGTATCCACAAACCTCCAAATCTCTACCTCCCCATCTCACTTAATAATTCCATTTAAAAACCTTTAATGCGGATGACAGAGACATATTTTGCTTTCCTGCTCCTAGCATTGAGGCAGTTTTTGTTTGTTTTGCTGCTAATGGCCACCCTGCAGCAGTCCAAGGTGCCGTGTGGGCATTGGGTCCAGGTTTAAATGGGGGTCACCATGGCGACAGGTTCCAGGCTACTAATGGGGCAGACGAAGGCCTGTTGATGACCTCCAAACACATTGGAGAAAAACTGACAACATTCATTTTAAAAAGTACATTTAAAATAGTTCATTTACTTTCTGCAAAGAGTAAAAGGAAGTCACTGCTTCCTGCGAGAAAAGAAAGGTAGCGAAAGAGAGAAAAGTTTCAGTTGCATCAGAAGGACAACAAGATGTAAACCAAACATATCTGGCAGAGGAGAAAGAGAACCATGGGAACAATGAGGACAATGGAAAGGTATTTTTTTACACTGCAGTTAAGATAGTTTTGTTTTTCTGATTAGAAGTTCTGCGTTGTGAAAATGAAGAAGTCTGAGCTGAAGTTTTGTTGTTTCCAGTTAAAGTTTAAAATGTGGAGGAGAAAAGCTTGTCTGCTGGAGATATCTGCCACTGAAACCGAACACCACGACACCCAGTAATTACACACATATATATGTCTGTGTGTGTGAGTGTATATACATAATTTTTTTCGTCTTCCTTGTAAGGGCTGCAGTTGAACTTCTGACATGCCGACAGCTAGAAACTGTGACAGAGAAATGAATTACAGAGATGACCAAATGCACAGAGCTTACTGGCTGGGATTTGTACGGAAAGCTCTGCCTGGCCTGGCTGGGCTTTGTGGCTCAGTGGCTTAGCACCGCAGCCTAACCCCCACGGGGCTGTGGGCTTGTTTACAGATGCTTCCCGTGTTCGTGCTGCAAGCAACAACCACAGTCCAAAACGTGGCAGTTGGGTAAAATGGCCTATAGTGTGTGAAAGGATGTGCTCTGTACATGCTGGGATGGGCTCCAAGGTTACCGTAGCCCCAAACTGAATAAGTACTTAGAAGATGTAGCGGAGATACCTCTGTACGACGGTGTCACTGAAGAAGACGCTTATTAGGAAACGTATACACATGTGTCTCGGAGATATGGCAGCTTAGCGATATCTGCTGATAAAATTCATTACAGCTGGGCTTAGGCTCACTTCTAATCTTGCCGAACGTGTTACGCCTTCCCAGCTAACAATATATCGTTCTACGAATGTTGCCGAACATTACAATAAAGGTATGGAAAAGTTCAAAGCATTCAGTTTTGCTGATGATCGTAGAAAATTGTATCTCATTACTACAACTAAGAGTAATAACACAAAAGCAAATGAAAGCTGCTGGTAGCACTGTTGCCTTACTGTATATGCCAGTGGTCATGGGTTCAAGGCCAGATGGTTTATTTGCAGTATACACATATGGTGCTTTTATAATATAGTTCTATTTATATAATTTTCAATATTATGTTAAAAGGATGTTCAGGTAATAATGTTTCTGTGCTGACATTGACAGAACCTTTGGTAAAATGTGAAAGTAATATTCCATTAATGTTAGCAAATTACATTGTGGCAACCTTTAAATAATGTTAGCTAATGTTCTGGGAATGTTCCCTGTTAGCTGGGTTACTTATTTCCTTAGCTGTCACCCTCTTCCAGGGAGCGTACAATGCCGGCTTCCCAATGCCCCATTAAGACATTTTTATTCCAGTAACGGAGAGAACACCCAAGGATACAACAGCATTCTCTTCACTGGGATTTCAGCCCAGTCCAGATTGCAGTAGCATCGATGTTACTTAATTCCACCACGAATTATAGAGGGTTTGAACGGCTATCATTGCTGGCAGGACGTTCTTTCTTTAGTATCAATAACCTGCCTGCTCGTAACACACCTACGCCACCGCCCTCTAACTAGCAGCGGTCACGGGCCCCGATGGTGAACAGTGAGTTTAAAAAAGCAATGACGTGTAAAGAAAGCCATTTTAAAACCATAAAGCAGTCTAATTAGGTCATCACACTCGGAACAAATGCACAGCACTTCAAGGACTATAACACGATAAGCTGTATTCTTACCATGTGATTTTGGTCAGCATTCCCCATGTGTTTAGCATTAACACACGTTAGCGTTAGTATACGTCAGCATTAACACACGTTAGCATTATTATTCTTGCAACGCGCAGTCCGGTTTATTGGAAAACAGTCTTTAGCATCGCTCTCCCTCCCTGCATGATAGACCAGACTGGGACAGTGCATCTCGCCCAGCAACGAGGTGTTAGACCTGTCAAAAAAAAAAAAAACGTCTCAGGGAAACTGACTCGACTGCCAAGAGAAGATCATTTGCAAATGGCACTTTATCAATCAAGCAAATGGCTTCCCTGCTCCAGACATCCACCGGACCACCAAAAGGTTCATTAAATCCACATTTCTCAGTATGAATCCCGGGTTGCGCCAGAACCAAGCCCCATCCATCATTTAAGCACTCAATTACACATGCATTCATCTCAGCATGCACCACCCTTTCGGCGTGGTAATAAAAATTTACATGTTAATCTATGCACTGCCATCCCAGGCAATTCATCTCAGCTCATCGACTGGCCACTTGAGCCATGTGGACTAGTGGGCAGGCAATGCGGGGACTGCGTGGGGTACAGGCACACAAGTGGCTGAGCCCCTCGTACCGAGCTCATTCTGGCTCTTTACATGCCTCTCTCCTTCCAGGTGACATCGTCTAACGAACCGTGATAAGCAAAGTTAATTAGAGAAGGAGCAAATCGGTGGGGAGAAGCTGCAAAATAAGCAGATTGCAATCTTTCTCTCTTTGCATTTGTTTCTGAAATATATTGTTTTTATGAAACATTTATTCTTTGTTTTAATTACATTTTTTAATTGCTTTTCAATATGAAAAAAACACCTTGGACTTTATTGCATGGTATCTTAAAATTGCAAAAAAGTAAAATCCTTACAAATACATCTTATTTATTAAACTGTAACGAGAAGCGGGAGAGAATTAAAATTAAAAACGCAATGAAAGATATGTAATTATCTATTCATCTTCCATGCACACATCCACTTATTACAGTCATGGTAATAAGGTTACAGTCATACTTAATTATGAGATAAAAAAAAAAAAATCATTTTTGAATAGTACAAGATACCTTGAGCCAAATTTCAGATTTTTTTCTTTTAATTAACCAATTATAGATTTGCAAACATACATTTATATTGTATATATTTATAGTATCGTTTGATTACAGCAGAATTGTAATTTCCTGTAATGAATGTTGTAACATTTAAATTTAACATTATATTTTTAATGAACTGCCTGCAAGAAACCAAACCACAAAGAAACTTACATTTCATTTGTTTTACTGTTTTCCTTTTTATAATAGTAATCATAATTAATTTCTATGTTTAGTTGTGTTCATCTTCTCTTTAACCTTAAAATCTTAAAATATTAAGATTTTTCTTAAGGCGATGTGATGATTTTTTGCTCTGACCAAAGCATATTTAGTGGCATGCCTCCCAGGGCGTCCCCCAGCCTTGTCCCTTATACTGCCTCGCAGCATCTTCACGTCCCTCTGCTAGTCTGACCGTACACACTTAGAAAAGGGATCAATGGAATGTATTGCTTGAGAAATCAAAGACTTGTAGATATGATGGATTTCAATTATTATTCTGAAAAAACAAGAACAATCTGCAGAATTAAATTTAAGTTCTGCTGCGCAGTAAAAATGCAATTGAGCTCATGTTGAATGCTTCAGCTTACCTTGTATTGTATTAATAAGCAACCGAATACGGCTTATTGATCCATTCTCCGCCTTAGTCTCAGTGGAATGCATGTTAATGCCGGACTTGACGACAGCAGGTTTCTTTGTACCCTCACCATGTCGCTTGTAACCGTTTTAGAAAATGGATTTTGCATTTCTTTCCTGTCAGACTAACGGCTAAGCCCGGGGCAGAGGTGGGGGGGGGGTAGCGGGGGGGCACTCAGACGGAATGGGGAGACATTGGGCTGGTAAATTGAAAACAGCAGACCTCAAGGTTAGAGAACATCAATCCTCCAGGACTGAATGCCTGGGAAGGGAAGAGCAGAAAATAAAGAGGAGCGAGCACAGCTGTGAGGGAGCGAGAGAGAGAGAGGGTGAGAGAGAGTGTGCGAGAGAGAGAGAGAGAGACAGAGAGAGAGCAAGGCAGAAGCACAGATAGAGAGGAAAAAGGGGCAGGGAGAGAGGGAGGAAAAGAGAAAGAGGGAGACAGCAAGAGCAACAACCACAGGAGACAGTTAGGACTGCAGCGGTGTGAGGGGATTTACAGCGCCATGCAACGCTAGCGCAGCCTTACTCTGGATGGTTTCCTGCTGGCCGGCCAATCGTGATCCGAGCACTGGAAGAGCCCCGGGATCGACTGCGATGAGGTAGGATCGTCTGTGGGAAGCAGAGCAGCAGGCTGGTGCTGCTCTTCAAGGAGGTGGGGGCCAGTGCGTGGGTGTGCGCCCCACCTGGCCACGGCTCTGTGGGAGGGTCAGGTACTTTGTTCTGTTTCCTCCAGGTATGTTTCGCTACTTTGTCTATTTTTAAACATGGTTAAAAGTTCCTTGCCCCCCCTCGCCAGTGTATTCTAAAGCTTACACTTTCTACGCTCTCCGAGACCTTAGGATTAATGGCTCTGGGGCTGGCAGCAGGCCCATGTCAGGAGGTTTGGGGACGCCTCGCATTGTGCACAGGACAAAAGCTGCCCCTGCGTGTAATGGGGGGGTGTGCTCTGGAGGATGGGTGCCGTGGGGAGGGGAGTCGGCGCACTGGGGCTGAAGCGGGGTTCGTGGAAGGAGAGACAGAGCCTGGGGTGGGGGTCAGACCCTCTGAAACGTGGGGGCCGCTGGTGCCCATCAGCGCTGACTCCCTGGACATGGGATGCCCTGGCATGTCACCGTCGCACTCCATATGAACCGGAGCTGCACAGTCACACTGTCTTCCTCTGCCATAAGCATTAATCAGCATGTCAACTGGAATCTGCCGGTTAAAAATACTTGTATGTTCCCTGTAGCCATGTGAGCCAGTGTTTTCACATATTTTCAGTGTTTATGTTATCATTTCCTCTCAGTTGTAACCCAATACCAACCTAATATGCTGATATTAGTGCATCTCTAATTCTGAGACAGTTTCACCAGTGTTTTATTTTGTTTGGTTAGTCTGCACTGAGATTTAGACATTTACATTTGTTTTTTTCCCAAATTCTTACACACGAGGTATGTAAATTTATCCAAACACCATATTTAAGTACATCTCAGACACTGAGCCCTGGATTTTTTGTTTTTAAAATGCGGATATAATTTGTGTAAAGGTATAGATAATAACTAAACCTAGCGATACTACAATCAAGAAAAAAAAATTTTATCATTAAACCAGTATTAGTGTGAAATACAAAATAATTTAATTAAATATTGAGCCAAGTATATTGTTGTGATATTCATGTGAGCACGGTGTCATTTGTCTGTGATGTAAAATATGGCATGATTTGTTAATGTTAGATCCACAAGAAGTTAAAATAAGTTAGATACACAGAGCAGTTAGTAGTCATATAAATGGCTGAAGACTACACAAAATTACTTTACATACAAGTGTGTAATAATTACAAATTTAAACTAAAGAGGAACTTGAGAAATTTGTAGCGCAGGACTACACCTGAACCATCATTATATTAATCGCGAGTTCGATTCGCGCAGGTCCGCATGCGTGCAAAGCGTGCCGTTTTTTTTTTTTTTTTTACTGGCACTGTGAACAATAATATCACATGAAAAAATAAAGTAATATAAAATAAAAACGAATGAAAAACTAGTGAGGGTCCTCTCACCGCAGTGGCCGGGAGAACGGGCTGCAGGGACTCACGAGCTCGCCCGGTAGCGCAGCTGAAGCTCATCGCGCGCGTGACGCTGCTCGCGCGGCTCTTTAGCTTCGCGCGGCGCTGTTTTGTTTCCCCAGCCGCGCTTTTCTAAAGGCGCTCGGCGGGGCGCCGCGCCGCTAACCGCTAGTTTCGTGTACATTATGTACAAATCAAAGAATAGGAAGGCTTTCGCTGCTTCGCGCTCATGGAGAAAAACAACGGTTTAGCAAATGACATCCCCCAGTTTTGTAATTTAAAATAGGGATTTAAAATATTTGGCCGGGTGGGGAGAGCCGTTAATAATCGCTGTATTAACGTTAAAAAAACCCTAAGCGTTTGAACCATGTAATTTTGTTTCATAATATTGCTAATAGATAAATATGCATTTGATTTTTAATATAATGATTTAAATGTTGAATCAGAGAACACAATGGTTTATTCTACGTAAAGCAGGCTAGTGATTTAATTTAATGTAGTGTAATTTAAAATATAATACCAGGTTAGTGAGAGGCAGTTTATGAGGAAAGTAATAAAAACCGCCAAGCAGGATAAACATGCTTTTTTCCTGGTGTCCTGTGTTGGCTGCGTGTAATTGAGCGATTTGGCATGCTGATTAACTCCTCATTTCTTCACAGTAAATTGCAAAACCATTATCATTTTATCTTCTGTCAGTCCTGGTGCCCCATCTTTTCTTACCTCATTTCCAGCACTTTTCACCAGGAGATCCTTTGCTGCGGCTTGTGTTCAGATTATGCACATGCGAACCGCAGCCATGAGGCAAAAGGCTTGAGGACCTTTGGACACTTACACTACAGAGTAGTCAACGAAGTTGTCAGGATCATAAAACTCCGATATGTTATTATGATAAACAAATCAATTATGCATTGCAAAAGAAATCGTGACAAGGGAAAAGTTATCACACTTTGCTCTGTCAAACTGCTGTGTGAAAACAATTTAGTAAAGACCTGCAGGAACCTCAGATTTGACATTAATGCCCACTAAGGGCTTTCTTCGCCTCGCCATCAGTGTGAGACATCTTCATGCTCCACTGCTGAGGGCTGCTGTGAAAGGCCAGGACAGCTCTGGGCATGATGGGCGGGTTGCTGGGGTTCTCCGTAAATAGAAACAGCCCTATGATTCCCTCTGGAGCAGGTAGCGCGGGCAGCCATCAGCGGAGCATGCAGCTCAGCTGGGACTCTTTCATGTGGAACCATAAAGGGCTGCAGACTTCAGGAGACAAATCTGTCCCAGCAGTCTGCGCGGATGATGGAAAGAGGGGGGGGTTGCAGTGCATTAACCCGTTTGCTGGGAGCGCGCTCGGACCTGCAGCAGCTGCACAAATGCATGTATCCGGCAGATGGATCTGCATGACTTTATGGCCACTATCCTCTGGGATGCATCTCCGACATACGCTTAACTGGCGCCCAGCCTCTTCTCCCCTCAAGCACTCACCTGTTAAAGCGGCCACAGTATGCTTGATTTACACTGCGAGAGTGAGTCCCTCCCACAGCAGGTGGTCATGGGTGAGAGAGTAAAATGTAACCAGAATGGAGAACTGATACATGCCTCGACACAGGACAGCTGTAAAACAGTGGGAGAGCGTTTGTCGTGCGCGCTGAAATTCATTACCGCGTTTCGGATATAGATCTCTGTGTTCGTCTAATCCTGCATGCGCCAGGCATGCAGGTATCGCCAGATGAGAAATGTGAATGAGACAGGTGTCGGATGGATCGCCCTAAAGGTGTCAGTTTTAGAAAGAAAGTACTGGTCGTCGGGAGGAGCTGTAAATGCAGAGGGGTGTGGAGTCCATTTTTGCAGTCAAAAAACAGGAGTTGTACCCAAGCAGATCTTCCTGCAAACATTGTTCCAGAGGGTACCAGGCCGGTGCTTTTGTACTGACAAAGGTAAAGAAGCAAAACATAACCATGATTCCTCGCACCTCGGCCGCCCACCTCGACCCAACAGCCATCATTTAAAACTTCATCAGCTCTCACGAAGCACTGCTCGCCAAACAACTTTTTTAAAAATCCTGCCCCATCTGCTTCCCCTTCTCCCTGCTGTCATCCCCACCATCTCTACCTCATCCTCTACCCTGGCTTGACTCATCTGACTACGGCCCTCAGCTCCCTGCTACTCCGATGTCCCGCTGGTCACCATATGTTTCCCTCCAGCTGATGATTACATGCTCTAATGCATTGTTAATGGTTGATAAATGATTGGAGTGCTTGAACCGGCAGATTTATATGGGCCTGTGAGAGAGCGAAAGAGAGAAAACCTGAGTGAATGCGAGTCTCACCTTCCCAGCTTCAGCAATCCATCAGTTGGAGAGGAGGTGCTGAGAGTGTGACCGTTTCATCACATCATGGGTGCTAGGCAGGAGGACAAGACGTCATCCTTGTGAGAGAGGTGTGGGATGGCGGAGCCCAGGGGCACTGTATAACGGCACATCAGCGCATCCTGTGTGATGATGTGATCCTACGGTTCTACTTTTATTGCCATATCGGGTCCCGTGTGGACTTTGTTGTGTGGGTGGCCAGACGGCTTGAGTGGTGTGAACACTTATAGCTTTGGGAAATCTGATGGGATCTCTAAGAAACACAGTAGTTAGAACATGCAGGTGCTTCCAGATTGCAGCACGCATTGCAGGAGATCTGAGAACACAGTGTTTATCAAAGTGGTCCATGCAGACCCCAGGACAGTCCATGTTTTTGCTGCTGTTGGGAGCTGGGAGTGAGAAAAAATGTGGACCATCGGAGGGTCCCCGAGGACCGGGTTAAGAAATGCTGTGAGTGCGTCTGGGCTTCATCTCTGCGGCAGCAGCTGACTTCATTCCTGTGTGTTTTGTTGACAGGAGCGGCGAGGTGGGAACAGCAATAGTGTGAGCAAGGTCTGAGCAGGCTTTGGAGTGCGATGGCTGGGCGCGGGCTGTCTGTGGGCTTCCTGCTGCTGGGGCTCCTCACTCTCGCCCATGGCTCCGTGTTCCTGTCCAACCAGCGCCTGAAGGCCCGCTTCCAGAGGGACCGGCGCAACATCAGACCCAACATTATCCTCATATTGACGGACGACCAGGACATGGAGTTGGGTGAGTACAGGAGTGATCTCTCCCAGATGACACCCTCTACCCCGAAGTATTGTGTCCTTTTTGCATGGGGAAAGGAAGCAAGATTCATCCATCCATCAATCCATTTTAAGTACCCGCTCTGCCTATTCAGGGTCCGGGGGGGGGGGGGGGGTGGGGGGTGTCCGGTGCCTGTCCCAGAAGGCATAGGAGCAAGGCAGGGAACAACCCAGGATGGGGTGTCAACCCATCGCAGGGCACACTCACACACCGTTCGGAACCAAGATTCAATGCAATGCAGAAATATAGAAAAATTTATGCACATTTTGGGTGTGGCAAATTTTTAATATGATATAAATTATATTGTGACGGCGTGTGCGGCACAGATGTTCTGTGAATGAGTTGAAAATAGATTCACGTGTATCAAGAATGTGCATTTTTTGAGTGTCTGTTCAACAAAAGGCAAATTCTGTCCCATGTGTCATTTATAGAGACAATCCTTTCATACTATAGCTGACAGTCCATAAAAGAGGTGCTTCATAATTACAGGACCTACACCAACAGAACCACGCTATGATGTGGATAGGAAGATTAGAAAATTTCTCACGATCAAGCTACTTGTGAAACGGTATGTCTATGCGGCATACAGACAGCAAAGTGAAACAGACTCCTGTAAGACAGAGAGAGAGAGCTATGTTCAGCTATCAAGTCTGATCTTTGAAGGCGTTGACAACTGGAATGAATGACATACATACTGTGTAAATGGCCGTCTACATCGGTGTGGATATGAAAGCGTTCAGTTGGGCGGCTGCTAATTAGGCCCCGGTGTATCTCCAGGGGAAGCGTGCCGTCAAAGGCAGCGATGGCCAAGTGTGGTTCTGTGCCTGGGCTCCAGAAGTGGGGGGCCTCCTTATCACACCAGGGGATGCCGCATTCCCCTCCCACCACTAATTGACGTAGAAGACATTCGGGTGAGACGTTCCGTTCCATCCGATGCAAACAGATCAGGCTCTTCAAGAGGCCGTCAGTAAGAATCCTCAGGAAGTCAGGCTGCATTTGTTTTACTTTCTTCTCCCGCGTGACAGCTAGCGGCAATACTGCAGTTCCTCGCTTATGCACCGCGTGACGCCTCTGCTTGTTCTTTCAAGCCTTCAAACACACATTATTGTCATTCAAACGGCTGTAATTATCAGCGACGCAGGGCAGACGCTTTGGCGAGCCTACGAATGTTTTCCTTTGCATGTCAACAGTTATTATACTATGAATTCATCATGCTTGTTCTTCCACTATGTGATTATTTCCATCCCTTTTTTCCCTGGTGTTTTTCCCTCGACTTTTCCCTGTTTGCAAGAGAAAAATCACTCAAATAGATTGCAGAACCACTCAGTTGTGGAGCAGTCAGATTGAAACAATCAAGACTCAAAACAAGCTGATATTACTCTAAAATGGCTTAACTCTGTCATAAGTGAGGATGACTTGGATGTTGTGGAATACTTTTTAATTACGAACAGGATATCATCTAATTGCTGTATGATTTTCATCCCTTTTCCCATTACAAAAGCTGTGTTTTGACTTATCCTACACCATCTGACAGACTGAACTAAGCACACACCTGACACTCCCAGCAAATCACTGTTTTGGTGTCAAACAAGACCTAGATATTTTTCTCCGAAAAACGTGCATTGAGACACCACATAAAGAACTCAACTAGGAGCCTGTCTGCCTGTATGCCACGACATTCCCCTGAAACCTTACTCAGTTAGTTCAGAGTTCTTTAAGTGTCAGAAAAAAACATTGATGGACAGGCAGGTTTCCCCCCTGATTTGTCATGGAAGACCAGCTGAAAATTTGACCCACACTCAGAATGACGACATATACTTTACAGAAATATTGGTCCAATTTTTTTCCCCAGAGTGGAGGTCTGGTACAAGAAGGAGCATGTTCTTGTGTCACGCAAACAGATGAGAAACTTTTTCCATTAATGATATGCATTTGGCACTCGGTGGGGTTCCACACAGTTTTTGTCTAACAGGTTTGATGTGCATAATTTCTCCAGTCAGAGGCAGAACAATGACTATACCTCTTGTGGTGAAAAACAGTATAATCCAGGATAAATGCCTTCCCTTTCAGGTCTCTATGTTTCATCCTCTCACTTTGGTGCCCATTTTCTTACATTTTCCCTGAATTAAAAAAAAAAATCAATAAAGTAGTTACGTACAAGGAAAGATGGAGGCAATTTAGGAAGAGCTTACCAAAAAGATTTGCACTTTGCAATTTAAAATTGCATACAAAAAATGGGATATTTTTGGCAGGGATTACTCATGACTCGTGAAATGAATGGGCAGGGAGGTCTGCTGATAAATTGTACATTCTGTTTGCTCTTTTCCCTATTCACCAGGGAAATTAATTACTGCACTACACCAAACAAAAATAAATTATGTTGGATTAGTCCACATGCTTACCTGAACAGTGACGAGGGCTTGGCTTAAATTCAGAAGGCACAAGGGCATAGAAATCGGCGCGGACAGGGGATGGGAGCTAATGGCCCCTCCGTTTATTTTGAGGGGGGCCTCTTTTTCTCTTTCTCCCAATGGTTTACGAACATGTTGCTATAAAGGAAAAAAAGAAGCACTTGCTACCCCCAAGTTGTCAACGGGCTCTATGAACATGCCTTCTGAAAACAGCTGTCTGCTTTTGACCTTTGTGTCTACAGTGGAACGCTTGCCGGACGCATTTGAAAAGGTCAAGCGGGGTGGGATGCGTGGGGGGGGGGGGTCAGTCTGACCTTCCTGCCAGTGCGTCTGTGGAGCCCATTCCGCATTTTAAGCAGCACTGCCGAAGCACACCCATTAGCTGGCGCTGTCCTGTCGGCAGCATCCTGGGAATTCGGTCGCCAGGGGAACAGAGGCCAGGCTTTCGCGACGCGTGAATCCGTCAGGATGCTCCCAGGCCCAGCGTCACAGCTGCAGACAGAACCGCAGAGGGCTTATGTCGCTGTGGCACCTGGAACCGGATTTATCCAGAAGCCTTTTCTTTATGTTGGGATCACAGGAGGTGTGCTTGCCAGAATGCTTCCTGGCCTATAGAGACCCTTCTTGGCTGTGCCGAGCCCCAAATAGCCCCAAATTTTAGCCAACAAAACAAAGCTGGGAATTATTGAATACATGTCTTTATGGCAACAATATCCTGGTTATTTTCCATCTGCTTTTTGTTTTCTGTGTATTGGGGCCATTTTGGCTGCTAAAGGTCCTTCTCAACCCCACCCATGTCATTAGCTCCATATTTGGAAACTGCGGCGATGGCTGGCCATGTTGACACCTGACGCCCGCCCGCTCTCTCTCCCCATTACCATAGGTTCCATGCAGGCCATGAACAAGACACGGCGCATCATGGAGCAAGGAGGGACACACTTCTCCAACGCCTTCGTGACCACGCCAATGTGCTGCCCGTCGCGCTCCTCCATGCTTACGGGGAAGTATGTGCACAACCACAACACCTACACCAACAACGAGAACTGCTCCTCGCCATCCTGGCAGGCCCAACATGAGCCCCGCACCTTCGGAGTCTATCTCAATAGCACCGGCTACCGCACAGGTGTGTGTGCATATGTGTGTGTCTCTCTGCCTCACACTCATTTTCCACCCTCACCTTGGTGTCAGTGTAACATAGTAGAACATGTAATGTAATGAAACACCAGTAAGGAGCAACAGCAATAGGCTAACATGTCTTAGCGAGACCCTCACAGTGCCCTGCCCCCCTTAGATCTAAGTTTCAAGCCCTCCCACAACTATGGCTGCACGGGGAAGGGGATCACTCCCACCTGTTAGGTTGTCAAATTTAGTTTTATTTCCCACTTCTGACATTGTTGGGGCTCGGCACAGAAGACAGCAGCCCACATCACTGCGCCACCTACAGGCAGACTGCGGTGCATGAGGCATAGATACTGCCTTTGTGGCCTTAAGCAGAATTAACATGCTAGGCTAATGTAAATGCATTAACCCATACCAGAAGCATAGCTAGAATTTCTGGAGCTCTAACAAAATGTCACCTTGGGCCCTACCCTACTCTGAGGAAATACAGGTCCCTTACGCTTTGAAGAGCAGAGGTATAATTTTCCTTGAGCATATAAGTTATAGCTTTTATATTCAGGGGCCCCTATAAATCTGCCTGGGTACATGTGGCCCTCCGCCATCCCTGCCCTGTCCTATTTTACATCAATGAGTGCACCTTACCCTGGTAAAACAACCACACCTCACTGCAAAATTTAATCACCAGTAGATTTATTCCTTTTCTTATATTAATTAATTGATAGTTTTAATTCCATTTCCTTTAACTTGAAAGGCCCTTTTAAAGGAATTGCTTTACATTGAAAGACTTATAATCGGGTATTCTTTGAGGAGCTGAATCAGCTTGATAGAACAGGAGCATAAATATGGTGCTCAGATGCACACATCAATGAAAAGACCATGTCCTTCTCCAACCACTCGTTGACATTACCTTCAAAAGGGGAAGCATTTGTACCTAAAAATCATTTCGCTGACATTTCACCTTCAGATCTTCCAACCTTCTGAAGAGTCTATTTATTTTTCATTTTTAAATGTTTTCTTTTTCCTGTGGGTAACTTTTCGAATTTTAGAGAGCTGAGATGTACCACCAGGATGAAAATCTGGCACAATGCATTTCCACAGGCACACTGGCCTCTAATGTAGTAAACACAAATATTGGGTCAGATTAATTTTGTTTGATTTTAGTTAAAATTCATTTTCAAGTCTTGTCTGCCTGGAGTGGTTGATAGTAATCCAGTAGCTCTGTACCATGAATATGGGGTGTCATTGAGTCTATAGCCTTTCTTCTTCGTTAAATCCAACCAGTTGAGTGCAAAGAGTCACAGTCACAGAGTACACAATTGGTTGGTTGAAACAAAACTTGGTCTAGATTTTTACTTTTACTGGACCTGCACTATCCCCCTCTGCTGAATGCAGTGTGATCTAAAGCGTACTGTGCACCATTTCAAATTGCAGATGTAGATTTTTTGACCTCCTTGTTCTCAAACATTTTTGGATGTGACATACTGTACGAGACCATTTAGATTAAAAAATAAACTTCTCATACTTTTTCATGTTGCCACACAGCCTTCTTCGGGAAGTACCTGAATGAATACAATGGCTCCTACGTGCCTCCTGGATGGAGAGAGTGGGTGGGGCTGGTGAAGAACTCCCGCTTCTACAACTACACCTTGTGCAGGAATGGCGTCCGGGAGAAGCATGGTTTCAACTACCAGAAGGTCTCCGCCACTGTTTCCTCTTCATGCCCCATTCGTGTGATGGTTACTGTTCTGCGAGGTAAAAATGAGGCTTTGAAAACCACGGCCTGTGGGATGATTGCACCATTCAGCTGCTGCATGGCGAAACCCAATGGGAGCGGTGATTGACAGCATGCTGTAATACTGTTCACTGCGGGTGTTGAAGCCTTGTCTCTAGGGCACAAAGCTATTTGCAGCATTGGCCACATATCCACAAGATATTCAGAGCATCACCGGCATGCGTAAAGGGCTTATAACTGGTAGATGTAGCTGATAGTGGGGCTTCTGGAATCTGCCGCTGGCTTGCCTGATCAATCAGTTGTGGCCTCATCAGATGACCATTGGCTGAAAAGGGATTTTAGCTTACATCTTTAATTTTAGCTTACATCTTTTAGCTTTACATCTTCAACTTACGTCAACGACCAAGTGAAGAAACACAGTTTCTTTATTTCCCTACAAAAGTGTGAGGAACATTTACCACATGGTTTGCTTGCATAGGCTTCTCCCAAGTGGAGACATTCCCAGTGTCTATCATCATGATGGCTAGCTCTCCTGCAGCTGACTGTGGTCAGGAGGGTCTAGTTACTGAGATTTATGTTGTGCCTCACTTCTCATTTCAGACCAAAAAAAGGATGTAAACATATCCTTTGGTCTCTTTCTTTCATTATGGGCTGCACTGGGCCCCGGTCCATTCTACTGGTGGTGTTGGGGCTTGTGCCAGAGGCCAATGCTGTGTGTCCAGCAGAGCACAGTAGCTCAGTTCCTTAGACCCAATGTCACGCCACAGTTTTCAGCTGTCTATTAATGTGATTGAGACCACAGGGTCCAGTTTGCAGTGCCCTCTGATTCCTTCACACGCTGTGGGCAGACACTCTCCAGTGATTTATGCCTGAGGTCCCTCTTTGAGTATTTTTTTTAGTTTTTTAACCCACTGCCAAAAAAACCATCAACACCTGGCACCAATTTCCTCTATGTTATGTTTGCCTGCAGTGGACAGTGAGAGACATTCCTCAAGTCAAAAAGATGAGCTTAGAAGGTGAAACAAATGTTTCCAGCTTGGCCACAGAAAAAGGACCAATTTTCATTTCTAACTCTTCTCAAAGGCGGGGGATTTGTGTCGTTAGATGGACCCATGTGCACCACTTTCACAGTTATAGAAATTCAATTAGCAGATGCAGTTTGTGTTGTCACACTCAAAGATTCAGCTAAAAAAAAAGATTAAACTACAAAATCTCTAGCAGGTCAGGTTCAAAATTAAAAGCATAGATAAGGCTAGCACTCAGACTTCAAACATTTTTATAGATCTATTCTCTTGTTTTTAATGCAGGACTACCTTACTGACATCATAACCAACGACAGCATTAACTACTTCCGCATCTCTAAGAAAATGTACCCTCACCGGCCCGTGATGATGGTGCTGAGCCACGCTGCCCCTCATGGCCCGGAGGACTCAGCGCCGCAGTATAGCAGCTCCTTCCCCAACGCCTCCCAGCACATGTGAGTTGTCACCTGCCAGATGTAGTGTCAACCATGGAAATTCTTTAGAAAGGGGAGAGGGACCTGGCAACACAAAACACAGAGAGGAAGGGGTCAGTGGTACCGTGCCCTTTCCTCAACAGTCTTTGCTGTATTTCGGGGTGAGACATTTTTCTGTCTTCCTCATTGGTATATTCCTCTGCATCGTCCTTCCACCACTATTTGCATATCATCTTCTGTCTTCTCTCCATCTTATGCTCTGCGTGTGTGTCTGTCCTTTTGACTTTCACTTCCTACCTGTACACATAAGCCAGCAGTAAACCACCTCTCTTACTCGGAGCAGCTCTCTTGCTACAGCCTGCAACTAATTTTTGCCAGTACACAGGGCCACTCTGGAACGCTCTCCGCCCCCCCCCCCCCCCCCCCACACACACTCCGGCACACACCCTGTCCGTGATGAATTTTTATAAAGACGGGGCTCTCGGAAGGTCAGTGAGCACAGAGCGGGTGTGCGTCCCTTTGATATGTGAGACTGCGCTTACGTCACTGAGCCGGACTTCTGCGCGGCAGTGTCTGTAATTGCATGAGGCGATGCTCACGCAGGAACTCTGTCATCATTCTTCGGGTGAGCATTAGTGATCTGCTGAACATGTCTAAGCACTTGCATATACTGATGGTGTGTTTATGCAAGCCATTGGAGGAGCAAACCAGGGCAGATGTTAGAGCCCAGTTATAAATGGTGCTGTAAGCTTTTCGTGAATTACTGAAGAGACACCTTACGGTGTGTGAGGGCATGTCCTTCCATGGCGCGTGCTGTGGATGTTAATGGGCCACTAATTCCTCAGCAGAGTGCTGTGAGACGCCGAGCCAACTCGAATCCTCCACATGCGGCTGAGGTCCGGGTCTAATGACGTTTCGGTGCCGTAATTTAATGTGAAATGCTGTCGGGGCGTGTTATTATCGCGTTGTTGGTACTCAAAGTCCATCCTTTGCCCTGTCCTGTTCCTCGTGCCCTCCTGCCCCGCTTGTCACAGCTGTCAGAGTGTATGTGACCCAGCTGCTCTTGCCCCAGTCTGTCATGTACCCTCCCCGTCCTCACAGTGGACATTTCGGGAGGGGGCTGGGGATGGCTCTCCATACCTGCTCATGTAAATGTAGGACATTCCAAGAAAGAGATCTTGCTCTTCCGTTTGTGACAGCACTGTCAGAATGTATCCCTCCAGTGAAAATTCCAGTGTCACAAGAATCAAACCTCCACGGTACTAATATATCTTGTTTCAGTGGTGGATTTTAGAAAGTCCACCTCAAACCTCTTAATTCATCGCTCCAGCGATAATTGCTCTGTAATGTGGTGCCCCTGATTAACTAGGTCTTCCACAGAACCCCAGACAAGGAGTCACAGTGGCCGACAGTGTTTTCCACAACTTCCCTCCTGTGCCATTAAAACATTTTAATATCACGCAGGCTGCTGATACCTGCTGCTATAATACATATTTAGAGGGGTTAATTTAATCAGTCCCACCACGATTTTCTTTTCCTCTTTATTGACTCAATAACTTGTATTTGTTGTCTCTTCCGTCTTCTGTTAAGAGAGTGAACGTTTTTAACCAGTGTTCAATGTCCTGCTCTTTCCCACCTGTTTGCCACCTCGTTCCCCATGAAAAACCTCTTTCCCTCTGAGGGCCCTAATCCCTACTTCCCGCTCACTATGAAAACCGCCTTTCTCACCCCAGTGCAGGTTCTCAGGATCACTCTTTTGTCCAAGACATTCAATTTCTGAGAAAGGCAACGAAGACTGTAGATAAAAAGAGAGAGATGATTGCTTCTAAGGCTGCTGTTTGCAGCCGATCCGAACAATCGGATTTTTTCTTTTAAGTAAAGATGGCTTAGTGAGTCCGGTGCAGCTGGATTGTCTCAGAAGAACCTGCGTGAATTGAGAGGATTACGCCTCGTGCTTTAAAGAGGACACAGCAGGAGGAAAAGAGATTTAACCTGCAAAACCTGGGTAATGCCAAGAAGTCTTTCTTGGGGGTCTAATACCTACCGGGACAGCGCTCAAAGCAGCCAAATCTGCCCCCAATAAGTGCAAAGCAGAGATAAATAAATTTAAGTGACCCTTAATCGCAGTGTGAGACCTCTGAAAGGGGCTTAGCACAGAGAGCCCCTAGTGGTGCCAATCTGCAATGCGATAGATGGGCCTGGCATTTATGTAGACCTGATCGCACTTCTTTTCAGACCCCCTTTCCCGCTGAGTCGCATGTGGCATCCATTAGAAGGTCCTGCCCGGGCTCTTTATTGCGACTTGCAGGTTAAACTGCAGAAAGGATCGTCTGTCCGGCAAAAAGGTGCCTGTGGAGTTTGGCACTGCCTAGTATGGGGCTGCGAGTGACACCATCTGCTCACATGCATTCGTGCCGCACGTGTGCGTGTGTCTGCATGGGTTGCAGCAACGCATGCTGGCCGGGGCTGAAAGGCAGCAGAACACAGCACCTCTGTCTCTGTCTCCACCTCCGGCTCAGAGCTCAGAGTAAGACAATGGCATTGGCAGTGGGGATTGGGGGTGTTGCAGACAGATAGAATTTCACCTCTTAAAGCATCAGCTACACCCAGCAAGGTGTGTTAAGGGACAGATGTGTGGAAGGTGAAGTAACTCAGACAGCGACCCAGCTGGTGACCTAGTCCAGCACCCCCTACAGTATCCGCGCTGCGGGTATCGATGCAGCTAATTGTTGCGTGACTTGTGCACACTTTAGCGGTGACATGCCCCAGCACTGTCGGGGGGGGGGTTTGACAAGATCGCCATTGCATTTACACTAACCTGAGCCTGGGGGGTGAGTGGGGGGGGGGGCTGGCCGACCAAGAATGAGTGAGAGTAGTGCTGCCCTCTCACACATGGCTGTCACGTCTTGAGGGATTGTTTTAACAGATTCACCCCCCCACCGCTCAGATTGTCATTGAGTGTCACACTGCAAGCATGGCGCGCTCTAGCATGCGTGACCTTCACTGCGCCCCGCTGAGGCCTGTCTTGCCCCCAAACCCTTAACAGCTCAGTCAGGCAGATGATTACCTGTTAATACGCGCATGACTGTATCTTTTATTCTTCAAAGAGGCTCACAAACGTCAGCTATGATACTTAGGCACCCCAGCAACACGATTCCCTGTCTCTCCACTCAAGAGTATCGACACTAAAAATAACCTGTCTACCTTAAAATAATTCAGCAGTAAGATGCCTTTTACTGTGCTAGCCGTGTCCGTCTCCTGGGTGCACGAGGAGCAGCAGTGTAAGTGCACGGCCTGCCATCACCAGCAAATGGCTTTTGTCGGGGTAATTGAAAGAGCATAAAATATTTATAAATGTTTATGTTCTGGGGAGACACTCCAATGTACAGGTGTTACGGTGTTTTGCCACCCTCCCCCGGATGTGAACCTACTGTGGGTCCACAGTTACAGCCCGCACAAGCCTTGAGGCATGCCTTAGAAGCACTGAGACAGGCTGAGTGGACCTCGAGGCCTGCCGTAGGAGCATTGAGACATGCTGCGTGAGCTTCGAGACCTGCCTTAAGAGTATTGAGACAGGCTGTGCTGGCCTCAGGGTCTGCTTTAGGATCTTTGAGATGCAGGCTGAGTGGGCCTCGAGGCCTGCCTTAGGAGCATTGAGACAGGCTGCGTGAGCTTTGAGGCCTACCTTAAGAGCATTGAGACAGGCTGTGCCGGCCTCAGGGTCTGCTTTAGGATCTTTGAGACAGGCTGAGTGGGTCTCGAGGCCTGCCTTAGGAGCATTGAGACAGGCTGCGTGAGCTTTGAGGCCTACCTTAAGAGTATTGAGACAGGCTGTGCCGGCCTCAGGGTCTGCTTTAGGATCTTTGAGACAGGCTGAATGGGCCTCGAGGCCTGCCTTAGGAGCATTGAGACAGGCTGCGTGAGCTTTGAGGCCTACCTTAAGAGTATTGAGACAGGCTGTGCCGGCCTCGGGGCCTGCTTTAGGATCTTTGAGATGCAGGCCTCCAGGACTGCCTTAGGAGCAGTGATTCCCTCCATTTGCTTTGTTCTCCTTCTGACCTTCTGATTTACTTTTTCTCCCCAGCACCCCAAGTTATAATTACGCGCCGAATCCAGACAAGCACTGGATCATGCGTTACACAGGTGCCATGAAACCCATCCACATGGAGTTCACCAACATGCTGCAGAGAAAGCGGCTGCAGACGCTCCTCTCCGTGGACGACTGTGTGGAGAAGGTGAGCTGCCCCATCCCCCCCGCTGCCAGCACCACCCCAGCGGTGCCCAGCCACAGCTCTATGCTGTTGTCATGGCGATGTCAGTGATGCAGTGAACCGTGTTCCTAGCTCATCCCGGTAAACATTAAGCCCTTAACTGAAGAGTGGGGGTGGGGGGAACCCAAGCCTGGCAGATGTGAGCAGATACGCTTGGTCCGCTTGAGGGCCCAGGCCTCGGAGCTCCAGAGAAAGAGAGAGACGTGCCACTCTCCCGTCCGCCGATGCTGTTCCCATGGCAGTGCCCATCACAGTCTTTGTTATCCAGGACTTACTGGGGGCCGCAGATTGGATTGGCTTCAGCTTCATCCAAGCTAAATGAGCTGCACAAAGATGTAATGGATGCAGTGACCACCGGAGGGCTTCAGAGAGTAATGAGGCCCTGACAGCAGCCCCAGATGCTCAGCTGGTGCCTCGCTCTGACCCGCCCTCCCTGCTCAGTGGACCAGATGATTCCCTTTTCCGGGAAGGGCGGTGATGTCTCTCCCCTCGTCTGCTGCGTTTATGAAATCGCAATAACATCCCTGCCGGCCGGCCAGCCATGTGTTTTATGTTCCGCCCCAGCAGCAGATTCCCAGCTGTACGTGCGCCAGTTCTTCAGTCATCGGAAAAATAACAGCCCCGTTGGAAAAAAGCGACCGTACCTTTATCTGACCGCGTGCCTTCATGTACAGGGCCTTGCTGGGCTATTTAATCCACATGCTTATTCCATAAGCATTCGCATGTTGGTGTGTTGTGTGTGTTAGCATGTTGCTTGCCAGTGATGGGCTTGCGATGTGTCCATGGTAACGTACCTGTCATTGTCGCAGGTGTATAACATGCTGGTAGAGACTGGGGAGCTGGAGAACACTTACATAATCTACACCGCCGACCATGGGTACCACATCGGCCAGTTCGGCCTGGTCAAGGGCAAATCCATGCCCTATGAGTTTGACATCCGCGTGCCTTTCTACATCCGAGGGCCCAACGTGGAGGCGGGAATCATGTAAGTGAGGTTCTGTGGTTCTGTTTATCATTATTTATTTTACTGTCACTTCTGCTCTGCCGGTGGAGTCGGGGTTAGGGAGTACCGATTGCATGCATGTGGGCCAATCTGCATAGACAACTGGGCAAGTACTGGGAGGAGTACATGTCTACTTAACAGAGTCGGGGCAAGTGCTGGGGGGCGGCGATGGGGTTTCTCAGGGGTAATTGACCCTTCCGCAGTTACCTCCCATCTCGTCCTCCCACTGGCTCGGATTCTCGCAGTTTTCTGCCGAAAGCCTTGACCTTTACGGTGCCGCATATCAAACATGTCCACCTGCAGGGGGGCGTCAAACTCCGCCGACTCCCCCAGAACACCTTAATTCAAGTGTCCTGAGTGTCTGAGCTGTTGTGGGCTGCCACAGCAACAGTGCATCAAATCGCAAGCTCATAATTCGACTGTCAAACATGCGGCCTCCCCACAGGCCCCCTGGACTGCCACGATGCAGAGGGAGGGTTTATAGTTATAGTCTCAGTCCCCCGGGGGTCAAGTCACTTTTTAGAGATTTTCACATTTCATTTAACAGCACAATTAAGTACATAAAGCCTGACCCCTCAAGTGAAATAAATATGTGGCCACAAAGCCCGGTCACATGACGTGGGCCCTCGTTACCCTACAGCCCAGCAGCATATTGTGGAGTCTTATCACAGGGGCACGGTTCTGCTGCGGAGACCCTGCCACTCGCCCTGCTCCCCTTCATTATTTAATAACAGTAACTTTGTTTACTGGGAAGTTCCTGCCCGTGGATCCCTCAGAAAAGCCGATTAGATGTGAGCTGCCAATGATGTGGCCATTAGGGGATTCTCAGCTCAGCACAGAATGGGGTTTTTGCATTTTGAGAGAGGAGCCGTCTCGAGGCCCCCGCACGAAGCTGAGGTCTGGGGGGGGGGTAACAGCTCTCCATCTGCAACAATTGTTAGACCATCAAAGAAATAAAAAGATCCGACTCCAGATCTCTTCTTCACCCCTGCTCTCACTTCTGCTCCTGTGGTCCTACTTCCGTAAATCTGATCAGCCTGTTTTCCCATTACTGGTCTCGCCAGACTCTCCGACTACATGTTGATGCAGTTCTCCTACAGAAGGAAATCGCCCGTGGATCAGGCCTCACCGCATCACTACCGGTTATCTGCGGCCAGGCAAACAGAGGAGCTTTAATTCCCCCCCCCGAGATGTTTGTTTCCCCGGTAACATTAAAGCCTGCCTCTGCACCAGGAGGCCATTAGCATAGAAAAGGAAGGAGCAGAATGGCTACGCTCATTAGCGCTGGGATATATGCATGAGCCGGGCACTCGTACAGAATGGGATCAAATTAGAGTGCTTGCTCTGAAAGGTGGGAGTAGCTTCTGTGATTGAAGTCAGACTTCCTCTATCTCGCCGCAGTAGGAGTGGGGATGTCCTGATATGAAAGGCATCCATCCGCTTTGTTCCAGCTTTTTCTCCTTCTCCTTCTGTCTTCCGCGCTATATACATAACCATCGCTGCTGCCTGGTGCAGGATTCCTTTTGAATCAGAGAGCACTGGCACCTGCCAGAGAGCCCGCATTCCAGCTTCACCTTTTTAACATCTGCTTCCCCTTCCTCGGTTCCTCGCAGCAACCCGCACATTGTGCTGAATATCGACTTGGCCCCCACCATGCTGGACATCGCCGGCATGGACATCCCCCCCGACATGGACGGCAAGTCCATTCTGAAGCTTCTGGACACAGAGAAGCCGGTGAACAGGTGCGTCGCCCAAAGATCCCAGGCCAGAAGGAAAGTCCCAGCAGCCTGTCTGCGAACCTGAAAGACACTGAACTGGCAAACATACCACTCTGTGTCATTTGGCATCTGTACCTAAGCAGTAACAGAATCCAGTAGAAATACGGCTGAGCAATTAAATCTAAGCAATTACACCATGTAGCAGAAATACAGCTGAGGAATTAAATCTAAGCAGTTGCACCATGTAGCAGAAATTACATCAGAACCTCAGCAATTACATCTCTGTAGTTATTCCACCTAATAGAATCACATCTCAGTTACACCAGCTACTAGAAATATACTGCAGCAATTAAACCATCTACACCTAACTGCACCATCCAGCAGGGTTACACGTCAGCAGTTGCATCATTGGTAGAAATACATGTCAGTAATGCCACCATCCAGCAGAAATGCAGTCCATCCCATCCATGCCTTGATCATTCTAAAAACAATTAAACAAAGAGAAACGAGGTTTTGCCAGTACATCACTACTGGCCCTAGAGCAGCAATCACAGAAGTTTCTAGAAAGTGTCTATCTTGAGCCCAAGCCATGTGGAGCATAAGGAGAGTGCTTCAGAGGGAAGTTTCTTCCCATGGGGGGGGGCACACTGGCTCCTGGCAGCCCCTCGCTGAGATCTGAGACATGGTGCCCCCAGCGATCGATGCCACCTCTCTGTTTTCTGGGCTGGAAAGGTCAGCAGAGGCAGACGAGTGGCGGGTGTTGGAGGACTGGGCACAGAGAAAACACCAGCTTCCGTTTAATCTTCTCCATGTTTTCTCCCTGCTTTACTGCAGTTAACTTTGACGATGCATAGATTTGACTTCATTTTCAGTGATATTAACGTGGTTGTGCAGTAACAGTGGCACAGTTCTCATGTTGTGGTGACAGTGTGTGGTGAATGATATAGACTACATTATACATTGTTACACTGGTGATAGTCATTGATCACAATTGTGTTTAGTGTGTCTCATAAATCATTCCACTCTGCAGTGACAGTTTTAGTGTATGATGATCTGTGGTCATTATTATTGATCATGACCGTATTTGGTGACTGTTACAGATCATGGCAGTGTAATTGATATAGATTGTGAGGGTGTTTGCCAATGGATATAGATTATGTCACCTTCACTTGTATTTCGTTTCAGGCTTCAGCTCAGCAAGAAGGGGAAAGTATGGCGGGACTCCTTCCTGGTGGAGAGGGGGTGAGCGAGGAACATCTTTCACATATTTGTAGATGTACACAATAATCTGGTGCTATGAGTTTAAAGCAATATCTTGCATTAGAGTGCCTCCTGTTGGTGGAGAAGTTTCTCTTCTCATTTGTTTTCCTAGACAACACATTCTGTGTGGAAAAAACTTCATAGACTCATGCAGGGGCCTGGAGCCTATCCCAGGCAGCACAGGGCACCAGGTAGAGGAGCACACTTACAGGAAGCCCATCCTTTACAGCGCATTGAAAGGCACACAGCTTCACACTGCGGGCAATTTAAAGATGCTAATTTGCCTGACTGCAGGTTTTTGTTCTGTTGGGGGGAGTACTCAGAGTACTCAGAGTACTCCCAGAACCTGCATAATGCAGGTACGACATGCAAACTTCATGCACACACAGCAGAGATGGGGTTCAAACCCCCATCCCCAGGGAAACAATGCCACCAACTCAGCTATTGTACCTTCCACTTCCAAATGCCAATATGCTTGGTATGGGGTTTTCAAAAAAGAGCCCTGGATTACAATTTAAGCTTTACATCTGAATATAGCTTGTAGTTTCTTAGATTATAGCCTTTGCCCTTAAGTAACTTTCTGCAGGATAGAGGTGCCAGTTTCCTTGAGAGGCTGCAGACTGCCGCCTCCCTCCACCTGCCGAAAGGGGTAAGTAACTCATACTTTGCCTTTTGTGATCCAGGAAGCTCCTGCACAAGCGGGACAGTGGGAAGGAGGTGGCCCAGGAGGAGAACTTCCTGCCTAAGTACCAGCGCGTGAAAGACCTCTGCCAGCGGGCGGAGTACCAGACGCCCTGTGAGCAGCTGGGACAGGTGAGAACAGCGCTCTGTGTACAGCGCACACACCACTGGACGCACACGCCACTGCACGCACACGCCACTGCACACACACATGTTGCTGACCTGCCCCTCGCCAGAGTGTGGACGTGTAACGTGGCACACCTGTGCATGCACACATAGCATCTCCATAGTAACAATGCAGCAGGGGAATCGCGCATGATTAAGGGTCCTCTGGCAATCGCCTGGCATTTAGCCGAGCACACAGTAGCTGAGATCTGCTCCCCCATCATCCCTCTCTATGCAAATCCATCCTAATTTATCCCAACTGCCCCTCCTTTATTTAAGAACATTTGGTGAGCGGCAGCATAAAAATATTTATGCAAATGAGCGTGTCGCTGTGAGTTCATGTCGAGTTGCACGCCAGGATGTGGCGAGCAGGAGGATGTCCTCCCTCGGCCAGGGATGATAGTGTGACGGCTAAGTGGGGAAGGAGTGACTTCAGGGAGAAGGGGAGCGACAGACAGAGAGCTGTCCATGCTTGTGTTTTTGCCAGATTTGTTTCCTGCCAATAAAGCTATTAGATTTTGACAGAGTCAGAGGATGACTGTGACACCAGTGTGTGTGTGGGGGAGGGAGTGTGAGTTTGGCCGAATTCCGAGTGGGAGAGGAGCACGGAGATGAATGGCGCCAGGTAGGGCAGCAGCGTGAGCCCGGCCGCAGTATGACAGCGCCAGACAGCCCTGCAGCCCCCACCGTGCGATAATTAGCTTCACGGTCGTCGCCGTCACCCCCTCCCAGGTAGCTGATTCAGCTGCCACACCGGGCGAGGGGCCTTCCGAACACTTTTTAAACAATTGTCTCCAACTCACCTCCTTTGTCAGGTGAATTATTCCATTGCTACTGACAGTAAGAATGCAGTTTTATTGCAGGATACACTGAGCGCATGCAACATTTACATATATATTTAAATTGTTCCGCCTACCTCACATCACCGGAGCTGTGTCAGCACTCAGAAACTCCTTCTTGTCACCGGCATGTCATTTCCTGCATCTGCGCTTCATTTTCTCATAAAGTCGCGCAAACCCATCTCTAGCAGCATCAACCTGGCCAAGCTAACGGGTAGAACAGCAGTCAACATCATGGACTCATAACCCAGAGCTCTGAGTAGAGTTTTGCAACAGTAATTCACGATATTTTTAAATGTGAATTGCTTCTAAAATGTCTGGCTGTATAACAGGAATGATACCATAAATCATAAAACAAACAAAAATGTCGGCTAAGCTTCACATAAACATCAAAAAGAATTAAGGTGTTTTTTATGTTTTGCCTTAATCAGAGAGGGCAGAATTTCATGACAGTGCTGTGCTTTAGACAGGTTTCAAGGACCAAAAACAGGGTTTTAGTTAAAACTCGCTCTCTCTGTCACACACAAACACACAGAAAGATTCAGAAAAGTGCCAATTTAGAAGCTCCAGTCAACCCACCCCCCGCGCTACCAATAAATTGGAGGTGAACGTCTAGACGCCCCAGACCACAGCATACAGGCCCCACCCTCCCACACCCACTGATTACAGAGATCACTCAGTCAGCAGCCATTTACGTGTTCCAGGGTGTAATTCAAGAGTTTAAACTTAAACGTTTAATTAGAGAGATTCTACTAATTACTGTGCCTCTCACTGAGCACATTTGCTAATTAAAATAGTGCAGGAAGGCATATTCTTTACAAAGATCCTTGAACGAGAGGTCTGCACCTCGGGGTGCGTGTACTCCAAAGCATTAACTCCTGTTATAACACGTGTGTGTTTGTGTGTGCGCATGCCACCCCCCGCAGAAGTGGCAGTGTGTGGAGGACGCCAGCGGAAAGCTTCGGCTCTACAAGTGCAAGGGCCTGGCCAGCCTGGCGGCCTCACGCAAGCCGAGCATCGCCGGGCCGCAATACTACGGGCACGATACCGAGTCAGACGGCTGCAGCTGCAGCTTCCCCAACTTCGGCTTGAGCCCCTTCAAGAAAAAGAAGCTGCTCTCCAAGAAGAGTAAGAGACCGGAGTTCGGCATCTACATTCTTCGCAAAGCAGCAGCAATGAAAGGACAGGAGATGTAGCTCTAGCTACAGTGGATTCAAATGTTATACAGATTAAACAGTATGGAAATGGTTATAGCAAAAACAGACCACATGATGGCGACATTCACCAACTGAAGGTGTAGGCAGTACTGAATTGCTGACATGAACTCGACAGTCAGGCCTATATAGGCACATAGTAGCCAGTTCTGTCCAATGTGACAAGGACATTCAATGGCAGGCATGGCACGTGAGCACTTCCTGTACAGCACAGTATCACACCTTAACTGAAAAATACAAAGTCATGGGACCTGTATTGTCATCTTCGGCTGTATGGTCCATCACCCATGAGTCATACGCCGAAATGAAATTATGATCTTGTTGGTCATAGTGCAAGAAAAGTGACAAATTAAATTTGAATATGAAAGGCATAGACACTGGCAATCTAACCATTGGTCTGTAACACATACAGCATTGTCTGTCATGCCCTATTTGGGTGTAACGTAGCAGCAACGCAACACATTAGGCAGCAGAATGCTTTCTGGATGCTTTCTGTCCACAATCACAGTCGACGTAGATACAGTTAGATAAAAGTGAACAATTAAAGTACAACATCAAACTACACTGAAGCTGAAGGTCCTGTAGGAGATTTTGGTCGCTCCGAAAGTGGGTTCATTACTGAGCTCGCTGGTAACAAGGGCTGACATAAGTTGTACAAACTAAACGCCTTTGGTTTCCTCTGCAGTGTTGCCAACTCTCACACATCTGGCATGACACGCTTTGAAACTCTCGCACTCTCGCAAGAAATCTTATGAAAAATCTACATTATTCCATTACAAACCTAAAATTAGCTACATCAAAAGCATTGGGGCAGTTTGGAAACCCTACAGACTGTTTCCAAGGTAATAAAACTGTTACATGCATGTAAATGTGTGTGCAGACTTATTCTGATTTGAAAATCTCACTCCAGCCAGCTGACCAAAGCGACTTTGCCTCTGCCCATTATTTGGGTGAAATAGAATACTTGCCCGACGTGAGACATAAGCAGTTAAAGCAGGGAATATCGAGGTGTGAAAAACATCAAAAGAGCTACATGAAGGGTAGTGAACCTTAATTATTGATTAAGAGTCCATCTGAAAAAGAAACCAGACCCAGCATTCTATTCTCTCCGCACAAGGTGAAAAGCATCGTTTGCTCATGAGAAAATGTATGAACCTTTACTGCCATCTTGTGGTTCATTTGGAAATTACGTGCCAACGTTCCATGCCGTGAGCAAGACCAGTAACACTGATCCTTCTTCGCATTACCCTGCTTCTTACAGAGATGAAGGCCAGTAAGAGCTACTTCAGGAACCGCCTGGCACGCTCCGTGTCCTTTGAGATGGGGGGGGATCTCTATGCGATCCAGCTGGAGGACGGGTATCAGTCTGCGGGCCCTAAAAATGTCAGTGGGGGGGGTCCAATGACAGCCATGCCCAGGAATGATGACGACGACTTCAGCGGCATGGGCGTCACCGTGGCCCCGAAAACTGGCAATAGCCTCATGGTTCCCTCCTCAATCAAGGTTACTCACAGGTGAGGGCACCGGCGAACGATGGAGGGTCCAGTGTGAAAAAAGCAGGAAACGTGTCAGTGATCCATGGATACTGAGGGTAGACAGTGCTCTTCTGTGCTCTACAGGTGCTCTATCCTGGCCAATGACACTGTCAAATGTGACGTCAGCCTGTACAAGTCACTGCAGGCATGGAAGGACCATAAACTTCATATAGATCATGAGGTGGGGACCATTCTGTGGCTGGGTTTCTGTTGGGTTTCTGCCGATTGTGTTGACACTGTGTTTAGATCACTGATTCTGCACAGGATATCGTGTTGTTGTGCCCTTATCACCAGCATAGAACTAGTGCGCCTGTGTTACGTTTAGATTGAAACCCTGCAAACGAAAATAAAGAACCTGCGTGAGGTCAGAGGTCACCTGAAGAAGGCGCGCCCAGAGGAGTGTGACTGCAGTCAGTACATGTGAGTTTACCCCAGGCTCGACACACACCTGTCCACAGGTGGCCCGAGGAGACGTCCTTTCCTTTCCACCCATGTCACCATTTTGGACACGCCTCTCCTGAAGGACACGCCTCCTCGTTCCCCATGCGACCTCATGAGTGAACCTCTGCTCTTCTGTTTCAGCTACCAGTCTAAATTAAAGGGGAAGTTGAGGCACAAAGGAGGCAGTGTGCACCCATTTAGGTAAAGGAGGAGTGGCTGGCCCGTGACTGTACTCCCTCCACCGGCCAGGCAGAGGCGCTAACCTGGCTGCGTTTTGCAGGAAAATGCATGACAAGGACAAGAAGCAGTGGCTGATGAAGGAGCAGAAGCGTCGGAAAAAGCTGCGCAAGCTGCTGAAACGACTGCGCAACAACGACACCTGCAGCATGCCGGGCCTCACCTGCTTCACGCACGACAACCAGCACTGGCAGACCGCCCCCTTCTGGACAAGTAAGACTCGGCGCTCACAGCCCGCATGCCCCCCTAACCCTGAGCTCCAAGCCACTAACCCTGGCTGCGTGGTCTTCCAGTGGGGCCATTCTGCGCCTGCACAAGCGCCAACAACAACACATACTGGTGTCTGCGGACCATCAATGAGACACACAACTTCCTGTTCTGTGAGTTTGCCACGGGCTTCCTGGAGTACTTTGACCTCAACACTGACCCCTACCAGGTAACGTTTCACCGTAATGGACCTGATACGAACCTTTAGGTACAGTAGTCTGCTACTGGGAAAACGATTAAGGCACGGAGTAAATTTTGGTAGTAACATACTAGATTCAAGGTTCAAGAGGATTATTTGTCACAACATGCAGTGAAATGTAACCCTGGTCTCTCTGAGCAGCTGTGCATGATAAGAGAATAACAAAATATAGAAAAATAATAATATAAGATAAAAAATATATTAAATGTTCAGCTGTACATAATCTATATATAAGTGATAGGTAAAAGTGATTGTGCTGTGTAATGTGCAAGAGACCTGACATATGTACCAACAATTTGGACAGTATGAAAGCAGTACTCATAGGATTATGGGCACTTGTACACGGCATTTTCGAAATGCAGTCAATTGCAGTGCTTCACAGACTACTGTTCTTTTAGGGTGCTGTCACAAGGGCTTTAGACCACATGGTTACTGTGCAGGTCATAGTGCATTAACATCTGGTAGCTGTATGGGCCAGCTGTGAGTGCATGTCTCCTGTCTGTACGCAGCTGATCAATGCCATCAACATGCTGGACCGACACGTTCTGAACCAGCTGCACGTCCAGCTGATGGAGCTACGCAGCTGCAAGGGTCACAAGCAGTGTAACCCACGCACTCGCAACCTGGAGATTGGTGAGCATCTCCGGCTCGTGCACACACATGCACCCACAGACCAAAACAAAACTACTCACTTATGGCATCAGGGGTGGTAAGTACACACTCTGTCTCTTTGTCTCTGTCTATCTCTCTCTGTCTCACTCTGCCTCTCTGTCACACACACGCATACACGCCAGCATTTTGTGCACACACCATGCTGATGGAGTCACGCCCATTTCACATCTCATCACGATCATCGCCACCTGACCCAGGCCCTGTCTCGCATCTGATTCAGCAGTAACAGCTCTCCTGTTGTTCAATAAGTAATTTTAGTTCATGTATTTACTTAGAAAAATATTTTTTCCTCTGTTAAAGCACTTCAGAATATGATAAATTAATTAGAAATTAATTACATACTAAGAACGCTGAGGTAGAATAACATACAGATAAATTCCTCTAGTGTTTATAATATGTATATATAAAATTTTTTCATATCTAAAGTAGTGTACAATACTTTGGAGCTTACGATTATTATTATTAAATATTATTAAACTGGAATTCTGCATAAATTATGTGATAAACATACCTGTCAGGACATTATTGTGAGGTCTTTAGGATTAGCTTTGAAACTATGCCTTAATATTTGCAAATTCTGCATTATTCTATGTTCCTGTTTTATTGCTAATAATATTGTCTCTTCTTCAGGAGGTAAAGAGCGAAGCAGCTTTGATGAATACAGGTATATTTGCTCATTGAACTAAGTATCTCTGCACTGGTCTAAACTAATACCACCGATTGGATCTAATATGAGATTTATTTTCTCTTCTTCTTTGGAAGCATAATGCAGGGACTCTGTACTTTTAGACTACCTCCTTTAGAACAGTGAATGCGGGGGTGGGGGGGGGGCGCTATTTGCTTTGCTTTCTTTTTGCATCTTGCATGATTGCTCACTGGTGGAAGCACTTGTTTTTGGGGCCTTTCGAGGAAGGGTTCGAGTCCCCTAGGCGAAGCTGCTCTCGTCCTACCCGAAGGGTCAGCGTAACAGTGTGTCTTGTTGTCGCTTGTGCATCAGGCAGCTCCACCGTCGAAAGTGGCCAAAAGCGAAGAAGCCCAGCTCCAAATCTCTGTGAGTTTGGAACCCCACGCACGGTCCCGGTGACGCCATCGGCCCCCGCTGCTCTAACTTTGCCCCCTTTTCTCCCGCTGGCTCAGTTCTGACTGCATGTTGCATCTCGGCCTGCACTCCGTAACCTTATTTTTTGTCACCTGCCTCCTCTGCATGATTTCCTGGATCACAGATATGGCACAGTCTTCCGCCATAGATAGGGCGCTTTTCACCGGGCTTAAGACATCTTCCCTTTCCATTTCTCTTCTCTCTTCATGTGCTTTCTGTTTTTTTAGCATAGTTGATCAGCCTTAGATATCCAGCCATCAAATCTAGTCATATAAAAAGTTGCTAATAAACTGTCACAGAGCCTAAATATGTCTAAAAATACAAAAAACTGCCAAAAATACCAAAAAAGGACTTTTGGATATATTGTATAGGCCATTATTCATGTACATATCTCGAAAATGGGAGTAGAAGTAGAATAAGGAGATTAAATCATTGATGTTGTGTGATTTGTGATTATTCCCTAACAGAGGACAGATTTGGGAAGGTTGGGAGGGTTAGGACCTGGGAGCCCCTCGGCCCGGACCTCCCTGGGCAGGCCAACTGGTTGGAACTTGAAACCTTGTACAGACTTGATGAGCACACCTACGATCTCAAAAGCAACTTCAACGTGAGCCTCGAGGACTGGACCAACTTCGGAGGGG
Organism: Brienomyrus brachyistius; assembly: GCF_023856365.1. Taxonomy (NCBI): domain Eukaryota; kingdom Metazoa; phylum Chordata; class Actinopteri; order Osteoglossiformes; family Mormyridae; genus Brienomyrus; species Brienomyrus brachyistius. The sequence continues at coordinate 6,997,012 of NC_064538.1, read as the reverse complement.
CCGTAGACAGGATGTTTGCTCTATTAGGAAATTTCAACCATCCGGACAGGCGGCAGCATGTCCCCCGGGGAGGGGAAGGAGGAGACAGAGCCGTGGTGTCCTCCACCAGCCAATCCACTTCGGCTGTTTACCTGACCACCCTAGCCACACCTGCTTTCCTGCTGCACAAGGCTGGTGCAGAGGCCCTGCAAGATGCCCTCGGCCTGAGCCGGGAGATGGGTGATTCCTCTTCTAGCTCCTCCTCCAGCCCGTCCCTGACCCTGCCCTCTCAGAGGGCCACAAACCCCCTCCTCTTCCATGAGCTGCAGGGGGATGATCAGGCCAACCCAGATGAGGAAGATGAGGAGGAGGACGACTTTCGAAGGAGCTGTTTGATGAACCACACCCCTTGCAGCTGCAGCGAATACATCAGAGAGGACACTCAGGGGACAGACATCTGAACAGCGGTGTCCCAGGCTCATGAATCTGCTCCGCCTACTAGCCCTGAGTACTGGTCATATCCCCTTCGTCAAAGAACATGTATGACAAGCAGTCACTCCCTGTGAAAGTCTCCGTTAATATATCTCACAAGCGGTCTATCCACTGCTCAAGCAAGTGGCTGACAGGCACAGAAGGTAGTCAGCAGACTCGGCCAAAACTCAGGCTTTGGGTGCAGCACAAATTATTCTGAAAGAATGGACAGTGGAAAGGGGTTATGGAAAAAAAGAAATATGGTGTTTACTATTCATTGGACTATTAAAGTTTTGTATTCTGTCCATATCTACTTAACCGTTTTCCTCATGGCCATTGTCTCCACCCCCAAAGGCCCAGCAGCGTTGACATATTATTTTATGCATGTTTGAAATGACCACCTGGAAAAGGGCAGAATTGCACACTACACTGCCTGATGTCGGGGATGGAGAGCCTCCCTCTTTGACAAAGACTACCTTTCGCACCGGCAGCCCATAACCCATTGCTTGTGTGTTTAAACAAAGGTTACTAAAGAAGCACCCAAAGCCCGAGTGTTTGCGTCCCACCTCACCCGCCAGCTGGCGAAGACGAAATTTACTTTTGTCAAGCGTGGAGCTTAAAACTTGGTAATATGTAATCTAGGTGGGATCTGCTTGATGCACTAACTGGCACACACCTGCTAACGGGGATGAGAGCTCATCCACCCTTCGGAAACTCCTGGTACCTGGTGGCACCTCACAAGGCTCAGCTTTTGGGGAAAAAAATTAAAAGACTCCATTCCGCTGTTTATTTTCTTACTTAAACTCACTGTCTGTGTGCGTGTGTGTGTGTGTTTTTTTTTTCTCAAATGGTCCATTCTCTAAAAATGCATAATCAACGTTCCCACGAATAACATACTGTAATTGCGTTAGTTTCATATTATGTCTTTTCTGTAGAAAATAAAGATTGAGAAATGTATTTAACAAAATGTTACATTCTCTTTAATGTTAGAATACTGTTTATGGTTATTTTCGCTATACATGGTGCTATGACAGTCCGAACAAATATATTAAATTGCTGTATGTATTTGAATGTATGTTTTACAATTAATGTAAATGTTGAAATATATTTTATAATACACAAAAGAGGTTAAATTACTTATTTGACAATGTGTTCTGTATTTTGGACATATATTTTACATCCATAATATTGCCTTATGTACTTTTTTTTAACCTTTAATTATAAGATACTTCTTAACTTAATCATTTTATGTCACTCAGCCACCTCCCCCCCACCCCATAATTGACTTTTATACAAGATTGTGACATAATGCTCATGCCAGAAAACGGGCTAAAGTAAGTTTTTGTCGTCACTTTAAAAGGAGCCGCTGTATGTGAATGAAATCCGGGCAGTTTTAAATAATTCCTTGTACAGTGCATAGATTTATCATACATATACTTTGTTTCCTTTCAGTTACCAGTGAACCTTTGATAGCAGTTAATAGTTTGTGAATAAAGTGTTAAATGCTTGGGGACCCTTTCTACAATTGGATTTTTAAGTCTTTATTTCCAGTCTCAATATTCATGCTGCCTCATTCCTAACTGCCTTCTTTTCGATTTCTTCTGCACTCGACTTCAGGGAGTTAAATGTGTGTGTGTTGTGTAAGAGGAAAACAGTGAGGTGTTTCTGCTTGGCTGGTGGGAACCTTTTTTTGGAATTTATGCTTCATCGTGCTTTAACTGCATGGCATCCTAATGGATGCAACTATTTTACAGTGATGTCTTGTATAGCATAAACGATAAATATGATAGTTATATTACATTTCATTATGAAGTACTGTATGGTATTTTTGATATTGAAAATGGGATGGCACAGTGATTACCACTGTTGCCTCACACCTCTGGGACCAAGTCTCCTTGTGTGTGGAGTTTGCATGTCCTTCCTATATCATCATTTCCTCCAGATATTCTGATTTCCCCCTCTGGCCAAAAACATGTTTATTGGAGTTACCAAATTGTCCTTAGGTGTGCATGTGTGTGTGTGCGCTCCGATGGGTTGTTCCCTGCCTTAGTGCCAGTAGCATCTGGGATAGGCCTCCCTGCAATCCTGAATAGAATAGATGGTTGCAGAAAATGGAATGTGTCATACCTTAAATTAGGGTACCAAACATTAACGGATTAAATAGTTCCATTTATTAAAACTGCAAAGGTGGAAATAGGCACAAATACAAAACATTTGTATTTCTAAAAAGCACTAATCATAGCAGAAATAGAAAATAATGATGTGACATAGTTAAGAACAAATTGATTAATGAAATCACAAAAAATGGAATGATAAAAGAGCACTTGTGAGATGTGACAAAAATATACATGGTAAGATGAAGGTAAGAAAATCCCTGGGAGTTCTGGCAAGACCTATGACAGCAATGATAAATGCGTCCCAGGCTTCAGGCAATGTGCCCGACCAATATACAGTAATCAGACCAGCGTACCACTGAAGAAACCAACTTTGGATCCATAGGAGCTGAGTAATTATAGGCCTGTCTCTATTGTACCATTTTGGTCCAAAGCTCTGGAGAAGAGCTGGGCACCTGTCACTGCCCAACTTCAGTCATACTTGGAGACACACAACATACTGAATAGATTCCAGTCGGGCTTCTGCCTAGGACTCAGCACTGAAACTGCCTTAACTGAAGTCATAAATAACATAGCAATGGCAACTGATGCTGACAGTGCGACTGTGCTGCTTTTGGAACTTACTGCAGGCTTTGACAGGGTTGACCAATTTACTCCACTTTACTGCTGTATGCCTTTGTTCATCTTTTATTTACAACAATGTATGGTGCCCACAGGACTCCTTCAGCCCTCATAATTACCGTTTCTTCCAATTCAACTCCAACATATTGTGATGAATTTTGCCTAAAAACCACATTGTTTTCTTGTTCGGGAATGTTGTCCTGCATTGTTTTTCCGTAGCCCCTAAACAGCAGAAGCATGTATCTTCAGTAAAACATATGGCGCCTTATGCTTGTGTGCCTAGACCAAGTTTTAGTTCTCTGTGCTGCTAGAGTCCCGGGCCCCCAGACATGTTGCTTTGAAAGTTTAATACTCCAGCAGCTCAACAAGCAGAGCAATCTGCCAATAATGCAGAAGTTGTGCGTTCAAATCAAACAGAGTACATGAAGATTGCATCTGTCTACTGTACGTTGCTTTGGATAAAGGCATCGAATAAATCAATTTTAAAAGGTACAATTTCATGTCCAATTCTTTGCTTTACACCTAATCTGTCCCTGGCTAAATGCACACACCAAGTGATACCCAGAAGACTAACAGAGATAGAGTAGTACATTGCAGAGCAGGCTGAAGGAGCTATAAATACAGTGGCATACTCACACACACATTCGACACTCATGTTAGCTGGCGTAGTTGCTCAGTTTGCACAGCAGAGCTTTCGGCCTGTTAACAAAGACTTGGAAGTCTCACACTCTGTTGATCAGACATCGCAGGCTCAGTTTGTTGCTCAGACGAGTGGCCTGTACTACAAAGCAGGGTTACTGGCTTATCGAGGTAACTTTGCGAGTAATTTGATGACGTGTGGTCGTAACTTTGCGATTAACCCGTACTGTGAAAGGTGGCTAGGTTTTACTCCAGGCGTGCTGTTATGGGAATTTACGCTAAGTCTCAAACCTGCTCCGAGTAGTTTTTATTCTTGATTAAGTCAAAGTTTCTGCATAAGCCAGCCCTATATGAGCATCGCCCCTCCAACTACAATTTCTCCGAAGACAATGCCGAAGACACTGGGGCATGAATCGTGAGGGACTCTCTCTGTTAATATGTATGAAATGGAGCAAAGGCATATAATATGCATGCAATGTATTAATTAATAACCGTTAGAGAGAAAGTTATTCTGGCTCCCTGTTGTCCACTTATCAAAGCATACTTCACTAGATGTGCCTGTCTTGTCTAGTTTTAAAGTTATTAAACCATTCATGTATTGTCCCATTGCACATTATACAGACACATTCAAAGTTGAATAAAAATTTGTACGTAAAGCAATCTGGGAAACAAAGGGGTGTGCATCTGTCATGACCAGCTCGTCGGATCCTCCTGTGTCATGAATTTCCCGAGTTCACCAGCTGTTTCCTGTTAC